>NC_090825.1:42462500-43080000 GCF_028021215.1 Eschrichtius robustus
ATTAAGCCAGACATTAAAGAGACTTGCAAAAATATAAAACAATGCCATTCTTCTCATTAAAATTTTTTTGGGAAAATACTAACTTTTTTTTAGTTTTAATATTTAATATGGTAAACATCAGTAGATAAGACTACATAAACAAAATTCCTTGGAATCCTCAGTAACTTTTAGACTGGAAAATCAAAATCAAAATCTCTCATTTCTGAGATCAGTAATTTTGGAGCCACTGATGTAATATAGTCTACTTTAATTTCCATTTTCCTGGTAATTAATGGTTCTTGAGCTCCTTTTCGTATGCTTATTGATCATTTGGATAGCCTCTTTCGTAAAGTGCCTGTACTAGTCTTTTGCTCATTTTTTTATTGGGTTATCTTTTTTTTTTTAATCTGTAGCCGTCACTTCCATTATTTTAGATACATACGCCTTTTGTCAGTTATGTGTGTTTCCTCCCACTTTGTCTTTTCTCTGTACTCTCTTAATGGTACCTTTTGATTTACAGAAACTCTTAGTTTCAATGCAGTCCAATTTAGCAAACTTACTTTTTGGTTAACAATTTTATGTTCTGTTTAGTAATACCTAAAGATAATTTTCTCATTTTATCTTCTAGAGTCTTTGTTGTTTTTGCGTTTCACAATTAGATCTAATATCCATATTGATTTTTGTGTATAATTGGCATAGGGGTCAGATTGATTTTCCCTATGGTTATCCAATCCACAAAGCACCGTTTATTGTCACTACTTTTGACCAGTGAATCCAACCACATAAAAAAATTTTCTCCCAAATAGTAATATTATGCCATTAGAAAAGCATTAAATGTTTATTGAAAGTGTTCACGTAAATGTCTAATGGTATTTTACAGTTTTTAAGAATATTATATTAGTAGTAGTTACGTTAATGTGAGTTGCAAAATATTTTTAGAACAGAATTTCCAAGAAAATATGAAATGAAAGAGGAGTAGTATTCAGTTTCATTAGTTAAAATAAGAGTATTCTGGGCTTTAGCCACTTTTGATTTGTAATATCTATTTACATGACTTTTTTTGTTAATAGTGTATATTATACATGGGATAATATTTTATGGAGTCGCCCTTAAAGTAAGCAGTGCTATTGCAGAATTCATTCTAAACCGTTCACTTTTCAGAAGACGTTTTGATGGTAAATTACAATCTGAGTCAACTAATATTGGAAAAAACAAGAGAGATGCAGACTTCGAGGGCACAGATGAACCCATTTTTGGAAAGAAGCCCAGGGTAGAAGAGTCAATAACTGAAGACTTAAGGTAGTATTTCCATTGTTATAAATGCTAGTAACTCTTAGGTTGGGTGGTTGCCTGAAGTTTTGAAAATTGCTTGTATGTTGTTACTTTATGAAAATATTTGTTGAATTAGAGAAATGAAAATAAATATTCTTTATATATTCATATAAACATATAACTGTAGAACAATTAGGTAAGTTTGGGGAAATGGAAAACAATATAGAAAAGAAAGGCTTTTAATACTTTTGAATCCAATTTTAAGAAAGAATCTTGAAGCCTGATTTTTTTAAAAAGAAGAAATGCCATTTCATTTATTTGTTAATGTCTTAGAAGAGGATCACTGGGAGAGTGGGATAAAAGGAAAGAATAAAACTGACACAATGGAAGGGAATCCTTGAGAAGGAGCATTAGAAGGAATTAGATTTTCACTGTTGCATGTAGCAGTAGAGTGGCTATGAATCTCAAGACTACTGTCAATGAGGGAGACCCATGGATATGTGTGGCTGAAATAGCTGGGTGTTTCTTTGATTTCAAAAGTTGGAACTTTCTAGAAATTAATTCCAATTTCTTAGGTTGACCTGTTTTCTCTCGTAGCGATGGTCATGACTTTGCTTTTCCCTTCTCATTTGCCATATTCTAGGTTGGCACTACAATAAAGAATTTACGCCTATGGTTTTTTGTTGTTGTTGTTGTTTTTTAACCGGTTAGCTGTTGTTGTAGCTAGCAAAAGTAGGTACTATACATGGTGGTAGATGTATCACTGAAATACTTAAGATGCACTGTTTGTCCAAACTAGTGGAATAGGTTACAAAATAATACTGATAATTTAAAATCATTGTTGCTTATTGTAGTAATTCTTGGGTTTTATCCAAAGTATGGTTATTGATTTAAAGTAAAAAATCAAAAGTACAATCAATAATAGTGGATCTAGTGCAGAAATACATCTATTTTTCTTCAATTTATCCACAATCATGTCTTTTCAGAGTCTAAACAGAGAACCTAGATGAGTATAACTTAGGATTTTGATGAGAAGAGGGAACACTTCTATAAATTATAGCAACATCTGTATTAGGCTAGTTTATTTTATACTTCCTATCATGTAATGGTTTTTATAAGCAGCTTTGTGTTTTGAAGCAGTGATAATGCTTTTGTAGAGGTACTTTTTATCCAAAATAGTTACTGGAACTAAGCTGACATAATTATTTGAATAATCCATTTGGAGTCTGTTTTGTATTTGTAATAAAAGATGGTAACTCACCATTTTGAATTCCCAGCATATATAATTCTCAGTAATTTATTTTAATGTAATTTTAACAATTTTTTTTTTTTTTAAGTTTGTCAGACTTGATGCCCAGGGTCAAGGTACAATCAGTTGAAACTGTTGAAGGGTGTACACATGAGGTAAGCACAAACAGTGTATGGTAAGTTGGTGTTTTAAGTGGGATTTTGCTTTGGACTATCTAGTCTGATGATTGACAAGCAGTTTAGCCTTAAGGGCTTTGGAAACAATATGTAGTTTCTGTGCAGTCAGCTTACGTAGTCTAGTGGAAGGAGCTGGGGGTTTGTATTCAAACCTGAGCTCAGACACTGACACAGCGCTTTTCCCAACTACAGTCTTGGATAAATTTCTTAACCTCTTTGACATTGTTTTTCTAATTTGTAAGTTTAGAATAATGGGATTTACATCTTGGGGTGGTTGTGAAGATTATGTAAGAAAATTAGGTAAGATACCCAGCACAGAGTAGGGTTTTTTTGTTGGTTTTTTTGTTTTGTTTTTCAGAGTAGGAATTTAGTACATGTTTATTCCCATGCTCCTAAAGTCAAGTAACAGTGACATTTTGCAGGTCCCGTGCTTTTTTGTGTTTTGCTCTTATGACTGATATATTGCAGTTTCATTGTCTGCCACAAGGTGGTGGTCACTGATAGCTTGTAGTAACCGTTTATCAGTGAGCATTTATAAAAATATGGGACATAAGGAAACTAACACTAGTTCTTTCTATTAAGCCTTCTGCCTTTACCATGTAACCTTATAAGTTATTACTACAGTTAATTGGGGAATCTTATTAAAGACTTTATCAAATAAGCAGAGTAATTCCAAATTAACAAAAATTGCTTTTGATGTAGATCTGGAACCTTATTTTCTTAAACACCTGTTTTTCTACTTGAAATTTCCTTATGTTCCTTTAGAATAGCACTTAGTTTGGCAGGTATAATATCCATTAGATCATTCATTTAACGCTTATATTAGACCCTATTTGATGCTGTGGTCTTAAAAAGATGGGGAAAAAACCTCAAACACACACAAATTTTTCTCTCAAGAGGTCAGAAGTTCTTTCTGTCCTCCTTCATGATTATCCTCAAGCCCTCCATTCTGTTATCTCCTCTCACATTTTTAGCAGGTAACCTTACCTTTTACTTTATATTAGAGGTTTGAAGATACCAAGTTGGAGTCACATCAACTCAAAGGACAAGGCACTGCGCTGTTTAGGCTGAGGAGAGTTGTTCTTGGTTGTATCCTATCCTGCCTCCACAAAGACTTGGATCATTCCATTTTCCCTTGACTGTTTCTGGTGTCTCCTTTTCTCTATTTTCCTTTTCTTATCAGCATATGAATATTCAAAAGCTTCTCTTTTGTTCTTTGTTGCTTTTTAGCCACTGTGTTGTGTTTCTTCTTCCCCATTGTAGTCATTCATTCAGTACATATCTTCCGGGTGCCAGGTATATTTTATCATTCACTGAATATAGAGATAAACAAAAAAAGTTATGGTCCCTTTCTTTTCAGAGTTGTTATTGAGTGCTCTGCTTAGAAAATCCCTGCTTAACTTCCTAACTTTCCAGTCATCTTTTAGTCTACTATAGTTAGATTTCTTCTTTCTCCATGTCTTTCAAACTGCTCTGGCAAAAATCACCAATAACTAATTGCTAAGTCTATTTGACTCTTGATTATTCTGTTGGTTTTCTATTTTTCTGACTCCTTAGTCTCTGTAGGCTTCTCTTCTACCTGTCTGTTATAAGTTAGTGTTACCCAGACTGTTTTCAGAGAATAAAAACAAAACTCTGATTCTCATACATGTGAAAACACAATTTGTTGTTGCTGCTATTAAATCTCAGAAATGTTAAAATCTAAATTGCTTTGTGTTAATGTTTTTTGTTCATGTCATAGCAAGTATCAGGAGAGATGTGAGGGAGGTGAACCAAGTAACCAGGTATGGCCCCGCAGGTTGATCATACCTTGATGAGGGTCACACCATGATTTAGGGTCTAGTCTTCAGATTTTCAGATTCCGAAATTTGATTTTGTCAGTGCGCCGGAGGTTGTGCTCTTTGGATAGAATCACTTTCATCATACTCATGGTATGGTATAACAAAAGAAGGACATTCCCTTAAATTAATGGATAAGTAGTCCTCTTATTGTCAAACTACCTAGGAGTCAGAAACTACTTAGAAGTTTCTTGGCGTCATAATAAAGGGGAATATGTAGTCTCAAGGGGAAGACTGATGAAAACTATTCCTGTCCCCGGAAGGGTTCATTCATTAATAAAAACAACTCAAATTAATCCTTTCGTAATGTGTGCTGGATAAACTACCAAATTCTACCCCTTTATAGATTCTATTTAGAGTTTCACATTGCTTCTAACACAGTTATTATACTGGGTATTGTTCATTGAGTTTCATAATTTATCGTTTCACTTAATTACAGTCAGGTTCTAGTTATTCCTTTTTGAAACACTACACACACCATCTTGATTGTAATAGAATTGCAAATTTACCAACAATCTCTCAATATTTCTAAGACAGCTAATCTTACCTCATGCTTGTTTGTTGAAATTTTGCTCTTAGAAATTATTTCTAACTTCTGTGTGTACCGTACTTTGCCCTTGTTGATTATTTATACATTAATTCGCTTAAGTATTGGGAATTTAGATATATTGTGAACTGCTCTCCAGATCTTAATCTTCACTGGAGGAAAATTAGTTTCCTGTTGCAGGGAATAATACCATTTTATTCCACATAGTTTTCTTTCATATAGTGGCATCCCTTTTTTATGTCCATTCTGCTTTTTTGAGCATTCATTAATGTCAGGAAGTACATTAGATATAGAAAATACAAAGATAGCTGAGATAGATCCTAGACCTTAATAAACAGTTTATTTTGGGAGATAGACTTAAGTGCTTTTAATTAGATTACTATCAGATAAACACTAATAGAAGTTTTTTGAATGTTGTAGCTTTTGCATTTTGACTTTTTCTCAAAGGTGGTTATTTAATTTTACAGTGTCTAAGACTGTCAGAAACACTTTAGTTCATCACCTTTATTTTTCAAACCATCATTGATTAAGGAGTGTTGAATGCATCAATTCTCGAATAGTAGATTGATTTTTTTTTTTTTAACATCAGGTTGCACTTCCTGCAGATGAAGATTATCTACCACTTAAACCTCGCGTTGGAAAAGCTGCAAAGGTTTGTACTTTGGGCAGTACGGTTTGTACAGTTTTGTGAGTCTGTTTTCCTAAAAATCTTAAAGATAAACTTTTAAATGAGATTCTTATACTTCCCAGTGTGTGTGTATATATGTATATACACACATGTATATGTACAAACTAAGAAGCCGCCACCTGAAGTCAAATATGGTGAGAACCAAATCAATAACCAGGCTGAAAACCAAGTATCATGTGATAAGATTTTTAAAAATTAAAATAATTCTCAACCTTTTTAATGAATCTAATGAAAAGTACTGATCTTTCTCTAGAAAAAAATGCATATGTACAATCAGTTTTGCATATAGTTTTGGGAGTTGAACAAGCTTCTAATGAAATTTAAACTCTATTGCTGATAGTAAATGGATTTTGAAACCCTGATAGATGGTGAAAGAGTAATATAAATTTTCCAAGTCATTTTCTTAAGTAAAAAAGGCAGTATGGTGGGGTAAACATGAACTCTTCAAGTCTAATAGATATATTATTCTGCCTTTGCTGAATGAACTTCATTGAGGCCTTGCCTTTTCAGAGCCTCAGAGTTCCCATCTGTGAAAAGAAATTATACTTAGGTTAGGGGTTACTGTGAAGATTAGTATGTGGAAAATGTGTTGCACAGTGCCCACCATAAAGCATGTTCTTGATAAATGGTAATGATTATTGTGTTGTAATTAATATATATGTAAACATATAATAATTGAAAGATCAGATAGTAGAAATAACTTCTATGCTGTCTGGTTAAAGTTTTTTTTTTAATTCTTCCTAATTTTCTCTAGTGGGTGGCATATTTCCCATATAGACTCATAAAGAAATGCTCCCAGAATGCTTCTAGGGGTAGCATCTCTTGGTTTTAAGTGTACTGTGATGTGTCTAGGTGTCTTCATACAGATACTAATTTTTTTTATAGGAATATCCGTTCATTCTTGATGCTTTTCAAAGAGAAGCCATTCAGTGTGTTGATAATAATCAGTCTGTTCTAGTATCTGCACATACATCAGCAGGAAAAACTGTATGCGCTGAGTGAGTAGCTTTCTTTTTCAATGGAATTTTAGGACTGTTAATATTTGCTTTATACTTTAGGTGCTCCTATGTTGGGTGCATAAATATTTACAAATATTATATCCTCCTGTTGGACTCACCCCTTTATCGTTATGTAATGCCCTTCTTTGTCTCTTGTTACAGTCTTAGTTTTATTTTTTATTTATTTATTTATTGTTATAAATTTATTTATTTATTTTTGGCTGCATTGGGTCTTCGTTGCTGCACGTGGGCTTTCTCTAGTTGCTGCAGGCGGGGGCTGCTCTTCCTTGCGGTGCGCGGGCTTCTCATTGCGGTGGCTTGTCTTGTTGCAGAGCACAGTCTCTAGGTGCCTGGGCTGCAGTAGTTGTGGCTCATCGGCTCTAGAGAGCAGGCTCAGTAGTTGTGGCGCATGGGCTTAGTTGCTCTGCGGCATGTGGGATCTTCCCAGACCAGGGCTCGAACCCATGTTCCCTGCATTGGCAGGCGGATTCTTAACCACTGCACCACCAGGGAAGTCCTTACAGTCTTAGTTTTAAAGTCTATTTTGTTTTACATAAGTGTAGCTACCACAGCGTTCTTTTGGTTTCTATTTGCATGGAATATCTTTTTCCATCCCTTCACTTTCAGTCTGTGTGTCCTTATATCTGAAGTGAGTCTCCTATAGGCAGCATATAGCTGCAACTTCTTTTTTTATCCATTCAGCCACTCTCTTTTGATTGGAGAATTCGTCTATTTACATTTTATTATTGATAGGTGTGTACTTACTGCCATTTTGTTAATTGTTTTCTGGCTGTTTTGTAGTTTGTCTCTGTTCCTTTCTTCTCTTGCTCACTTTCTAGTTTTAAAATGAAATTTTAAAATAATTGTTTTTTACTGTACTCTTTAAAAGTTTAAATTTTTTCTATTTGATTTCTGTAAATTTAGACTCTTACCTTTATTTCATTTCTTCTACTTACTTTGGGCTTCATTTGCTCTTCTTGTTCTAGTTTTTTAAAGGAGGAAAGGTGAGATCCTTGATTTCAGACCTATTTCTAATACAGACATTTAGTGCTGTAAATTTCCCTTCAGTCATGAATATGTATCATGATTCACTAATGCTATGTTCATTTTTTGTGCATTTCATTTCAGGTCTTTTCTAATGCTCTATCTTCAGATTCATTAATCTTTGCTTGTTCATTATCTAATCTGTCCTTAATCCTATTCAGTGCATTTTTTTCATCTCGGACATTATAGTTTTCTTTCCTGGAAGTTCATTTTTGTGTGTGTTTGTTTTCCATGTGTCTACTTAACTTTCCTCCAGATTTTTGAGCATACAGAATACAGTTTAAAAACTGTTTAAATGTTTTTGTGACTATTACTTTCATTTGTGTTACTCCCTGATCTGTTTTAATTAATTGACTTTTCCCTTCATTATAGGTCAGTATTTTCCTACTGCTTTGCATACGGCTCTGATGGGATGTTTGGCTGTTTTTTAATTTCATCACTGACTTTTGGCAGTTTAATTATGATGTGACTTTACATAATTCTTCTCATGTTTCTTATGCTTGAATTTATTGGGCTTCTCAAATCATGGGTTTATTAGTTTTCATCAGATTTGGGAAAATTTCAGCCATTATTTATGTCAAATAGTCCCCCTTCTAGTAATCTTAGGACTTCAGTTAAACTTAGGTTGACTTTAAGTTGTCTCAGAGCCTAGTGACACTCTTATTTATTATTGTTTTTTGGTGTTTATTCTCTGTGTTTCATTTTGGACAGCTCTTAAATGGCTTTAACTTTATTCATCTTTTTTTCTGCAATGTCAAATATGCTTTTAATCCTACCAACTTTATTTCATCTTAGATTTAGATTTTTTTTTTTGCTGAAAGTTTGGTTTGGGTCTTTTAATATTTTCCATATTTCTTCCAAACATGCTGTTTTATTTTTTCTCAATTTTCTTGAATATACAGAATGTAGTTATACTATAGTAACTTTCACTATCCTTGTTTACTATTTTATATTTTCTGTCTCATTTTTGGATGCCTTTTTACTTATTTATTTTTACTCATATTATAGGTTGTATTTGCCTGGTTCTTTGCTTACCTGATTATTTTTTAATGCCTGCCGGGACATTGTGAATTTTACCTCCTTGGGTGATGAATATTTTTGCATTTCTATTCACATCTTTTTTTCTTTTTTTAGCATCCTTATTGGAGTATAATTGCTTTACAATGGTTTGTTAGTTTCTGCTTTAAAACAAAGTGAATCAGCTATACATACACATATATCCCCATATCTCCTCCCTCTTGCATCTCCCTCCCATCCTCCCTATCCTACCCCTCTAGGTGGTCACAAAGCACCGAGCTGATCTCCCTGTGCTATGTGGCTGCTTCCCACTAGCTATGTATTTTATATTTGGTAGTGTATATATGTCCATGCCACTCTCTCACCTTGTCCCACCTTACCTTGCCCCTCTCCATGTCCTCAAGTCCATTCTCTACATCTGCATCTTTATAGCTGTCCTGTCCCTAGGTTCCTGAGAAGCATTTTTGTTTTTTGTTTTGCTTTTTGTTTTTGTTTTGTTTTTTAAATACATTTATTTATTTTTGGCTGCATGGGGTCTTTGTTGCTGTGCTTGGGCTTTCTCTGGTTGTGGCGAGAGGGGGCTACTCTTCGTTGCGATGCACGGGCTTCTCATTGCGGTGGCTTCTCTTGTGGAGCATGGGCTCTAGGCATGCAGGCTTCAGTAGTTGTGGCACCCGGGCTCAGTAGTTGTGGCTCATGGGCTTAGTTGCTCTGTGGCATGTGGGATCTGCCCGGACCAGGGCTCGAACCAGTGTCCCCTGCATTGGTAGGCAGATTCTTAACCACTGTGCCACCAGGGAAGCCCCCATTTTTGTTTTTTTCTAGATTCCATATATATGTGTTAGCATACGGTATTTGTTGTTCTCTTTCTGACTTAATTTCACTCTGTATGACAGACTCTAGGTCCATCCACCTCATTACAAATAACTCAATATAGTTTTTTTTTTATGGCTGAGTAATATTCCATTGTATATATGTGTCACATCTTCTTTATCCATTCATTTGTCGGTGAACACTTAGGTTGCTTCCATGTCCTGGCTTTGTAAATAGAGCTGCAGTGAACATTGTGGTACATGACTCTTTTTGCATTATGGTTTTCTCAGGGTATATGCCCAGTAGTGGGAATGCTGGGTCGTATGGTAGTTTTATTTTTACTTTTGTAAGGAACCTCCATACTGTTCTCCATAGTGGCTATATCAATTTACATTCCCACCAATGGTGCAAGAGGGTTCCCTTTTCTCCACACCCTCTCCAGCATTTATTGCTTGTAGATTTTTTGATGATGGCCATTCTGACTGGTGTGAGGTGATATCTCATTGTAGTTTTGATTTGCATTTCTCTAATGATTAGTGATGTTGAGCATCCTTTCAAGTGTTTGTTGGCAATCTGTATATCTTTGGAGAAATGTCTATTTAGCTCTTCTGCCCATTTTTGGATTGGGTTGTTTGTTTTTTTGATACTGAGCTGCATGAGCTGCTTATAAATTTTGGAGATTAATCCTTTGTCAGTTTCTTGGTTTGCAAATATTTTCTCCCATTCTGAGGGTTGTCTTTTCGTCTTGTTTATGGTTTCCTTTGCTGTGTAAAAGCTTTTAAGTTTCATTAGGTAACATTTTTTTGTTGTTTTTATTTCCATTTCTCTAGGAGGTGGGTCAAAAAGGATCTTGCTGGGATTTATGTCATAGAGTGTTCTGCCTATGTTTTCCTCTAAGAGTTATAGAGTGTCTGGCCTTACATTTAGGTCTTTAATCCATTTTGAGTTTATTTCTGTGTTTGGTTTTAGGGAGTGTTCTAATTTCATTCTTTTACATGTAGCTGTCAAGTTTTCCCATCACAACTTACTGAAGAGGCTGTCTTTTCTCCATTGTATATTCTTGCCATCTTTATCAAAAATAAGGTGACCATATGTGCGTGGGTTTATCTCTGGTCTTTCTATCCTGTTCCATAGATGTATGTTTCTGTTTTTGTGTCAGTACCATGCTGTTTTGATTACTGTAGCTTTGTAGTATAGTCGGAAGTCAGGGAGCCTGATTCCTCCAGCTCCGTATTTCATTCTCAAGATTGCTTTGGCTATTCGGGGTCTTCAGTGTTGCCATACAGATTGTGAAATTTTGTTCTAGTTCTGTGAAAAATGCCAGTGGTAGTTTGATAGGGATTGCATTGAATCTGTAGATTGTTTGGGTAGTATAGTCATTTTCACAATGTTGATTCTTCCAATCTAAGAACATGGTATATCTCTCCATCTGTTTGTATCATGTTTTAATTTCTTTCATCAGTGTCTTATAGTTTTCTGCATACAGGTCTTTTGTCTCCTTAGGTAGGTTTATTCCTAGGTGTTTTTTTCTTTTTGTTGCAGTGGTAAATGGGAGTGTTTCCTTAGTTTCTCTTCCAGATTTTTCATCCTTAGTGTATAGGAATGCAAGAGATTTCCTTGCATTAATTTTGTATCCTGCTACTTTAACAAATTCATTGATTAGCTCTAGTAGTTTTCTGGTAGCATCTTTAGGATTCTCTGTGTATAGTATCATGTGACCTGCAAACAGTGACAGCTTTACTTCTTCTTTTCTGATTTGGATTCCTTTTATTTCTTGGATTCTTTATTTCTTTGGATTGCTTTTATAGTGGTGAGTGTGGGCACCCTTGTCTTGTTCCTCATCTTAGTGGAAATGGTTTCAGTTTTTCACCATTGAGGACGATGTTGGCTGTGGGTTTGTCATATATGGCCTTTATTATGTTGAGATAAGTTCCCTCTATGCCTACCTTCTGGAGGGTTTTTATCATAAATGGGTGTTGAATTTTGTCAAAAGCTTTTTCTGAATCTATTGAGATGATCATATAGTTTTTATTCAATTTGTCAATATGGTGTATTACATTGATTGATTTGCGTATATTGAAGAATCCTTGCATTCCTGGGATAAACCCCAATTGATCATGGTGTATGATCCTTTTAATGTGCTGTTGGATTCTGTTTGCTAGTATTTTGTTGAGGATTTTTGCATCTATGTTCATCAGTGATATTGGCCTGTAGTTTTCTTTCTTTGTGACATCTTTGTCTGGTTTTGGTATCAGGGTGATAGTGGCCTCGTAGAACGATTTGGAGAGTGTTCCTCCCTCTGCTATATTTTGGAAGAGTTTGTGGAGGATAGGTGTTAGCTCTTCTCTAAATGTTTGATAGAATTTGCCTGTGAAGCCATCTGGTCCTGGACTTTTTGTTTGCTGGAAGATTTTTAATCACAGCCTCAATTTCAGTGCTTGTGGTTGATCTGTTTATATTTTCTATTTCTTCCTGGTTCAGTCACAGAAGGTTGTGCTTTTCTAAGAATTTGTCCATTTTTTCCATGTTGTCCATTTTATTGGCATGTAGTTGCTTATAGTAATCTCTCATGATCCTGTGTATCTGTACAGTGTCAGTTGTTACTTTTCCTTTTTCATTTCTAATTCTATTGATTTGAGTCTTCTCCCTTTTTTTTCTTGATGAGTCTGACTAATGGTTTATCAATTTTGTTTATATTCTCAAAGAACCAGCTTTTAGTTTTATTGATCTTTGCTATTGTTTCCTTCATTTCTTTTTCATTTATTTCTTTTTTTTTAAATTTTTTAATTTATTATTTATTTATTATTTTTATTTTTGCCTGTGTTGGGTCTTCGTTTCTGTGTGAGGGCTTTCTCCAGTTGCGGCGAGTGGGGGCCACTCTTCATCGCGGTACGCGGGCCTCTCACTGTCGCGGCCTCTCTTTGTTGCGGAGCACAGGCTCTAGACGCTCAGGCTCAGTAGTTGTGGCTCACGGGCCCAGTTGCTCCGCGTCATGTGGGATCTTCCCAGACCAGGGCTCGAACCCGTGTGCCCTGCATTGGCAGGCAGATTCTCAACCACTGCGCCACCAGGGAAGCCCTTTCATTTATTTCTGATCTGATCTTTATGATTTCTTTCCTTCTGCTAACTTTGGGGTTTTTTTGTTCTTCTTTCTCTAATTGCTTTAGGTGTAAGTTTAGGTTGTTTATTTGAGATGTTTCTTGTTTCTTCAGGTAGGATTTTAGTGCTATAAACTTCCCTCTTAGACCTGCTTTTGCTGCATCCCATAGGTTTTGGGTCATTGTGTTTTCGTTTTCATTTGTTTCTAGGTATTTTTTGATTTCCTCTTTGATTTCTTCAGTGATCTCTTAGTTATTAACTAGTGTATTGTTTAGCCTCCATGTGTTTGTAAGTTTTACAGGTATTTTCCTGTAATTGATATCTAGTCTCATAGCATTGTGGTCGGAAAAGATACTTGATACGATTTCAATTTTCTTAAATTTACCAAGGCTTGATTTGTGACCCAAGATATGATCTATCCTGGAAAATGTTCTGTGAGCACTTGAGAAGAAAGTTTATTCTGTTGTTTTGAATGGAATGTCCTATAAATATCAATTAAGTCCATCTTGTTTAATGTATCATTTAAAGCTTGTGTTTCCTTATTTATTTTCATTTTGGATGATCTGTCCAGTGGTGAAAGTGTGGTGTTAAAAGTCCCCTACTATGATTGTGTTACTGTCGATTTCCCCTTTTATGGCTGTTAGCATTTGCTTTAGGTATTGAGGTGCTCCTATTTTGGGTGCATGAATATTTATAATTGTTATATCTTCTTCTTGGAATCCCTTGATCGTTATGTAAAGTCCTTCTTTGTCTCTTGTAACATTCTTTGTTTTAAAGTCTATTTTGTCTGATATGAGAATTGCTACTTCAGCTTTCTTTTGTTTTCCGTTTGCTTAGAATATCTTTTTCCATCCCCTCACTTTCAGTCTGTTTTTGTCCCTAAGTCTGAAGTGGGTCTCTTGTAGACAGCATATGTATGGGTCTTGTTTTTGTATCCATTCAGCCAGTCTGTGTCTTTTGGTGGGAGCATTTAATCCATTTACATTTAAGGTAGTTATTGATATGTATGTTCCTATTACCATTTTCTTAATTGTTTGGGGTTTGTTATTGTAGGTCTTTTCCTTCTCTTGTGTTTCCTGCCTAGAGAAGTTCCTTTAGCATTTGTTGTAAAGCTGGTTTGGTGGTGCTGAATTCTCTTAGCTTTTGCTTGTTTGTAAAAGTTTTAATTTCTCTGTCGAATCTGAATGAGATCCTTGCTGGGTAGAGTAATTTTGGTTCTAGGTTTTTCCCTTTCATCACTTTAAATATGTCCTGCCACTCCCTTCTGTCTTGCCTAGTTTCTGCTGAAAGATCAGTTGTTAACCTTATGGGGATTCCTTTGTATGTTATTTGTTGTTTTTCCCTTGCTGCTTTTTATATTTTTTCTTTGTATTTAATTTTTGGTAGTTTGAATAATATGTGTCTTGGCGTGTTTCTCCTTGGTTTTATCCTGTATGGGGCTCTCTGCGCTTCCTGGACTTGATTATTTCCTTTCCCATGTTAGGGAAGATTTCAACTGTTATCTCTTTAAATATTTTCTCAGTCCTTTTCTTTTTCTCTTCTTCTTCTGGGACCCCTATAATTCGAATGTTGGTGCGTTTAATGTTGTCCCAGAGGTCTCTGAGACTGTCCTCAATTCTTTTCATTCTTTTTTCTTTATTCTGCTCTTCAGTAGCTATTTCCACTATTTTATCTTCCAGGTCACTTATCCGTTTTTCTGCCTCAGTTATTCTGCTATTGCTTCCTTCTAGAGAATTTTTAATTTCATTTATTGTGTTGTTCATCATTGTTTGTTTGCTCTTTAGTTCTTCTAGGTTCTTGTTAAACGTTTCTTATATTTTCTCCATTCTGTTTCCAAGGTTTTGGATCATCTTTACTATCATTATTCTGAATTCTTTTTCAGGTAGATTGCTTGTTTCCTCTTCATTTGTTTGGTCTGGTGGGTTGTTACCTTGCTCCTTAATCTGCTGTGTGTTTCTCTGTGTTCTCATTGTGGTTAACTTACTGTGTTTGGGGTTTCCTTTTCCTAGGCTGCAGGTTCATATTTCCCGTTGCTTTTGGTGTCTGCCCCCAGTGGCTAAGGTTGCTTCAATGGGTTTTGTAGGCTTCCTGGTGGATGGGACTAGTTCCTGTGTTCTGCTGGATGAGGCTGGATCTTGTCTTTCTGGTGGGCAGGACCGTGTCTGGTGGTGTGTTTTGGGGTGTCTGTGACCTTATTATTTTAGGCAGCCTTTCTGCTAGTGAGTGGGGTTGTGTTCCTGTCTTGCTAGTTGTTTGGCATAGGGTGTCCAGCACTGTAGCTTGGGTCGTTGAGTGGAGCTGGCTCTTGGCGTTGAGATGGAGATCTCTGAGAGATTTTCGCCATTCGATATGATGTGGACCTGGGAGGTCTCTGGTGGACCAGTGTCCTGAACTCGGCTCTCCCACCTCAGAGGCACCCAGAGCACCAACATCCTGTCATACACACAGCTCAGAATAAAAGGGAGAAGAAAGGAAAGAAAGTAAGAAAAAAGAAAGTTTTTAAAATAAAAAAATAATTATTAAAAATAAAAAAATTTACAAGTAATAAAAAACAAGAGAAGGAAAGAAGAGAGCAACCAAACCAAAAAAGAAAACCACCAGTGATAAAAAGCACTAAAAACTATACTAAAAGGAAAGAACAAAAAAATAAGCGTGCATACAGAACCCTAGGACAAATGATAAAAGCAAAGCTATATAGACAAAATATGCACAGAAGCATTCACATACACACTCACAAAAAGAGATAAAGGAAAAATATATATATATTTTTGCTCCCAAAGTCCACCGCCTCAATTTGGGATTATTCGTTGTCTATTCAGGTATTCCACAGATGCAGGGTGCATCAAGTTGATTGTGGAGATTTAATCCACTGCTCCTGAGGCTGCTGCGAGAGATTTCTCTTTCTTTTCTTTGTTCACACAGCTCCTGGGGTTCAGCTTTGGATTGGCCCTGCCTCTGCATGTGGGTCGCCTGAGGGCATCTGTTCTTCGCTCAGACAGGATGGGGTTAAAGGAGCAACTGATTTGGGGCTGTGGCTCACTCAGGCCAGGGGGAGGGAGGGGTATGGATGAGGGGCTATCCTGCGGCGGCAGAGGCCAGCATGACATTGCACCAGCCTGAGGCGTGCCGTGCGTTCTCCCGGGGAAGTTGTCCCTGGATCACGGGACCCTGGCAGTGGCGGGCTGCACAGGCTTCCGGGAGGGGAGGTGTGGATAGTGACCTGTGTTTGCACACAGGCTTCTTGGTGGCTGCAGCAGCAGCCTTAGCATCTCATGCCCATTTCTGGGGTCCGTGCTGATAGCCGCGGCTCACGCCCGTCTCTGGAGCTCGTTTAGACGGTGCTCTCAGTCCCCTCTCCTCGTGCACCAGGGAACAAAGACACAAGAAAAAGTCTCTTGTCTCTTCGGTAGCTCCATACTTTTTCCCGGACTCCCTCCCAGCTAGCTGTGGCACGCTAGCCCCCTTCAGGCTGTGTTCACGCAGCCAACCCCAGTCCTCTCCCTGGGATCTGACCTCTGATGCCAGAGCCTCAGCTCCCAGCCCCTGCCTGCCCCAGCAGGTGAGCAGAGAAGCCTCTCAGGCTGGTGAGTGCTGGTCAGCACTGATCCTCTGTGGGAATCCTTCCGCTGCCCTCTGCACCCTTGTTGCTGTGCTCTCCTCCATGGCTCCGAAGCTTCCCCCCGCCCACCCCCCATCTCTGCCAGTGAAGGGGCTTCCTAGTGTGTGGAAACTTTTCCTCCTTCACAGCTCCCTCCCACTGGTGCAGGTCCTGTCCCTATTCTTTTGTCTCTTGTTTTTTCTTTTGCTCTACCCAGGTACGTGGGGAGTTTCTTGCCTTTTGGGAAGTCTGAGGTCTTCTGCCAGCGTTGAGTAGGTTTCTGTAGGATTTGTTCCACATGTAGATGTATTTCTGATGTATTTGTGGAGAGGAAGGTGATCTCCACGTCTTACTCTTCCACCATCTTGAACGTCCCTTTCTATTAACATCTTGAGCTTTGTTCTGGGGTATAGTTTCTTGGAAAAAAATATAATCCTTTCAGGGCTTGTTTTTATGATGAGTTTAGGCAGGACTAGAGTAGCATTCAGTCTAGGGCTAATTTTCTCCACTATTTAATATATTTCTTGGTATTCTAGCTAGTACCTTGTGAATTATAAGTTTTTCCACCATGACCAATGGGAACCTGAATAACTCCCAGCCCTGTGAAGATCTGGTTATTTTTAGCTCTGCTTCATTTGGTTGGTTTCCCCCTGGCTTTGGGTTGTTTCCTAACACTTATTCACTGATTATTACTTACTTGAAAACACAGGAGTGCTCAGCAGATGTTCAGAGCTTTCCCTCTGTCCAGCTGTCTTCTTCTCTGGTTATTTTCCACTGCAGTGTAGCTGCCATGGCCTCCCCAGGCTCCCACCTCTGTCTGCTTAACTTAGGGAAACCTCCAGGGTCCATCTCCTGGAACTGTGACTTGGAAACTCTGTGGACAATAATCTGGAATTACCTCATTTCCTTCCACCTTCTCCAGGATTACTATGCTTTTATTCAGTGTCTGAAATCATTGTTTCATATATTTTGTCATGTTTTGTAGTTGTTTCAGGTGGATAGGTAAAGCGAGTCCTTGTTAGTCCGTGTTGCAAGTAAGTATTTTCTACATTATTTTTAACGTGTGTTCTCTACTACTGCAGTAGTTATCTAATTTTGTAAATAAATATGCATATATTGCCTGTGTTTTAAATTTTTTGATAGGTATCTTTTCTTCTAAACTGTATTTAAAGGCCACAGTTCTGGAGTCTTGCTACTCAAAGTATGGTCCTGCACCAGATACATGAGTATCAGCTACAGACTTATTAGGCAGAATCTCAGGACCCACCCCAAAACTACTGAGTCATAATCTGCATTTTAACAAGATCACCAGGTGATGCATATGTCCATTAAAGTTTGAGAGGAACTGGGCTATTCTGAAAGTGGATTGTGCTCTTTCACGTGGATGGGATTTTGCAATCTGTTGTAGATAGGCTTTTGTGGGTTAACTTTTTTTTCCTTCATATGTGCTGCTGTCACTACTATCTAGTTCGTGAACACCTTCACCATGGCAAAAAGAAACCAGGTACACATTAATCAGTCGTTCCGCATTTCCTTAGCCCCAGTTCCTTTCAGCCACCAGTCTGCTTTCTGTTTGTATGACTTTACCTTTTCTGGGCATTTCATATAAATAGAATCATACAATACGTGGCCTTTTGTTTCTGTTTTATTTCACTAAGCATAATGATTTTAAGGTTCATCTGTGTTGTAGTATACATCAGAGTCGAATTGCATTTTATGACTGATTAATTGTGTGGTATTAATATACCACATTTTGTTTATCCATTCATCAATTTATGGGATATATGAGTATTCGCAGTTTTTTGGCTATTATGAATGATGCTGTTGGAAACATTTATGTACAAGTTTTTGTTTGAACACATGGTTTTACTTCTCTTCAGTATATACCTAGGAATGGAATTACTGGGTCATGTTTAATTCCATGTTTAACTTTTTGAGGAACCACCAAACTGTTTTCCACACAGCTGCATCATTTTATTTTCCCA
This sequence comes from Eschrichtius robustus, assembly GCF_028021215.1. Lineage (NCBI taxonomy): Eukaryota > Metazoa > Chordata > Mammalia > Artiodactyla > Eschrichtiidae > Eschrichtius > Eschrichtius robustus. The sequence continues at coordinate 42,480,804 of NC_090825.1, forward strand.
GCATCATTTTATGAGGGCTTCAATTTCTCCATATCCTTGCCAACACTTGTTACTACCTTTTTTTAAAAATTGATTATATAGTAAATTTATTTTATGATTGTTTTAAATAAAAACTTTTTTAATGTGGATTTTCAGCATAATACAAGTTAGTCAGAATAATGCAAAGCATTTTTAAAGGTGAACTAATTAGGTTTCTGAAAAGAATTCCAGAAAGAAAAAAAGCACAATGATGTTACTTATTTCTAGACAAGATTAAGGTTCTCTGGGTATTAGTATAATCCTATATTATGTGCATTGTTTCTCGATTCTGATCATGTGAAGTTTATTATTTTTAAATTATTTTTTCTTCCAGTTTTATTGAGATACAATTGACATGTAGCACAGTGTAAGTTTAAGGTTTGCAGCATAATGATTTGACTTACATGCATCATAAAATGATTATCATAATAAGTTTGGTGAACATCCATCATTTCATATAGATACAGAATTAAAGAAATAGAAAAATTTTTTTTTCTTGTGATGAGAAAGAACTCTTAGGATTTACTCTTTTAACAACTTTTTTATGTAATCTTCAGCAGTGTTAATGATATTTATTGTATTGTACATTACATCCCTATTACTTATAACTGGAAGTTTCTACCTTTTGGCCATCTTCATCCCAACCCACCCCCCCCCCGCCACCCCTGCCCCGACCTGTGGTAACCATAGATCTGATCTCTTTTTCTGTAAGTTTATTTTGAAATGTAATTGACCTGTAACACTATGTTAGTTCCTATTACACAGCATAGTGATTTGATAATTCTATACATTTCAAAGTGGTCACCACAATAAGTCTGGTTACAATATGTCACCATAAAAAGATATTACGTAGTTATTAGACTATATTCCCCATACTGTATGTTGCATTCCCATGACTCATATATTTTGCAACTGGAAGTTTTTACCTCTTAATCTCCCTTACCTATTTCTTTCCTCTCCTCACCATTCTCCCCTCTGGTGACTACCTGTTGGTTTTCTGTTTCTATAACTGTTTCTATTTTGTTGTGTTTGTTCATTTGTTTTTTAGATTCCACATACAAGTGAAATCATACAGTATTTGTCTTTCTCTGTCTGACTTATTTCACTTAGCACAATACCCTCTAGGTCCATCTATGTTGTTGCAAATGGCAAGATTTCATTTTTTATGGTTTAGTAATATTCCATTGGATATGCATATACCACATCTTTATCCATTCATTTATTGATGGGCACTTGGGCACAGGGGTTCCCTTTTGTCCTCATCCTCACCAACACTTGTTTCTTGCCTCTTTGATATAGCCATTCTGTCAGGTGTGAGGTGACATCTCATTGTGGTTTTGATTTGCATTTCCTTAATGACTGATGATATTGAACATTTTTTAATGTGCTCTTTGGCCTTTTTATGTCTTTGGAGATACGTCTGCTTAAGTCTTTTTTTACTTGTTCATTGGGTTGTTGGTCTTATTGAATTGTGGTAGTTGTTTTGTAATCTGATACTAGTTCCTTGTCAGATATATGATTTGCAAAACTTTTCTGTCATTCTGTAGGTCATCTTTTCACTTTCTTGAGTGTCCTTTCAGGTACAGATGTCTTTAATTTGACGAAGTGCAGTTCATCTGTTTTCTTTTGTTGCTTGTGTCATTTTTAAGAAACCGTTTCCTAATCGAGGTGACGAAGATTTACACCTATATTTTCTTCTAAGAGTTTTGTAATTTTAGCTATTATATTAGGTCTTTGATCCATTTTGAGGGTTTTTTATTTTTGTAGGTCCAACTTCATTGTTTTGCATATGGATATCCAGTTGCCTCAGAATTTGTTGAAAGACTGTTTTTTCCCCTCAGTCTTGGCATCTTTTCGAAAATCAATTTGAGTTTGCAGGTTAACTATTAATAATTTATAATATATTTTATTTCTTCATTATGGAGAAATTACAGCTTTCCTATTGAGCAGCTGAATTAGGTATTCTTAACAGTGATCACCTAAAGAGTAAAGAAGATCATAGAGGAAGAAAACTTAAAAATGGCTCCAGTCTCCCTATTCATCATTGCCTTTACCTTGGCATAATGGTGGATATATTTCATGAGTCCTGGAATATTGTCCTTTGGGATAGTCAGGGCCTGTCTGGTTATTGTATATTAGTCTTTCCAGACCTTGCCTTAGATGTAACTCAAAATTTTTCTCTTTGCAGGGGAGTTAGACAAGTGAAGCTTTGGATCTTAAATTATCATTCTAATGGCATCAGCCAATTGCAGATTAGTCTTGATCTGTTTCTGAGATTCAAACACATTATGGTCAGGTACTGCCCTAGTTTTGTCCAGTGGAGTAGGACTAATTTTTTTTATTGGTCCACTTTTCAGAAGGTGCTGAAGTCAGAAGTTAGTTTCCTCCTAAGGCACAAATATAGAAGAGGTTTGACTATTTTTAGTTCAGTTATTTTATCTCACTTAGAAAAGTGTACAGTAGTTTGGTGCATTATCCATTTAAAGGCAACATATATAGTCATTAGACTTCTGGGCATTAGTGTAACTTTGCTTTCATTTTTCCTACAAAAGCAGACTGATTTTCAGTATGGGAAATTTTCATGTATATGCTGAAACCTGCTCTCATACTCTGGGTTAGGAGAACATAAAGAGATGTTTAAGAAATTCACCAGGTTTATAGACACTTTTGAAAACCTGGTGAGGACTGCTGTGGAAACCAGTCTGGTACTTATTCAAAAAGTTAAATGTAGAATTACTATATGACTCAGTAATTCCACTCCTAGGTATATTACTGCAAAGAATTGAAAACAGATACACAGATACTTACACATGAATGTTCATAGCAGCACTATTCACAGTAGTGAAAAGATAGAAACAACCCAGAAGTCCATCAGTTGATGAATAGATAAATAAATCTGGTTTATCTGTACAATGAAATATTATCCAGCTGTAACAGCAGTGAAGTACTGATACATGCTACAGTGTGGGTGAACCTCAGAAACATGCTGAGTAAAAGAAGCCAGATTCAGTAGGTATGATTCCATTTGTGTGAAATATGCCATATGACTTAATTTATGTGAAATATCTCAGGTAAATTCCTAGAGACAGAAAGATTGGTGGAGGCCAGGGGATGTTGAGAGGAGGGGAGCAAAAAGTAACTGCCTAATGGGTATGGGGTTTTTGGAAGGATGAGAATTATGTTTCAGAATCAGGTAGAGGTGGTGGTTGCACAACATAGTGAATGTACTAAATGCCACTGAATTGTACACTTTAAAATGGTTAATTTTATGTTGTATGAATTTTACCTCAATTAAAAAAGTGATGAGGTATGTATTTGTATGTACATACCATATTTTATAATTTCAGGGAGTGGTTCATGGATCTCAGATAAAGATTTCCCCTAGGGATTCAAGGACTTAAGGTAAACTCCAGCTTTAGCTGGTAACTGTAGCAAGTATAATATTTTATTTATAAATCTGGTGCTAGGGTTAACATTTTGGTACCAGATTATCTATGTAATTAAGTAGTTTTCTGGCCCTGATGGTTTTTTATTTTATGTAAAGCTTTTTTTAAAAGCTTTATTATTATATAATTTAAATATTATTAAACTCACCCATTTAAAGTATAGAGTTCAGTGAGTTTTAATAAATTTGTACAGTTGTGCAACCCTCTCCAGTTTTAGACTTCCATACATACAGTTTTGTTATGTGTGTTTGCTTTCAACCTACTCCCACCTCCAACCCTAGGCAAACACTCATCAGCTTTGTCTAAATAGTTTTGCCTTTTCTAGAAGTTTCATGTAAATGAAATCATGTAATGTGGAGTCTTTTGTGTCTTTTTTTTTTTCGCTGTTTAGAATAACATTTTTGAGGTTCATTCATGCTGCATATATCACTAGTTCATTTCTTTTTATTTATAAGTAGTATTACATTTTATGGATACCTGACATTTTATTTACCTATTCAGTTGATAGACATTTGAGTTGTTTTGTGTTTTTGATCATTTTGAGTAGTTCTGATATAAACATTCATGTACAAGTCTGTGTGTGGACATGTTTTTATTTCTCTTGGGTAGTACCTGTAATTGCTGGGTTTTATGGCAAATATATGTTTAACTGTTCAGTAAATTGCCAGACTGTTTTCCAAAGTGGCTGTACCATTTTGTATTCCTACCAATAATGGATGAGGATGCCAGTTTCTCTATGTCCTTACCACCTCTTGTCATTTTTTGATTATACCTATTTTAGTGGGTATATAGTACTGTCTCATAGTGGTTTTGAATTTCTACGATGACTAAAAATGTTAAGTATCAATTTCCTGTGCTTATCTTAAATGAAATATCCGTTTGTATATCTTAAATGAAGTATCTATTTCAGTCTTTCGCTGATTTTTAAAATTGAGATGTTGGTCTTACTGCATCATAAATAATTCTTTAAACTATCATAATGGTATCTTTTGTAGAACAAAAGATTTTTATTTTGATGTTCAGCTCAGTTTTTTCTTTTATGGATTGATTGATTATGCTTTTGATGTCAATCCTTAAGACATTTTTGCCTATCCCAATATCACAAATATTTTCTCTTATATTTTCTTTTTGAAGTTTATAGTATTAGCTCTTCCACTTAGAGCTATGATTTCCTTTGAATTAATTTTTATGTATGATGTGAGGTAAAGGTGGGGTTTAAATTAATCTTTTTGTATGTGGATAATTGTTCTAGTTGAAAAACTGTTATTTTTCCACTAAATTACCTTTGAATTGAATTGACTATTGAATTCCTAGTGAATTGACTATAAATGTATGGATTTGGTTTTGGACTTCCTATTCTGTTGATCTCTGTGTGTATCCTTATACCAGTACCACACTATCTTGATTATTGTAGCCTTAAAGTCAGTATTGAATTTAGGTAATTAGAGTCCTCTAACATCAGTCTTTCTGAAAATTGTTTGGGCTCCTCTAGGTCCTTTGCATTCTTCAATAAAATTTTAAGATTAGTTTGTTAATTTCTACCAAAAAAGACTACTTGCATAGGGATTGTGTTGAATTTATAATTTGGGGAGAATTTTCATCTTAACATTATTATAGACTCTTCCAGTCCGTGAGCATGGTATATTTCTTCATTATTCACATCTTCTTTGTTATCCCTCAGCAGTATTTTGTAGTTTCAGTGTACAGGTCTTACATTTTCATAAATCTCTTTCTAAGTATTTTATTGCTTCATGCTATTGCAAATGGCATTCTTTCTTAAGTTCATATTTGTATTGTTAATGACTTGTATACTAAAGTACAGTTTATTTTATTAAACATCTTTATTGGAGTATAATTGCTTTACAATGGTGTGTTAGTTTCTGCTTTATAACAAAGTGAATCAGCTATACATATATCCACATATCTCCTCCCTCTTGCATCTCCCTCCCACCCTCCCTATCCCATCCCTCTAGGTGGTCACAAAGCACGGAGCTGATCTCCCTGTGCTATGTGGCTGCTTCCCACTAGTTACCTGTTTTACATTTGGTAGTGTATATATGTGCATTCCACTCTCTTCGTCCCAGCTTACCCTTCCCCCCTGCCCCACACCGTGTCCTCAAGTCCATTCTCTACGTCTGCGTATTTATTCCTGTCCTGCCCCTAGGTTCTTCAGAACCCTTTTTTTTTTTAGATTCCATATATATGTGTTAGCATACAGTATTTGTTTTTCTGACTTATGAAGTACAGTTTATTTTTATATGCTGATATTTTATCTTGTCACTTTGTTAATATACTTGCTTACTAGCAAGTTTTAGTAACTTTCATATTCCATAAAATTTTCTACATAGGTGGGCATATTGTCTGTGAATAAAGACAGTTTTTGCTGCTTCTTTTTGATATGTTATCTCTTCAGTTTCTTTTTCTTATTGCATTGGCAATATCCAGTACATTGTTAAATAGTAGTAGTGACGGTAGATATCCTTATCTGTTCCTGATCTTAAAGGAAGAACATTCAGTGTTTCACCATGAAGTGTGATATTAGCTATAGTTTTTTCCTAAGTGCCTTTTATCAGGTGAGGAAGTTCCTTTCTATTCTTAGTTGGGAATAAATGAAAAAAATTTAAAAACACCTGTTTGAATGGCTATTATCAAAAAGACGAGAGATAACAAGTGTTGGCAAGGATATGAAGAACAGGGAAACTTTGTGCACTATTGTGGGAATGTAAATTGGTACAGTCACTATGGAAAGCAATGTGGAGGTTTCTCAAAAAATTAGAAATAGAGTATAATCCAGCAATCCCACTTCTGGATATATATCTAAAGGAAATGAAATTAGGATCTCAAAGAGATATCTGCATTCCTATTATTCACAATACCCAAGACAAGGAAACAACCTATGTCCATCAACAGATGAGTGGATAAAGAAAATGTGATATCTATCTGTCTGTCTATATCCATATACACACACACTGTCGATCACAATGGAAAATTAATTAGCCATCAAAAAAAGGAAATCCTGCTATTTGTGACAGCATGAATGGACCTTGAGAGCATTATAAGTCAAATAAGTCAGAGAAAGACAAATACTGTGTGATCTCACTTTCATTTGGAATCTAAAAAAGCTGAACGCATGGAAACAGGGAGTTGAATGGTGGTTGCCAGGGGCTGGGGTGGACAGGGTGGAGGAGGTAGGAAGATACTGATCAAAGGAAACAAACTTCCAGTTATAAAATGAGTAATTTCTGGGGATCTAATTTAGAGCATGGTTATTATCTTTAAAAATACTGTATTATACACTTGAAAGTTGCTAAGAGAGTAGATCTTAAATGCTTTTACCAGAAAAAAACCAAAAGGTAATTAGTGAGGTGATGGAGATGTTAATTAACCTTATTGTGGTAATCATTTCACAATATATATGTGTAACAAATCTTACAGTATATAGTTTAAACTTATACAATGTTATATGTCAATTATATCTTAATAAAGCTGGGAAAAATAAGTGTATTGAGGATTAGAAAAGAAGCACTGTATTTTATCAAATCCTTTTTCCATCTGTAGAGGCAAGGATATGGTATTTGCTTTTTACTCTGTTAATGTGGTGTATTACATCAATTTTTTGTTAAACCATCCTTATATTCCTGAAATAAACCTGGTTTATGGCACATGATCATTTTATATGATGTTGCCAGTTGCAGTTTGTGCATATTTTGTTCTGGAATATCTTTGAATCTTATCTTCATGAGGGATTTTGGTGTGTAATTTTCTTTTCTTACAAGGTCTTTGACTAGGTTTGATACCATGTTAATACTGACCTGATAATATAAGTTGGGAAGTGTTCCCTCCTGGTCTGTCTTCTGAAAGGATTTGTGTAGTTTTGGTATTTTCTCTTTAAATGTTTGACAGAATTTACTAATGAAGCCATCTAAACCACCTAGGCTTTTCTTCATGGGAAGATTTTTAAATTCCTAACTCAGTTTGCTTTCTTCTTGAGCCAGTTTTGGTAATCTGTGTCTATCAAGGAATTACTTGAAGTGGAATTAGATTGATTTTAGATTATTCTTCCTGTCTAATGTGTTTAAAACTATAATTTTCTGTCTTAGTACTGCTTTACATGCATCCCATAAATTTTGGTAGTTACATTTTATTTTCAATTCAATTCATTTTTTATTTTCTCTTGGTTTCCTCTTATGTTTACTTTTCAAGCATTTGGTGATTTTCCATACACCTTTCTGTTTTGGTTTCTAATTTAATTTCTTTGTGGTTGGAGAAGATACTTTATGATTTCTATAATTTGATTTAATGATTGATGTGGTTGATTTTGTTGTTTTTCAGTAATGTGTCTCATGTCTTAACAGGCTTCTATTTAACAAATATTTTTTAGTATACTATTTTAATTCCTCTGTTGATTTTTTTTTAGCTTTGAGTTATGTTTTTAGTGATTACTCTAGGGCTTACAGTATACATTTTTAACTAAATCACAGCCACAATTTCTGTAAAATATTGATACTTTGCTCTAATATTTCTTCCTCCTTTTTTTCTGCTATTTTTGTCACATGTATTTCAACTATATGTTATAAATCCAGTGTAATACAATGTTAAAATAATGTTTTTGCTTTAAACAGTCTTATGTTTTTAAAAATATTAATTGAAAAAGAAGCACAAACCCTATACAGTCTTGTATTTACCCACATATTTATCATTTTTAGAACTCTATTCTTTTCTCTGTATTCGAGTTAAAGAATTTTTTAAGACTATTTCTTCTGGGGTTGATGTGTTAGCAGTGAATTTCCTCAGTTTTTATTTGGAAATGTCTTTATTTTGCTTTTATTTTTGAAAGGATAATGTCACTGAATATGTAATTCTGGGTTAACAGTTTTTTTTTCTTTCACCATTGGATACTCATTCGGCTGACATTGTTTCATTCTACTCCATTATTTCCCATCAGAAGTAAGCCTTAATTATGGTATTCTCCTGTTATGTTTTGAGTTGTTTTTCTCTTGCTGCTTTGAAGACTTTCAGCAGTTTGACTATGTTTCTAGGTGAGATTCCACAGTTTTTCCTGCTTGGGTTCATTGTGCTTATGGTATGTATAATGTTTTTTAAAACAAATGTGGGAAGTTTTTTTATTGTTATTTTTTCAAATATTTATCTTGTGTCTTTCTCAGTTTGGAACTTATGTTGTCGCATAGATCTTTGAGTGTCTGTTTATTTTTCTTCTATTTCTCTCTTTAGATTTGATAGTTTCTATTGATCTATCTTCATATTTAGATACTTTCTTCTGCCATCTCAGATCTTCTCTTGAGCCACCTAGTGGATTTTTCATTTCAATTATTGTACTTTTCATCTGTAGAGTTTTCACTTGGTTATGTTGTTATAGTTTCAGGTGTCTGTTGAGATTGCCTGTTTGTTGAATCATTGTCCTATTTCCTTTAATTCTTAGAACATGGTTTCCTTACATTTTTTGGACCTGTTTGTTATAGCTTCTTTGAAGTCTTTGTCTGCTAAGTCCAACATCTGGGCCCACTCAGTTTCTCGTGACTGCTTCTTTTACTTAAGTATTGATCACTTTCCTGTTTCTTTTTACATCTTCTAATTTTTTGTAGCATCTGTATATTTTCTCTTTCATGTATGTCTCTTACTATTCATATTTGATCATGTTTGGACAACTTTTAATTTTTTAGTTGTTTATTTCACGGGGGGCATGGTTGGGATAAATTTTTTTTAAGTAATTAATTTTTATTTATTTATTTATTTATTTTTAGCTGCGTTGGGTCTTGGTTGCTGCACGCGCGGGCCTTCTCCAGTTGCGGCGAGCGGGGGCTACTCCTCATTGAGGTGCACAGGCTTCTCATTGCATTGGCTTCTCTTGTTGCGGAGCATGGGCTCTAGGAGCATGGGCTTTAGCAGCTGTGGCACGTGGCTCAGCATTTGTGGCTCACAGGCTGCAGAGCACAGGCTCAGCAGCTGGGGCGCACAGGCCTAGCCACTCCGCGGCCTCTGGGATCCTCCTGGGCCAGGGATCGAACCCGTATCCCCTGCAATGGCAGGCGGATTCCTAACCACTGTGCCACCAGGGAAATCCCATATTTTTATTTCCGCAAATAGGTTATAAGCCTGTTGTGGATAGGAACTGTATCTTAAATAAGGAGGATCTACCATGCTGCTAAGTTTAGTCCTGATTTCGTGGTCTATTTTTAAATACTTAACTCTGCTGAATTTTCTTCATAAAAGAAAAACTATATTGCACCCTATTAATCTCTGCAGAAGAATTATTGGAACCTGCCTTAATTTCCAGTCAAGGACAGACTTGATGGGACTTCCCTGGTGGTCCAGTGGTAAAGAATCCACCTTACAATGCAGGGGACGTGGGTTCTATCCCTGGTCATGGAACTAAGATCCCACATGCCACAGGGCAACTGAGCCTGCATGCCACAACTACCGAGCTCATGCCCCTCAACTAGAGCCTGTGTGCCGCAAACTACAGAGCCTGTCTGGAACCCATGCGCCCTGGAGCCTCCACGCCACAACTAGAGAAGAGAAAATCCTCATACCACAACTAGAGAGAAGCCCGGCACCGCAACAAAAGAAGCTGCATGCCTCAGCGAACATCCTGCGTGCTGCAACTAAGACCCAACACTGCCAAAAATAAAATTTAAATTTAAATAATAAATAAGTCTTTAAAAAAGAAAAAGTTTGCTGACCAAAAAAAAGGTCAGAGATGTTTATTTTAAAAAAAAACAAAACAAAGGACAGACTTGATAACTAATACATGTGGGGAAAGAATACATATGGATTAACTTATTTGTGAAACTCAAAAAAACTCATTTTCCAGTGTTTCCTAAATATTTATACTCTGTGTATGTATAAATTGACAGGCAGAGGCTCTGTAAACTTTTGGAGGCCCATCTAGAGAAACAAAGGTGTTTTACTTCCAAGGAATAGGGTAATAACCATTAGTAATCCATTGGTATTAGTAATTAAGTTACATTAACTCCAAGAGACCAGAGTTCAAACGTTCTTATTCATTTAGACCACTATTCTTCAGATTTATCATCATTATTACTATTATTATAGTTTGTTGAAAGTAAATACAATAAGACATTAATATTCTGCAAAGTCTGTTTAAGATACGTAATTAGGGAAAGTTTGGACACAATTTATATATTAATAGAATTTTTAAAATCACATACTTCTAAAGACATGGTTTTGTAAATTCTTTATTCTTATTTGTTTTCACATTTTTAGATATGCCATTGCATTGGCCTTAAGGGAAAAACAGCGTGTAATATTTACTAGCCCAATTAAGGCCCTGAGTAACCAGAAATACCGTGAAATGTATGAAGAATTTCAAGATGTTGGTCTGATGACTGGAGATGTTACTATTAATCCTACAGCATCTTGTCTTGTTATGACCACAGAGGTAATTTATATGGTGTCTCAATTTAATTAATTTTCCTTTTAATTAATGTGGCAATTCATTTAAAACAGCTAATGTTTTATTACTTGCTCTATATCGATAAAAATGTAACATTTTACTGTCTGAGTAGATTTACTTGAAAGGGATAGAGTTCATCTTAAAACAAGTTCTAGTAATTGAATTTAGTTGTAAATTACCAATATTTCTGCTATTTGTCATAATATAGATGCAGTTTTTTCTTCACAAAGTGTTTTTAAAGGCGTATTGTCGGTGACATGAAAATAATTTGATGGTTTTGTATAATTTCAAAGATTTGAGTACATAGTTTCGAATGTGTAGTGGCTCCTTGTTCTGTGTGATTTTTTTTTTTCTGTATCTGAGTGTTGATACAAATAGATAACTAACTTTTAACAAAATACCCAGTTATGTTTAGCTTCTTTCCATAATCACAGTTAAGTTTTGCATATCTTTGTAACATCTTACATTTTGGACATTATTAGCTGTGTTTACTAAGTACTTTTGTACATGCTTGAATTATATCCTTGCATTCTACAAAGACATGGTACACTAGACAGCATAAATTAGCTTCTGGTTTTTAGAGTTACCCAAAAGCATTGCTCACTTTTCATCTTAGTGCCTAAAGTAAGTTTGTTTTCCATTCTCAAAACTTTCTTGCATCCGTGGAAGATTTCTTTAACTCAGAAATCAGAATAACGGTTGCTAGAAAGTATTCATATTGTTAAGATGAGGTAGAAAAAATGGATAACAGTATAAGATCCATTGTGTTAGATAGAAGATAACTTCAAGTTATTCTCATATTCTAGCAAGTGTAGGTCTTGGCTTAAGTGCTGTACATGCAAGGAAGTGGCTTCTTATTCAAGATAATGGATATGGAGATGATAATTCTCTCCATGGATTATATCTGATTACTTACTTGAGAAATCATTTATTTTGGATTTAGGAAAGGAATATTATGTATTTAAGAGATATGTATCTCCCTAAAATTATTTTAATCTTTCCGTTAAAAAAGAATATCCAAAATTTCTTGTTAGAAAGAAGAGCTTTTGGTATGTCAGAATCCTGCTAAATCTTCTCCTTTTTGTTTAGATTTTGAGAAGTATGCTGTACAGAGGTTCTGAAGTTATGCGAGAAGTTGCTTGGGTCATATTTGATGAAATTCATTACATGAGAGATTCAGGTATATTCTGTAGTGTTGTTGAGATGTGAGCATGTATGTTATTTAAGAATGGCATTAGGTGGGGCGGAGTCAAGATGGCGTACTAGGAGGATGTGGAATTCGCGTCTCCTCACAACTAGGGCACCTACCAGGTACCAGTGGGGGACCACGGACACCTCTAAGGGACAGGAGGAAACCCCAGTGACCGTGTAGGATGTGGGGCGTTGGGGGAGTGAAGTGGGAGGAGAAGTGGAGGCAGGACGGGACTGGCATCCCTGAGGGGCGGCTTGGGGAGGGGAAGGGATCCCATGCCGAACAGGGGAAATTGGGGAACCATTGGGAGGGCAGAGGATCAAAAGGGAGCATGTCCAGGTTTCCCCTGCCCAGTTGGACCCCCAGGAACTTGTTGAGATCCCAGGCCTGATCCTCTGCCCACCTAGTCTCCCTCCAGCCACGTGGGTCCTGAGGGAGTGGGAGGGAGGAAAGGGGGAGCAAAAGTAAAGACCGGACTTCTGGGACGGCACCCCTGAGGGGTGGCTGGGGGAGAGAAGTAGTTTCTACACCCAGCAGGACCCACCCACGATTAGGGGTCCAGCGGCAATGGGGGAGACCCCAGGGGAGATGGTGGGGGAGGTGTGCGAAAGAACAGAGGGAAACGGGGCCAGTGCTTTCCCTGTCCGCCTAGGCACCAGGAAGCCTTTTGTGCTCCCGGACCTAATACTCTGCCCTCGGAGCCTCCCATCTACAGCACAGAGCCCAAGCCCCGCCACTACACCCCCACCCAAGGCCCTACTTCTACACTTGGAGAGCCCCTCCAACGAACTGGGCCTAAACCCCACCCACACACCCTCAGTCAGGGCCCTACCTCCTAACTCCTGAACCCCACACTCCAGAGGCCCTCTTTTCGACTTGCTGCCTCTCCCCTTCTGCACAGGCCCCGCCCCATGCTCACCCCACCACACACCTAGGTCCTGCCCCACCCTAAACCCTGCCACTACCTAAGTTCCACCCCCTGCCTAAACTCCGCCTGCATAGCCAAGGCTTTTTTTTGTTTTCTTCCCATTTTTTTTCTTTTCCTTTTTCCTCTTTTAGATTGGGGCTCTGTTTTATGTTGTTGATTCATTGCTGTTGATTCTTTTATATTTTTATTTTTCCTAATCTTATTTTTCTAATTTTATTTTATTCTTTATACTTTGTTAGTGATATCTCCTTTTGGCTTTTGGCTTGTTACCCCCCCCCCCCCGCTTTTTTTTCCTTCTGCTGTGGTTTTATTTTACCTTGTTGCAGTTGTAACAATTATAGTTTTATTTTTCCTAATATACCTTTATCTTTCTGATTTTATTTTCTTTTTTATTCTTGATATTGTATTGCTCCTTTTTCTTTCTTTCCTTCTTTCTTTTTTTTTTTTTTTTTTTTCTGCACCACGAAGCTGGCAGGATCTTGGTTCCCAGGCCAGAGGTTGGGCCTGAGCTCCTGTGGTGGGAGCTCCAAGTCCAAACCACTGGACTAACAGAGAACTTCAGACCACAGTGAATATCAATCTGAGTGAGGCCTCCTGGAGGTGCTCATTGCAGCATCAGGAACCAGCTCTATCTAACTGCCTGCAAACTCCAGTGCTAGACTTCTCAGGCGAAACAACCACTAAGACAGGAATACAGCAACACCCATCAAAAAAAACGAAAAAAATGAAATATGTTACAGACGAAGGAGTAGGGTAAAAACCTACAAGACCAAATAAATGAAGATGAAATAAGCAGCCTATCTGAAAAAGAATTCAGAATAATAGTAAAGATGATCCAAAATCTCGGAAACAGAATGGAGAAAATACAAGAAACATTTAACAGGGACAGAGAAGAACTAAACAGCAGACAAATAGTGATGAACAACACAATTACTGAAATTAAAAATACTCTAGAAGGAATCAATAACAGAATACCTGAAGGAGAAGAACGGATAAGTAAGCTAGAAGATAAAATGGTGGAAATAACTGCCAGGGAGCAGAATAAAGAAAAAAGAATGAAAAGACGTGAGGACAGTCTCAAGAGACCTCTGGGGCAACATTAAACGCACGAACATTCGAATTAGTAGGGTCCCAGAAGAAGAGAAAAAGAAAGGGACTGAGAAAATATTTGAAAAGATTATAGTCGAAAACTTCTCTAACATGGGAAAGGAAATAGTCAATCAAGTCCAGGAAGAACAGAGAGTACCATCGGGATAAACCCAAAGAGAGACACACTGAAACACATATTACACAAACTATCAAAAATTAAATACAAAGTAAAAATATTAAAAGCAGCAAGGGAAAAACAACAAATAACATACAAGGGAATCCCCATAAGGTTAACAGCTGATTTTTCAGCAGAAACTCTGCAAGCCAGAAGGGAGTGGCAGGACATATTTAAAGTGATGAAAGGGAAAAACCTACAGCCAAGATTACTCTATCCAGCAAGGATCTCATTCTGATTCGACGGAGAAATTAAAACCTTTACAGACAAGCAAAAGCTAAGAGAATTCAGGACCACCAAACCAGCTTTACAACAAATGCTAAAGGAACTTCTCTAGGCAAGAAACACAAGGGAAGGAAAACACCTACAATAACAAACCCAAAACATTTAAGAAAATGGGAATAGGAACATACATCGATAATTACCTTGAATGTAAATGGATTAAATGCTCTCACCAAAAGACACAGGCTGGCTGAATGGATACAAAAACTAGACCCATATATATGCTGTCTACAAGAGACCCACTTCAGACCTAGAGACACATACAGACTGAAAGTGAGGGTATGGAAAAAGATATTCCATGCAAATGGAAATCAAAAGAAAGCTGGAGTAGCAATTCTCATATCAGACAAAATAGACTTTAAAATAAAGACTATTACAAGAGACAAAGAAGGACACTACATAATGATCAAGGGATCAATCCAAGAAGAAGATATAACAGTGTAAATGTTTATGCACCCAACATAGGAGTACCACAATACATAAGGCAAATGCTAACAGCCGTAAAAGGGGAAATAGACAGTAATACAACCATAGTTGGGAACTTTAACACGCCACCACTTTGACCAATGGACAGATCATCCAGAATGAAAATAAGGAAGCACAAGGTTTAAATGGTACATTAAACAAGATGGGCTTAATTGACATTTATAGGACATTCCATCCCAAAACAACAGAATACACTTTCAAGTGCTTATGGAACATTCTTCAGGATAGATCATATCTTGGGTCACAAATCAAACCTTGGTAAATTTAAGAAAATTGAAATCATATCAAATATTTTTTCCAACCTCAATGCTGTGAGACTAGATACCACTTACAGGAAGAAATCTATAAAAAATAGAAACACATTGAAGCTAAACAGTACACTAGTAAATAACCAAGAGATCACTGAAGAAATCAAAGAGGAAATCAAAAAATACCTAGAATCAAATGACAATGAAAACGCGACGACCCAAAACCTATCGACCCAAAACCTATGGGATGCAGCAAAAGCAGTTTCTTTTTTAAACGTGATGATCCATTTATTTATTTATTTATTTATTTATTTATGGCTGTGTTGGGTCTTCGTTTCTGTGCGAGGGCTTTCTCTAGTTACGGCAAGTGGGGGGCCACTCTTCATCGCGGTGCGCGGGCCTCTCACTATCGTGGCCTCTCTTGTTGCAGAGCACAAGCTCCAGACGCGCAGGCTCAGTAATTGTGGCTCACGGGCGTAGTTGCTCCATGGCATGTGGGATCTTCCCAGACCAGGGCTCGAACCCGTGTCCCCTGTATTGGCAGGCAGATTCTCAACCACTGCGCCACCAGGGAAGCCCAGCAAAAGCAGTTTTAAGAGGGACGTTTATAGCAATACAGTCCGACCTCAAGAAACAAGAAAAATCTCAAATAAACAACTTAATGTTACACCTAAAGCAATTAGAGAAAGAAGAACAAAGAACCCTGAAGTTAGCTGAAGGAAAGAAATCATAAAGATCGGCAATAAATGAAAAAGAAATGAAGGAAAGAGTAGCAAAGATCAATAAAACTAAAAGCTGGTTCTTTGACAAGATAAAGAAAATTGATAAACCATTAGCCAGACTCACTAAGAAAAAAAGGGAGAAGACTCAAATCAACAGAATTAGAAATGAAAAAGGAGAAGTAACAACTGACAATGCAGAAATACAAAGGATCATGAGAGATTACTACAAGCAACTCTATGCCAATAAAATGGACAACCTGGAAGAAATGGACAAATTCTTAGAAAAGTATAACATTCCGAGACTAAACCAGGAAGAAATAGAAAATATAAACAGACAATCACAAGCACTGAGACTGTGATTAAAAATCTTCCAACAAACAATAGCCCAGGACCAGATGGCTTCACAGCGAAATTCTATCAAACATTTAGAGAAGAGATAACACCTGTCCTTCTCAAACTCTTCCAGAATATAGCAGAGAGAGGAACACTCCCAAACTCTTTCTACAAGGCCACCATCACCGTGATACCAAAACAAATGAAGATGTCACAAAGAAAACTACAGGCCAACATCTCTGATGAACATAGATGCAAAATCCTCAACAAAATACTAGCAAACAGAATCCAACAGCACATTAAAAGGATCATACACCATTATCAAGTGGGGTTTATCCCAGGAATGCAAGGATTCTTCAATATATGCAAATCAGTCAGTGTGATACACCATATTAACAAATTGAAGGATGAAACCCATATGATCATCTCAATAGATGCAGAAAAAGCATTTGACAAAATTCAACACCCATTTATGATAAAAACTCTACAGAAGAGAGGCATAGAAGGAACCTACCTCAACATAATAAAGGCCGTATATGACAAACCCACAGCCAACATCATTCTCAATGATGAAAAACTGAAACCATTTCCTCTAAGATCAGGAACAAGACAAGGTTACCCACTCTCACCACTTTTATTCAACATAGTTTTGGAACTTTTACCCACAGCAATCAGAGAAGAAAAAGAAATAAAAGGAATCCAAATCAGAAAAGAAGTTAAACTGTCACTGTCTGCAGATGACATGATACTGTACATAGAGAATCCTAAAGATGCTACCAGAAAACTACTAGAGCTAATCAGTAAATTTGGTAGAGTAGCAGGATACAAAATTAATGCACAGAAATCTCTTGCATGCCTATACACTAATGATGAAATATCTGAAAGAGAAATTAAGGAAACACTCCCATTTACCATTGCAACAAAAAGAATAAAATACCTAGGAATAAACCTACCTAAGGATACAAAAGACCTGTATGCAGAAAATTACAAGACAGCGATGAAAGAAATTAAAGATACAAAGGGAGGGACAGATATACTATGTTCTTGGATTGTATGAATCAACATTGTGAAAATGACTGTAGTACCCAAAGCAATCTACAGATTCAGTGCAATCCCTATCAAACTACCAATGGCATGTTTCACAGAAGTAGAACAGAAAATTGCACAATTTGTATTGAAACACAAAAGATCCCGAATAGCCAAAGCAATCTTGAGAAAGAAAAACAGAGCTGGAGGAATCAGGCTCCTGGACTTCAGACTATACTAGAAAGCTACAGTAATCAAGACAGTATGGTACTGACACAAAAACAGAAATACAGATCAATGGAACAGGGTAGAAAGCCCGGAGATAAACCCACGCACATACGGTCACCTTATCTTTGATAAAGGAGGCAAGTATATATAATGGAGAAAAGAGCCTCTTCAATAAGTGGTGCTAGGAAAATTGGATAGCTACATGTAAAAGAATGAAATTAGAACACTTCCTAAACCATACACAAAAATAAAATGTATTAAAGACCTAAATGTAAGGTCAGACATTATAAAACTCTTAGAAGAAAACATAGGAAGAACATTCTGACATAAATCACAGTAAGATCGTTTTTGACCCACCTCCTAGAGAAATGGAAATAAAAATAAACAAATGGGACCTAATGAAGCTTAAAATCTGTTGCACAGCAAAGGAAACCATAAACAAGACCAAAAGACAACCCTCAGAAAAGGAGAAAATATTTGCAAATGAAGCAACTGACAATGGATTAATCTCCAGAATATACAAGCAGCTCATGGAGCTCAATATCAAAAAAACAACCCAATCCAAAAATGGGCAGAAGACCTAAATAGACATTTCTCCAGAGAAGATATACAGATTGCCAACAAACACATGAAAAGATGCTCGACGTCACTAATTATTAGAGAAATGCAAATCAAAACTACAATGAGGTATCACCTCACACCGGTCAGAATGGGCATCATCAAAAAATCTACAAACAATAAATGCTGGAGAGGGTGTGGAGAAAAGGGAACCCTCTTGCACTGTTGGTGGGAATGTAAATTGATACAGCCACTGTGGAGAACAGTATGGAGGTTCCTTAAAAAACTAAAAATAGAACTGCCATACGACCCAGCCATCCCACTACTGGGCATATACCTTGAGAAAACCATAATTTAGAAAGAGTCATGTACCACAATGTTCATTGCAGCACTATTTACAATAGCCAGGACATGGAAGCAACCTAAGTGTCCATCGACAGATGAATGGATAAAGAAGATGTGGCACATAAATACAATGGAATATTACTCAGCCATAAAAAGAAACGGAATTGAATTATTTGTAGTGAGGTGGATGGACCTAGAGTGTCATACAGAGTGAAGTAAGTCAGAAAGAGAACAAATACTGTATGCTAATACATAATGTATGGAATCTAAAAAAAAAAAATGGTTCTGAAGAACCTTGGGGCAAGACAGGAATAAAGACACAGAGGTAGAGAATGGACTTGAGGACATGGGGAGGGGGAAGTGTAAGCTGGGACAAATAGAGAGAGTAGCACTGACATATATACAGTACCAAATGTAAAATAGATAGCTAGTGGGAAGCAGCTGCATGGCACAGGGAGATCAGCTTGGTGCTTTGTGACCACCTTAGAGGGGTGGGATAAGGAGGGTGGGAGGGAGATGCAAGAGGGAGGGGATATGTGGCTATACATATGCATATAGATGATTCACTTTGTTATGCAGCAGAAGCTAACACAGCACTAAATCGTACTCCACTAAAGATGTTAAAAAAAAAAAAGGCATTAGGAATTTTGAACAAGTAGTTGTTGATCTTCCATGTGAGTAGAGTTCTCATAAACTAATTTGTGGATAACGTGATGTGATATTTCCGGTAGGATCTCATTCAGTTACAGCTTCTTAAAATAACAACTTCTGGGTGAGAAAATGCAAATTCACATTTTAAAAATGGAATTAAAATTAGTTCCCTTTAAGAGAGAGCTCTCTAGTATAACTAATGTTAAAGAATTTCCAAAACTTGTAGCCTACAAGGTTAACATTCTTGATTTTTATTTATTTTTTTAAAAAAACTAAGTGCATGTTTATGGTAAAAAATAAAAGGATTATGAAATAAAAATGAGTAAAATATTTATCCCTTTACTTGAACTATTGCACTACTGTAATGGAAAAAGTAAGTTTACTTGGAATTTTGGGTGGAACTTGGAGGGCGAAAGTTAACAAACACATTTAAAAGTTAAATGTTTAGTATGTACACACTTAAAGCTTAGTTTTTATTTGAATTAAAGCAGTGAGTTAACCTGTATTCATAGTGAAAGTAATGCAGTTTAAGAACTCATTTACCCTTTTTAAAAATTTCACTTTTGTGAAATTCATAAGATTAGGTTCTAAACAGTTATTTTGGTTTTTAAATCATGAATCCTGTATTGATTTGTTCATTTATGGGAGGGAAATTCTCACACGGATTTTTCCTTTTTTTTTTCCATCTGACTTATAGTTTTGTTTATCAAATCTTTCTGTCATCTCTGGAGATGATGATGGTAATTTAGATGAATGATGCTATATGCTGTAGTAATGGTGTTTCTTTGAAATTCGTTACTGTGACTTTCTATAAGCCAACAACTTCTGCTTCTCTAAGTGAGATGGAAATACTATTTCCATTGTCCTGGGACTCTTGTTAGGCTGTTTGAACAGGATTCAGTTTGGCACTGCTTTTTTGCAGGCTGTTATTTCAGAGTACATTGTGTTTATAGTGGTTTAGTCTACTGACTTTCTACTAGATGAATTCATGGTTAGAACTAAAGTAGTTTACAGTAAGGGTCTGTGGCTAAAAATTTCCTTGTGCAACATGGTCTGTATTTCTGATTATTGAGCTTGAGAGAAAATAATCAAGTGACATTGAATTCCAAGGTGTATTTGTATTTTTCAGAGCGTGGTGTTGTATGGGAAGAAACTATTATTTTGCTTCCTGATAATGTTCACTATGTCTTTCTTTCGGCTACTATTCCAAATGCTCGGCAGTTTGCTGAATGGATTTGCCACTTACATAAACAGGTATTTTCTTTCCCTTTTTAGATGTTTTCAATATTTAAAATGTTACAAGTTGGCCTTACTATATCCTGTACTTTCTTTCCTGATGCTGCCTAGAATAAAGAAGACATTTTAATGTGAAACTACTTTTTAAATCGAGCAAGCTTATCAAAATCAACGAACTAATTTTTTTATAAGTGTGAATTTTCTGAGTCCCATCTCAAACCCAATACATCAAAATCTCTGGGAGTAGGGTCTTGGGTTTTGAAATCTTTAACTTTTAAACGCTCCCAAATTGATCATGATGACCTACCAGGTTTGGAAACTATCTATTCATACAATGAACCACGAGTACACAGTAGAGAATTTTCTCTAAGACCTCGGCACTGGGAAGAAGCTGGGCATTTCCTGAGAGTGTGATTTGATTGTTCTCATGTGAACGCAGACTTTTTACTGACTGTATTTCCTTTTTGCTTTTCTAGTCTAATTTTAGCAGCATTAAAGGACCTTATAACAAGCTTTTGTTCATGTGTACTAAATTTATTCTTGATTTTATTTTTCTGCCCTTATTTTTCCTTTATACCAGAATGCTGACAAATTTATTTTTTATCCATTTATAAGCTCTCTAATGGTATTTTTGTAACATCCATGTTGCTTCTGTAGGATAGAAACACAGTGGATCTTCTGGAGGAGTTAGATCAACCTGCTGTTTTAGTAAGGCTTTGAAAAGTCTCTGTGGGCTAGAAAAGTTCCATTTTACCTCAGGGAGCATTCTGTGTCACCATTACTGCTGCTACAGAGAAATTGAAGTCTTCTTTAATTATGGCATCACAGGTCTAGGGTATGGATCCAAGATCATATGGAAACTCAAATCATGTATTGATACTTATCCCTGATTAGGGAATTAGTAAAATTGAACAGATGGTAGTATAATTTGATAGACCTCATTTTTCCCCATTTTTCTCTTCCTGACTTAAGGGTTTTTTTAAAAAACTTTTTTCTTTTTGAAATGTTGAATTCAAAAGTTTGTCTCCTTAAGGTCTGTTAGGTATGTCATATACATAGTATTATTTTGAAGAAATAAAATACATGGTTAATTACTTTTCTTTGTTTTTACAGCCTTGTCATGTAATTTACACAGATTATCGGCCTACTCCGTTACAGCACTACATTTTTCCAGCAGGGGGAGATGGTCTGCACCTTGTGGTTGATGAAAATGTAAGGGAGTAATAATAATTCTTATATCTATAATATCATACTTTGCTGTTTATACCCATTTTTCTTTAAACTAGAGAAGAATGGCAGAGATCCGTTTTTTTTCTTAAGTAGTTTTGTGGTCCAGAGTTATTGTTGGTTTTTTGTGTATGTATTTTTATCTCAAAAATTACATTTAAGACTCGTATTTTTTAATGCATGAATTAGATTTCCTTCCTTTTCCAGTATTTTTTAAATGCCTTGAGAATAAGGGGCTCTGGACATGTTTCGGGTATCTTATGTTTTGCTTTTCCCAGTTATATTATTATATTAAATTATTTATTATTTGAGGAAGCTTTGTTTTGAGGTATGAAAAAATATTTGCATTATGATTAGGTGTTAATGAAGTTACATAGAAAAATTTTGTGATTCCAGGGTGACTTCAGAGAAGATAATTTTAATACTGCGATGCAGGTACTTCGAGATGCTGGTGATTTGGCAAAAGGAGATCAGAAGGGGAGAAAAGGAGGAACAAAGGGTAATTTGGAACTTTGTTTTAAGAGAGTTTTACATGTAAATTGTGTTTTCAAATTACATTTTTGGGTTTTTTTTATTTAACTTTTTTCGCCTCAGGGAGCTGTATAAAGATCTAGATAGTGTATGGTAAAATTGGATAAATAAAGGTTTAATCTCTTTTTCCTCTATGACATTTACTGAGATATAGTTCATATACAATTCACCCATTAAAGTATACAATTCAACAGTTATTAGTACATTCACAGAATTATGCAGCCATCACCACAGTTTTTTTATTGAGATACAATTCACGTATCATAGAAGTCACCATTTTTAAGGGTACAATTAAGTGGATTTTAGTATATTCACAAAATTGTGCAACTACTATCTAATTCTAGAACATTTTCATTAACTCAACAAGAAACCCCATACCCATGAGCAGTCATTCTTCATTTACTCCCAACCTCTTCCCCACCACCCCTCAGCCTTAGGCAATCACTGATCTACTTTCTATTTCTATTTTCCTTTTCTAGACATTTCATATAAATGGAATCATGATATATGTGGTGTTTTGCAACTTAGCTTGTTTTCAAGGTTCATCCATGTTATAGCATATGTCAGTACTTCATTCTTTTTTATGGTCAAATAACATTCCATTGTATGATTTTAACACATTTTATTTATTCATTCTTTTTTTTTCTTTTTTTGAACCATCTTTTTCCCTTTATTTATTTATTTTATTTATTATTTTATGGCTGTGTTGGGTCTTCGTTTCTGTGCGAGGGCTTTCTTTAGTTGCGGCAAATGGGGGCCACTCTTCATCGCGGTGCGCGGGCCTCTCACTATCGCGGCCTCTCTTGTTGCGGAGCACAGGCTCCAGACGCGCAGGCTCAGTAGTTGTGGCTCACGGGCCTGGTTGCTCCGTGGCATGTGGGATCCTCCCAGACCAGGGCTCGAACCCGTGTCCCCTGCATTAGCAGGCAGATTCTCAACCACTGCGCCACCAGGGAAGCCCCTATTTATTCATTCTTCATGAACAGTTAGGTTGTTTTCAACTTTTTGATTGTTGTGACTAATGCTGCTGTAAACATTTGTGTACTACAAGTTTTTGTGTGAACGTGTTTTCTCATGAGAATATACCTAGTGCAATTGCTGAGTCATGTGATAATTCTATGTTTAACCTTTTCAGTAACTGCCAAGTTATTTTCCAAAGTGTCTGCCCCATTATACATTGTCATCAGAAGGATATGAGGTATCCATTTCCTCCACCTCCTTGCCAGTACTTTACTGTAGCCTGTCTATTTGATTATGGTCATTCTAGTATGTATGAAGTCATATCTCAGTGTGGTTTTTATTTATATTTCTCTGTTGGCTAATGAAGATCCTGTACTTACTGGCCATTTGTTATCTGTGGAGAAATATCTATTCAAATCCTTGGCCCATTCAAAAATTACATTGTCTTTTTGTTGTTGAGTTGTAAGAATTCTTTTCTACTCTGGATACTAGACCTTTATTAAATATCTGATTTGTAAATATTTTTTTCCATTCTGTGAGTTAGGGTTATCTTTATTGTTGGTGTCTGTTGAAGTACAAAAGTTTTAAATTTTGGTGAAATCCAGTTTATCAGGGTTTTTTTTCTTTTGTGGCTTATGCTTTTGGTATCATATCTAAAAGTGCTTTGCCTAACCCAACATCATGAAGGTTTACTCCTATATATTTTTTAAGAGTTTTGTAGTTTTAGATTTTACATTTAAGTCTATAATCCATTTTGAGTTAATTTTTGGATATGGTTTATGTACCTTTTTTGCAGGACCATCAAATGTGTTCAAGATTGTGAAGATGATTATGGAAAGAAACTTTCAACCTGTAATTATTTTCAGTTTTAGTAAGAAAGATTGTGAAGCCTATGCACTTCAAATGACCAAATTAGATTTCAACACAGGTACTATATAATTTCAGTACAGTTTTAATGTTACGTGAAAATTAGTGTAAATATATTTCTGGTAAGACATTTTTGTGTATTGCTAGAATTTGCAGTTCACCTTACAGTTACAGCAGTAGTTACATCACATTTGTAAAAGCTTTAAGGCCCTCAATTTATCATTTCTTTTCCTTTCTTCAGTCTTCTTTTATTGGAAGATAAGTATAATACATTGTTCTATATAAGACCCAAAGACCCCTAGTAAGAAATATTAGACTCATACCTTCTTATACTTCATTGCCATAGCTCTTTGGTTATTGTGGTTTTCTGTCTGATTACTTAAGGTTAGTCTCTTGGTCAGACTACCTTCTGTTATGTTTCATTCTTCTAGAAATCCAAACAGGGAAGACCTGCCCCTGTACCTAACTGGTATAATTTTTGAATAAAGTAAAATAACTTCTAGCAAATGAATATATTATTCTCATGTATTAACTGTAAATGTAACCATTTAAAAGTCACACAGCTAGATAGTAGCATAGCCTAGGCAAAAATTGCAGCATGCCAAATACCAACCCAGTTGTCATTCATTTCAGCCTTTTACATATCTAATCCTGTGCAGTGAGAAGTAAATAATATCTTCAGTTGTGCAGAATCAAATTTCACTTGTCTTGTTTTCTTTATCAAGGCACAGAACTAATCCCATGATTTTAAAGCTAATTTTTACTTATCCATGGGTAAAAAATAACCAATGACAGATAACCCATATACCCTCCTAAAGCCAATAATATTTTATTTTTTTTGACTGAGTGAATTGCTCTACTTAGAAATGTTTTCTTGTAACTACCAGTGCTGTATGTGCTTGATGTTGCAGGGTTTTATATTGATAAAGTCAACAAATATTTATTGACAAATAGTCACTTTATAAAAAGGCAGTGTAATGGTTAAGAGCATAGTCTTTGGAATTGTTCATGTAACAGTTAATACCAATGCCCATTATTTGCTCTATGCCTTACTTTCCTTAATAGTGAGAAATAATAATCCCTGTGTCCTGTAATTTTTTGACTTAAATAGATACCTAGCGTAGTTACTGTTACTGCTTTTATAAGATAGTACTTTTATTCGTGGACTAACTCTGCTAGATCTGTTTTGAAAGGCAATGAATTTTATTAAATAATTATGTAGAAAATTTGATCTACTTTACCTTCTGCCTATCTTAAATCCTGAGTCTTTTACTCTTTATAGACTCTTATTCTTTGCTGTGTGTGAAATTTGTTATCACTGAGTCATTTAGATACTTATATACACTTGGGTTTTCTCTCTTAGATGAAGAAAAGAAGATGGTTGAAGAAGTATTCAGTAACGCAATTGACTGCTTGTCAGATGAAGATAAAAAGCTCCCTCAGGTGTGTGTTTAATGTCATTAAGTAGACTGTGGCTGTTTACAGATAGTATATATTCACTTTGTATTTCCTGGATTTGTTGCTATATTATATATTGCACTGTTTGCACACTGCAGTAAATATGTTGCATTGTGCACTGAAATGATACCTTGATTCTTATTTTGAACTTCTAAGAAGGTGACAAAAGGAAACATTTGCTGCCTTGAAGAACCTTTTCTCTGAAAGCTAGCATGATCTGGAAATTACTGCTTCTGTTTCTAATACTACAAAATTTTTAATGCTAATTTTAAGTCAATGAATTTCTTAATTCATAAGGCTACCAAACAAAACAATAGAGCAAACCTAAGTTTAGTGAGAAATTTGATTTCTACTTTGCTTTAATTAATTAAAGTGGGTTTTTCTTTTGACTATTAGAATTGCCTTAGGAGTTCTAAAATATACTGATGCCTTGTTGCCACTCCAGAGATTCTGATTTAATTGTCTCGCGTGTGTCCTGATCATTAGAATCTTTCAGAAACTCCCCTGGTTGGTCTAATGTGCATCCGAAACTGAGAACTAATGCTTTAGCCCAACCTAATACTATATGAATTTTTATTTTGTGAAAAGAAAAATTGGAAGGTCATACTCTGCTTACAGATGATTGCTTTGATTTGTGTGGGATTTATGATAAGACTGCAATTGCATGTTTCTTGGTATTTAAAATGGCATTTAATTTATGAAATCTTATTGTAATTTTTCTTTCCAGCTGAATTATTAGTATCTAAGGGCTGAGCCATGTCTTTATACATCTTTGTTATCCTAGCACACTTCTAATAGTAAAATTTAATGGCATTTAATAGTGTTAATGAGAATGAACTCTTCAGTAATTCATTTATTTTTAGATAAAGTACATATTTATATTAAATATGCTTTACAGTTATTTATTTTCTTTTGGTTTGAGTTGGCCAGTATTTTTTTTTTTTTTTTTTTTTTTTATTTATTTTGGCTGCATTGGGTCTTCGTTGCTGTGCACAGGCCTTCTCTAGTTGTGCCGAGTGGGGGCTACTCTTCCTTGTGGTGCATGGGCTTCTCACTGCGGTGGCCTCTCTTGTTGTGGAGCACGGGCTCTAGGCGCGCGGGCTTTAGAGCTCAGGCTCAGTAATTGTGGCTCATGGGCCCAGTTGCTCCACGGCATGTGGGATCTTCCTGCACCAGGGCTCGAACCCGTGTCCCCTGCATTGGCAGGCGGATTCTTAACTACTGCGCCACCAGGGAACTCCTGGCCAGTATTTTTTAAGTTTATTTCGTGCAGATGCAAACTTTGCTGTCATAACCTTTAATTTTTTTAGAGGAGATGAAGTGATGCTGGAAAATTTGAGGAAGCAAAACATTTATAAAGTTTATTTAAACATGCCTTTCATATTAAAGCTAGGACAGAATTATATTGTGTTTTAAGTTTAATAATTTGTGGGAATATGGGTTTGGTTTCTAGTTTTTCTGGAAAAGTTATATAACATTTCTTTAAACAGCATTCTTTCTTGATTACCCATTTTTCTTAATTTTGTTAGTTTCACATTTTAAAAGTTCTTTTCCTCACGTCTTTTTAAAAATAAAATTGAATCCAATCGCAGGTTGAACATGTACTTCCTCTCTTGAAGCGGGGGATTGGTATTCACCATGGTGGTTTACTTCCTATTTTGAAAGAAACTATAGAAATTCTCTTTTCTGAAGGATTGATAAAGGTATGATTTTATTTTATTTATTATGCCCTAAAATTGTGTTGTGTGAGCAATTTGAAAGTTATCAAGAACACTGTTTGTAGGCAACTTTTTTTTTTTTATTGTTACTGTTTTTTAAGTAAGTCAAACAGAATGGCTTAGGTAATGAACTTATTTTTGTATACAGTGTTATACTTCATAAATTTTGGACTATAGGTAAAAGTCATTTGTTTCTCTTCCTAGTCTTAAAGTAAGAAATGGTATCATTACTGAATACAGTGTAGAATTTTCCAGAATGTGCTGTTTAATTTTCAGACCTGAAGTGATACTGTAAGTGGACTCCATTCTGTATACAGATTAAAAGGACTAGTTTAGAAAAGACAAGGAGAATTGCTGTTTAGACTTATGAAAGAGTTTTTAGGATGTTCTCATTTAAACCAAAGAGAGTCTGATTTAATTTTTAATATTATGTCGATGTCTGTACCCAGTAATGGGATGTTGAAAATGGGAAACAACTCCAAAATATAGTTGTAAGCCTTTATGTGACTCATAAATTATTTTATGTTTAAAAATCAGATTAGAGATTTGTCATGAGAACTTCAGCACTAACTAGGATATTTAAAAGAAACTTACTCACCCTAAAGACCATACTTGAGGTATTTTAGATAAAGAATTGGTCACTATTTGTACCTGGGTCCTGGTAAGGTCCTGTTGATGTCCTCATATAGATTGCATGTTTTGTTGAGACCCATTTGAAAGAATCTTTTAAGTGATACTTGTGGATTGTAGAATTCAAATAGAATAACTGTACATAAAGTGAAAAATTAAAGACCACCATTGCCCTTCACTTTCTAGAAATATCCACTAGGATACATACAAATAATATTTGATTTAGTTTGTAAACAAAAGTGATTATATTACCCATGTTATTCAATTTCGTCATATGCATTGCTATTCATTCTTTTTACCAGATGAATAGCATTCTGTTAAGTTGATGAAATAAAGTGTTTTTATATTGTTACCTATGGATGAAAATTTAGATTATTTAACAGTACTTCAGTGACTTAACTTGTACACATACCTTTGTGTGCTCTTTGTTGGTAAAGTCTTAGATGTGAACATAAAGTGTCACTGATTTTGATCTCCCCTCAGAGATTTTAAAGGTGTCTCTAAAACCACTGCATCATCAATGAAGAAACCAGGAAATGTGACTGTGTTTAGAAAAATATTCGCCAGCTTAATAATGCTTTGTCCATTAGACCAGTAGTAGTCTCTCCAAGTTATCACCACTGGAATTACAGAAAGAAAGACTATTTTCCCGAATTAAAAAATTTCTGCAATGCAAGGGACATTAAATATTATAAATTTACTATAATATACATAATTATATGTCAATTTAATAATTTTGTATATAAAATACTGAAATACACCTGGGGTAGCATGTCTTATTTTTGTAGAATTTCATTAACAACTAATTTTTAAAATTAATGATTTATTTATACTTGAGTAATTTATTAACGAAACTATTTTTCAGTTTAAAATACGTGTTTAATTGTATAATTATTTATTCATTTAGGCCTTATTTGCCACTGAGACTTTTGCTATGGGGATTAACATGCCAGCTAGAACTGTTTTATTTACAAGCGCCCGAAAATTTGATGGGAAGGATTTCCGATGGGTAAGTAAAATAATTCATATATTGAAATAACTTTTAGCTTCAGTTGTTTTACCTAAGGTGATTTTGGCTCATGTAGTCTTTGAGATTTTCAGTTCTAAATACTTTAAAACTTGTACCTGAGCTAATATGAGAAGTTCATCAAAGTTTAATTTCAGATCCTTTGTATTTCTATTCTTTAGCCAAAAACAAAAACCAAAAACTACTTTAGGTGAAAGAGTTTGGTGATGAGGGATAAGTGTGCAAATGAGTCATGAATGCTTTAATGCATTTAAAATACGTCTAGAATTTTTATTTCTTCAAATTTTAAGTTATTTAAAGCACCTTTACTGTAGTTGTAGTGGCTACAGTTGTAGCTCACTGTTTTACTCTTTAGGTTTAAAATAGAGATTTTTTTTTTAATAGGTTTGCACATATGTCTTTTCTAAGGCAAAAACTGGGATCATGAGTGAAATGGTGAATTGGAGTAAAAATAAATCCTTAATCCAGAAGCAAGTAATCGCTTCTTACCAAACTTAAACTATGGGCCTAGAGCTATGGTAGATACTAAGAATGCTAAATTTAAAACAAAACCAAACTAATCCCTACTGTGAAGAGACTTAGTGCAGGTGGAAGTTTATTTTATGGGCTCTGAGAAGTATGTATAGGAAGAATAGAACACAAGAAAAGAAGTCACTTGTATATAAGTGGTCAGGGAGGCGTCATAGAGAAGGCCTCTAGGTTTTGAGAAGGCCCTAAAGTTTTGAGAATGCCTCAGAAACTTTCTGTAACTTGTGACTTTTTTAAGTCAAAAGAAGATTATTTCATGTAGAATATAATTTTTAATTGCAACGTGGATAAAGTCTTTCATATGTTTTATATTTTAAGTTAATGTAAATTTTAAAATTCTTCATCATCAGTTTAAAATTACTTAATTCTTTGAATAAAACTGATGCTACAAGAAAATAAATAAATAAGTTTTTCGTGACTTTACATGCTCCTTGGCATCCAGTGGACCCCAGGGAAGGGTATGTAGTAAAGTGGGTAATTGAATTTAAGAAAACAACCATTTCTTGATGATTCAAGATCCTAATTATGAAATCTAAAAATCATAATGTGTCAAAATGTAACGATGACCTTGAGCGCTGTTGAGATTTTATTGGACTGCCTTTTTGAAATGTTCTTTTCTGATCTTTAAGGTTGGTCCCAGGTCGTTAGGTCTGTTTTTGATGCTATCAGTAATATGCCTTCTAGTAGCACAGTGGTTTGTAACTCTTCTTGAGTGAAACATTTTTTGAGAGTCCGAACACGCTGGACCCTTTCCACAGGAAAAAAGTATACATGTACTTAAAGATAAAACTTTGCCCAGTGTTCAGGTGGCTCAGTTTTACCCTTAAAGACTATGCATGGGAGACTTACTAACCTTTCTCCCTTAGGTGGTTCTTAGTGATGAATGGACTCTTCTGAATGCCAAGGACATACACTGAGAAAATAGAAATTGTGCTTTTTGTGTGTGTTGATTTTTATATTAATCTCATTTGGAAATTAAGAAAATTTGTTATAATCAAGACAGAATTGGTATTTAATAGAGTTTGGGTCATTGTTTGCTTTCTTAAACTTTCCTGTTTTCCAGAATATATAGTTCAAAGATATCTTTTATGCCATTGAATTAGCTCTCTATAGCTATTTGATCATTTTGGAGCTAAAATTTAGTTTTGCAACATTATTCTTAAGTGTTTTGCATTTTTGTCTTTTTACTTAAACTTTCCTAAAAGTTCATGTTTTTAATCTTGTTTCCTTTCTTGGAATGTGTAGCTTGTGCTTGTGAACTTTATGATAAGAATAATTTTAAGAATATGTTTTTCACTAGGTTCTCTCCTAAACTTTTCATTTTTAATTATGTTCATTCAGATTTCCTCTGGTGAATACATTCAGATGTCTGGTCGTGCTGGAAGGAGGGGAATGGATGACAGAGGAATTGTAATTCTTATGGTAGATGAAAAGATGAGCCCAACGATTGGAAAACAACTACTTAAGGTAACAAGTTAAGCTTCTGTGCCTTCACCAGGAATTTGAGAAACATACTTCAGGACCACATTGAAATTAATTGTGTCAGTTCAAATACCTCTCTGAGTAGATGAGTTAATTTACTGAACTATCTGGGCTTAGGAAGGTGGAAGAGGGTAACTGCTCAAATTGCTGATACTTTGTACCCTACTTTCTGTTCTAATAGGAAAAGAGTAAGTCGTGCAGTGGAGGGGATGGAGATCTGCAGAGGGCAGAAATGTTTACTTTGCCCTCCAAATTTGAGATACCTCTATATTTGCCCACTCGACTGCACAAACCACTTCTCACCTATCAGCGCAGGAAGTAGGGCAGATATTATCAGTATTATGCACAGTTATCTTCCTATACGTTTGCAAGCCCAGATAGCTTAATAAATTAATTCTACAATCTACCATTCTAATTCATCCTGTTGCGAGATTATAATATCCCAATAATAAATTTAAATTTATAAGCTTTATTTCAAATTAACCTTTTGCTTGCTTAGTATTTGTGTTTTGGATTGTCTAAGATTTTTGTTTTATTTTGAAGAGCTTCTCAAGGAAGTTTGACCTGCCTGATTGCTTTCCTTCTCCTTCTCCATGTATTGATAGTAAGGAATTATTAAGCATATCCATAGAGAACACTGTCAATAAGATAGGAAACTTAACATGAATTAAAGTATAAAATTAACTGCCAGCTGATTAACTACTTAAAATAAATCTTTGAAACATGTTAAGACGTGCATAGGTCAGTATCTCTGAAATACACTGTGTTCAACTTCTAAGACTTAGAAACTGCATGGAGAATTTGAGATATGGTTGTAGGAAGCCTGGTATGCTGAAGCAAAAATAGGTAAAGTTCTTTTTTCTTTCTTTTTTTTTTTAAACTTTGGGTTCATTCATTCATTCATTCATTTATTTATTTATTTATGGCTGTGTTGGGTCTTCGTTTCTGTGTGAGGGCTTTCTGTAGTTGCGGCAAGTGGGGGCCACTCTTTATCGTGGTGCGCGGGCCTGTCATTATCGTGGCCTCTCTTCTTGCAGAGCACAGGCTCCAGACGCGCAGGCTCAGTAATTGTGGCTCATGGGCCTAGTTGCTCTGCGGGAAGATGTGGGATCTTCCCAGACCAGGGCTCGAACCCGTGTCCCCTGCATTGGCAGTCAAATTCTCAACCACTGCGCCACCAGGGAAGCCCCTCTTTTTTTTTTTTAAATGTTCTTATATGAGTAAAGACAAAGCTTATCTGTACATATTCATAGAGTGATCTTATGGTGTCTTATTTTCAGTTTTAAAGATTAACACTTGGAAACCCATCTTTAAGTGTCCATATAACTTTAGTTCTTTGTGTAAGGAAAATGGTCAAGACTGAAAATTTGTGTTATTTTCTTTAAATGTTGTCGCATATAATAAACACTAATTTTCTTACCTCGTACTCTGTGTATGGAAATAATTGAGTCAGGAGGTAATATTTTAATGGCAGCATCTGGTTCCTTTAGTGTAGATTTTTTCATTCCATTTACTTGACATCTCTAGATTTGTTACCCTATAAGTGCAAATTTCTATTGTCTTTCATTTCATTTAAAAAAAGCGTTTTTAAATTTTATTGTGGAAAGAACCTTTAACATGAGATCTATCCTCTTAATAAATTATGATGTTGTAAAATATGTTGTTGTTGACTGTTGTATAGCTAATCTCTATTTATCTCACTTGACTGAAACTTGATGCCCTTTAATTAGTAACTTCCCAATTACTCCTCCTCTCAGTCTCTGACAACCACCATTCTACTCTTTAAGTCCATGAATTTGACTATTTTAGATACCTCACATAAGAGGAATTATACAGGATTTGTCTTTCTGTGACTGGCTTGTTTCATTTAGCATAATGTCCTCAAAGTTCATCCATGTTGTTACATATTGCAGAATTTTCTTCTTTAAGAGTAAATAGTATTCTGTGTATTTACAGTCCTCCCTTGGTATTCTCAGGGGATTGGTTCCAAGACCCCCACGTATATTAAAATACCAAAATGAGAGGATGCTCATGTCTCTTACATAAATGGCACAGTATTTGCATATAACCTACACACATCTTTCGTATACTTTAAATCATCTCTAGATTACTTATAGTATGGAATACAATGTAAACGCTATTTAAATAGCCGTAAATACAGTGTATATAGTTGCCTGTGCTGCATGACACATTCAAGTTTTCCTTTTTGGAACTTTCTGCAATTTTTTTTCCCAAGTATTTTCCAAGCCACAGTTCATTGAATCCTCAGATGGGGAACCTGAGGACACTGGGGAACGGCTGTATAGCCATATTTTATAGCATCAAATTAGGATACTGTAATACTGAAAGAAGGGACTATTAATAATTATATTAATATATCAGGTATAAGTAGGGGTTGTCCTGGGGTCACTTGGATACAATGTTAAAATGCGATGTTGAGTTTAAGGCGATGGAGAATTCAGATAGGTGTATTCTACAGCAGTTTGAAAATAGAAGCAGAGCTTGAGGTTGGAAATAAACATTTGCAATATTGAAGCCCCACATTTCTTAAAGGAGGTAATAGTAGAAAAGAAAAATAATAGAATAGTAAAAAGTTGGTCTGTTTGTAAAATTATGAAGTATCTGAAGTTGTCTTTCATTCCTCTCTTCCTCAAGAATGTGATTTTCATACTAACTCCACATCTCACTTTGGCCCTATTTTCAAGGAAAGTGCATAAAAATTAAGGTTTTAGGGACTTACTCACTAACCCCCTAGGGTAAATGGCTCTTGATTTTTCAGGAGTTAAGGAATACCACCATTTGAGACTGTTGAAAGTTCTGCTCCTTCTTCTCATAAAATCCTATATCCATACATTTATAATTCTGAATGCAATAAGGCTGGCTTATGAACCTCAATTTAAAAGCCTCTGAATACCCTAACAGTATTTGTGTATTTTGCTACGCCATTTAAAGATTTGCATGTTTTATGACACTTCTAAATATTTCAGCATGTATCTCCCAAGAATTTGGTCATTCTCATTTGGGCACTACATAACCATTTTCAATCTTAGGAAGTATTTGCATTTAGAAAAAAGTATTGCTGGGCTTCTCTGGTGATGCAGTGGTTAAGAATCCGCCTGCCAGTGCAGGGTACACAGGTTCGAGCCCTGTTGTGGGAAGATCCCACATGCTCCCCTTAGTGGAGCAACTAAGCCCGTGCGCCACAACTACTGAGCCTGCGCTCTAGAGCCCGCGAGCCACAACTGCTGAAGCCCGTGCGCCTATAACCCATGCTCTGCAACAAGAGAAGCCACCGCAATGAGAAGCCTGCTCACTGCAACGAAGAGTAGCCCCTGCTCCCCGCAACTAGAGAAAGCCCGCAAGCAGCAACAAAGACCCAATGCAGCCAAAAAAAAATATTAAAAGAAAAAAGAAAGAAAAGAAGAAAGTATTCCTGAAGAAACGTTGTAAGAAAAGTTTAGATCTCAAGGAAGTATTTTGGACATAAACCTTGTTGCAAGTTAAGGTCACACTATTGTAACTAGCTCTTCTTTGGTAACAGCCACAATTAGGAGGAGAAAGGAATTACCGAAGTGTTGACAAAGACTGGTCTGTAAATTTTGGGGAAACATTTTGGCAGTTTTATGTCATTTCAGGAAGCTGCGAGTTTCAAAATAACTAATTTTTTCTGAATGTCATTCTGAAATAAATTTAGTGTGCTCTATTAGCATAGGCTAGGTTATGCTGCAGTAACAAACCTAAATCTCAGTAACTTAAAGGTTTGTTTCTCTTGTTCATTGCACGTTTACAAAGGTGACTATGCTTATTATTGTTTAGGGATTCAAGCTGATAGAGAAACCACCATCTTGAACATTCGCAGTCACTGTGCCAGCAGGGAAAATGTAGCTTTTCACACCAGCGGTTAAATATTTGACCAGGAAGTGATACATTACTGAAACTTATTTGCCCTCCCCACTGAGGGCAAAATGTGTAATCCTGTCAAGTACCTAGAAGGCAGAGAGCTAAACATACTTGGCCAACAGTATTTTAACTGCTACTGTCCTAGTTAGTGATTTTTTCCCCCCTTCACTTTCCCGAAGATCAACTATTTTATCACTTTGTGTTGGTCATTTAAAGGAAAGAACTTAATACATTTCTGTAGTATTCCTTAGTGAAGACTAAACTGTTAACGCAGTTCAGGAGGTTAAAAATATTTTTATGAATTTATTTTAAAAATCTACAACATTGACATGTTTTTTTCTCTCAGGGCTCAGCTGATCCTCTAAATAGTGCTTTCCATTTGACCTACAACATGGTTTTGAACTTACTACGAGTAGAAGAAATAAATCCTGAGTACATGTTGGAAAAATCCTTCTACCAGTTTCAGCATTATAGAGCAATTCCAGGAGTAGTAGAGAGTAAGTATAAAATTATCATAACAGCCTCATTTAGCTAGGGTAGACCAAATAGCAAAATTACTGTGTTATTGACTGCTTTGGCCATTGGTTTTTTTCTGGTAAGCCAAATCATTGTAACCAACTAGAACATTTTAAAATGAAAGAAAACACTATCAGGACATAATTCTATGGTTAATTCAAATTTAGTATAATTTATTGTTATAGACATATCACATGATAATTCATATTCATGAATAATGATATTCAAAATTAATATAATGCTTTCTAAGTCCAAAAAATAAGTGTTCTATTGTAACTATGTTCAAGTAGAATTGTGTATTGTGTGTTGATCCTTATTCTAGAAGATTGTGGCTGATTATCATATAGAACTGATTAAAATCTAAAATAGAAGCAAGGATTTAAAATTTTGGTTAGGGTAAATCTTGTAAAAATAATGCATAGTTGTAAAGAAAAACAAAACCCAAATTTGGCAAAAGATACAATGGAGATTTAAGACCATTTGTAATCTCACACAGACAGCCACACAACCACTGTTAACACTTCGTGGCTCTTCCATCTTTTTTATTTTTCAAAGTCAGGATTAACAATGTTTTGCTAATAACAATGATGTTATTATAGTTGATATCATTTGTTAAACATTTATCATATGCCTAGCCTTGTGTTAAATGCTTTACATTCACTAACTCACTGATTCTGGCTTTTTAAAATTTAATTTCAATTATTCTTTGAAAGTATGGTTTTTAATAACTGCATAATATTTTCATTTTATGAATGTACTATGATTTATTTAACAATAAAGGCAAATTTGAGATTTCTATCACAAGTGGATAGGACAGTACCACTCTATTTTATGCACCTGAAAGTAAATGAAGTGTAATAATATACCTTAAAAAAATGAAAAGGCTTGGAACATCCAAGTAAGTTAAATTCTCATTTTTTTTTACCCTTACCTGGATGACATCATAATTATTTCCTCTTAATTTCTTTGGTCTTAATTAAGAGAGCTTCATTACAAACTATAGAGCTGGAAGAAGCTTTGGCATCATTTTACATATGTAAAAAAATAAGGCATAAGAGAAGTTAAGTCTGTATATAAGGTTGCACATTTGATTGATGGCAGGTTTGACTTGGACTCCTGTTCCTAACTAACCCATGCTGTTTTTATTAAAGTGGGGGTCATCCCTTTTTAATATGACGAGAATAGATGTAGTAACTTCTCTGGCTGAAAAAAAGACAACGATGAAAAAAATCTTGAGCTGGCTGATATTAAGACTTACCTTTGGGCTTCCCTGGTGGCGCAGTGGATAGCAATCTGCCTGCCAATGCAGGGGACATGGGTTCGATACCTGGTCCAGGAAGATCCCACATGCCATGGAGCAACTAAGCCCGTGCGCCACAATTACTGAGCCTGCGCTCTAGAGCCTGTGAGCCACAACTCCTGAAGCCCGCGTGCCTTGAGCCCATGCTCCGCAACACAAGAAGCCACGGCAGTGAGAAGCCCGTGCACCGCAACAAAGAGTAGCCCCCACTCGCCGCAACTGGAGAAAGCCCGTGCACAGCAACAAAGACCCACCACAGCCTTAGATAGATAGATAGATTAGATAGATTAGATAGGTAAATTTATATATAAAAAAAGATGTCAGATTTTTTTTTTTTTAATTACTTTTTAAAACATTGAAGTATAGTTCATTTACAATATTGTGTTGGTTTCAGGTGTACGGCAAAGTGATTTCGTTACACACATATATATGTATATATCTATGTTCTTTTTTAAAAATTCTTTTCCATTATAGTTTATTATAAAATATTGAATCTAGTTCTCTATGCTTTACAGTAAAACCCTGTTTATCTATTTTATATATGGTAGTGTGCATCTGTTAATCCCATACTCCCAATTTATCCCTCCCCCACCCTTCCCCTTTGGTAAAGTAAGTTACTTTTTAAACTTCACTTTATATTATTCTTTTGTAATTCCATAGAAAATATCCCAGATACAGCAGGGGATAGAGGGAGAATTCTCCAAGTAGTTTCCCATTTATTTAAAGCCCTTAGGACTTATAGCTGTGCTCAGATTATTCGATATGACTTTGAACAAGACTCTGCTACCCACACTGTGAGCTTAAACATTGCCACCAGGACTTCCCTGGTAGTCCAGTGGTTAAGACTTCACCTTCCAGTGTAGGGGGTGCGGGTTCACTCCCTGGTCGGGGAGCTAAGATCCCACATGCCTCAGGGCCAAAAACACCAAAACATAAAACAGAAGCAGTATTGTAACAAATTCAATAAAGACCTTAAAAATGGTTCACATAAAAAAAAAAAATCTTAAAAAAAAAAAAATTGCCACCATTTCTCCATCTCCTGTCCTGTGTCTCCCCAAGCCCCAAATGTTGTTGCTGTTGTTTTCAGTGTGGTTCTGATTTATGTTTTAAAAGGATTGTTAACATAACCTCTGACCCCTGGTGTTGCTACCATATACTTGAATCTTCTTGCAATTGAATTATCCTTGCTTTGCCTATCTCTCTTTTTAAAGGGGCAAGACCTGTTTTGCTAATATTTGGAACCAACAAATAGACTAAATATCAAAAGTATAACAGACTTTTTAGTGGAAGAAGTAGGAATTTAAGTGATGAAAGTGATAATTGTGGGGTAGTTGCAACACCTTTAGTGTTTTGCAGGGCTGAGCTGTGTGACCAAAGAGCATGTAGTGTAAGAGGAGATGGGTAGAGGTGATAGGGGCTATCCTCTGTGCTTTTAAATTGCAAAATACATCTTGAATGAAATTTATTTCCATTTCACTTACTACTTGGAAGAGTATGATTCCTTTTGCTGTCGATACATAGAATCTTTTCAAGAGACCTGGTGTTATTTTTACCAGCTTAAGTATACCAAAATTAAAATGTAGACTGTTATCTATGGAAGTACAGAATTAATCTTTATTTTACAAATACACTGCTTTAATTTTTACAACAAACTTAAATGGCTGTCATACATGAGATGTTTTTCATTTTGATTTACTGAATCCACAGTAGATTTTCCAGTGAGTCATAAGAGTAAAAATTCTTGGGGCTTCCCTGGTGGCACAGTGGTTAAGAATCCACCTGCCAACGCAGGTGCATGGGTTCGAGCCCTGGTCTGGGAAGATCCCACATGCCGCAGAGCAACTAAGCCTGTGTACCACAACTACTGAGCCTGCACTCTAGAGCCCATGCACCACAACAAGAGAAGCCACCTCAATAAGAAGCCCACGCACCCCAATGAAGAGTAGCCCCCGCTCATCACAACTAAAGAAAGCCCACGCACAGCAACAAAGACCCAACGCGTCCAAAAATTAATTAATTAATTAATTAATTAATTATTTTAAATTCTAGGATTTCACTCTTCCTTTACTGGAAAGAAAAACGCAGATTTAATTTTAATCTTTTTGTTTAGTTTCATTAATAGATAATGCCATGGTTAATAGCAGGGGCTGTGGAGTTAGACGTGGGTTTGAATACAGACTACTGCAGCCTTAGTTTGCTCTTTTATGCAATTGGAATAATATCTAGTTCATCCAACTCATGAAAATTAAATGATATCATTTATGTTAAATTCTCAGTAAGTGCTTGTTTTAATTAATGATAGTAATGCCATACATCAGTAAAGCCATTTAAACTTTAACCTTTGGTAAAATTTGCTCGGTACTGGGAGTAGCAGTCCATTTCCCCATCACTCACAGGTCTGTATCTATTGCACGTTTTATATGATACAAATATAATTTTGGAACCGCATCGCCCCTCTCCCTCAAAAGGGGGAAATTGATTGCAGGCTGTCTTAAGAGTTTATGGGCATATCTCACATGCTGTTTCCTAAGATACTGAGGCTTTCTTATGGCGGTACACTGCAGGAATACCAGCTTATTATACTGAGGTTCCTCTACTTTTTGATTGGCGTGCAAGATATCCTTTCCTTAATTTGGGAAAAAGCGGGCTGCACCTAAACTAACTTCCTGGAGTGGTATATATCTATATTTAGAGTCCTAGATAGAAAACACATGTGTTTTCTTAAACTGCCTCTCAAACTTTTGATTCATTCGTTAAGTGGTCTGAGAACAGAAATGATTTGTAGTGGAGGATGGGAGCAGTATTTTAAGCATCAGGCAGAGTCTTTGTGTATCATCTCTCCTGTCAGTGCTTATTTAGTATTCCACTGATACCTGCAGTGTTACTTTGTAACTTTTGGTAAGGCAGCAAGATGAGCATTTCAGTGTATATTTTTCCTTTTCATATAACCTCTTATTGACTTTAGTCTACCAAATTTTTTTAATCATTTCTTCTTATGATAATGTTTACTCTCATAACGTGTTAAGAATAGCCTTCTATTCTCAAATGAAAAGAATACAGTTCATGTAGAAAGTAATGCAGTTCATTTAAAAATAACCAGGATGATGCAATATGCCTAAGAGAGTACAAAAGACCAGAAGTTAGAGGTAAAAACAAAAAGTGAAGAAAAGATTAAAAATTCCAGAGAACATGTCTCAATACTTCAGCAGACTTTTTGGCAGATCTGACTCTGGTGTCACTAAAAATAAGCAATTAATACAAATAAATAGGCTTAGAGGAGGAGGACATGGTCTGCAAACTCTGCGTCTCCTCACACATCCCTGATAACATTTCAGTCTCTTCCTATAGCTCCTTTTTCAGCCAACTTTTTAAATGTCTAAACGTGTCTTTCTTAAAATGTGGTGCCCAGAGGTAAATAGTATTTTCTATGGGAGGTCTGACCAGGGACAAGTGCAATGGAAGTATTGTTATTGCTCTTGTTGACTTTTCTCAGAAAGAGAGAAGTCAAGTGCAAGGAGAGCTGTAGAGAAGAGTGTCACAGTTGGTGCCAACTGTTGACCCAGTAGATTGCATGCTGAAAGTTCTTCGCACAAATTGACCTAAGCCTCCTTTCTACAAACGCAAGTGCAGGAACTTAATAATAGTATATGTTATAGAGATACATATATCCTATTTTTTAAACAGATGGTTACAAAATTGTGGATTTAGGTTTTTTACCAAAATTATTTATGAAATTATGGTCTTCATCAACAGATGCAAATTTATATGTAAGTATTTACTTTGGAAAGATTCCTGAGCAGCTGGAGATAAAATGAGATGGTTTATTCATTGTTAAGGATGAGGGAAATCCTGGAACTGGACCTTAGGGTTCTAATGTTTGGTCCTGCTCCCATGTGGCATGTGATTTGGGTCAGGTCTCCTAATTGTGATTCGAGTCCCAGAATAATACACATATTATAATAACTATTTTGAATACTTAAAAGCATTAGGAGGCTCAGATTAAATAATTTTAAAAACTGCTTTTTCCGCTATAAAGTTCTCACCACATGTGAGCTGCCCTTGCTGTCATATACCCTCAGTTAGCTCAGTCTCTTAGGGTTTCAGCTTGAGTCCAGATGTTCTGTGGAGCTAATTCTTGCTCATTCTGCTCTGCAACCCTCCTCTATTTACTTTTGATAAAAACAAAAAAGCTACCAGCCACCATGTAGTTGTTCTCTATCTCTTTATAGGTGGGAAATGCTGTTAAGTTGCCTTTTTTTTTTCTCTTGGAGTGCTTTCTGAATGCATATTGTTTGTTCTATTCTGGTCCACCCCTCATACCCCAAGATTATTCTTTCATACCTCGGTTCTATAAATCTGAACACAAAGTAAGAAATCCTCAGTGATGGGAAGAAGAGTCAAGAGTTGTCTGGAAAGCATATTCTTTTCCAAAAATAAGTCATTTTCTAGGATTAACAGTGAAATGAGGCAGGAGGAAGTCCTCCTGTCATTGGAAGTGGCTGTACCTTCTGCAGGAAAGGACTCATGGATAAACTCCGTGTTGAAGCCCTGGGGGCCAGGCTATACTGAATACTAAGGATATAAGGGTGTCCAGGCGAGGGTTGGCTCACAGAAGCTCGTAGAAAAACTTGAGGGGCACAGAGGTAAGCTGAGGGCTGGCAAGGCTGGCAAGGGTTCTTGAAGCTGAGTCTGCAGGAAGGAAGTCCCTTGAGGCAGAGCTCTCTAGTGGTCAGCTCACAGGAGCAGGATGCAGGGTTACAGTGTGCCAGTGGAAATTAGGAGCTGCCTATGAGGCAGGTGGGTACTCTTCAAGAGGGAAGGAAGAGAAGTGACTTCTAAATACTTTCTTTAATTTTTTTTTTCTTTTTTTACTTTTAAAATGGGATGCCTCCTAAGTGAATTTTTAAGTTGGTGTCATCTACTTAGAATAGATGCAGAAAGGAAAAGACCTGGGAAATTGGGGAGAGAAACAAACTTTTAATAGTTTTTTGTTTGTTTGTTTTTAATCAGAAGATCATGTTGTTGGTGACGACATCTTTCCCTTCTGTCTCCATGCGGTAGATTGGATTTCTTGCTGTGTATAAGGATGACTGTGTGGGGTGGGAATTCAGCCAGAAGTTGGTTATGCGTGGGGTATTAAGGAGGGTTCAGGAATCAAAAACTTTGCTTCTCTTATTCCCATGCCTGATATCATGGTCCTAGGCTATCACATTTACCTTTTTCTTCTTTCCGTCTTTCCAAAAGAATAAACTAAATGCCTAAGAGAGTGCAAAAGACCAGAAGTTAGAGGGAGCAGTCTGTGAGAAGGTTGAAGATGATAATTTTAAAATAATAATAATACAGTAATATCCTTCCTCAGTGTTTACAGTGTGCTATACTGTTAGCTGAGTACTTTCCATATGTTCTGTCAGTCTCTAACTATAGCCTTGTGGGGTATGGCTACTATTGTTATCCTCATTTTGTGAGTAAAGAAACTAAAGCACACAGGTTAAATACAGGAGTTTGGTCAATGGCATAGAATTGAGAGTCCAGAAATAAACCCATATATCTGTGGTCAATTGATTTTTGACAAGTGCTGCTGT
The DNA here is from genome assembly GCF_028021215.1 of Eschrichtius robustus. Taxonomy (NCBI): domain Eukaryota; kingdom Metazoa; phylum Chordata; class Mammalia; order Artiodactyla; family Eschrichtiidae; genus Eschrichtius; species Eschrichtius robustus. Next base: position 42,522,928 of record NC_090825.1, read on the forward strand.
GACAATTGATAGCCACATGCAAAAAAAGTGAATTTGGACCCTTACCTCACACCATATACACAAATTAACTGAAAATGGCTGAAAGTCCTAAATAAACAGCTGAAACCATAAATCTCTGAAGAAAACATAGCTAAAAATCTACATAACCTTAGATATGGCAGTGGTTTCTTACATAAGATACCAAAAGTACAAGCAACAAAAGAAAAAATAAATAAATTGGATTTTATCTAAATTTTAAAACTTTTGCACTTCAATATATGCCAACAATAAAGTGAAAAGAAAACCCACAGAGTGGGAGAAAATATTTGCAAATCATGTATCTAATAAGGGTCTAGTATCCAGAATATATAAAGACCACTTACAACTCAACAACAAAAAGCAAACAATGTAATTTCTTTTTCTAAACATCTTTATTGGAGTATAATTGCTTTACAATGGTGTGTTAGTTTCTGTTTTATAACACAGTGAATCAGCTATACATATACATATGTCCCCATATCTCCTCCCTCTTGCGTCTCTCTCCCACCCTCCCTATCCCATCCCTCTAGGTGGTCACAGAGCACCGAGCTGATCTCCCTGTGCTATGTGGCTGCTTCCCACTAGCTATCTATTTTACATTTGGTAGTGTATGTATGTCCATGCCACTCTCTCACTTCATCCCAGCTTACCCTTCCCCCACCCCGTGTCCTCAAGTCCATTCTCTACGTCTGCATCTTTATTCCTCTCCTGGCCCTAGGTTCTTCAGAACCTTTTTCTTTTTTTTTTTCTTTTTTTTTTTTTAGATTCCATATATATGTGTTATCATACAGTATTTGTTTTTCTCTTTCTGACTTACTACCCTCTGTATGACAGGTCCATCCACCTCACTACAAATAACTCAATTGCATTTCTTTTTATGGCTGAGTAATATTCCATTGTATATATGTGCCACATCTTTATCCATTCATCTGTCGATGGACACTTCAGTTGCTTCCATGTCCTGGCTGTTGTAAATAGAGCTGCAATGGAAATTGTGGTACATGACTCTTTTTGAATTATGGTTTTCTCAGGGTATATGCCCAGTAGTGGGATTGCTGGGTCGTATGGTAGTTCTATTTTTAGTTTTTTAAGGAACCTCCTTACTGTTCTCCATAGTGTCTGTATCAATTTACATTCCCACCAACAGTGCAAGAGGGTTCCCTTTTCTCCACACCCTCTCCAGCATTTATTGTTTGTAGATTTTTTGATGATGCCCTGACCGGTGTGAGGTAATACCTCACTGTAGTTTTGATTTGCATTTCTCTAATGATTAGTGATGTTGAGCGTCCTTTCATATGTTTCTTGGCAATCTGTATATCTTCTTTGGAGAAATGTCTATTTAGGTCTTCTGGCCATTTTTGGATTGGGTTGTTTGTTTTTGGATATTGAACTGCATAAGCTGCTTGTAAATTTTGGAGATTAATCTTTTGTCAGTTGCTTCCTTTGCAAATATTTTCTCCCATTCTGAGGGTTGTCTTTTTGTCTCGTTTATGTATTCCTTTGCTCTGCAAAAGCTTTTAAGTTTCATTAAGTCCCATTTGTTTATTTTTGTTTTTATTTCCATTTCTCTAGGAGGTGAGTCAAAAAGGATCTTGCTGTGATTTATGTCATAGAGTGTTCTGCCTGTGTTTTCCTCTGTGAGTTTTATATTTTCTGGCCTTACATTTCAGTCTTTAATCCATCTTGACTTTTACTTTTGTGTGTGGTGTTAGGGAGTGTTCTGATTTCATTCTTTTACCTGTAACTGTCCAGTTTTCCCAGCACCACTTATTGAAGAGGCTGTCTTTTCTCCATTGTATACTGTTGCCTCCTTTATCAAAGATAAGGTGACCATATGTGTGGGTTTATCTCTGGGCTTTCTATCCTGTTCCATTGATTCATATTTCTGTTATTGTGTCAGTACCATACTGTCTTGATTACTGTAGCTTTGTGGTATAGTCTGAAGTCAGGGAGCCTGATTCCTCCAGCTCCATTTTTCTTTCTCGAGATTGCTTTGGCTATTCGGGGTCTTCTGTGTTTCCATACAAATTGTGAAATTTTTTGTTGTACTTCTGTGAAAAATGCCATTGGTAGTTTGATAGGGATTGCATTGAACCTGTAGATTGCTTTGGGTAGTAAGTCATTTTCACAATGTTGATTCTTCCCATCAAAGAACATAGTATATCTTTCCATCTGTTTGTATCATCTTTATTTTCTTTCATCAGTGTCTTATAGTTTTCTGCATACAGGTCTCTTGTCGCCTTAGGTTTATTCCTAGGTATTTTATTCTTTTTGTTGCAGTGGTAAATGGGAGTGTTTCCTTAATTTCTCTTTCAGGTTTTTCATCCTTAGTGAATAGGAATGCAAGAGATTTCTGTGCATTAATTTTGTATCCTGCTACTTTACCCAATTCATTGATTAGCTCTAGTAGTTTTCTGGTAGCATCTTTAGGATTCTCTGTGTATAGTATCATGTGACCTGCAAACAGTGACAGTTTTACTTCTTCTTTTCCAATTTGGATTCCTTTTATTTCTTCTTCATCTCTGATTGCTGTGGCTAAAACTTCCAAAACTATGTTGAATAATAGTGGTGAGAGTGGACATCCTTGTCTTGTTCCTGATCTTAGAGGAAATGGTTTCAGTTTTTCACCATTGAGAACGATGTTGGCTGTGGGTTTGTCATATATGACCTTTATTATGTTGAGGTAAGTTCTCTCTGTGCCTACTTTCTGGAGGGTTTTTATCATAAATGGGTGTTGAATTATGTCAGAAGCTTTCTCTGCATCTATTGAGATGATCATGTGGTTTTTCTCCTTCAATTTGTTAATATGGTTTATCAGACTGATTGCTTTGCGTATATTGAAGAATCCTTGCATTCCTGGGGTAAACCCCACTTGATCATGGTGTATGGTCCTTTAAATGTGCTGTTGGATTCTGTTTGCTAGTATTTTGTTGAGGATTTTTGCATCTATGTTCATCGGTGATATTGGCCTCTAGTTTCCTTTCTTTGTGACATCTTTGTCTGGTTTTGGTATCAGGGTGATGGTGGCCTTGTAGAAAGAGTTTGGGAGTGTTCCTCCCTCTGCTATATTTTGGAAGAGTTTGAGAAGGATAGGTGTTAGCTCTTCTCTAAATGTTTGATAGAATTTGCCTGTGAAGCCATCTGGTCCTGGGCTTTTGTTTGTTGGAAGATTTTTAATCACAGTCTCAGTTTCAGTGCTTGTGATTGGTCTGTTTATATTTTCTATTTCTTCCTGGTTCAGTCTCGGAAGGTTGTACTTTTCTAAGAATTTGTCCATTTCTTCCATGTTGTCCCTTTTTTTTGGCATAGAGTTGCTTGTAGTAATCTCTCATGATCCTTTGTATTTCTGCAGTGTCTGTTGTTACTTCTTTTTCATTTCTAATTCTACTGATTTGAGTCTTCTCCCTTTTTTTCTTGATGAGTCTGGCTAATGGATTATCAATTTTGTTTATCTTCTCAAAGAACCAGCTTTTAATTTTATTGATCTTTGCTGTCATTTCCTTAATTTCTTTTTCATTTGTTTCTGATCTGATCTTTATGATTTCTTTCCTTCTGCTAACTTTGGGGTTTTTTTGTTCTTCTTTCTCTAATTGCTTTAGGTGTAAGTTTAGGTTGTTTATTTGAGATGTTTCTTGTTTCTTGAGGTAGGATTGTATTGCTATAAACCTCCCTCATAGAACTGCTTTTGCTGCATCCCATAGGTTTTGGGTTGTCGTGTTTTCATTGTCATTTGTTTCTAGGTATTTTTGGATTTCCTCTTTGATTTCTTCAGTGATCTCTTGGTTACTTAGTAGGGTATTGTTTAGCGTCCATGTTTGTATTTTTCCAGATGTTTTCCTGTAATTGATACCTAGTTTCATAGCATTGTGGTCAGAAAAGATACTTCAAACGATTTCAGTTTTCTTAAATTTACCAAGACTTGATTTGTGACCCAGGATATGATCTATCCTGGAGAATGTTCCAGGAGCACTTGAGAAGAAAGTGTATTCTGTTGTTTTTGGATGGAATGTCCTATAAATATCAATTAAGTCCATCTTGTTTAATGTATCATTTAAAGCTTGTGTTTCCTTATTAATTTTCATTTTGGATGATCTGTCCATTGATGAAAGTGGCATGTTAAAGTCCACTACTATGATTGTGTTACTGTCGATTTCCCCTTTTATGGTTGTTAGCATTTGCCTTATGTATTGAGGTGCTCCTATGTTGAGTGCATAAATATTTACAATTGTTATATCTTCTTCTTGGATTGATCCCTGGCTCATTATGTAGTGTCCTTCTTTGTCTCTTGTAATAATCTTCATTTTAAAGTCTATCTTGTCTGATACGAAAATTGCTACTCTAACTTTCTTTTGATTTCCTTTTGCTTAGAATATCTTTTTCAATCCCCTCACTTTCAGTCTGTATGTGTCCCTAGGTCTGAAGTGGGTCTCTTGTAGACAGCATATATACGGGTCTTGTTTTTGTATCCATTCAGCCAGTCTGTGTCTTTTGGTTGGAGCATTTAATCCATGTGCATTTAAGGTAGTTATTGATATGTATGTTCCTATTACCATTTTCTTAATTGTTTGGGGTTTGTTATTGTAGGTCTTTTCCTTCTCTTGTGTTTCCTGCCTAGAGAAGTTCCTTTAGCATTTGTTGTAGAGCTGGTTTGGTGGTGCTGATTTCTCTTAGCTTTTGCTTGTCTGTAAAGGTTTTAATTTCTCCGTCGAATCAGAATGAGATCCTTGCTGGGTAGAGTAATCTTGTTTCTAGGTTTTTCCCTTTCATCACTTTAAATATGTCCTGCCACTCCCTTCTGGCTTGCCTAGTTTCTGCTGAAAGATCAGCTGTTAACCTTATGGGGATTCCATTGTATGTTATTTGTTGTTTTTCCCTTGCTGCTTTTAATATTTTTTCTTTGTATTTAATTTTTGATCATTCAATTAATATGTGTCTTGTCTTGTTTCTCCTTGGATTTATCTTGTATAGGACTCTGCGCTTCTGGACTTGACTATTTCCTTTCCCATATTAGGGAAGTTTTCAACTATAATCTCTTCAAATATTTTCTGAGTCCATTTCTTTTTCTCCTCTTCTTCTGGGACCCCCTATAATTCAAATGTTGGTGCGTTTAATGTTGTCCCAGAGGTCTCTGAGACTGTCCTCAATTCTTTTCATTCTTTTTTCTTTATTCTGCTGTGCGGTAGTTATTTCCACTGTTTTATCTTCCAGGTCACTTACGCGTTCTTCTGCCTCAGTTATTCTGCTATTGATTTCTTCTAGAGAATTTTTAATTTCATTTATTGTGTTGTTCATCATTGTTTTTTTCCTCTTTAGTTCTTCTAGTTCCTTGTTCAAAATTTCCTGTATTTTCTCCATTGTATTTCCAAGATTTTGGATCATCTTTACTATCATGACTCTGAATTCTTTTTCAGGTTGACTGCCTATTTCCTCTTCATTTGTTTGGTCTGGTGGGTTTTTACATTGCTCCTTCATCTGCTGTGTGTTTCTCTGTGTTCTCATTTTGGTTAACTTACTGTGTTTGGGGTCTCCTTTTCACAGGCTGCAGGTTCGTATTTCCTTTTGTTTTTGGTGTCTGCCCCCAGTGGCTAAGGTTGCTTCAGTGGGTTGTGTAGGCTTCCTGGTTGAGGGAACTGGTTCCTGTGTTCTGGTGGATGTGGCTGGGGTGTGTCTTTCTGGTGGGCAGGACCGTGTCTCGTGGTGTGTTTTGGGGTGTCTGTGACCTTATGATTTTAGGCAGCCTCTCTGCTAATGGGTGGTGTTGTGTTCCTGTCTTGCTAGTTGTTTGGCATAGAGTGTCCAGCACTGTACCTTGCTGGTCGTTCAGTGGAGCTGGGTCTTAGCATTGAGATGGAGATCTCTAGGAGAGCTTTCGCCATTTGATATTACGTGGAGCCTGGAAGTCTCTGGTGGACCAGTGTCCTTAACTCGGCTCTCCCACCTCAGAGGCACTGGCCTGAAACATGGCCAGAGCACCAAGACCCTGTCAGCCACATAGCTTGTGTTACTGCAGAAATTATCCCAGTCCTCAGAACAGTCTCTCTACGCTTTGAGTGGAATTCAAACTTCAGTGCAATTCATGTAAAAACAAGCAACCCTAGTTCATAGATCACATTGGTTTCCATCCACAGTATTCAGGGTCCATGGAACTCCTGACCTCCTAGTGTTGGAGGTTCTCCTGCAGAGGCGAGGAGTGGCTTGGCTCACCGTGGGGACAATGACACTGGCCCTAATTTTTAAATGGACAAAAGATCTGAATAGACATTTTTCCAGAGAAGATATATAAGTACATCTTTTCATATAAGTACATGAAAAGATGGTCGACATCATTAGGGAAATGCATATCATAACCACATTGAGATACCTCACACTCACTAGGATGGGTATTTTTTTTTTTTAGGTAATTAACAAAATGGTGTGGTTGTTGTAGAAAATAGTTTAGCACTTCCCCAGCAATTTAAATATAGAATTACTCTAAGACCCAGCAATGCCATACACTCATGGTATATAAGCAAAAGAATTGGAAATACGTTCAAACAGAAACTGGTGCATGAATGTTCATAGCAGCATTACTAACGGTAGCCAAAAGGTAGAAATAATCCAAATGTCCATCAACTGGTAAACAAAATGGTGTACCCATATAGTGTGATATTATTCCACTATTAAAAGAAATGATGTACTGATACATGCCACAACATGGATGAACTTTGAGAAGATTATGCTAAGTGAAGGAAGCCAAAGATAAAAGCCACTCATATTATGATTCCGTATATATGGAATATCTAGACTAGGCAAATTCATGCAGACAGAAAGGTTGCCAGGGTCTGGTGGAGGAAAGAATGAGTAGTGTTTGCTTAAAGGGTATGGAGTTTTGGGGTAGTGAAAATATTCTAGAACTACATGGTAGTGATGGTTTCATATATTGTTAGTGTACTACATGTCATTAATGGTGAATTTTATGTGTGTTTTACCCAAGTAAAAATAGTGTTTGTTCACAGTGGGAAAGAGGCATAATGGAATGAGTGAGGAAGGGAGGTCAGCCCTAGATGCAAGAATTGGGGCAGGGAATGGCATCAGAGATAGTTAGATTAACTAAAAGGACAGTTGCTGAAAGGGGCTAGTGTTTTGGCCACTGACTGAGTAGAGAGATAACTATGGTTGAATTTCCTGTCTTCTGTTTTAGGAGACATAGTCCCAGGTGGTGGTGGAAGCCTGATGACATTAACAAATTGGGTTTTTTGCTGAGTTAAAGCAGCATATTAGGAGATTCAAAATAGTGCTGTCCAGTAGAACTTTCTGTGGAAATACTCTCTGTGCTTTTCAAGTACAGAAGTCAACGGCCACATATGGCTGTTGAGCATTTGAAATGGTGCTAGTGCAATTGAAGAGCTAAATGATTAATTTAATTTTAATTATTTTAAATTTAACTAGCCACATAGTGTCTACTGGGTATTATACTGGAAGGTGCTGATATGGAACATTTCTACCATAATACAAAGTTTTACAGGGCAGTGCTTGTTCAACAGTGTAGGTCTAGATTTCTCAGAAATAGTCTTCTCCCCCTATCCACAGGAGAGAATTAACTTACCAGATAAAACCACTCCAGTTCAGAATCACTTTGAGGTCACAGTGAGTTGGGGAACTGTGAGAAGAGATAGAGAACATGAACCTTAATGGGGAAGGGAGAAACTAGACAGCATGTCTTATGGTTTTCTCTGAATCTTTTCCTCAAAGCTTCTAACCTAAGCAGTCTGAATTTTTCCCTACAATTGTAGTAGGAAAAAAAGATTTATCTTTGGTATAATTTATGTAAGATGTATAATTTTGTGATGTTGTGTATGTGTTTTATTTACTTACAGAGGTAAGGAACTCAGAAGAACAGTATAATAAAATAGTAATACCAAATGAAGAAAGTGTAGTCATCTATTATAAGATTAGGCAGCAGCTTGCCAAATTGGGTAAAGAAATTGAAGAATATATTCACAAACCAAAATATTGCTTACCATTTCTACAACCAGGTCGTTTGGTAAAGGTATGTCATTATTTTTTTCATTAATTATTTCAATATTTAGTATTTTTTGGATGAAGATTCCAGTTTTTTTTCTTATCTTGGTAAAATACAGTAGTTTTTTTATCTATATTAACTTTATTCTTTTACCTGTTTCATGTGGCACTAAGGAAGGAGGGGTCATGTGAAGGCCTTTTTAATCACTACTGATTTTCATTTGGGGGATATAAATTGAAGTGGACAGTTTTGGAATTAACATGAAATATTTCCAGTTATGAAATGCTGTCCCAGAATAAGGCAGTTTTAAGACCTGGATGAATTCATTAGCTATAAAAGACTTCAGATATTCTCCAAACAAATACACCATATCATTTTAACATTTATTTGCCAACTGAGAGATTCCTGTTATTGCTGTTCTGGAATCCCTTGAAATTTGGCAGTGATTTCTTTCTGTAGGGTTAATTTCTTTTTTTTTCCTTTTTTTTTTAAGTTTAACAATGATCTTTCAAAAAAATATTTTATCAGGAGAACTCAAAGTTTTATTAGCCTGTAATGTGGGCATGATATCTAAATTGCCTTTTGGACATAAACATTCCTTTTTACTTGCTTTACTTTCTTTTCAGGTAAAGAATGAAGGAGACGATTTTGGCTGGGGTGTAGTGGTGAATTTCTCAAAAAAATCAAATGTTAAGGTAAACTGTTGTCCTAAAAGTGGAATTGTATGTAAATTTTTAGTGAAATGTTTTTTCAGGCTCAGGAAGTTGATCAGATTAGAAATGCCATTACCAAAAAAAAGAAAGAAAGAAAGAAATAGCATTGCCTTAAGAGAAACTGTAATAAATTCTATATAAGGAATTAATTTTTTGAATAATCATAAATTTTATCCTTAAAGTGGTATGGTTATTTTCCTAACACTATCACAGATTTTAATTTCATGACAGTTTTACATTTCTTCTCTGAGTTCACCAGTTCTTTTTATAAATTTACTATTTAAATTGAATATTAGAAAAAATTAGCATCTGACACTGAAAACTGGAATTTTGATTCAGGTATATGTTAGAGACTTAAAAGAAAGAACTTAGGAAAGCTGGTTAATTTTACTTACTCTCTCTACATGAAGGCAATAATAAAGTTGCTTTTGGTCATTATTTATATAAATACTTTGAAAAGATTACATATACATAAAGTCATGGATGATTTTGATAATTTGTTACAAAAATGATTACCTCAAAATTAAATCAGGCTTCCTGTCTATTATATTTTCTTTACCTGCAATAGGCACCAACCAACAGGTGCCAGTATATGACCTCAGGCAAGACGTTCTGAATCTTCATGCCTGTTTTCTCTTTTCTTTAAAATGAAGGGTTTGCATGAGATGATTTCATGATTTTGTCATTAACTTCTTTGTCCCGCCTATGTGTAAAGGCAATTGAGAATTAAGCTTTGGGATTGAAAGTTAGTCCTGAAATATGTAAATGAACTTTGCGATACTGTGGAGAAATAATTAAGTTCATAGGTTTGTGATAGGAGTTTTGATTAATGATCTACGATTAATCCCACTGAATAGATTATTACCATTTTCATAATTTACAGGAATTTTTTTCAAAGTATTGTCACACTCATTGTCTCATTTGATTCTAATTTAAGAAGCATTCATTGACTATAGACACAATTCCTGTACTTACTCATTTTATGAACAGAGGCAAGCAGGTAATGAAAATGTAAGGCAGAATATGAAATGATTTAGTAAAGATATAAGTAAAGTGCATTTGGAGCAGGAGGAGGAAGAAATTTTGTCTGAGCTATTAGAGATGGCACCTGAGAAGGAAGAGAATTGAAAATTTTAAATGGAACCTTGAACACTAAGTAGAATTTCATTTGATGGATATTCGCTGGTGGAAGTAGTATGCAGCAGGCACAGAACATTTCAGGTGAAGGGAAGGAGTAAAATCATAAAAAGTATTGAGGTTAATCATGGAAAAGTATTTAAAATACAGATTTTGAGTATGTTGGGTCTAGATTTAAATATTTGAAAGCAGTGGCAGGCCATTGAAGGTTAATTGGTTGGTTGATTGGTTTGCTTGGGTTTTTTTTTCTTCCAGTTTTATTGAGAAACAGTTGACATACAGCATTCTATAAATTTAAAGTGTACAAAAAAAAAAACAACTAAACAAACAAAAAAAGACTTGGTCATAATTTGGGACTTCCCTGGTGGCACAGTGGTTAAGACTCCATGCTCCCAAGGCAGGGGGCCGGAGTTCAATCCCTGGTCAGGGAACTAGATCCCACATGCATGCTGCACCTAAGAGTTCGCATGCTGCAACTAAGGAGCCTGCCTGCCGCAACTAAGACGGGGCCCAAATAAATAAATAAATAAAATATTTAAATTTAAAGTGTACAATGTAATGATTTGACTTACATACATCGTGAAATGATTACCACAGTACATTGAGTGAACACCCATCATCGCATGTAGATACATTAAAGAAATTTAAAAACTCTTTTTTCCTTGTGATGAGAATTCTTAGGATTTACTCTCTTAACTTTCATGTATAACAGCACTGTTATAATTATAACGTTATAATTATATTATAACATTATAATTAACAGCACTGTTGGTTATATTTATCATGTTGTACGTTATATCCCTAGTATTTATTTATCTTATAACTAGAAGTTTATATCTTTTTATTACTTTCATCTAATTCCCCCTTCCCCTACCCCTGCCTCTGGAAACCACAAATCTGATCTCTTTGTCTATGAGTTTGTTTGTTTTTGGAGCATAATTGACTGACAACACTGTTAGTTCCTATTACACAACATAATGATATATTTCTGTACATTTCAAAATGTTCGTAATGATAATTCTAGTTGTCACGAGGAAAATATATTACATAGTTATAGACTATATTCCCCACACTACATTTCATGCCTGTGACTCATTTATTTAGTAACTGAAAGTTTGTACCTCTTAATCTCCCTCAACTATTTCTCTCCTCCTCCCCTCCCCTTCCCTCTGGCAGCCATCTTTTCTCTGCATCAATGACTCTGTTTCTGTTTGGTTCTGTTTGTTCACTCGTTTTGTTTTTCATATTCCACATTTAAGTGAAGTCATCTAGTATTTGTCATTCTCTGTCTGGCTTATTTCATTTAGCATAATACTCTCCAGGTCCATCCATGTTGTTGGACATGGCAAGGTTTCATTCTTTTTCATGGCTTAGTAATATTCCTGTGTGTGTGTTTGTGTGTGTGTGGGAGACAGAGAGACATCTTCTTTCCTCTATTGATGGCACTTGCATTGCTTCCATATCTTGTCTATTATGAGATACACAGTAATACTGCAAGGAACATAGGTGTGCATATATCTTTTTGAATAATAGTGTTTTTGTTTTCTTCAAATAAATACTCAGGAGTGAAATTGCTGAATCATTTGGTAGTTATATTTTCACTTTTTTGAGGAACCGCCATACTGTTTTCCATAGTGGCTGCACCAGTTTACATTCCCACCAACAGTGCACAGGGTTTCCCTTTTTTCCATATCCTCACCAACATTTTTATTTCTTGTCATTTTGATAATAGTCATTCTGTCAGGTGTGAGGTGAATAGCTCATTGTGGTTCTGATTTGCATTACCCTTATGATTAGTGATGTTGCATCTTTTCATGTACCTGATGGCCATCCTAATGACTTCTTTGGAAAAACATCTACTCAGGCCCTCTGCCATTTTTTAATCAGGTTGTCTGGTTTTTTTGATGTCGAGTTTTGTGAGTTCTTTGTATATTTTGGATATTAACCCCTTATCGGATATATCGTTTGCAGATACCTTTTCCCGTTCAGTCGGTGAGCTTTTAGTTTTGTTCATAGTTTCCTTCACTGAGCAAAACCTTTTCAGTTTGATTTAGTCCCATTTGTTTATTTTTGCTTTTGTTTCCCTTGCCTGAGGAGACAGATCCAAAAAACTATTACCAAGACCAGTGTCAAAGACTTTACTGCCTGTGTTTACTTCTGGAAGTTTTATGGTTTCACACCTTACATTTAAGTCTTTAATCCATTTTGAATTTATTTTTGAGCATAGTGTGGGAGAGTAGTCTGGTTTGATTCTTCCACGTGTAGCTGTCCAGTTTTCCCAACACCATTTGTTGAAGAGGCTGTCTTTTCCCCATTGTATATTCTTGCCTGCTTTGTCATAGATTAATTGCCCATATAATAGCGTGGGTCCATTTCTGGACTCTATGCTGTTCCATTGATCTGTGTGTCTTTTTTTTACGACAGTACCGTGCTGTTTTGATGACTGTAGCTTTGTAGTATAGTTTTTTTGTTTTTTGGGTTTTTTTAATTTATGGCTGTGTTGGGTCTTCGTTTCTGTGCAAGGGCTTTCTCTAGGTGCGGCGCGCGGGGGCCACTCTTCATTGCGGTGCGCAGGCCTCTCACTATCGTGACCTCTCTTGTTGTGGAACACAGGCTCCAGACGCACAGGCTCAGTAATTGTGGCTCACGGGCCCAGTTGCTCCACGGCATGTGGGATCTTCCCAGACCAGGGTTTGAACCCGTGTCCCCTGCATTGGCAGGCAGATTCTCAACCACTGTGCCACCAGGGAAGCCCCTGTAGTATAGTTTTGAATCAGGGAGTATAATACCTCCAGTTTTTGTTTTTCTTTCTCAAGCTTGTTTTTCTTTCTCAAGCTTGTTTTGGCTCTTTGTGGTCTTTTGTGTTTCCATACATATTTTAGAATTATTTGTTCTAGTTATGTGAAAAATGCCATTGGTATTTGATAGGGATTGTATGGAAACTATAGATTGCCATGGGGAATATGGTCATTTTAACAATATTCTTCCAGTCTACGATCACAATATTCCTTTCCATCTGTTCGTGTTGTCTTCAATTTCTTTCATTATTGTCATGTACTTTCCCTATAGTGTAGTATAGTTTTCTTATGGTACAGGTCTTTTACCTCCTTAGTAAGATGTAGTCCTAGGTATTTTATTCTCTTTGGTGCAATTGTGAATGGAATTGTTTTCTTGATTTCTCTTTCTGATAGTTCTTTGTTAGTGTATAGAAGTGCAGCAGATTTCTGTATATTAATTTTGTATCCTGCAACTTTACTGAATTCATTGATGAGTTCTAGTAGTTTTTGGTGGCGTCTTTAGGATTTTCTATGTATAGTGTCATGTCATCTTCAGACAGTTAAAGTTTTACTTCTTCCTTTCCAATTAGGATTCCTTTTATTTCTTTCTCTTGTCTGATTGTTGTGGCTAGGACTTCCACTACTGTGTTGAATAGAAGTGGCGAGAGTGGACATCTTTGTTTTGTTCCAGATCTTAGAGGAAATGCTTTCAGCTTTTTTACCATTGAGTATGATGTTAATTGTGGATTTGTCATATATGGCCTTTATTATGTTGAGGTATGTTCCCTCTGTACCTACTTTGTTGAGAGTTTTTATTGTAAATGGGTGTTGAATTTTATCAAAAGCTTTTTCTGCATTTATTGAGATGATCATGTGATTTTTATTCTTCAGTTTGTAAATGTGGTGTTTCATTGACTGATTTGTGGATATTGAACTGTCCTTGCATCCCTGAGATAAATCCCACTTGATCTCGGTTTTGGTCTTTTTAATGTAGTATTGAATTTGGTTGGCTAATATTTTGTTTAGGATTTTTGCATTTATGTTCAGCAGTGATATTAGCTTCTAATTTTTCTTGTGATATCTTTGGTTTTGGTATCAAGGTGGTGATGGCCTTGTAGAAGGAATTTGGAAGTGTTCCTTTCTCTACAATTTTTTGGAATAACTTGAGCAGGATAGTTGTTAACTCTTCCCTAGATGTTTAGTAGAATACACCTGAGATGCCATCTTGCACATCTTCACTTTCTTGGCAATGTTCTTTAAAGCACGAAAGTTTTAAATTTTGATACAATCCAATTTCTTTTGTTGTTGTTGTTACTTAGGCTTTTGATGTCATATATAAGAAACCACTGCCAACATCAAGATCATGAAGATTTACCCCTATGTTTTTTCTACGTTTTATAGTTTTAGCTCTTAACATTTAGGTCTTTGTTCTGTTTTGAGCTGATTTTTATATGTGCCTTAAGAATCCAACTTTTTTCTTGTCCTAGGACTATTTGTTGGAAAATTCTTTTCTCATTAAACAATGCTGGCACCCTTGTCAAAACTCATATGATCATGGACACATGAGTTTATTTCTGGATTCTCAGTTCTGTTCAGTTGATCTATATCTTTATCCTCATGCCAGTACCATACTGTCTGTATTACTGTATGTTTGTAGTTAAGGTTTGAAGAAATGGATTGGTAAGACCTCCACCTTTATTCAAGATTGTGTTGTTGGCTATTCTGTGACCCTTACAAGTCCATGTGAATTTTATTATCTGTCAGTTTCTACAAAGAAGTTAGCTGGGATTCTGATAGGGATTTCATTTAATCTTTAGATCATTTTGGAGAGAGTATTGTCAGCTTACAAGTCTTGAGTCTTTCGATTGTGAACATAGGAAGTTTTCCCATTTTTTTAGATCTTTTGAAATTGCTTGCAACAATAATTTGTTTTCCAAGTATAAATTTTGCACTTCTTTTGTTAAATTTATTCCTGAGTATTTTAATCTTTTGATGTTATCATAAATGGAATTGTTCTTTTGATTTCATTTTTTAATATTTCATGGCAAGTATATATTAACACAGTTGACTTTATATATTGATCTTGCATTCTGTAACTTTGCTAACTTTATTAGTTCTAATAGTTCTAATAGTGGGTTCTTTAGGATTTTCTTGTCTGCAAATAGAGGTGGTTTTACTTCTCCCTTTCCATTCTGGATGCATTTTATTTCCTCTTTTTGCCTAATAGGCCTGGCTAGAACCTCCAGTACAATATTGATGGAGCAGATGCCCTTGTCTTTTTCCTAATCTTGAGGTGGGGGGAACATTCATTGAGGTGGGGGAACATTCATTCTTTCACCATTAAGTATGTTTTCTTAAGTGTCCTTTATTGAGTTGAGGAAGTTTCCTTTTCCTAGTTTGTTGAGTGTTTTTGTCATGAGTGTTGTTTTTTGTCAAATGCTTTTTATATGCCTATTCAAATAATCATGTGGTTGTTTTTTATTCTCATTTGTATTTAATCTGATGAAGTATGTTATACTAATTGATTTTCAAATACTAAAGCAACTTTGGATTCCTGGGATGAATCGTACTTGTTCATTCCCTGTTATCCTTTTTCTGTGTTAATGGATTTGGTTTGCTAATATGTTGTTAAAGATATTTGCACCCATATTCAAAGGAGATAATGGTTTGTAGTTTTCTTTTCTTTTGCTGTCTTTCCCTGGGTTTGGTATCAGGGTAATGCCTGCCTCACATAATGAGTTAGGAAGTGTTCCCCTCCTTGTCTATTTTTTGGAGGAGTTTTTTAAGAATTTATATTGATTCTTTATATATTTGGCTGTGAGGTCACCTGCCTGGGCTTTTCTTTGTGGATTGTTTATTGATTGTTAAATCAGTTTCTTTATTTGTTATAGGTCTGTTCAGATTGTCTGTTTCTGAAACAGTTTCAGTGATTTGTCTTTTTAGGAATTAGTCCATTTCATCTAAGTTACCTAGTTTAGTGGTGTACAGTTGTTCATAATATTGCTTTATAATCCTTTTTATTTCTGTAAAGTTGTTAGTAATGTCTCCTCTTTCATTTCTTATTTTTTTTTTAACATCTTTATTGGAGTATAATTGCTTTACAATGGTGTGTTAGTTTCTGCTGTATCACAAAGTGAATCAGCTATATGTATACATATATCCCCATATCCCCTCCCTCTTGCTCTCCCTCTTGCTCTCCCTATCCCATCCCTCTAGGTCACAAAGCACCGAGCTGATCTCCCTGTGCTATGTGGCTGCTTCCCACTAGCTATCTATTTTACATTTGGTAGTGTATATATGTCCATGCCACTCTATCACTTTGTCCCAGCTTACCCTCCTCTTTCATTTCTGATTTTGATACTTTTAATCTTTCACCTAGCTAAAGGTTTATCAGTTTTGTTCATCTCAAAGAACCAGCTCTTGGTTTCATTGATTTTTCTTTATTTTTAAGTTTCATTAATTTCTGCTTTATTTATAATCTTTATCATTTCCTTCCATCTCCTAGCTTTAGATTTAGTTTGCAGTTCTTTGTCCGTTGTCTTTAAGTGGAAGATTAGGTTATTAATTTGAGATTTTCTTCTTTTGTAATACATTTATACCAATGTCTTTTATAAGACGTTTATACCAATAAATTTCCATCTGCAAGGAATTTAGCTGCATGAATTTTGGCGTATTGTGTCTTCATTTTCATTCATCTCAAAGCATTTTTTAATCTCCCTTTTGAGTTCTTTGACCCATTGGTTATTTAAGAATGTGTTAATTTCCATATATTTGTGAATTTCCTGAATTTCTGTCTGCTTTTGATTTCTAATTTCATTCTGTTGTTGAGAACATACTTGATATTATTTCATTCCTTTTGAATTTAGTGAAGTTTGTGCAGTGACCTAACATGTTCTCTCCTGCAGAATGTTTCATGTGCAGTTGAGAAGAATGTATATTCTGTTGAGGTGAGATGTTCTTTAGGTATCTGTTAGGTCTAGTTTTTTTTTAGAGTGTTGTTCAGGTCTTCTATTTCTTTCCTTGCAGATCCTTCTTTCTAGTTGTTTTATGCATTGTTGAAAGTGGGGTATTGAAGTCTCTTAACTATTACTGTTGAAATGTTATTTCTTCCTTCATTTCTGTCAATTTTTGCTTTATGTGTTTTGTGTTCTGCTAAAGTGTGTTTCATCTTATGATTAGTATAGCCCACTTCAGCTTTCTTTTGATTGTTGTTCATATGCTATATCTCTTTCCATCTTTTTTACTTTCAGTCTTTTTCGTATCAGTGAATTTAAGCTATGTCTCCTATAGACAGCATGGTTGGATATTGTTTTATCTAATCTGAAAAATCTCTGCCTATCGATTGGGCTGCTTAACCCATTCACATTTAATGTTATTATTGGTATGACTTGATTGATGGCTGTCTTTTTTTGTTTTCTATGTGTCATTTCTTTTTTTGTTTTTCTATTCCTCCTTTAGTGCTTTCTTTTGCATTGAGTACCTGTTTTCTAATGTGACATTTTAATTTATTTCATGGGCTTTTTTCTCTACCTGTATTTTTTGTTATTTTCTTAGTGGTTGCTAGGGCTTTCCATATACATATTAACATAATAGAATAAGCTTCAGATTTATACTAACTTAATTCCAGTTAGATATAGAAACATTACTCTTTTATGCCTCTGTTCCATTTTCCCTCTTTTTGTGGTATATATGTTATAGGTGTTATACCTATAAATGTTACAAAGCCAACAATACATGTTATAATTATTACTTTAGATAATGTTAGGACTTTTAAAGAAGCTTAGAGGAGAAAGGAGAGTAAGTATATATTTATAACTTCTGTTATATTAACCTTGTTTATCATTTCTGGTTGTCTTTCTTAATTCCTATGAATTCAACTTACCATCTAGATTTATTGACTTAGCCCAATACTGCTTTGCTCCCACCTACTTCCTTTGTGCTATTATTGGCAAATATACTACATTTCTGTTATAGGCTCAACAGTCTCAAAAATTCAATATATACATTTTGTTTTATATAATGAGTTTTTAAGTCATTTAAGAGAAAAGGAAATAGTCAATTATTTTGTCTTTTATAATTACCATTACCAGAGTTGTTTCTTCATGTGGATTCAATATTACGACTGGTGTCACTTACTTTCAGCCTGAAGAACTTCCTTTAGTGTTTTATGTAAAGCTAGTATGCCAGCAAAAAATTCTCTCAGTTTTTTGTTTATTCGGGAATGCTTGTTTTTGAACGATAACTTTGCCTGCATATAGATTTCTTGGTTAAGAGGTTTATTCTGTGAATATGCTAACCCACGGCCTCTGGCCTCCATCATTTCTCCTGAGAAGTTTCTGCTATTAACCTTATTGTAGTCTCCTTGTAAAAAATAAGTCTTGTTTTTCTCTTACTCCTTTCAAGATTTTCTATTTATGTTTGGTTTTTGCATTTTTGCTGTGGTATGTGTATTTGGGCATCTTTTTGCATTTACTCTGTTTGGAGTTCATTGAATTTCCTGTAGTGTTTTTCAATTAATTTTGGTAAGTTTTCAGCCATTATTTTATTAAATATTTTTTCATTACTTCTTTCCTCTTTTTCTGGTATTCCCATTATGTTTATGTTGTCATTCTTATTGGTGACCTACATTTCTCTGTGGCTTTGTTCATTTTTCTTCCTTTTTTTTTCCTCCCTCTGTTTTTGGATTGTATCATCTCTTCCAGCCTATCTTCAAATTTGTTAATGCTTTCTTGTACTTCACATATGCTGTTGAATTCCTCTAGTGAGTTTTTCATTTCAGGTATTTCACTTTTGAAATCCAGAATTTCCTCTTGGTTCTTTTTATCATGTTTATCTATTGATATTCTCTATCTGATTGTTATTGTCAATCAAATTGGGATATTGATTATTGTCCCTTCCTTTACTTCTTTAATTATGGTTCCATAGTTCTTTGCGCATATTTATAATGGCTGCCTTTAAGACTTTGTTTAATCCAACATGTGGTCACTCTCACAGGCACTTTCTGTTGCCTGCTTTTTTTTCTGTTTTATTCGTTATGGTTCATACTTTTCTGTCTTTGTCCATGTCTCATAATTTTTCCTTAGAAACTGGACATTTTAAATAATATATTGTAGCACTCTTGGTACTGGTTTTCCCCACCCCCCAAGCCAGGTTTATTGTTGTTATTTGCTTGTTTATATGTTTAATGAGCAGCTAGATTTTTTGAGTGAAGTGTATTCCACGTCCCTCTTCCCCCTACAATGCTGAACCTTTATGTTGGCACAGCCTTGGATATGCCCATAGTTACTCTGGGATGACAGTGGTTTTAAAAAGGGTCTCTTTGTGTCTTTCCCTGAACATACCCTTCTGTTAAGCCCCACTAATTGCAGGAGGCTCCTCCTAGCTTCCCCCCCCACCTCCCCCCCCACCCCAGGTTCTCTCCTGTAAACTAGCTGGCCTCCACATTTTGTCTGTATTTCCAGTGATTCTACAGATTTCCTCCATTTGTGTTTCACCACGGCCTTCACTGTTTTGGAGCATGCTCTAAAGTTTGAACTTCCCCAGCCTCTATTGTAAATGAAATCACGTTCTTTTGGAAGGTATTAAGAGCTGTTTTAAGGCCTGCTTCTCCCCCCAGGCACAATCTCTGAGCCAAGTTCTAAAGCTTGGTGTGGGAACAGTGGTCCACTTCTCTCTGGGTGACACTCCTGCTTTAGGACCTGAGGGCTAAGTGGAGCATAAGAGCCTTACATCTTCTCAGCTTGCCTCTCCCAGCATGGAATCAACGTCTTATAAGCCAGGACAAGGGCAGTTTGAGGCCCCAGTATTCTCAGCAGTGCTACCCCCAAGATAGTCTCTGGCTAAGCAGTGGGGACGGGGCAGAAAAGGGGAGCCCTCACCTCTCAGCCCCTACAATCCCCTACTTGCCCAGAACTTAGCCCTAGCAATAGGTAGGTGGGAGCACGATAAGAAATGTTGATATCATGCTCTTCCTGGGAAGATAGACCTCTACCTGAGATTTGCAGGCAGAGCAGCCCTCCTGTGTTCTGGGCTTCCTGCAATTCCTGTTTTCTTGAGTTAGGAAGGAGTGAGAGGGGAGTGGTCTTGGTTTAGATATCACAAATTCTTACTGAATTTTCATAGATTTCCTTGAATATGTTTCTTCCTTTGATATATGCCCTTAGAACCATTTCCAGAGACTTTGAATGGTTGGGTTTTTGTAATTTTCTCCAGTTTTGCTGGGGAGCAGGTTTGTGGAGCTCCTTATGCTGTCATGCTGGTAGTTGACAGGTTTTACATTTTTAAAGGAGAAAAATTATAGCGAATATAATTGCATTCACACACACACACACACACACACACACACACTGTGGATAGGTTTCTTAATTATTTGTCTCTACTGGTCCTTAATCCATGTATAAAAATAGTGCCAGTTGATGAGAGTTCTTTTAGGCAAAGATGGAATGGGGAATATAGAGGAACACATTCATTTTATTCTGCTTAAATTGATGGTGAAACTGATTTTTCCATTGAGCTGTTTACATTTGTTCACTAAAAATATGAAGTACATTTTTATTAATTTTGTAATCTAGGTCAGAATACTAATTCAAAGATTTTTGTGGTCAGTTGGGTTTGCTAGAGAGAGAGGCATCAACTTAAAAAATTTGCACAACCTAAAAGCTGAGAATTATGTTTTATTTGGTGGACTTACTGAGAAGCCCCAGTATATTTGAGGAAAAGTCATAAAATTATAAATCACATCAGTTCATTTAGTCCCATGTAATTAATTCCTGTTGATCTGGATGAAGTCGTCAGGTTTTCTATTAAAGTTTTGTAATTTCTTCCCTAGTTCAGGGGTATGACCTAAAAGTTAAAAGGAACAATATTTACCAAAGATTCCTTTTATGAATGTTCTTTTATGAATCTTCATTTTTAAAAAGCGTCAGAGTAAAACAGTGCTTGTCTATAAATGACAAGACTTAAAATGGCATGGTTAAAGATCTGATTACAGTGCAGTTGACAAGAAACTTGGGTGTTTCTGTGTCATACAACATTTTAAGATAATTATGAGTTATGACTAATAACATTATACCAGGGCATATCAGATTTTTAGGAATTAAATTTTGGGATATCGACATTAATGACATTTACCTATACAATATAACCTTAGAAGATTTATCTCCAGTAAATGGCAATGCTCCTCAAGTAATTTAACATACCATATAAGCCTAATTAGTTTAACATTCCTTTCTGAGATGTCTCAGAATTTCTTTGAAGCGCATCCTAGAGTTAGCTGGAGGTCAAAAGAACTTCAGTTAGAATTTTATGTTTGGGAAGTTTGTCAAAAATATCAAAAAGTTTCAAAACACTTGGTAAAATCACTGTGAAACAATACTTGTTCACTTAACCAGAGTGATAAAAGATTTCACAAACAAATACAGATCACTTAAAGGCAAAGAAACTCATACAATCTGTTATCAAAAGCAGTACTCCAAGAAGACTTTGTTCTCTAATAGAGAGGAACCAAATCCAGTGTTGCACCAGCCTACTTTTGATAACAAAATCCATTTATGTAAATTTATGTAAATCAAATTTAATCTAATCCCAGCCTGACCATGTACAAAACTCCTTTTCAGGGTTCCTTTTACAAACCTTCCACAGTTTTCTGTACTCTTATTAGTTTGTCCCTTATTTTTTCATCTTGAAACAACTGGCTCTAGGACAAAACATTCTTTCCCCTTAACAAAATATATTTTCATTCCTCATGCCTTCTTTTGCATACATTTCATTTTCCTTACATACTAAAATGTTTCCCTTACTATCTTTAGTAACTTTAACTACATATTACTATTTTAACCCTTAAAAACCTTAATCTCTAGCAAAAACCAACAAGCAGCGAGTAACTGTGAACTTTTTGTCATACCAGCATTTCCTGGTTGGAATATTCCATAACCTAGAAACATCCATCTTCTCGTAGCATAATTTCTTTCCTCAATGTGGTGTAAGATGTGTCTAATAAACCCAAATTAGTTCCCTCTTGTAAGGAGACAGAGGTAGGTAAATTTAGACCTGTTTAGCAATTAATGTTCTAGTGTTTTATCTTATCTGAAATAACCTGGGTATTCAGTGAATTCCCATCATTTAACTTAACTTAGCAAAATTCAAATTACCAAAAATCTGGAAAAACTATTTTAGAGAGACATACCCAAAGCATAATTATTCCTAAAAGTGTTCACCTGAAAACTCTTATCTCATTTACCTTTATTTTGTAACTTATGAAAATCATACCAAGTTAAATTTTTTCTTGCTGACAAACTCTATAACAGAAATAACATGAATTTATTGGTCTTCAGTAAACCTAGGTACAATAAAAGTCAAACATGTCTGTATTGATATTTCCGAGATCATGTGAACCTGAAATTCATTCTGGCCAGTTTCTTTTATATTTAGAAATATTTAGTTTATAAGCACTTACTTTTAAGTCGATTAAGTAGAACTCTTTTATAAGTTTAATTTTGGTAATGTTTTCCAGAGGTAGAGACATCTCATATATATAATGTACACACATACATATAAACAGACAAAATCAGAGATCTCACAGCTTCACTTTAAAAAGTTAGTTAAGGGGGCCTCCCTGGTGGCGCAGTGGTTGAGAATCTGCCTGCCAGTGCAGGGGACACGGGTTCGAGCCTTGGTCTGGGAAGATCCCACATGCCGCTGAGCAACTAGGCCCGTGAGCCACAATTACTGAGCCTGCGCGTCTGGAGCCTGTGCTCCGCAACAAGAGAGGCCGCGATAGTGAGAGACCCGCGCACCGCGATGAAGAGTGGCCCCCGCTTGCCGCAACTGGAGAAAGCCCTCGCGCAGAAACGAGGACCCAACACAGCCATAAATAAATTAATTAATTAATTAATTGAAAGGTTAGTTAAGAATCAGGTATTAAAATATAAACTTACTAGTTTATAAATAACAGTTGGAATAAGTTAAATTTGCTGAGATGTGTAGGGCTTCACTATTTGTGGAAAAGGCTTTTAAGATTTGTATTTGTCCTTGATAAACTGTTAAGGAGGCTATGACTTAGATTTTGGGTGAGGGAGCCTTTCCAGAGACTTGAGCTTAAAAAGTCCTACCTCCCCCACCCCGTGGCCTTTTTCTTCTAGGTTTCAGGTTTTACCAGACTGAGCTAATTTGACTCACTTTCAAGTCACTGTGGGCTGTATTTACATTTCTAATTTGTAGAGATTTACAAGACAAAGACAGTTGCTTTTAATTCTCTGAAGAACTGGTCTTCTGCCAAAATTATATTAAAGATTGATTTGCCCAACTATATTTTATTTAATTTGCTTTTTTTTAATATCAGAAGATTTCCAACCAAACTGAAAATTGAGTTCTATGTTCTAGAACTTTATGGTTCAATTTTTCATGCCTTCAAAGGCTTGCATAAGGCATTTAACAAAGACCCTCTTTCTGATTGCATAGGTTAGACCCAGAGCAAAATCTTTATTCTTCTTATTAGCCCCTAAATATTAGCTCCCAGTCTTGCACCATATTGAGGAAAGAAGATGGATATTTCTAGAGTTTATGGAATATTCCAATTAGGAAATGGTGGTATGCCAAACAGTTCACAATTTTACTTGCTGCTTGTTGGTTTTCACTAGAGTTTAAGGTATTTAAGTGTTCCTTTTACTGTGTGGGTTCAGGTAACCCTACTGGTTTCTGTTAGTATGTTTAATTAATATTGTCTGAAGGGCAGATTTATATGCCCTGTCCTGTACTTCCAGGCAGGGGACGCATTCCCCAGTGAAACATGTCTATCTCACAATATAATTAGGCAAAAGAGATGTAACCATCTTATATAAGATCTATTTAAATATACCAAATTTTATAAACTTTATCTCAGTTCTGTCAACTTTTGTACCTTTAACTTTAGTTTGTATTAGGGCACTATCAACATACCTTTGTCTTATAAGGAGTCCAGAAACTTTTCTTTTTATCCCAACCATTTAATCTTTTTATATAAAAGGCTTTGGGATTCCCAATGAGATGTTGAGGCAAAGGACTCAGGCCCCTTTGTTGATTTTTTTTAACTTGATTAATTGGCCCAAGCAATTGTTGGTCAGTTATCTCAGTGCAATTTTTTCAGACTTTTTTTTTACCCCAGACTTGTTTGGAGCCCTTTAATGTTGGGGACCAATAGGGGGGTTCCTTTGACCCATCCAATCTTAGGTAGTGTTGTATCAGAACCTTTTGTTTTAATCCCATTAACATCCATTTTATTTATTCTGTTTTAAAATAACCATGTAAAAATTTCTTTATCCATTTGGGACGAGGCCCTTTAAAGTTTCTACCTTTTTGTGAAGAAGTCTCTAGACTTTTTCTTCAGTTTTTTTCTTACTTCCCTGTTAATCAACCTAATTAACATGAATTATCCTAGTGTTTTTATTAGCATCTGTAAGACCCATGAAGGGAAAGCAGAGTGCACAAATAAAGCTTCCCAAGCCATGTTTTCTTTTCGTTTGGGTTAAATTAAAGGAGTTCTCAGGTTAGCCATTTTATCTTTTTCTACCTTCTGATATGATTTTTTCATAGGTACCAATAGAACAGCTGTTTATAATGAGAGCTCTAAAAATTTACCAGTTTAGAAGTTTCTCAAATTTAAAAGATCCATCATCTGGCCATTAACGAGATATATCTTAATAGGGACTCAAACCAATAAAATGCAAGAGGCATGCCCACATGACAGTGTGAAGCAAGCCACCTAAACAAAATCCAGAAAATTTACTCCCCACAATAGTAAAAGACCTTCGTTGTACAGGCTGATACAAGGGAGGTTAAGATGGCAGAAAGCCCCCTGAAAGTTGGCACAGTCAGACAAAAGATTGCTCAGAATCCCAGTCTGTTCAATGGGCTGCGAAATGTACACCATATGTGTACTTTATGGATGGCAGAGACCAAGTTCTCAGAACACACACACACACACACACACACACACACACACACACACTCACACACAGTGCTGAAGAAGATTGGGTAGAACATTTACCTCTCAAAGACACGGAAAGATAAATGCAAGTTCCCACTAAAAGGACTTTTTCTTTACGGTCAGAATTCTGAAAATATGTTTTATCAAGCTGGATTTCTCTAACTTAACTGCATATGCAATAAAAGAGCCCCCATCTTAGTCATTTTCAGGGCAAGATTTCCTTTAATCCCCAATTAAAGTACTTGTAAGTTTTGCATGTACATAAACCTGGTAATTTGTCACTCCTTTTGTTTTGAAAGTTTTGTTCCCTGTTCTGAGGTCAGTTTGTTGAGATAAAGTAGGTAGTGACAATCCTGTGGTGGGCCAGGGTGCTGTTTGTGAGCTTAACTGCTCTAGGTTTTACCCTGGAGCTGTTTTAGCTCTCTTACGTGTCTCAGTTTTTCCCGGCAGTATCCTGAGACCACTGTGGGTGCTCAGATCATGGAGTGACCAACTCTTATGCATATCCCCCGCAGAGCAAATTTTTACTTAAAGTGAGTGGGTTTCCCTGTAGGGGCAGCCACATATTATGAGGGCTTGCCTCCACCACTCCCACAAGCGTCTTAGTTGCCTGAGAAAGCCGTTGCCACCTGGGAGGAGATGTTCCTTTTACGGAGCAGAAAGCTCTCATGAGATACCTCACTTTTATTACAATAAACTGTTAAAGTAGCCAATTCAAGGAAAAATGACAAGCCAGTCTTCTACCTAATAACGCACTCCAACCTTACTCAGTGTCTTTCAGCTGAGCAGAGTCTTCCCAGTGTCTTTCAACGGAGGATAACCAACTCAGTGTCTAAACTAAGCAAAAGTCTTCCCAGTGTCTTTCAGCTGAGGTTAACCTGCTCAGTGTCTAAACTGAGCAAAAATCTCCCCAGTATCTTTCAACTGAGGGTGAACCAGGTACCTCTTCTTGAAACAAAGTTTCAAAGATAACC
This sequence comes from Eschrichtius robustus, assembly GCF_028021215.1. Taxonomy (NCBI): domain Eukaryota; kingdom Metazoa; phylum Chordata; class Mammalia; order Artiodactyla; family Eschrichtiidae; genus Eschrichtius; species Eschrichtius robustus. The sequence goes on from NC_090825.1 coordinate 42,548,511, forward strand.
TGCTCCTCCAAAGAGGAGACTTAGGAGATTCGAGAACCAGGAGATAAACTGGAGATTAAATAAAGCGTAGGAGATTCAAGAACCAGAAGAGACTCACCCAAATTTGTCTGGACTTTCCGAGGAGGCAGACAGGCCCAAGTGGCCTCAGCTGGTACCAAGGCTCCGGATCCTCATATAGTTCAGGCAAAGGAGAGAAGTCTGCTCTGGGTCCCTTTGTTAGTCGCCGAAACAGTCGACTGAAAAAAAATTGCACAATCTAAAAGTTGAGAATTATGTTTTATTCGGCAGACTTACTGAGACCTTAAGCCCGGGAAACAGCCTCTCAGATAGCTTTGAGGGACTGTTTTGAAGAGGTAAGGGAGGAGCCAGGATATATAGGAGTTTTTGCAGACAAACAAAAACTAGGTAGTCAGAACATCAAAAGATTACAGTTAATTAAAGAAAACCAGACACCTCAGGTTAATGAATTTAACACTTTTCCATGTATCGGAAGATGCAAGCGTCTGGGCTTATTGAAATTGTTCCTTTGATATGCACCTTAACTGCCCTGTTTTTGTCCATCCTGTATCCCCTCAGAGTATACCATTGGGGGTGGCTGCAGAGGCTGATAGCTTGATGGCAGGCAGCCTGTTTATCTTGATCCTGAGCTCCCCTCAGGATGCACCCTCAGGGGTGGCTTCAGTGGCTGATGGCTGCAGCATTCTTTGCTCACTGATACGGCAGGTGACATGACATCCTTTGTCCACAGAGGGAAAGTACATACTGATGAAGAAAATATTTTGAAGCATTTTAAGGAGATAAAAATGCATTGTCAATATTTATTTTGTATTTGTTTCTTTACATTCTATAATCTTGAGATTATCAAAATTATATTTCTCTTATGTGAAGGTTGATATTGTTGACCCACCTTTACCAAAGTACAGAACTAGAAAAAATTTGCTGAGAAAAGTTTTATCATTTTAGGAAATAAATTTAATAGCAAGTTTTCATTTAATGCAACAATAAAGAAAGCTTTCAAAAGAGTTTCCATAGTAACACTTGAGAATACCTCTGTAATGTTGTAAATGGTTTTGGTAGTTCTACAAAGATAATTATGTATGAGATGATAGGGAGAATATTAAGTTTATAAATAAAATCTACAGAATTGGAATTAAAGCCAATAACAGAGTTCTAGATTGTCTAGACACATTAAAGATTCTTCATAAATCTTAGGTTATTTTTGTCCAAATACTCGTATGTCCTATAACACCTTGTAGTTAATTTATTCATCATATTGTGAAATGCATCTTATTTAGAGGGGTTTTTTCCCCTCTGGAAAGGCTAAATATTATAATCACTGATTCTCCTTATGGTTCTTGGCCCCTTGGAAGAGTTAACAGTTGGTCATAACTATTTACCTCATTTTAAAACTCATTTTGTATTAACTAAGAGAGAGAGAGATATATATGCGTGTGTGTGTGTATATATATATACACACACACATAATCTTTTCAGATACAAGTCTAATTGAAAATACTGTCTTTGAATCTGTATCAAGCTGAAAAATGTTTGAAAACTTCTTTAAAAATAACCATATTTTGAATAAAAATATGTGCCGAGAAAAAACTAGTTTTCTTTTTGAATTGGAAAATGGAGCTTATGCTTTCTTTGAGGAAATTTGTACTCAGATGTTTAAGATAATTATGATTATATTTTTGGTTTGTTTTAGAAATATATTTTACTATTCTGAAGCAGATTGATAGTTTTATTACAGAAATAGATTGTAGGAATGGATTCATGGTCATTTCTTGACAGTTTTTCATTTTTGCACAGGAACTGTGCAGGCGGGGGTGGGAGGAGAACAAATCATCACTTCTTGCCATGTTCCCCTCTCAATCAAAATAACTCTCCCTTAAGGGGAATCTGCCTACATTGTTGGTGGGAATGTAAATTGGTGCAGCCACTATGGAAAACAATATGGAGGTTCCTCAGAAACTAAAAATAGAGTTGCCATATGATCCAGCAATCCCACTCCTGGGCATATATCCGAACAAAATTATAATTAAAAAAGATACATACACCCCTATGTTCATAGCAGCACTATTCACAATAGTCAAGACATGGAAACCTAAATGTCCATCAACAGATAAATGAATAAAGTGTGGTATGTATATTGATACAATGGGATGCTGCTCAGTCATTAAAAAAAAAACAAAAACAAAATAGTGAACAAAATAATGCCATTTGCAACAACATGGATGGAACTAGAGATTATCATACTAAGTGAAGTAAATCAGACAGAGAAAGACAAATATCATATGGTATCACTTATATGTGGAATCTAAAATATGACATAAGTGAACCTATCTATGAAACAGAAACAGACTCACAGACATAGGGAACAGACTTGTGGTCTGACTTGCGGTCTGGGGAGGGATGGAATAGGAGTTTGGAGTTAGATGCAAACTATTATATATGGAATGGATGAACAACAAGGTCTTACTGTATAGCACAGGGAACTATATTCAATATCTTGTGATAAACCATAATGGAAAAGAATATAAAAAAGTGTTTATATATATGTATAACTGAATCACTTTGCTGTGCAGCAGAAATTAACACATTGTAAATCAGCTATACTTCAATTTTTTAAAAAAACTAATTTTATGCAAAAGAGATTATTCAAATATTGAATTAAAAAGCAAAGAGGAATTCTTTACTGAAGAAAAAAGTCTTCTATTACTATTTGAAAAATGTTGCTCTCAAACATAAATTGTCATAGTGCAGAAGATGTGATTAGTGTTAGGTCTTTGAGAATCATGTTTTTATTAGAGAATATAAAAGACTAAAAGACTTTTAATGAAATGATATGAAACCACAGAGTAGAGGTGCCAGTATACTAAGCAATAAAATAATCTGCTCTGAATATATTTTTCATCTTGTTTAATTAAGGTTATTTGAAGATACATACTCATTTTCTGATACTGATAATTCCTTTTGGTTTCTTTTTCTAATTCTGGCATAACATGAAATAAAATTATAAACCGATCATTAGAAACTTAAAATGGCATATCAGTTGACAGTGATCATAACATTTAAATTTGTAATTATCAAGTAATTTCTGTGTTTTTTCATCCAGTGGAGCATGTTGAAGGATGAAAAGAGACAGGCTTCATTTCATGAAATTAACATTTATTGTGCATTACGTAAGTCATAGTGCTAAATACTGAGAACATAGTTCCTGTACACATGGAACTTAAAATTTGTGTGCCAGTTTTTAAGAATTAATAAACTTCTTTTATCCTGTTTTTTTCTAGCCTAATTCTGGTGAACTGGATCCTTTATATGTAGTGGAAGTACTTCTGCGCTGTAGCAAAGAGAGCTTGAAAAATTCAGCTACTGAGGCTGCAAAACCAGCTAAGTCTGATGAGAAAGGAGAGATGCAGGTTTGTACTTTATTTTTCATTTTCAGATTTCACATATTTTGAACATTATTTATAATCACTAGCTTTCCTGAATGTGATTATAATGAACATACTGTCATGATTTCCTAATTGGAAGTTTTCAAGGTATGTGAAAGCCATCTAACACCAGTAGGATGATTAATCTCCTTATCAGATTATGGCAGGGTAATTAGTGACAAAGTGAAAGATAAAGAGAATTTAATAATTTAAATTTTCACATGAAGCTGGAATTTACCTGAGCTAAAAAAGATGTTTTATCATTATTTTGCGATTGTATCATTTTACACTTTATTCCATCCATATTGTTTATTACATTCCTGTGAAAATAATGATTGAAAATAATGAGCCAGTGTTTTGATAATGAAAAAGTTCTACCTAAGTTTCCTTAAAATCGTTTAATTTACATGTGCTTTTAATTAAATGCAAAACATTCAGCTTGCCACATGAGATACACATATTACTTAAATGTCTCCTATTTTATTTCATTTTAAAATAATTAATATAGAATAATTGTAGGTAAGCCTTACTGTGGAGAGTCCAAGTATCTATTTGAAGAGTAATATCATACTGAAATTTTGTTATTTTTAAACACTGCTCTAAGTATGTGGTGTATTGGCTAGGTCTTTTAGGAAATGTCATTGTAATGATACTTGTCATAACAGGCTTTGGTTTGTGGAAAGTAAAATCTGCCACTGTAGCATCATTGGCTGCTGCTTTACATCAGTGAAATGAATGTGAGATTCAAAGCTGACAGTATTTAAAAAGACTGTTTATTATTAAACATTTTAAAATAATGATTTAAAAGTCTAGTTATTTATAATTCTGAATACCAGCTAGCCTTTGATCTTTGTTCCTCACTCTTCTAATTTGCTCTCCTCCAGAATTCCACCACCATTGAAACTTACATGATTTACTTTTCGCCAACATTTATTTTGTCAACTGACTGCCTAACTAAAATTAGGCTAAAATTCCCACAATTTGGCATATAGTCATTGTGGCCAAAGGAATCTTTGAAGTTGGAATGGCAAATATGTGGCATGCATGGCAGCATTCTCCTTCTCTCATGGCAGATATTAATAATAAGTCATGGGCCCCTTTTACACTCAAAGCTTATTAGACTCTTGCTGAGAAAATGATCTAATGAGTAATTCATTGGAGTTAGTATTTTAGGTGAAACCTGTTTGTTGTCTGCTGTGTTCTAGGCCCAAATTTTATTAAGCATGAGCATCTGTGCCTGTTTTACTTAAAGATACTGAGAAGCTTTGCAGTACTTAATAATATGATTTTGTTGAGTTCAGTAGACAGTCTCTACAGGGAAGTCTTCACTGTACCCTGGGCAAAACTGAGTGTCTCTCCTCTGCTGAATAACATTTTTTTATTCAGTTTATTTCAGCATATGCTGCTAAGGAAATTAAGGTGGGGATGTGTAAGCATGAATTATATATGTAGTCTCTGACTTAAAGGGGTTTAGAACTATGGAGGGAGCATTTTTTGCTCAGAGAGGTGACCATCAAAGATACGTGTGTGCATAGTCTTATAAAAGTAATGAGACTTAGGCAAATTTGTAGGAATATTAGAACTTTTTTCAGACAAAAATTGCATTCCCAGCTGTGGAAGCAACACGTGCAGAGTACAAAACATCCCTCTTTAAAAATAACTCCAAGACGAAATTGGGTCATTTGTAGAGACTTGGATGGATCTGGAGACTGTCATACAGAGTGAAGTAAGTCAGAAAGAGAAAAACAAATATCGTATATTAACGCATATATGTGGAACCTAGAAAAATGGTACAGATGAACCAGTTTGCAGGGCAGAAAATGAGACACAGATGTAGAGAACAAACGTATGGACACCAAGCAGGGAAAGCGGCGGGGTGGTGGGGATGGTGGTGTGATGAATTGGGTGATTGGGATTGACATGTATACACTGATGTGTATAAAATTGATGACTAATAAGAAAAAAAAAAAGCAAGTAACTAAAAAAATAATAATAAATTTTTATATTGATTACATGTTGAAATGGTAATATTTTTAATATATTGGTTAAATAATATATTTTTAAAAATTAAAAAAAAAACCTCCAAGTTGTTCTGTCTATATGGTTGAATGACAAAGGCATAGAATAAAACAGGGAGGAGAACTATACCTTAAGAAATGAGATATGTATATAATATTATTTGCTTTTGCAAATTAATATTTTGAGTAGGAATCCTGGACACAGGGAAATAACGCCACAGGCAGTTTATAAGGAAATCTCACCTCTCAACTGCCATGATTGTGTAGCACTATTTAGGGTAGGTTTGAACCCAATTTCCTTTACATGAGATATGAGGAGGAAGTAGAATTTCCATAGTTATCTTTCCCTCCTCTAACTTTGAGTGTGTGTAATGTCAAATTTAGCTTTTGATCAGCCTTTGTATAAGACTACTTTCTAAAGTGACTTTTTCTTTTACCTGTGAAATAAATCTTGAATTTATTTTTCCAGAAAAACAAAATGGCTTAGAATATAGCTAGCTTTGGATAACAGTTGATTAGTAGAGGTTAACACTTCCGACAATGTATTCTAAAAATTGCTCTTGTCACTGTGGCTTTGCCAGCTTCAAGTGTTTCTGACCACTGCCCCTTATCACAGCCCTTTCATAAGAGTTAAATGAGACTCAGTGTCAGGAAATAGAGACCATAATTACAAAGTCTAGAATATTGATTTCTGTTTTGTTTCTCTAGGCAAAGACTTCTCTAGAATCATTCAGCATTAGATTAAAACATCTATAAAAGGACATAGAATAGAAGGTTACAGATCACAACTATACACTTAGGCTATCTAAAAACTACTTGAGAGTCAAAATACCCTTTAATAGTGGTGATAGAATGAGATTTAGCAGTTTTTTCACTTTAGAAGTTTGCATCAAAAGTGTACTATTACAAATTGAAATCAGATTTTTTTATTTTAAATAAACTTTGAACATATTTAAAATAGCTGATTTAAACTCTATTAAGTGCAGTAGCTGGACTTCCTCAGTGACAGTTTCTGTTGACTGCTCTTTTTCCCTGTATATGCACCATATTTTGTTGTTTCTTTACATATTTTGTAATTTTTTTTTAAATTGCACATTTTATATAATATAACATGGCAACTTTGGAAATTAAACCTAAGTTTCTTTATGTTGCTATTTGTTGTAGTTTGTTTGCTTGCTTGTTTGTTTTGTAGACTTTTCTGAATTAATTCTGTTAACTAAGTCTCAATTTTTTGTTGTGCATGGCCACTGAAGTCCCTGCTTAGTTAGCTTAGTGGTCAGCTAATAATTAGACAAAAACTTTCTTAAATGCCCATAACCATTAAGTCCACCAGTCTCTGCTTAGGGACTCTGCATGCATATTGTAGCATGCCTTTAACACTTAGCCAGAGAGTTGACAGCACTACCTTAGCCTTCACTTCCTGTGTGTTCAGTCTTAAGGACACCCAGAGGTGGGAGTTTAGGGCCTTCTCTTTTTTTTGGAGTGTGAACACAGCCCTACACATGCATGAGGCCTTCTACGTTTCTAGTTTTCTAGGAGCGCCTTTCACATCTCCCTATGGTCATCTTACTCTCCATCTTTTCTTTTCTTTTCTTTTTTTTAAGCTTTTTGGTTAACCTGTTATTTGTCCTGTTATCCACCACCTCAAAGTCATGATGTTAAACAATTGCCTCTTACTATTTTTAACAGATGCCCCTAGGGAAAAGGTTGTTTGCACTGGGCAAGCCCTGGGTCAGGTCAAATAATGACCTTCTTGTGAATGAATGAAGTCTTCTAGGGGACCACCAAACAGGTGAAATACTGACAGTTCTCTGGGAATGGCCTATTGAAGTCATTTCAACCCTGTTCTGTCCCTTCCGGTGGCTGCCAGACTGATTTTCAGTGATTGCAGGCTCTTGGTTTTCAAGACTACTGTGGAGCTGAGTGGGAGAGGGAGTAGAGTAAGTTAAAACATCACAAAGCATCCAGTTCTTTGGTTTTGGGGTTTTTTTAATTAAACGCTCCTTGGATTGGTGCAAGCCTTTGTTTAATTTCCAGAGTTCTGAAGAAGTTGATTTTGACAATTGCCAGTATTCTCAATGCTTTTATGGAGAAGAGGATTTTTGGAGGCCTTTGCTCCACCATTTTCACTGGCATTCTTCTGGATAAACTTAGAGAAAGCATCTATTACATTCAATAGATTATTACATTAGTCAGCTTTTAAATTAGATCAAGACACAAATTTAATTTTTGAAAATCTAAAATTTAATAAAAATCACTGGTTTGAATAACTTTGTCTGCCTTGACTTGATTAAAATTCAGTTGGTTCAAAAAACATCATTCTGATTTAGATGAAAAATTCAAAAATCATATTGTGTTTTAGCTAATAGTCTTAATTGAAGAGATGACATTGGTTGAAATTTACTTAGAGTGTATTGACTTAAAGAATGTATTGACTTAAAATGCACTGACTTCTGATATTATTTACCTTATCATTTGCTTATCTTAAAAGGGGAAATTGATTTATGACAAACTTGCAAAGAAAAAGGTCTAAGAATAAAAATACTCCCTACTGTTGGCATTCTCACGCTTTTCTAATAATTGCCCTCATGATTATTTGGATTTATATAGACCGATGTTGCATCATGATGAGCCTGAATTCTAAGTTCTTTTATAAAGGTTATTAGGTTTAGAAAGTTGAATCAACTGCACAGTGCAAATATTATAGCATGTTTTTAAATCCTTGTGAGTGTAGAGATTTATAATTTCATGGCAACTATTCATTTGGTTTTTAAACATTTAAGTTCTTATTTACAGAACTTAAGTCTTAGGATCTCCCTTTCTTGTACTTAAGGAGACATTTGTAGGAGGGCCTTTATAGTTTCTTTCTTGTCATTAGTGTGAGACTTAGTTGACCATTTCTTGGATGGAACTTATGGGAAGCAGCATTAGAAATTGGGCAGTTTCTGTCTTCCTTCTGAATCAAGTCTTCACAGATAGTGTTTATTCTGTTTTCAAGGAAATACTTCTGCATAATGCAGCTTGTGCATAATTCAACTGCAAGTGCGTAAACCGTACACTTCTTCCCTAAAGTCAAGTGAATTATTTTTAATTTTTCTGCCATTTTGGATTGTGTACATGTACCTCAGTACAGAAAAATTGTGTATTTCTCCCTCTGGATGTTGGCTACCTGGTACATCATTGACAGTTTTTCATGTCCTGAGTCTTCTCTTTCCAGCCAGCCCATGTATCTAGGATTTGTATGGATCACAAACTGGCAGCTCAAAAGCCAATTCAGACATAATGTCTTCATGCGCCGCAACAAGAGAAAGCCCACGCGCAGCAACGAAGACCCAATGTGGCCATTAATTAATTAATTCTAAAAATGTAAAAAAAAAAAGAAAGTTTAGTGAAGAATGGGATATTTACAAAGTCTATAAAGAATCTCCCTATAAATTTCTTATAAATTTTTTTAATATAAATTTATTTATTTATTTATATTATTTTTGGCTGCGTTGGGTCTTTGGTGCTGTGCGTGCGGGTTTCTCTAGTTGCAGCGAGCCGGGGCTACTCTTTGTTGCGGTGTGTGGGCTTCTCATTGTGGTGACTTCTCTTGTTGTGGAGCACGGGCTCTAGGCGCGCAGGCTTCAGTAGTTGTGGCACGTGGGCTCAGTAGTTGTGGCTTGCGGGCTCTAGAGCTCAGGCTCAGTAGTTGTGGCACATGGGCTTAGCTGCTCCGTAGCACGTGGGATCTTCCCAGGCCAAGGCTCAAACCGGTGTCCCTTGCATTGGCAGGCAGATTCTTAACCACTGCGCCACCAGGGAAGCCCCAGTTTCTTATAAATTTATCTCCCTATAAATTTATTGTGAAAGGGAAAGTAGTAACTTATAGTAGAAAATGCTAGCAGATGTTACTTTAATCAAGTAATCAAAGTTACTGTCACCAATCCAGTAATGTTGACCAATGGACTGAGACCAAAAAAAACAAAAAAAATCACTTGTGCCAAAAATACATAACCTGAATCTGATGATTCTTCATGATTACACAAACCTAAACTGAGAATCATTCTACAAAATAACTAGCCTATAGTATTCAAAAATGTCAGTGTCTTGAGAGTCACAGAAGAACTGAGAAACTGTTCCAGATTAAAGAAGAACAAAGCAATATTACAGCTAGGTTCAATGCATGATCCTAGTTTGGCTCCATAGAGTGGTGGGGGAGAAGGGAGGGCAAAAGACATTATTGGGAAAGTAGATGAAATTTTAATATGGACTGTCGATTAGATAATATCAGTGTATCTACATTAATTTCCCTCTTTTAATACTTGTACTGTGGTTGTATGGGTGTGTATGTTTGTGTATATGTATATACATAAATATAGAGAGAGAGAATGTTGTAGCACATGGGGCAAAATACGAATAATTGGTGAATCTGAATAAAGGTATATGGGAGCTCTTTATCCTATTCTTGCAATTTTTCTGTAAATTTGAAATTACATGAAATGTTAATACCATAAAAGAACAAAAAAAAGGTGGAGAGTATTCTAGATTAAAGAAGACTAAGAGACCTGACAACTAAATGTAATAAATGATCCTTGGCTGGATCCTGAAACCAAAAGTAGTAGTAGTAGTATCCTGGCTCCGAACGTAGTAGTGGTGGTGGTGGTGGTGTTGGTAGTCGTGGTAGTAGTGGTAGTAGTCTATAAAGGACATTATTGGATCAGTTGGGGAAATTTTAATATGGACTATATATTAGATGATGTATTATTGTTAAATTTTCATGATCTCATAATATTGTGGCTATGCAGGAGAAGGTACTTGTTCTTAAAAGATACATGTTTAATTGGGTCCCATTGGTTTATTTTTGCTTTTATTTCTTTTGTCTTGGGAGACTGATCTAAAAAAAATATTGCCACAATTTATGTCAGAATGTTTTGCCTTTGTTCTCTTCTACGAGTTTTATGGTGTCATGTCTTATATTCAAGTCTTTAAACCATTTTGAGTTTATTTTTGTATATGGTGTAAGGAGTGTTGTTATTTCATTGATTTAATTGCAGTCATCCAGCTTTCCCAACACCACTTGCTGAAGAAACTGTCTTTTCTCTATTGTATATTCTTGCCTCCTTTGACATAAATTAATTGACCATAGGTGTGTTGGTTCATTTCTGGGCTCTCTGTTCTGTTCCATTGTTTATCCTCATTTTTTAAATGGGGAGACTGAAGCTTAAAAACTCTAGGTGACTTGATCAATGTCACACAACTAACTGAAGACTGAATTCAAACCCAGGCAGTCTTGACTCCAGAACCCACATTCAGCCACTATACCATTTTGTTTAGTAAAACACAGTGAATATATTTGTTATCAGCAAGTGAATGACAGTTATTTTTCCAGTGGTGATCAGTGTAAAGGTAAGGAGACCAATAAGCTGACAAAGTTGGATCTGTGAAAATGTTAACCTCTCCTCAGTTCATAGAGTCTGAATTTAAAGGGAGCAAATTTAAAGAAAGCAAATGGTATTTTTCATGGTGAGGGAAGGGTATTCTTATCAGGAGAAAGCATGGAAGAAAGTTTGAAGATATGTTTTCTTCAAGATTATGTCTAATGGAGTATACTGTTTTCTCTGCTTGAAATACCTCTTTTCAGCTCTTCATTCTGGCCCATCCAGAGATTACATGAGTCTTACGTGGCCAACTAAACCTAAATAGACCTAAATAGGAGTCTTTCCTTCCTCTGTAGTGCTATAGTACATTTAGGTATTCAAAAAGTAGCAAGTACTGAGGGTGCAAAAATGAATAAAATATGGATTCTGTGTTAAGGGAATCACTTATTTTTATGTACCATTTGTTTGCCTGTTACTTAAAGGTTTGAATTTGTTTTTACTTTTTAAATATAGTTTCTACTAAGATATAAGCTTCCACAGTGATTACTGTCTACTTATTATACCTGTCACATATTGTAAATGCAGTTTCCTTTTAAGAATTCAAGCTAAGTTTAAGAAATGGCAGAATTTGAAAACGTTCAATTTTAATTGTAACATATATATATAACTTTTCTGTTGGTAGGTTGTTCCAGTTTTGGTGCATCTCCTGTCTGCTATCAGCAGTGTTAGGCTTTACATTCCTAAAGACCTTCGACCACTGGACAATAGACAGAGTGTTTTAAAATCAATACAGGTATACACGTTAATTTTATAAATTAAATATAAATTTTATGTAAATATAAATAGGGTTTATAACAAGGCAGCTGATTTGCTTTTAAATATATTGCTTTCTTTCAGAAAACCTATAAACACTACCAATAGTGGCAGTCATTTTTAACAAAGATAGTGGCAGCAGATCTATATGTAGACTGTCCTCTCTTTGAATCTAGCAACAAAGTCAGGCTAAAGGAGGGCTCACAGAGGAAAACATGGCCACTATTGTATGTTAAATATGTTTTGCTTTATTCGTTATGAATGAAAATAACTATAGAGTGTATTTAAAGTTTTATGTATAAAATCATGTGCCAGGACTTTTAACTACTTTATAGTATAGTTAATACATGGATGAAATAGTTTTATTTTCAATAGGAAAAAATAAGATTTTATAGAAAATTTTATTTTCCGGTAGGAAAATAAAAAGGCACTTTGTTAGTTGGTTTAGTTGGTTAGTCAATAAATATTTGAAAAGGATTTACTATGTAGTGAAGGCTATGTACTAAAATCTGAGAAAGCAGGATGCTTTCAGTGTACAGTAGGAATTTTTAAGCTGTGGTCCATGGGTGGGCTTCTTGAAATGAATAATTCTCTTGACAGTTTTATGAAAAGTTTTTGTGGGTAACTCCCCCCCCCCCCTTTTTTATTTCTAACTGGCCAAATCCTATCTTACCTTTAAGCCCTATCCAAGACCCTGAAAGTCTCCCAGTGGGATACCAGCCTATAGTGACCTATCTCTTCCCTGAACTCACATGTTCATTATATTTAATAGTCAAATCATGTTACAAAAAGTTTAGTGATGGGGATCTGGACCCTTTGAAAGTTTATATCTTTCAGCTCAGTAGTGCCCTCCCTAGGAATCAGCCCCAAAGAAGTAATCAGAATATTGAAAACATTTACACTTGAGATGTTCAATACAGGATTATTTATAATGGCAAGAAGTTACAACAACCTAAATACACAATGATGGGCTTTATCAGTAAATTGTGCTGCATACAGAACTATTAAACTTTAAATATTAGAATTATTAATAAATTATAATACATGTCTGTACATAGAAAAAACATAAAAGGAAGTATTTAGTTTAGTCTTAACTAATTTTGTATGTAAGATGAAAAATGAATTTTAAATATTTTGTTTCAGGAAGTTCAGAAACGTTTTCCTGATGGTGTTCCCTTATTAGATCCTATTGATGACATGGGCATTCAAGATCAAGGACTGAAAAAAGTCATCCAGAAAGTAGAGGCTTTTGAGCATCGAATGTATTCTCATCCACTTCACAATGATCCAAATTTGGAAACTGTGTATACGCTTTGTGAAAAAAAAGCACAGGTACGGCAGAAACTCTTTTATCATAGAATTCTAAGTATTTCACTATATAAGTGAGTATATATTTTTCATTTTCTTTTCCTATTGGTTTCATCAGCTAAAGCAGGAAAATGTCTAGCTATCTTTTAAGTAAACTATCAACTCTTACCAGTAAAAAAAAGTTGATCACTTTAATTGAGATGCCATTCACATAGCATAGCCTCCCCCCGCTTTTAATGCATACAATTCAGTGGTTTTTAGTATATTCACAGATATCTGCAGCTATAACCACTGTCTAATTCCAGAACATTCTCATCACCCCAAAAAGAAGCCTCATACCAATTAGCAGTCACTCCCCCTTTCCCTACCCTCCAGCCACTGGCAACTACAAATCTCCTTTCTGCCTCTATGGATTTGCCTATTCTGGAGATTTCATATTAAAAAAATCATACAATATGTGGCCTCTGTGTTTGCCTTCTTCCACTTAGCTAATATCTTCAAGATTCATCCATGATGTAGCATGAATTTGTATTTTATTCTTTTTTATGGCCAAAAAATATTCCATTGTATATATATACCACATTCTGTTTAACCACTCATCAGTTGATGAACATTTGGAGTTTTTCCACTTTTTGGCTATTATGAATAATGCTGCTATGAACATTTATGTACACATTTTTGTGTGGACATATCTTTTCATTTCCCCTGGGTGGAATTGGCGTAGAAATGCAGGTCAGTGAGTAACTCTGTGTTTAACTCTATGTTTAACTTTTTGAGAAACTGCCAAACTGTGTTCCAAAGTGGCTGCACCATTTTACCTTCTCACCAGCAATATATTAAAGTTCCAGTTTCTCCACATCTTCACCGATATTTGTTTCGTCTGTATTTTTAATTATAGCCATCCTAGTGGTATGAAGTAGTAGTTCACCTTTTTAGGCTAACTAGCTATATTCTCTAACCAGTAAAAGCATTCTTACAGCCATTCTGAATAATGAATTTAGAAAAAGCTTTTTGAAATGAACACATTTCTTTCCACTGTCCACTTCTCTTCAATAGAATCTTTTGTATCTACAAATGTCACTTCCTCCTTGAAGTTTATAACTCCTTGCTATTATGCTTTTTCAGCTTTTATCACATGCTGCTTTTATCATGTTTGTCTTCTTGTCTCACAAACTAGATTTTAAGCTCCTTAGGCTGAGGTGTTTCATTTTAGCTTATTTGTACTCTTCCATATTTCCCATAATGATCTATTTTTATAAAGTAGATGCCTAGTATTTATTGAATAAATAATATAAGTAGAAACTTCTTGGCTTAATAGAGTAATGTGTTCAGTTCATAGTTTTACAGCACTGCCCCTTTCTAGCTTTTTGTGTGCTAACATGATGTGGCCCTGTGCCATGTTGGGCACAGCAGGTGTGTTCTCAGTGAACATGTAGCACACCACGCTGTGGCCCACCATGAAGGTTTCTTCTCAAGATGAGGAAACTGAGACACAAAAAGCTTGAGTATACTCAGTTGTCATCCTGGCCTCATCTATCACCGGGACCATTGCAGCAGCTCCCTCCCTGCTTCCAGTTACTCTGTACCTGACCACCAGAATCATCCTTAACAGTTTCAACACAGGAACAGAAAGACTTGAGTTTGGTTGAGTGGTGACTGGAAAGTATCCACGGAGAAGGTGGTTTGAAGCCACAGAGAAAGGCATTATCTGAGCCACTCAAATATAACAAAAAGGCCCTAGTGTCTGGTTGAAAGACTGGCTAAATAAACTTGTTATGAAGACTGCAATACATGGAAAAAATGCTTATGCAGGAACATTAAATTTAAAAAGTAGGACCTGAAATCATTGTGGACTATGATTACAATTTAGCAAAAGTAAAAATGCACACCAGAAAAGACTGAAAGGAAAACCTTAAGTGGTTGTGTTTGGGCAGTGAGATTATAGTAGGTAATCCTACTCCCACCCACCCCCCATTGTCTGTAATGTGCTTATATTGCATTTCTTAATGAAAGAAAACTACAAAGAGTTAACAACTTAGGGGGAAAAAACAAGTCTTTTTTTTTTTAAATGACCTCCTGACCTCCTAGCGACTGCAGGATAAATTTGACATTCCTTAGCCCTGCCTAGGAAGCCTTCAAAATCTGACCCCTCAACTGTCAACATTTTAAGTGCTCATACCCTCTGATTCAGCTTTCCCAACTTCTCGGACTGAAACTACAAAGTGAGGCAGTACAAGGATGTTCTTGTAGCATTGTTTGAAAAAGCAAATGAATGTAAACAACCTCAGTGTTCATCAGTAGAAAATTAGATACATGAATTATGCATATCCACACAGTGGGTATCAACATGGCCATTAAAAAAAATGAGGTAAATTTTTTTTTTTTTTAATTTACTTACTTTTGGCTGTGTTGGGTCTTCATTTCTGTGCGAGGGCTTTCTCTAGTTGCGGCGAGTGGGGGCCACTCTTAATCGCGGTGCGCGGGCCTCTCACTATCTCGGCCTCTCTTGTTGCGGAGCACAGGCTCCAGACACGCAGGCTCAGTAGTTGTGGCTCACGGGCCCAGTTGCTCCGCAGCATGTGGGATCTTCCCAGACCAGGGCTCGAACCCGTGTGCCCTGCATTGGCAGGCAGATTCTCAACCACTGCGCCACCAGGGAAGCCCAAGGTAAATTTATATGTACTTTTTGGAAAAGAAATCCTAATTGTATTGAGTGGAAAAGGAAGCTGACCTCACTTCTGTGGGAAGAGCCCCTGTACCTGTGTATTTATTCATTTACAGACATGGATATCTGTGTTCTTTTTTTTTTTTTTTTTTTTTTTTTATTAATTAATTTATTTATTTTTTGGCTGTGTTGGGTCTTCGCTTCTGTGCGAGGGTCCTCTCCAGTTGCGGCGAGCGGGGGCCCCTCTTCATCACGGTGCTCAGGCCTCTCACCGTCGCGGCCTCTCCCGTTGCGGAGCACAAGCTCCAGACGCGCAGGCTCAGCAGTTGTGGCTCACGGGCCCAGCCGCTCCGCGGCATGTGGGATCCTCCCGGACCAGGGCTCGAGCCCGTGTCCCCCGCATTGGCAGGCAGACTCCCAACCACTGCGCCACCAGGGAAGCCCTATCTGTGTTCTTTTAAAGTATGTAGAAAAAGATCTAGAACAGCATTATCCAGTAGAAATATAATACAAGCCACTTAATATAATTTTAAATTCTGTAGTAGCCACTTTAAAAAAATAGTGAAAAGAAACAGGTGAAATTAGTTTTAATAAGATTTTTATTTAGCTCAATATGTCCAAAATATATTTCAACATGTAATCAGTATAAAAATTACTATGGTAAAAATTTTAAATAGTAGACTGTCTTCTACCAACCTAAAGCTTTATATGCCTCTGGGTACTTAGCACAGTCTTCTATGCTAATACAGGTGCATCTTCAATTAAAGGAATTTTAGAAGACAAATTTTTTTTTTCTGATAGGCCTGATAAATCATGCTAGGTAGTATAGAGTTGTCTAACATATAAAGCATTTCTTCTTATCCTCCTAGCATTATGACAATATATCTGTTCATAGCAATGTAAATAATTGCTAGGAGTTTAGTCTGATAGCCTGGGTTTGAATCCCATCTTTTATCACTCACTAGCTCTGTGATCTTGACCAGTATCTTGATCTTGGTAATCTCTGTCTGCCTCAGTTTTCTCATCTGTAAAATGCACATTTAATATTAGTTACCTACTTTATATGATTGCTGTAAGAATTAAAAGAATGTAAAGCACTTGAAGAAACAGGATTTATAGTTAGCTGTCAACAAATATCAGTTACTGACCACCATCATTGCCTTCAACATTTCTGCTCCTCAGTTGAAGCTTAATAAATCATCTGCAAAATTCCAAAGTCTTTTGAATTTCTACTTCTCAATCCCTAAACTTTTCTGTCCGTGTTTTTCTGAACTTCAAGCCTCCACTTCAGGATCACAGTGTTTTCTTGCTCTTGTACTGTCATCCTCTGTCACAGTTGAAAAGTATGCAATATTTACTGATTAATGGAATTTTAAAACTCATCTACCCTATAGGATGACCTCAAAATAACATTTTCCTTTTAGGCATTCATCTCTGTCTGTAGAATAAAGACCTATTCTCTTTGCTAAATCCATTTCCAGCTTAGGCAGATTTGTTATACAATTTGAGGGCAAAGAGAAGCAACACTTCTCAGGGCATCATAAGGGAAATATAAGTAGTTGAGAGATAAGATTCATATACTCTCATCTTTCTTTCCTTATTCTCTGAGTTACCCCCTCATTCCCTAAGGATGAAAAGCTGGAGTTGGTGTCATTGCTACCTCAGATACATCATTCCTCTTGTGTAATATCCTGGGACAGTAAGAAACTCCTGTGTTCTCCTGCATGTCCCCCGGCCCCCCATATAATATTTTTTGTTTCATTTCATGACTAAACACCATTTCATTTTGTTTACCTTATTACTGAACTTCTTTTGTACTTTTATATGCCTTAGATTGCAATAGACATTAAATCCGCAAAGCGAGAACTAAAGAAAGCAAGAACTGTCCTACAAATGGATGAGCTCAAATGTCGCAAACGTGTTTTAAGGAGGTTGGGATTTGCTACGTCTTCTGATGTCATAGAGATGAAAGGACGAGTGGCTTGTGAAATAAGCAGGTAAAACCTGGTTCTAGAAAACTGATTCTAAAATGGGATACTGTTTTTAAAATGAGGGCTATTAATCTTTTGGAAAAGGAGCTATATTAAAAATATAAAGTTGTACAGTGCCTTCCATATTAAAATACAGGTTCTGATCATGAAGTTGAGAAATTAGAAAGGGAGAATAAAAATCTTTTGAATCCTACTAATTAACACAGACACCATTAGTACTTCTGTATGTTTCCTTTTTCTTTATTTTAATGCATTGTGGACTTTTTACATAATTGTAACCTTAGTTTATATATGGTTTTTGTATACTTTTAATTATTTTTACAATTATGAACATTTTCCCCCCTTGAAACTTAATCTAATAATCATTATCCTTTTTTATGTAAAGTTTTGGTCTAACAGTAGGGTATTAGAGTATAGCATATTATAGGCCACAGCTTGAAATCAGATATAAACTTTTGTAAATTGGATATAAGCTGTTGTCTATTTTGGTAATCTTTTACCAGATTACGAATGACCTTAAAACTAAATGAGTTAAAACAGAAGTCATTTCATTCTCTCTGATTGTTTCTATGGGTCCAAAATGCTGGAAGGGCTCTTTAAGATGTTCTGGCTCAGGGTCCCACTTGACTGCCATCATCTTGAAGATACTTATTTTGCCATAGTCATGACCATTATTCTCGATGAGTCCATAAAAGACATCTTGAAACAGTTTTTATGTTCTCACCAAGGCCCTAATGGATGGGGCCAGAGAATTACAAGCCTTGTAGATGGTTTTGTATATTCCTGATGAAGACTTATTCATATTGTTCTTATTGATCATCTGGTTCAGATATGAATTCAGATATCGGCAGGGGCCAAGATTCTGTGGCAAACAGGACAGTTCTAGGCCACCAGAAGGGGTCAGCGACTACCCAGCCCCAATTAATTATTACAGAATAATGTGATATCAGAGTATTCAACTTAGAAAAGTCAAAAATCCAGATTTTTTTTTTTTTGGTGAAATCTCTTGATTTTTAAATGTTCACAGACTAATTCAAAATTATTTTTTTAAGTCCCTGTGCAAGCGAAATAAAACGTTTCTTCATGTTAGATTTGGCCTACAGGCTTGTAGTTTTCCTTTAAGCTGTGATAAAATTAAGCTTTCCTACTTTGTACTTAAAGAAACCTAGGCACTATAAGGTTAATCATTTACCCAGGATTAAATTTAGACTATAACACCAATCTACTGATTTGAATGCCAAAATTAATGTTATTGGAATTATTTCTTTGTGATGTTATGTAGTATTGATATTTAATAGTTAATATAGAAATTAATTTCTGTTAGATATCTACAGCTAGTTTTAGTCTTAGAAGAAAGAATATTTAGAGAGATAGTGATAACAATATCGCATATCGAAGTACGTTACCTTTCCCCCAAAATTTGCCTCTCCCTCTGGTCTGTCTTGCTGAATAAGACCCAGCCACTAAAGGCAAAAACTGGGGAGTCGTCCTAGATTCCTCCTCTTCCTTCTAGCTCTCTTCTCACATCTTCATGATTGTTTTCTCCTACCTCTGTGCTGTTTTAACTATTCCCACTGACTAAGGTGCATCCTGTTAATAAGTCTCTACAACCCATCCTTTATACCCTTGCTTTCAGAATAGTCTTTCCAAACCATAAATCCTACCATGTCATTGTTTGGTAAAAGTCTCTCAGTGATTCTGTATTGCTTTCAGAATAAATTCCATAATTTAGTGTATTCTTGACTTTCCCTTTCTATCCTGTCTCTTGCCACATTTCACACATGGTGTTTCTTTTATTTAACATGACCTTTTCCTTGCTCCCTGTTCCTGCATAATTTTTTTTTAAGATCTTCTGAAACTTGCTTTGAGTTTCATATAAATCTCTATTAAATTGCTGTCCTGTGATTATTATCTTTCTTATCTGCCTCCCGCATTAGACTATAGAAGTAGTCTCGCCTTATTTGTATTTTTGTCCTTTTGTCTTGACTTAACTCTCAGTTTACCATTAGGAACCCATGTTTAGTTTTTGACTTTATTTTTGAGTAGTTATTACTGTTTATAAACATTGATAGTTCATGACTTTATTCTTTTTTAGAAATCTTATGAAAAGTAGGAAATTTGCCCTTTTTTCCTTTTCTTTTTTTTTTTTTTTTTTAAAGAGTAACACCCTTATAGTTACTGGATGGATCCATTAAACCCTTTTATAAATGTAAGATACTCTATGGAACCTTGATTATAGAATTCTAGAGACACCATCACTGTAGTCTTTTTTCAGCTTTCGTTGAACACAGTTGAGAATTCAGAATTTTTCATTTGTCATCCACATGGCAAAGAGAAAAATAACAGAAAAAGATGTTTTTGCAATTATTACGCAAATCAGAAAATTAACACAAAGAGACAAAAAGCACTCGAGGCAAAGTGATGATGGTGAAATTGATCATATAAGCAAAATCTCAGACCCTAGGTAAATTCTCACACTCAAGAGTCAGTGAGTGAATAATATATTTCTAAGAACAAGAAGAAAAATTTAAGATTTTTATAACTTTACTCTCCTTTCTGGTCAACATAAAGGACTTAGTTATGTAATGTTTTGTGATAAGAACTTGGGCCATCCCATTTTGCTAAAACGGACTTGTGACTTTATCTTTCATCTTTTGTATTTGTGGCTAAATTTTCCTTGATACAATTCTTAGTTGGTCAAATACTGAAGATAGTTGTAAATACAAGGAAATTGATAAAAAAACAGATGACGAAGAGATGAAAATAATTCTAATCTTTATAATATAAATCTATTATTTTTATAATATAAACATAAAAATAAACAAATGGGACCTAATTAAACTTTAAAAAGCTTTTGAACAGCAAAGGAAACCATAAGCAAAATGAAAAGACAACCCACAGAATGGGAGAAGATATTTGCAAACAGTTCCACCAACAAGGGATTAATCCCCAAAATACACAAACAGCTCAATAACAAAAAAAACAAGCAACCCAGTCAAATGGGCAGAAGATCTAAATAGACTTTTCTCCAAAGAATACATACAGATGGCAAAAAGCACATCAATAGATGCTCAACATCACTAATTATTAGAGGAATGCAAATCAAAAGTACAATGAGGTATAACCTCTCACTGGCCAGAATGGCCATCGTCAAAAAGTCTACAAACAAATTCTGGAGAGGGTGTAGAAAAAAGCGAACCCTCCTACACTGTTGCTGGGAATGTAAATTGGTACAGCCACTATGGAGAACAGTATGGAAGTTCCTTAAACTAAAGATAGAGGGACTTCCCTGGTGGTCCAGTGGTAAAGAATCTGCCTTACAATGCAGGGGACGTGGGTTCAATCCTGGTCAGAGAACTAAGAGCCCACATGCCGCGGGGCAACTAAGCCCAAGGGCCACAACTGCTGAGCTTGCGCACCTCAACTAGAGAGCCTGCGTGCTGCAAACTACAGAGCCCATGTGGTCTGGAACCCGCGTGCCCCAGCTACAGAGCCCACGCGCCCTGGAGCATGCACGACACAACTAGAGGGAGAAAACCCGCACGCCACAACTAGAGAGAAGCCCACACGCCGCAACGAAGACCCGATGCAGCCAAAAATAAATAAAATAAATAATAAAATAAATCTCAAAAAAAAAAAAAAACTAAAAATAGAGCTACCATATGATTCAGCAGTCTCACTCCTGGGCATATATCATACTCCGAAAAGATACAGGCACCCCAGTGTTCATTGCAGCACTATTTACAATAGCCAAGACATGGAATCAGCCTAAATGTCCATCTACAAATGAATGGATAAAGAAGATAAGGTACATATATACAATGGAATATTACTCAGCCATAAAAAAAGAATGAAATAATGCCATTTGCAGCAACATGGATGGACCTAGAGATTATCATACTAAGTGAACTAAGACAGAGGAGGACAAATACCATATGATATCTCTTACACCACGTGGAATCTAAAAAACGATACGAATGAACTTATTTACAAAACTGAAACAGACTCACAGACTTTGAAAACAAACATATGGTTACCAAAGGGGAAAGGTGGGCTGGGGGGTAAGGGCAGATATATTAGGAGGTTGGGATTAACATACAGATACTACTATATATAAAATAGATAATCAACAAGGACCTACTGTATAACACAGGGAACTCTACTCAATACTCTGTAATAACCTATATGTGAAAAGAATCTGAAAAAGAATAGATATATGTATTGATATATGTATAACTAAATTACTTTGCTGCACACTTGAAACTAACACAATGTTGTAAATCAACGATACTCCAATATAAAATAAAAAAATTTTTTTAATCTGAATGTGAAAATGTACAATTATGGAGCAAAGAAGATGGCCTTTCTCTCTTCAGTGAAATTATGACTTGTCATAGTCTTTTAAAATACTGTTTTTAGATGATGCAAAAGAAGAACCAAAAGTAAGGGTAAGCTAGAACCTAAAAGAGATGTATTTAAAATCTGGAGTCAGTAGTATGTTTTGACAATGCAAGTGCAAGAAGAAACAGAAAATGATAAGCTAGTACCTATTATAGATATGTTTGAAATCTGAAATTGTATTTACTAGATGGATATACTCCAAATTCATAGATAACAGTCTTGATGAGCAGCAATTTATAACATTCTCAACACTAGGAAACTGTGAATAAAATGTGTATCTGCTATGGGTACATTCTAATTAAGATTTCTATAAAGTTGTTTTTCATTGTCTATTTTTTAAATTATTTGTAAAATAATTGAATTGAGTTGAAAACCATTTAAAAGGTCCTTGGACCTAGGTAATAAATGCTAATGACTAATTTTTCTGGTATTCTGAGAGTTAAGAAATGATTCTTTATTTCAATGAATATCTGCATTTTGGTATTTGCTAGAATGGGCTCTTTATAGGAAACACCCATTTCACGTTTATTATTCATATATTGGTAAATATAAAGACCTGCCATTTCCTTAGTTAAAAATCTTTGTCACTCCTCACTGACTAGTCCTCATGTTCAAATAACATATTTTATTTAAAACTATATCTTAAGGATGTGTGAGTACATGTGTGTGTTTTTATATTCTGACATTTGGAGTTTACTCCCTATTTTTTGTTTGTTTGTTCATGGTGGTATAGTGCTGATGAGCTCCTTCTAACTGAGATGATGTTTAATGGCCTTTTCAATGACCTATCTGCAGAACAGGCAACGGCACTACTAAGCTGCTTTGTGTTTCAAGAGAATGTGAGTTAATAGATTTAGCACATGTTATTTGTTAATTTACATGTCTTATAATTTAATATTATGGGTATTTTAATTTTTAAAATATGCCTGCATATTTATATATTATAGGTAATGTTATTAGAAATCAATGTAACTATAACCCAAATTTAGTAAGAGAGAAGTAATTAAATGTATATTATCAGAAAAGAAAGTAAACTAGAATTTTATTTATAGACAATCATCATTAATCAGATTCCAAGTTAAAAATTTGTTCTATAACCCAGTGCATTATTTGAAGGTCTAGCTTAGTCAGACAGTCTAGAAGGAAAAAGAAAAGGTAAAATTAGGCAAAACTAGTAAAAATGAAAAGGGAGTGAGGTTGAATTAATATTCCTCCTCTCAATTTTGGAGAATAACTGTGAGGCAGCTGATTGTACTAGAGGCTGAAGTCTTAGTTTTCATTGGCAAGATTTGAGATAATGGCCATACGATCCTCATCACTGGCTTGGCAGTAATTTTTTCATGTGAGTAGTTAGTTGACTTTCACCAGCTCTTAAGAAATCAAAAAATGAAATGCCGGATGGACCAGAAGGACACTAATCATCGTTTACTTTATTGCAAAAGCCAGTATGATTTATTTTTAAAAGTAAAATGCATGTTTCACATTTCAAATTCAAAACTTTATTCATTGTGTATAAAATTGACAAAATAAGAGTAAGACAAGCACATTTACCTTCTAAAAATAATGTTGCTATTATATAAATTTTTAGAGAAACTTTTACCATGTACACTTAGTTTAACTTTTAAAAAAGTAAATTGCGTAAGACAAATTTGTTTTGCAGTTCTGCTGTCGATCTGTTTATCCATTAACTATTTCCTTATTTATTAATCAGATCAAATACATAACTTCTTGGAGGAGGTAGGTATTTTCTCTCAGCTCTCTGATTACAGATCAGAATTACAACTGCAGTGGCAATGATTACAAATAGGACAGTGATCCAAAAATGATTTATGCTCTCGTAAGAATGCCTGCTGTGCACCCATGAAGTAATTTAATTTGCATGTGAGGAATGCATTTCTTTACAAAATATTATGTTTGGCTGTTGTTTTCCTTAGGTTCAAAATTTTATTACATTAATTTCCAAGGTAATTGTTTAGAATGTTTGTCCAGTTTTCTTTGAACAGATATAAGGTTAAGAGATTATTTGGGGATTGGTGATCTTCTGCCTGTGTCAAACTTTGTCATGTGGCTAATTTCTTATACTGTGCTTTTTTTTAATGTGGCAGTAAAAAAAAATCCTGTCTTCTGAGAGGCCATGTATGTTACCTCTTCACCGGAGTTGGGCCTAGCCAAAACACAACTCTTAAATCTTGGGGCAAGATGTCACTAAATGTAGTTAAGATTTGTTCAGTGAAGCCCCGCTATGTTATATGTAGTGTCATCAATTCTTGTGGTGGTGCCTTTCAACATCAAAATGGATAATTGTACTGAAAGTACCGTGGAATTCTGTTGATACTTTAAAAGTATGTTTTCTAGCCAGAAAGGAAGGTAAATATAGGAAGATACTTGTCATAAATGCTGATAACTTCTGTTTTAAAACGTGTTGTTTCTAATACTGTGCCCCCTTATTTTTTATATCATTAGAAGTAATTTAAAGATTACACAGTGTTTATAATATAAATATCAAGTATCTTACAAATATTTATTAAGCACCCGCTGTGCAATGCAGATACCTAGACACTAGAAAGACAGCAGAAATTTTTGCTTTCATGATACTTTCATGTATGCT
Source organism: Eschrichtius robustus (assembly GCF_028021215.1). Taxonomy (NCBI): domain Eukaryota; kingdom Metazoa; phylum Chordata; class Mammalia; order Artiodactyla; family Eschrichtiidae; genus Eschrichtius; species Eschrichtius robustus. The sequence continues at coordinate 42,573,115 of NC_090825.1, forward strand.
AGTTGATGAAGATAAACAATAAAGAAATAAAATACACACATTATGACAAAAGGTGATGAGGGTTTTGGAGAAAAGTGAAGCAGAGGAGGCAGATAGAAATTGTTACGAGGGCTGGGGTTACTGTTTTAAGTAAGGTGATTAGAAAAGGCCTCACTGATAGAGTGCCATTTTGTACTGAGACCTAAAGGAGAGATAGGGAGTAAACTGCACTCACCTGGTAGGAGAATATTGGTAAAATGACACGTAGCTTACTTACATCAGGACCAGTGCCTTCTACTTACAGTGACCAGGAGAGGGGAAGAGATCAGTAACTGTTGATTGTGAATGGACACAATGTCAAAGACATTTAAATCTTGTGTACTTTTCACTAAACTGAGATGCGGAGTTCATTCATGATACAAATCAAAACCAAGTCCTGTATAAATACTGATGCTCAAAATAAAGGCAGATCTATTACAACTAACCTATAGTTGCTTTTTTAAAATTTACCTATAATTACTTTAAATTCTGTCTCACACATACATACATACATATCTACATACATACCTTTCTTGTAATAATTTTATTTTTGTATAGTAAGTCTATCTTTGTCAAAATTTGTTCCTTAATAATAACTTTATTCTAATCACAAGTCTATAGGTTTTGAGGACCTTACACTCTTTGACAGCATAAGAAACTAACACAGAATTCAAGCAGCTTGTCCAAGTTTATTTGACTAGTTAGTAATAGACCTGAAACTCTTATTATTCTAATTGAGAAATTGATAGACTTTCCACTAGTGGGAAGACAAGAATACTGAAACTCATCTAAACTTTTAAATATTTTAAAAGTGGTTAGAGAGCTAGAAACATCTGGGTAAAACTAAAATTGAGGACATTATTTCTAATGTTCTTTCTCCAAGATTTTTAGTTTCCACAGAGTGAGAGTTGCCTAGAAGCCAAACTGTTTCAAAAATCAAAGTATGATACAACAGTTTATAAATGTTGATGTAACTAAACTACTATGCATGTTTATAATATTTTCTCTTCTTCAGTTCCATTTATGGTCACAGAAAATAGCTAGTTTAGCACACTTTGCAAATTTAGCAGTGTAATATTTTCCTCTGAAATATAAGAGAATAGTATAATTCAGGATGAGAGGAGTGGTAATTTTGCTTACACAAACTAAGTTGATTAGAAAGTAAATGCTAATGACTGAGGTCTTATAATTTGAAATTAATGGATATCATGAAAGCTTTGTTTTGTTTATAAAAGCAGATAGTATACACTGCATTTTAAACTTGGGTTTTACATACAATCTTCCTTTTCTTTTATAGTCTAGTGAGATGCCCAAATTAACAGAGCAATTAGCAGGACCACTTCGTCAAATGCAGGTAAGATTTTTTTGAACTACATATTTTATGAATAGTATGTTGTGAAATAAACATTTGTGACAGTCTAATCATAATATTTATTTTTCCACAGAGACAGCTTCTTTCAGGATTAAATATATCATTTGATGTTAATCTTGTCATTTACTGCTGTTTTGATAACATCATTTGTAATTTTTATTTTAAAAATCAAACATTCTCCCTCACCAGAATGTTAAGTTATATAGAGTTGCTGTGAGCACAGATTTAACATTGCATAGTGTAGATAGGCTATACCAGCAATTCAGTGTCTGCATCGTTTTCCTTGGTGTTAAGAATAGCATCTTGATAGATTTAGTTAGCCTACTTTTTTATACATTTTTCCATCTCAGTTTACAACAAATTTTAAAATCAGGTTTTAAAATCTGTTTTAGCCTAAGAAATGATTTATTTCTGGATCCTCAAAGCCACAGTAGTTTATAGTAATGAATTGGTCTCTTTTATTATTTTTCTTAGGAAGAATGGTTTTATCTGTCTTTTCAACATTAGACAGGGAAAGATGAACTATAAGACACTGCAAGAGAGGAATGAAAAGTGAATCATAAAAGAAGGCCCCTTTAATGGAACATTTAACATTCCTTAATATTACTAAGAAATTTAAACTTCCAGAATCAGGGAAGTCTTAATAGGCCTAGGAGTTTTTGACCTTCTCGATTACCAAGGAGAAAAGAATGAAATCTAACTTCCTATTGTAAGGAAAAGGAAATATTAAGATTTACATTTTTTACTCAGCAGTGGAACAGGCACTGTGGCTACTTAGAAGCAGAGTATCCAAATTGCAGGCTTATTACCTAGGAAGAAAAAGGAACCTTGTAGAATACTGACTTTGGAAACCTAAAGAAAAAGTGATATGGGAGATCTTAAGTAAGAAATTTTAAGTATATCTTTTATCTTCAAAGGAATGTGCTAAAAGAATTGCAAAAGTTTCAGCAGAAGCCAAATTGGAAATTGATGAGGAGACTTACCTAAGCTCATTTAAACCTCACTTAATGGATGTAGTATATACCTGGGCAACTGGAGCTACATTTGCCCATATCTGCAAAATGACAGATGTCTTTGAAGGTATGGTTAAATTTTGTACACATACATTTCTTTCTGATATAAGAAATATACTTAGGATGGCATTGATTTACTAAACAAGAATAATATATTATTTTTAATTTTTGATAATAAAAGGAAATCTGCCTATGTAAATCAAAAATATTCTCCACGAATCCTTTGTATTATAAGCTCAGTCTGCTCATTATAACAGTTTATGATCCTGTGCCAGAGTCTCTGCAATCACAGATAAGGCCTATTTATGTGGGTATTTTTACTTTTGGTTTTATTCTCTTAGTAATAACCTAATGGCTTGCTATGCAATTCCACCAAAAAATAGCAGAGCTAAAAATGCTGTCCATCATTGCATTTCTAAAAGCAATCAGAACTGTTACTCAACTGAAGAAAAATTTTAAATGAAGAAGTAAAGGTAAAGGGAATATATAAGGAGTAATTATAAGTGAATTACAAGAAGCAAATAATAAGCACAATATTTAAAGAAAACCATATTTAGAAATGCTGTATTCATTGCAAAAAGATTGGCTTAACGCAGATTGTAGATATTTATAATGGTGGATTGTGTTACACACCGATTGTGTGTATACTATGCTTTTTACCCAATATTATTAAAGACTAATAGATTACTGAGTTTATGAATCTCTGCAACAGAATCAACTATGAGCCTTTACTTCACTACATTGAATTTTTTTTAAAATTTATTTATTTATGGCTGTGTTAGGTCTTCGTTTCTGCGCGAGGGCTTTCTCCAGTTGTGGAAAGCGGGGGCCACTCTTCATCGCGGTGTGCGGGCCTCTCAACTATCACGGCCTCTCCTGCTGCAGAGCACAGGCTCCAGATGCGCAGGCTCAGTAATTGTGGCTCACGGGCCCAGTTGCTCCGCAGCATGTGGGATCTTCCCAGACCAGGGCTCGAACCCGTGTCCCCTGCACTGGCAGGCAGACTCTCAACCACTGCGCCACCAGGGAAGCCCCACTACATTGAATTTTAATGGGTTTTAAGGTTTTAAATATTATAGTTTACAGTATATTATTTTTTAATTACGGTGTGCTGTTCTGGTCCTTTCCCTAAAGTTTATTTCTAAGCCTCCATTAAATGGTCATTAGTGTTATGGTCCCAGAATCTTTTTCTGAATACTGTATTCTGTTACCAGGGTGGTCATTATTTATTAGGTAACTACTGTGTGTCAGGAGTTGTGCTAATAAGCATTTTATATAATTTAGATCTAATCACCAAAGTAGCACATCAGAGTAGATATTATTTGCACTTTGTGCAAGGAAACTGATTTTTAAAAGGTAAATAATTTGGTCAAGGTCATGGAGGTGTATGTACTACATGATGGCACTATGATTTGAATTCTGGCCTCTGTGACTACAAGCACATGATAGTTGATAACTTCATCTAAGAACCATAATACCTTATCTTTGAGTTTTGGACCACCTAGAGACTTCTTAACGACTACCTAAAATTATACCGTCTCTATCCACTGAAAATTCATGCTTGTAGGAATGGTAATAAGGTCTATAATAATTGATGGTGGGTAGCTACTGTTGAGGCTGTGAGAAGAGGGAAGCATGACATCCTCATCTCACCTGTGAACATTGCTTAACACGCAGAAACCCAGATAGATGTATGACAGCTTGTGTGTTTCAGAGACACAAAGGCAATCAAGTACAGCATCACCACTCTTCAGTCTAACTTCTTTTTGGAACATAAGGATGAAACTAATCACTGTTCTGTGCCTAAATTCTATGACTTGTTAATGTAATAGCTCATATTTGTATATCTGCTTCTCTGAGAAGGCAAACACAATGGCATAAAACAATAGTGGTGTACTGTTTGTTTTGTTTTGTTTGTTTAAGAAAAATGAAGGGACAATAGGCCTAGAAATATAGGAAGCCTTATAAAATTACCTTTGTGGATTATTTTTCTATGTACTTAAATGAAAAAGTTACCACAGTATGGCAGATAAATCCTAAACTGCTAAATTGAAGACAGTCTGTATTTTTTTTTAATTAATTAATTAATTAATTTATGTTTGGCTGGGTTGGGTCTTCATTGCTGCACACGGGCTTTCTCCAGTTGCAGCGAGTGGGGGCTACTCTTCGTTGCGGTGTGCAGGCTTCTCATTGCGGTGGCTTCTCATTGCAGAGAACGGGCTCTAGGCACACAGGCTTCAGTAGTTGTGGCTCACGTGCTCTAGAGCGCAGGCCCAGTAGTTGTGGCACACGGGCTTAATTGCTCTGCTGCATGTGGGATCTTCCCGGACCAGGGCTCGAACACGTGTCCCCTGAATTGGCAGGCGGATTCTTAACCACTGCGCCACCAGGGAGGTCCTGACGGTTTGTATTTCTGCCACCTATGAGTTGATGTTTTCCGCAACATACTAGCAATTCCTGAAATCTATTTCAGTTCCTGAAATCTAATTCCCGAAATCTATTTCAATTCCTTGAGGCTATTTCAGTGTCACAGTTTGCTGAGAAATCTAAGATTAAAAATTGAGGGATTCAGTTTATGACTTGAAATTGAGTCTAACATCAACACAGTTTTCATGATACCATTATATCAGCTATACCTTTTCTTTCTAAAATTGGGATAGCTCATAAAAGCAAATTATGTAATTAAACAGCAAAAAAATAACTGAGAACCTTGATTTACTTAGGATATTTTTTTCTCTAGCATACCATGTCTCCCCGCCACAACGTTTTTTTTTCCTTTTTTTCTTTTTACTATGTTGTTTAGTGCGTCCATTTCAGAATTGCCATTCTCTCCTCATCTTGTTACTGTACATGCTTTATATAATTGGAAAAATACTATAATCAAAGCTCTAGCCCATAGTATAGTGTGTCTTTATTCTTACAGGCAGAAAATGACTGCATTGGAACTTTTTAATGTGCTCTGGTCAAGTGTCTGATCATGTCATGTCATGAGCCTCAGGAGTAGTTTTAAGTATTTTTCAAACATTAGCTGGAGCTAGTTAACATTGTAATGATTAACACCATATGTTTGGGGGATGTCTGATGTAAGAGAAGAGTTTATACTGTGATTCAGTTGAGGAATTTTGAACACTTCACATAAATAATTATTGCCTCTGTTATCACCCTGGAAAAAATGATAGAATATAATCGTTTCTTATTTCCATCAATTAAATTTGGATAACAATTAAAAATATATCTGTATGGGCTACAGCCTAGGGTTTCAGTCTACTGATCCATTGTAATAGATCCATTGTAACCTAGACAGGGCCATTGCTATTTATTTCTGTCTATACAAAAACAATATTGTAGTCTTCACTGTGCATGAAGGATTTGCTTTCCACTAAGCACATGTCATCAGGAAAGCTCCTATGACGAATTATCACTTGAAAGTGTTTACTGTACTTCTGCCTGTCATAGGTTTTTTTTGTTTTGATTTGTTTTTGGCTGCGTTGGGTCTTTGTTGCTTTGCATAGGCTTTTCTCTCTAGTTGCGGCGAGCGGGAGCTACTCTTTGTTGCAGTGCGTGGGCTTCTCATTGAGGTGGCTTCTCTTGTTGTGGAGCATGGGCTCTAGGCGCGCAGGCTTCAGTAGTTGTGGCACGCGGGCTCAGGAGTTGCAGTTCACAGGTCCTAGAGCGCACAGGCTTCAGTAGTTGAGGCGTGCGGGCTCAGTAGTTGCAGCATGTGGTTCCTAGAGTGTGCGGGCTTCAGTAGTTGTGGCACACAGGCTCAGTAGTTGTGGCTTGCAGGCTCTAGGGCACGCGGGCTTCAGTAGTTGTGGCTCGCAGGCTCTAGGGCACACGGTCTTCAGTAGTTGTGGTACACAGGCTCAGTAGTTGTGGCTCGTGGGCTCTAGAGCGCAGGCTCAGTAGTTGTGGCACACAGGCTTAGTTGCTCCGCGGCATGTGGGATCGTCCCGCACCAGGGCTCGAACCCATGTCCCCTGCATTGGCAGGTGGATTCTTAACCACTGCGCCACCAGGGAAGTCCCTGTCCTAGGTTTTTAAAGCAAATGCTGTTTGGCACATTCCTACTCTCTGCCCCCACCACATGGTCTTCTCAAATGCCTTTCCACTAGCATAGTTTTACCCTTTCTTAGGAGAGGGTACATCAGTGTTAGAAGGGATTTTCCAATGGATTTGTTTTTTTAAAATACTTTTTTGCTAATAATAATAGAGTAACATTCTATTAGTATGTATCTATTCTGTGTTTAAATTTTGGCACAGTTTTAGTACTAAATGACTTAAGAATTAGTACCTGATACTTACTCATTTAATGAATAATTAACTGAGACCCTAGTGGGATCAGGAATTGTGCTGGGTGCAGTGCAAGCAACAGTCTCTGCCCTCCAGGAATGTTTTCAGCCTAAGCTGGGATCTAGTGGTAAATGATTGCAGGAAAATATAATTATGATCCTAACCTCAGGCCTCAATAACCACTTAGATAGGAGTTATTAAATCAGATTCAGGGCGTGAACTGTGGGGAACCACTTTTGTGAATGCCAGAAAGCTGGAGGTAGAAATAAATACCTCTCCAGATAAAGAAATGTGTTGATTTCAATCCTCAATTAGAATGATGTTAAGAACCTCATGAGCCTGATGTTTATAAAATTACCCTTAAAGCATGTGTGCTCAAATGTCCATCAGTGGGTGAATAAATTGTGTTTTATCCATATAATGGGACAGTATTCTACTATAAAAAAAAAGTGAAGTACTGATTCATGCTAAAATATGGATGAACTTTGACCAGATTAAGGGTCTAAGTGAAAGAAGGTAGACACGAAAGCCACCTATTGTACAATTTCATTTATGTGAAATGTCCAGAATAGGCAAATCTGTAGAGACAGAAAGTAGACTTGTGGTTGCCATGGGCTGGTGGAAGGGGGGAGGAGTGTGACTGCTTAATGGATATGGGTTTCTTTTTGAGTGATAAGAAGATTCTAAAATTAGATAGTGATTATGGTTGTACAATTCCAAATATACCCAAAACCACTGAATTTGTACACTTAATTAAAAGGGTGAATTTTATGCCATGTGAATTATATCTCACTGTGAGTTTTTTCCAGAGTGGTGATGTAAATCTGAGGATAAAAACAGGCAGTGACACTGGTGTACATGCTTTAAAGTGGTAAATTTTATGTGTATTTTACCACAATTTTTCTTCAAAAGGCAGTGACTAGTAGGAATTCAGTTCTGCTTTCCACTCTGGCAAGACCAGAAAAAAAGATTTGTAACAAACCGTTAGGTTGTTACTGTGTATGTTTCTGGTCAGCTTCAGATAGCCTGGGGGGATGGGTCATGGCTTTGTATCTCTTATCTAACACTTAATCTAGGTGGTCCTGATTGATGAGGCAGAATGATTTCCAAACCTGGGAGTAAGGAGAACCCTTGTATTACAGAGAACTGCAGTAGGTAGGAAGTATGCTGGGTAATTCACTTCTTCACCGTAGGCTTCATTCATCCCCTTTACGCTGCAGGCAGCTATGGACAGTGTTTGTACACACACAGTGATTTGTTGACAAGACTGAGGCCAGCAGCCACAGCCATTTTATGTGCAACCCTGTACCACCTGGCCTCATTTTCTTAATTGTTCTCATGTCATCTGAAACTGTCAGAACTCATTTTCCAGAAATTGAGTGGGAGTGCTTACAAAGTGTGGCAGTGCTCGCTCGCTCAGACGTTCGTTTAGTTTCTTTAGCTTATCTTAGCAATATACTTCATGTGGTTTGGCCTCTGATAGCTTTTGCAGATCCTGGCTATTAACATGAGTTTCTCAATTTGTAGAAATACCAAAACAATATCAGGTTATCTGTGATTCCCAGTACACATTTGAAATCAGTCAAAACAGAGTTTGTGAGCCAGGGCACCTGCCTCTCCGATACCCTGCGCAGCAGAAGATTTATAAAGGATTTCTTTTCAATTCTAAATGACCTGTGAAATACACTCTGTTCCTTTTTAAAGTCCTATATATATTTACATTTTTAACCATTACCTAATTTAATTCTCTTCAAATAGAAGTGTTTGCAAAATACACATTTAATATCTGGCTGCGTGAGTCATGCAATATTCATTACTTTCATTACATTCCAGCCCCCACCCTCTCTCTAGACACCCAGAAGTTACTGCGACTGGATTTCCTCTTCCAGTGAGAGCAGGACTGGAGCTCAGCATTCCTAGCACCTGAGAACAGAAATAACGAATATAGCCAACATTTATTGAGCTCCTGTTGTGTTACTGACACTTGTTAAGCACCCTACATGCATTATTTCATTCATTTCTCACAATAACCCCATTTAGGTATAGGAATTCTTGTTATCTCCACTTTATAGATGAGTAAACTTAAAGTTTTTAATATGTTAATAGAGAAGATTTGGAAGGAAAGTATTGAGTTTACTTTTGGGAACTGTTGAGTTTGAGGTGCCTATAATATATCTGGGTGATCAACTTTTTGTTGGCAATAGTATCTAGCTGGAATTGATAGCAGTTTCGTGTTTGTAACAGTTGTTTTTATAATTATGGCCTATTTATAAAAAATAAGTGAGCAGCTTTCATTTACTTAAGTAAAAAGTGTTACAGCAAAAATGAGTGATATGCTAATGACTGAAGTTTGTGAAATAATACCTTTAAAGATAAAACTTAGGGTCTACAAGTGATTATCCTAATACAGAAATATCACACATGGACCATCCAGAACCTTATGTTTGAATCCGGACTGAAGCAGACTCACCAGTGCTCCTACTAGCATTTGCATTAATGGTATCAAAAGATTTTTAAGCAGTAGAGGAGCACCGTTCCTCCTGGGACGCAGTGGGTGGGGGATAGGCTCCTTACCTGCCCTTGTTGTGTTGCTTGTGCCTGCACATGGGTGCCCAATGGCAGAGGGAGTAGGAGCTGAAACACTCATCCAGGGGAAGAGATAAAGAGGTGCTGTCCATTTTTCAAGTCATGAATTTACCAGTGGAGCTAGGAGATGCCCCCTTCTGATCCTACAGTGGCTGGTGTCCATCTGGCAGCCTCCTGTTCCTAGGGAATAGGCTAATCCTCTTCTTACCCATATTTGTAAAGCCGGTTGGTTGTGTTTGCTTCATGGTTTTGCTTTCAGCCCCATCCTTTCTCCCATTGCAACTTCAAGCTGTTTTGTGCATTTTTATCCTGTCTCACCCAGGTAACTGTCCTCCAGATGCCATTCAGACCTGCTTTCTCTCTCTTTTTCCTTCCCTCTCTCTCTCCCTCTCTCCTTTCCTCATTTGGGCCATTAATTGAGCTTTCTCCTTCCCTGGTTCTGTCCATAATTTTCTCAGCCTCGGTCACAGCAAAAACAAACTAGTATCTTCAACTTTTATAAAGGTTTTAGCTTGTAAAGGTCCAAGATTCTTCTTCCATGAACTCTTAGCCTCAGAGTTTAAAGGGAAGCCATTGCTGTAAAGGGTGGCTAATACGGTTCTCTCTGCCATTTCCGATGAGGGTATCAGATTTCTTTTCTAATCCTAGATGTAAAACTGTTAACCTGAACCTGAATGGCATTAACCACCTCTAGGGTTTCTCACTTGTAAAATGGTAGTAGAATGTTGGAAGTGGCTAACGACAGTCTCTTCCTGCTTGGAAACAACATCCTCTGTGAAATCACTATTTTTTTCTGTTAAAGGTTGCTAGTAAAAGAAGCAGCATTTGTTCTGTTAATTTTCAAAATCTTAGTATAGTTTATTGGTGTCAGAATGAGTTGTCTCAGTAACAGGAAGTAAACACCAGGTAGATATCACATAGCTGCTTCCTCATTCTCTTGGAGACCTGCTGTGGAGAGGACACAGCCACTGCTTACAGAGAACTTTCCTTCTGAAACACAGTTCCTTTTTTCTAGTCATGGAGAGAGAATTAGGAAGCAACTGATATTCTTGTTTTTCCATCTGCCTTATGCACCACCAACCTGGATCAGTCTAATAATTCACTTTCTCTATTCCTATACTTTCACAGCAGAGTTCTGCTGGAGAATAATTGTATAGTTGGTGTCATCAAAAGCCATAGTCTGTAACCTCAGAATCACATTAAACCTTCCTAGTAATAATAGAAGTAGCAGGAGGAGGAGGAGATTATTGAGCACCAGCTAGGTACACTTTGAACATTCTACCTCACTTAGTCTTTCCCACAGCTTGCTCGTACAGTCCCTCAAGTAGTAGATGCCGTCTACTACTTAGTTTCCTTAGCTATAAAGTGGGAAGAGTAATAGTTCTTATCTCATATTATGAGGTTAACATCATGCATGTAATCCCTGGTCTGTCCACGTCCAGAGACTATGTCCTCCACGCAGGACTTCTCTCTGGCTCTGAGACTTCTCTTAGAGGCAATTCCAGATCCTCACCGCTCTCCTTAAGCATCTGCCTCAACTTTGCCCCAGATTTCTAGGTGATCACTCCTGCTTCAGAGGAAAGGGAGATGCCACTAGGTCTGTCTTAACCTAGAAATTCATGGCATATATCCTTTCCCTTATTTTCCTCTTAAGAGGAAATTGCACTCAGTTCCAGGGCCGCCTTTCACTGTTTTCTGCACCTTCTCAGTCTTTGAGTCACGTCCTTTCTGCTTCCATTTTAGCATATGAATGTGTTTATATTTCTCATCCATGTCTTCTCCAGCTACCAACATAACATCCAGTGTTTAAGAGCAAGAGCATATATCCTGGTCTTAAATCCTACCCACTCACTAGATGAATGTTCCTGGGCAAGTTACTTAACTGTGCCTGTTTCCTTAGCTATAAAATGGCAATAATAATAGCTCTTATCTCGTATTGTGAGGTTAATATCATGCCTGTAGAGCCTTTAGTACAGTGCCTGGCCCAAGTAGTCAATAAATGTTCGCTGCTGCCGTCATTATTTAGGAAGTTATCTTGTTGTCGTCATCATCCTCAGTCCCTCAATCCTTTCACAAGCCAGGCTTGGAAAGAGTAGTCGAGAATAGACCATCTTCAACTCCCTACCTCCCATTTCCTTCTTGAGCCATAGTAACCTAGTCCCGCATTTCACTGAAATTATCACAAGTCATTACTCTGATTGCCGAATTAAGAAAACAGACTCTTTGTGACTGGATCCTACTTGCCAATTTCCACTTCCTACTTCTTGAAACCCATTACTGCAAATTCTTTGGCATTACCTGGCAATGAAGATTTATAACAGAAGTGAGGAGCTTAGAGTATGACCTGAAAATCTTACTAAATATTTACAATTTTTTCTCGATTATTTTAAATGTATAGACTGAATTTAATTAAAACTGAAATTTATGATAGTATTTTTATAGAAAATATAGATAAATCATTTTTGTGAGGCACTATAATATAATATGGTTAAATGCTTAGGCTGTAGAATCTTAGTGTCTAGATTTAAATCCTGACTCCATCATATACTCCCGGCTCTGACCTTGGTCAAGTTATAATTTCTCTGAGCTTCTTCTTTTCCCTTTTTGTAAAATAGGGATAACAGTACTTGTCTCATGGAACTGTAAGGGTCAAACAAGAAAATTTACACAAAACATAGATTATAGACCTGCCACAAAGTACTCAGAAAATGTTGGACATCACCCTTTTTTCTCAAAACATACTCAGCCTTATTTCACCTTTCCTTGATGCCTAAGTCTTATTATAAACATCAATTACTTTACTCTCCAATAATAAGAAAGCCAGGATTATGGTAAGATGTATGTATATGTGGAGGTGAGATATCAGTCTTGACCCTACTTCTCCAAGAACTCCATGGACCTTTTAATGGGAGAAGAGGAAGGACAATAAAGTATGAACTTTGAATATTTTGGTTCAAGGACTGTATTATGACCTTACATTCCTTTAGAGCTTTGCCCCTGTCACAGAATTTGTGCATCTCATATCTCAAGTGAGACAAATCCAGTTAGGTAAAGTAAGCCCTCTGTTTAAATTGCATTTATCATCATTTACCTTACAAATGAGAAGGGGAAATAAGAGTAGAATAAGGGCCTAGATCATAGAGCTAATTACTTAGCTGAATCTTTCCTAGTATCCAAGTCACCATCCAGTCTTCTTTCCTCTAACTCCAGGTGTCTCAGCTCACTCCTTTTATAACCAAGTCTAGATTAGGTGAACATCCTATAAGTAGGAGATGATAGCATCCTTTTAAGAGAGGTATCCCCATTGATCTTTCAAGTTGACATACGTGCTGGTGGTCCTCTTGTTGACCAATCTCATCCCATAAACCTCTCGCTGTGAACTAGCATCTCTGTGTTCTGCTTACTCTGGCCCATAGGTGGGTTCAGAAACCAGGCATGTTGTCCTTACCAGCCCAGGGCCTTGTGCAACATTTTCTCAGAGAGAAAAGGTGCTGTACATGTACACGGGCACTTCCTGCTGAATCCTGATGACTCTCTTAGGTATATGGCTTATATTTTTGCCTTTGTCTAAGCTCAAATTCCCTTCTGCTTTATGAGTTAAATCTCTCTACTGTTTTTCTCCCTTGGGCACATTGTACCATAATGTGGAAGGCATTAAAAGGTAAAAAGGAGCCCTCAACACTGCACATGGAGTGTATTACAAGAACTTGATACATGTTAATGAATTCTTCCAGTGTTGCAAGGAGTTAAATAAGGACCTGAAGTGTGAGTTAACAGCTTGCATATCAGAGAGAACTGATATTCCTAATGTATTTCAGACATTAAAAATGAAATCCAAGAGTTTTAAACTTAGGCAGGTAGCACTTAAGAGAAAGGATCCCAAGGCCCCTCCTCGTGCAAGTCTGACAGAAGTGAAACTGTGTTTACAACTTCACCTTTGATGCAAACACTTGTCGCAGACAGGGAGTCACATCCAGTGGGAAGAGACTGATCTCTTTTATGCTTCATTGAGGATGCACTGTGTGAGGAAAGCACTGATGAAAAGAGTCTATTTAAGGTCCAGAAGAATGATTGATTGCACCTTTAAAATGACAAATCTGATCCTGTTAATCCCCGTGCTTAAAAATTCCCTGTTGCATTCTCTTCACAGGATAGTATCCAGAGGCCGTAGTAGGCCACACTCAGGGTCCTTGAATAGCTGCTTTCCTACATTGTCTCAGTGGTCTTCCCTTGTCACTGCCTGACAGGGACCTCATTCATAAGAGACCCAAGTTATATGTCACCTTTGCTACCTTTCACCCATGTTGCTCTCTCCTGTGCTCCCAGGGCATTTTGTTTAGTTACCTCTCTAACAGCAAGTGTCAACACATTATAATAAATCCATGACTCTCTCTACCATTAGTCAAGGATGGGAATTAAACTTTTCATCTTTGTAGCCTTCCTGGTGCCTAGCAGTCACCAGTCATGTTTACTACTGGTTTACTGCAGGAGAAGTCCCTCAAAGTACTATTAGTTAATCATCCCATGTTCACCTTCCTTGCATCTTCACAAAAGTTCTGCTATTCCTGATTATTTACACTTTACAAGTGATTTGTTTCCTCTTCTGTCCAGGCAGCATAATTCGTTGTATGAGGCGCCTGGAAGAACTACTTCGACAAATGTGTCAAGCAGCAAAAGCCATTGGAAACACTGAGCTGGAAAATAAATTTTCAGAAGGTCAGTATCCAGCCCATAAGTTTTTTCTAATAATTTAGGCAAATCCTGTTGAGACTTGAGCTCTTGACCACAACCTAGGAGAACATTTTCTGATGCTCTTCACTGGATTGCCATGAAGGGCCATTTCGTAGTGTTCAAAGAAAATATCAGTGTGTGTGTGTTGGAAAAAGTTTGTAAATGAATACATATAAAATCTCAAAATATTTATTGTGCACTTACTGTGTGCCAGACATTGTTTTAAGCACCAGGGAATACAGCAGTGAACAAAAAAGATACAAACCCCTGCCTTAATGGGGCTCACATTCTAGTGCAGGGAGGTGGACAGTAAACAAGTCAACAATTAAAATATATCAGGTAGCAATAAAAACAAAGGAAGAGACAGTGGGGAATTGGAGGATGGATACAATGGCCTAGGGTCCCCTACTCAGAAGGTGGCATTTAGGTCCTTCATAGACACTTGATATACTTAAGCAACAACAAGAGGCCAGTGTGGATGGAGCACAGCTGAACAGTGAGTAGAATAGTAGGGGTTGGAGGAAGAAAAGAAATGGTCATGTAGCTCCCAGCCCTCAGCTTTTTCCTCTGAAATGATTGGAGGTTTTGAACACAGGAGTGGTGTGCCCTGACTTGGGTTTCACAAGGCAGTTCTTGCTGTTGCACCACAGGCAAGTCTGTAGATTAGCAAGGTGGAAGCAGGAAGACCAGATCAGGAAAGAACGGCTAGACCAAGGTGGTAGTAATGGGGGGAGGCATACATGCTTGCAAATAATTTCATTCCATCTGAATGCTGGCCAAGAAAAAGGGCTATGAATTAAAACATCAAAGAATAGCAGCCACATAGTTGCTCTGAGTTATTAGCTGCTCACAGTCAAACCTAGTGATTCTGCTAGCAACTTAGTATCCTAAGAAGAGGTTTATGAAAACTGGCTTATATTTTCAACATTGTTAAATAGAGGCAGACCTCTTTAATCACTCCACGTTTAAGTCTAGTTTTGTAAACTTCTATATGATAAAATTTGTTTCTCCTTAGTCCAGAAAGAATTTCACATGGTAACTGAAATGTAGGGCCTTCCATTACAGGCTGAAAAATTCATGCTTTTGGGTCAACTAACTTCTTGGACAGCTTAGTCCTTCTGGTCTTTCTGAATAATTTTAGACACCCCTGCACACACGGGGTACTTTAGATTCAAGAGTCCTGAGAACAGGGGTCTGGTTTCTAAGTTTCCCATCTCTCAGAGGTGACTGTGAACTTCTCTAGGTGTCTTTCAGGCAAGCAAGGTTTTGTAATTTCCAGGCTTGCCCTCTCACCAAATTTAATCAGGATTGTTGTGCTGTCTTCAAAACCCCAGGGGAGGGGAATTACATTCTCTGTGGTCTTGAAAATTTAAACCGTATTTTCTTTTCTCTTAGGAATCACCAAAATCAAGAGAGATATTGTGTTTGCTGCCAGCCTCTACTTATAAAGAGTCAGCTAAAGGAATGTGGGATTTTAAATTGTTCACCACCTGTCTGATGTATTATATTTAAATCAAGCATCATTCTAAGAAAGCATATTACATACACAGTTGTACATAAGCATTACATTTTTTTAATAAAAAAATGTACAGGTGGGGCATTTGTTTTAGTGAAAGGCTTGAAATTTTTTGTAATGAACTTAGAGCTATTAGATAACCATTGTGTTAAATGTAACTATATACACACAGGTAAAGTGGGCATCCAAGAGGTACAGTAGCAGCAGTCCCCTTAAAGGCTTGTATACTGGGAAGAAGGACGCATCCTCTTGCCTTCTGGTTGCAATCATTTTCCTTTAGAAAGCAGGCCAGCTTCATCTGGGCACTCTGCCACCTTCAAGGTTGGTGACTGTTCCGATAGTGATTCCCTGTCGTTGGTGTTTCATGCAGAGTTGTATGAGAGTCCTCCTCTTTTCTTTCTTTAAAAGGAGAATTTCTCTCCTTGAAGAAATCTGATACATATACAGCCTGTATAGAACAGGTAACATTTAGAATGGGGCAAAGTATTTAATGATACAATTTTAAATAAGTTTAAAAACCATATACAAAGTTGCAATAAGCAGTGTGCAAAAAATAAATATAAACAAAAGGATATACATTACAGGGTACAGGTTAAGGGTATGAATAAATTAGTGGCTAACAGGAATTTTTGTTAAGGACATTCTGAGAGTTGCTCTGTTATGTATTGGGCAGATAGCTTCACTCTGCTAGCCCTTAATGAAAGTGTCATTCCTCATGTAAATCAGTTTTGTTTTTTTTTTCAATTCACACTAAAAAGAAAACTGTTTATAGCCAGAGCTTTTTACAATTAAAAAAAAAATTTAGTAAATTTTTAAATAACTTTTGCAAGGAGTAAGTAACGTAGGTATTATTTGCTATCTATCCTAAAATGACTTTTAATAACATTGGGGTCCTTACCCAGTAGCAATTATTGAGCCACATTCTCTGCCTTAGCATAGTTTTCTCATTGGGACATATTTTTCTACTTATTTATCCAAGTGTTTCTCAGGCTCCTGCCCTGTATACTTACAACTAATATTGCAGCCAGAGCTCCTTGAATGAGTCCAGTCAACACATCACTCCAGTGGTGTTTGTAATCAGAAATTCGAGAAAGGCCCACATAAATGGATGCGGCAACAAGACCAAATTGCAGTGTAGGGCGTAAGAGTCTTGCCCAGTCTCCCTTCATCCTGGCTTGAAGATAAAGCTAACAGAAAAGATAAGAATAAAGAAAAGAGCTTAACATACCAACTGGAGACTATGTTTTATATTAATTATCACCACATTGCTAAAGGACTGATGTTTAAAATGACAGTCACTAAGTATTAATATTCATTAAATAATCTGTTATTTATTATATATGGAACAGGGCTTTAGGCAAGCGTTCTTGTACTCATTAATACCTAAAAATTAATCCCAAAACAAAACCAAAAGGATAAAAAATTAAAAGAATAAAAACTATTGCCCTAGTAACAGCATTTATTACTTAGACCACTCTTCAAATTATGAACAAGGTAAGTGTTTCTGACCTTCTAGGATTTCAGGGGGCAGCTCCTCACCTTCCAGTTTGAATTATAACTGTCTGTCATTAGTTTAGAGTCTTGAGATCAACTGCTAGCATTCTGAGCACAGGTTGCCCTTACCCTGGGCCAGGCTACTATGTTTTCTACCCAGCCTATCTAGGAACTAAGTTTGCTTAATTCACCCAAACAATTTACTTGAGAGCTCCTCTGGCCTCAAATTATTTAACAGAGCAACTGAGACTAAATAAATAATCTGTATTTATAAGTAAATACAATAATCTGCCTAAGTAAATAATACAGTTTGTAGTTTAGTCCTGATCCAGTAAAGGAGTCTATTCTTTCAATAGCACCTGTACCCTTTAAGTTCTATGACTTTTCTAATCAGACCTGAGAATCTTGCCTTTGCCATGTCAGCCTGCCTCTGACTTCGGGTGCATCCCTAAAGATTGTAATGTAGAATGAATTTGGAATAGCTTCCTATGAACTCCTTTCAGCCAATATAGTCTCATTTTTTAAAAAAAAATTTTTTCCTAACTTCTATCCAATAAGAATATACTTCTTAATATTCATTTTTAAAAACTCTGCTCAGTAATTTATGGCTCATATACTTAAATTGTTTTCTGAGGACCGCATTTAATTATGTGGCTGTACCCAATGATGCTGCCTATTTAAAATAGATACACAAATCTATTTCCAGTTCTTTGGGCACTGCTGTGTGTGTTCAGTTCTCAGCACCTGGCAAAGCCCCAGAGGTTGTCTAATTTTATCAAGTACTTTATAGTATAAACATCTAACCCTAAAAGAGCATACCAGTTGTTTAACTGAGTTGGACTCCTTAGCTGGCTGAAGTGCTACTGGCTTTCTGTAGAGCTCCTCTCCCCTTTTTTTGTTTGTTGTTGTTGAAGCTATAAAAACATTAAGGAGTAAGAGGCTTGTCTCAAGATTCTAGAGTTGGGAAGATAGTTGGTTCTGGTTGTAACAAAGTTGACATGTGCCAACTGAAGCCCAATTAGGTACCACAGCCATGCCAGATAAGATTCACCTCATTCGTTCTATTTTAATTGGAAACTTTTTGTTCATTTTAAGGAGGACAGTTCCTTGACTAGGGCTGAAGCCAAGTTTCATATATCAAGTTTAACTGACCCTCTTCTGGTTATTATTAAGCTACCTTTTCAGATAAGGGTTAAAGGCATGGGTTATTCAGACTATAAAAACATATACCTAAGAATTACAAATACTTACATGAATGCAGACATCTTAGGGAGAACTGCACCCATCCCTGCTAGCGACACAGCAATAAAAAAAACCAAAAAGCAAAGAAAACCTCTAAAATGGACGTAAAGCTAGTCCTAACCTAAAGGAAACTCAGAGACAGAACTTTAAGGCTCTTCCTCACTTAAGATTCTAAAATCCCTCTAACAATACTTTCCTTTGAAAGAACCCTGACTTTGACTCTAGGTAGCCTGCAGACATCTGTTAAATAAGTATTAATTTGCCCCAATCTCTTCCTCAACATCCCTGTGAAAATAACATTCACTTACGGATCAGTAACCAAATAAGTTGCAATATACTTGAGGTGAACCCTTTACCCTCTAAGTACTTAGTTTCTTCTTACACGTCTACCCAAGTACAGATGGTCCCCTCGGTGTGGATCCAGAGGTCACTCCCCCTGTGGGAGCTCTGGGATTCCCCAGTTGTGATCATACACCTAACCTTGTGCTCCACTCTGTGTTCTGGCCCTTCTGCTGACTAACGGCCATATGGCCTGAGTGCCGGCTCTGGTCACAGAACAGTTCTCAGCTCTGGGTGAGGTTGGTTAATTGAGTGTGCTTCCTATATGCCTGTTCTGTGTTTCCCTGGGTCCAGGGTACTCAATGTAGCTCTACAAAAGCTGGGCACCACCTCTAGCCCTGCTCTTCCCTGGGAAGACTCTTCCATTTCAGTAGACCCCAAGGCGGTAAACATTTGAGTTTCTTGAACCTTGGGTCAACTGAGTTCTACAGTTGACATGCCCTAAACAACTCCAGACCTCGACAACTCGCCTCCCATGTTGCCAGCCAGAAGTCTGTCCTACATGAGCCGGTCCAACAAAGCACACCATGCTGTCTTTCTGGTGGCTCCACTTCCTCATCCTTTCTCAGGTTCTGCAGTGCAAATCTTTTAAGCTCCCACTCTCTGGAGGCGATAGAGACTTGGCTTCCTCCTACCACTCATTTAACTGCTTTCCAGAATCTTTACCTCTTGCTTATTGTCTCCTTTTCCATTCTTTGACTTTGTGGATTTATAACTTTTAAAATTCTACTCCTTGTCCTTTGAGGGGAGAAGAAAGTATGTATGTTTCATTAAAAAGAAGTCTCCATTCCTCCATCTTTCCCTGTCTCAGAGGAGCTGACTATCTGATGCTCCTCAGCCCTGTTACGTTAGAACTAGATACAGGGACAGCTCATGCTTTAATACCAGAGCTGATAATAAAAAGGCTCTGTAGGTCCCTGCCTTTGCAACCTCCACTGTTCCCCTTCTTCCCACACATGCATATGTTAATCACATGTGCACTCAACCCATTAGAGGTAAGGCATTCAATTGCTTATCTCTTAAGATTTAGAACTTACAGAACTCCATATCCAATGTTGTATATGGTACCAGACTGGTTCAGTGGCAGCATCTACAACTTTCAATTCTCCCAGGCTTCCCTGGTGGCGCAGTGGTTAAGAATCCGCCTGCCAACGCAGGGGACACAGGTTCGAGCCCTGGTCCGGGAAGATGCCACGTACGGCAGAGCAACTAAGCCCGTGCGCCACAACTACTGAGCCTGTGCTCTAGAGCCCACAAGCCACAACTACTGAGCCCATGCACCCCAGAGCCCGTGAGCCACAACTACTGAAGCCCGCGCACCGCAACGAAGAGTAGCCCCCGCTCTCCGCAACTAGAGAAAGCCCACGTGCAGCAACAAAGACCCAACGCTGCCAAAAATTAATTAATTAATTAATTATTTTAAAAAACTTTCAATTTTCCCTCTGGGGAAAACTGCTGATCCACAGACAAAACTGAAGGGGACCACATAGCCCTGCCTTGTTTTCTGGGAGGGCACTGAGTATGACTTAGAACAGGCTTGACCTAGAAATCTGCTGGGCTGTAATGTGCCCTCTGGGATTTACGCTGGGAGTAAGAAGGAGTTCTCTATTTTCAGAAGTTGTAGAAATGGCACCTAATGGATACGTGATAGGCTACTTGCAAACCAAAGAGGAAGCAAAAGCTATGGTTAGATAAGAACGAGCCATTTAATAGAAAAGAATGAAGCAGCCACGGTGTGGAGTGGCAGCCACACTGTAAAAAACCAGGTGGTCAGTGAGACACATGGAAAAAGTTCTGTTCCTGGTGGTGTGCCTGTTCTAATCCATGTATGTCTTTACTATAAACCATCCTCTCCTCTAGGAGATCTACGTAAGTCAGCTGCTCACAACCAAAAGATAAAAAAGATGCAGACCTACTAGAGAATGGACTTGAGGACACGGGGAGGGGGCAGGGTAAGCTGGAACGAAGTGAGAGAGTGGCACTGACATATATACACTACCAAACGTAAAATAGATAGCTAGTGGGAAGCAGCCGCATAGCACAGGGAGACCAGCTCCATAGCACAGGGAGATCACCTCGGTGCTTTGTGATCACCTAGAGGGGTGGGATAGGGAGGGTGGGAGGGAGATGCAAGAGGGAGGGGTTATGGGGATATATGTATATGTATAGCTGATTCACTTTGTTATACAGCAGAAACTAACACACCATTGTAAAGCAATTATACTCCAATAAAGATGTTAAAAAAAAAAAGCCAGTTAACAGCCGCCTCTGTGTGTTTAACCAAAATCCTGTTTTGTTTTATTTTTAAATTTGAATTTCTGTGACTCAAATGATAGAGAGTTTTACTTTTTAAAAAGGTACGTTTCAAATGAAAAGGAAAACAGGCTGTTCGTACACCTGGGTTCAAACAAGGAGAAAAACTTAGAAAAATAAAATCCCACATCAGAACAAACATACTAAATGTCCACTGAAGGCACCATTACAAGAGAACTGTGGCACTAGGCATGGGATTTACTTCTATGACTTTTTTTCTGCAAACAGTACAAGGGTGTGAGCCCCTAAGCCGAATGACTCATCTATCATTCTCTCAGGCCCATTCTAAGATTCTTCTCTGAACATGCTTCACTTTGGCCTAGCTAACTGACCTGCCCAGTGGGTATTTCATTGGGGGGAAGGGGGTACTGCTTGATGAGAGATTCTAGCCTCTGGATGCCTCCCAATCCTAACATTCAACTTTCTGGTGAAGGAAAAAGCTCCAAAATAGTTCACAACTAGAAATAAAAGACAAGGTGGAAACGGCAGAACAAAAGCAATAACCTGCAGCACTTCACTGAGGTGCTTCCCAGAAGCAAAAGCTTCACGCTGTAATAGTACAGGATTCATGAAGCCCCAGTGCGGGACAGCAAAGGAACAAAGGATGAAAACAAATGCAGCTGGCGAGTTTCGTCACTAGGGCAATCCACAAAACGCCAGTCAGCAGTGGAAGACTTGTAGACATAAAGAGGCAGGTAGAAAAGAGGGCCTAATCCAGGGATTTACACTGAGCTGGATTTGCAGTGGTAACTAAGTTTTTAAGAGGAGAAGCAAAGGGAATTAACACAAGGGTGAGCCAAGGAGAGAGAATGGATGGGGGAGGATCCCCAGTTAGGTGTCCAGTCTTCGCTCACGTATAAAGGACTGCACCTCCTATGCCTACCTCCCCCACAAATTTGAACAGTGTCCTGAAATATTTAAGAGAACAGTCATGTTTTATAAAAGGAACACATGAACCTGCCTGGTGGCATCCCTGCTCTAACATACAGGAAAATGCAACAGGCCTTGGATTTCCAGGAGACACAAGTTGGGAAATGAAAAAGAGTTAACAGGAAAGACAAAGATACAGCATATACTTCACTAACCGTTACACTCCTCCCTCCCCCCATTTTCATCTATTAAAAGGAGGAGGATAGACAAATACCACAGGAGGATGTGATAGGGAGAGGGAGTTAACCTCAAGGCCCCAAAAGGAAACTGCAGTGAGGTCTATCTATTCCTCCCTGTCTTGAACCTGACCAGTGAGTCAAATCAAGAGCTCAGAGCAAATCAATTACAACCACTGACTGCAGAGCCCAGTTTCAGAAAGCAGAAACTAGTTTGAAGAGAATTAGCCTTGCGACTTGACCAATATCCTCCAAGGAATGCTCTCACTGAAACCAGGCCTCACCACTGGCCTTTGTGAAAAGGAAGGTTTCAGGGGTAGTTTTTGCCTCCAAAATGAGCAAATGCCACTCTTCAGGTAGGGCTTCTGGTCAGGAAAACCCCATGTAAATCTTATGGCTCAATGCAGGATAAAGTGTCCAATCTCTCTTAGCAAAGTAAAACCTACTGAAAATGGGTTGAATATAAGCTACTATGCCTGATATTTTTAAAGAAATAAAAGCTGCTTAGCTGGGATATTACTAGAGATTCATAAAGGCAATGTTCTTATTCCTTAGGGCAGGAAGGACAGGAGTCAATTTGCTCAAAATAACTAGATATTCAAGCCCAGAGAGGAGGGTTGTAGGAAGACGCTCCACCGTGCAGGCAGCAAATGCTTCACTGCCAAGTGCAGAGAGGCCTCCCCCAAAACACAGAGAAGCTAACACTTGTGAGCCACTTTATGAAGAGCCTCACGATATGGGTCACAAAGACAACGTTGTCAGAATAAACAGTGAGGACTTCCCAGTGCACAGGACCACACTGGAAAAAAGAAGGTGTACACATTTTTCCTTTTGTGTAAAAAATTACACTTTTTTAAAAAATAAGGAAACTCAATGTCTATGACACTATGTAAACATTCTTCCATTATTTTATTATCACTGAAGAATAGGATATCACCTTTCTTTTGCTGTCTAAAACTTCTGAAGAAAAAAAAAACATTTAGCTTCCATTAAAGGATCTAGTTGTACAACCTCATTTTTAAAATTTGATTGTTGAACAAGGTATTTTTTGAAGCTGGTTCATTTTTATTTTGCCTTTCCGAGACTGACCTTGTAACACTTAACTATAAAATGCTATTGCATCATAAAGTCTCTTAATGCAGGCATACCTTGGAGATATTGTGGGTTTGCCTTCAGACCACTGCAGTAAAGTGAATATCGCAATAAAGAAAGTCACATTAATTTTCTGGTTTCCCAGTGCATACACAAGTTATGTTTATGCTATACTGTACAGTCCATTAAGTGTGCAGTAGCATTTTGTCTAAAAAAGAGTACATACCTTAACTTAAAAATACTTTATTGCTAAAAAAGGCTAACAATCATCTGAGCCTCCAGCGAGCTGTAATATTTTTGCAACAGTAATATCAAAGATTACTGATCACAGATAACCACAACAGATATAACAGTAATAAAGAAAAAGTCTGAAATATTTTGAGAATTACCAAAATGTGACACAGAGACACGAAGTGAGCAAATGCTATTGGAAAAATGGCACCCATAGACTTGCTTGGTGCAGGGTTGCCACAAATCTTCAATTTACAAAGAACGTACTATCTGTGAAGTGTGATAAAGTGAAGCACAATAAAATAAGGTACACCTGTACTTTATTCTTAAAATAAGAGGGTTTCCAGCTTCCCTGGTGGTGCAGTGGTTAAGAATCCGCCTGCCAATGCAGGGGACACGGGTTCAAGCCCTGGTCGGGGAAGATCCCACATGCCGCAGAGCAACTAAGCCCGTGCGCCACAACTACTGAGCCTGTGCTCTAGAGCCCGTGAGCCACAACTACTGAAGCCTGCGTGCCACAACTACTGAAGCCTGCGTGCCACAACTACTGAAGCCCGCACGCCTAGAGCCCATGCTCCGCAACAAGAGAAGCCACCGCGATGAGAAGCGCGTGCACTGCAAAGAAGAGTAGCCCCCACTCACCGCAACTAGAGAAAGCGCACGCACAGCAATGAAGACCCAATGCAGCCAAAAATAATAAAATAAATAAAATTTTAAAAATCATATAAAAAAAAATAAGAGGGTCCCCCCCCCATTTTCAACCACAGTCAAGGAATTATTTTCACATTTTTAAAGGGCTATTTGAAAAAAAAGAATATGCGACTGAGATTGCACCTGGCTTAGAAAGCCTAAATATTATCTGACCTGTGACTGAAAAAATCTGCCAACCCCTGAATTAGACTAGCAACAGCATGCTCAACACAAAGAAATATACCTTGGTCTACTTATTTTGAAACATTGCTTCTAATACCAAGCCAGGCACATTGTGTTGTTCCACCTTCATCTGATGAGAGACCTGGCCAGGAGAGCACTGCAAGGCAGGCCTCAGTTTATTCTTCTCTAGACTTTAATTTTACCATCTTTAGGATTCACAGAGTTCCTAAATTTAAATCTCAAATCCTACCTTAAAATTAGGCAGGATTCATGTAGTTTATGGGCCATTTGCCCAATGCTCACATTAATTCACAGTTTGGGAAACATCTTCATGAAATATCAACAGTGCTAGGTAGTGTATGGTCAATGCCAGATGAGGGACTGTACAAATGCTGAGGAAAGTAGGTGGTGTCAGAGGGTCTGAGTAAGACAGAGATGGGGGCAAGCACTATCTAAACACAGAGATGGGGGCAAGGCCCAGATACAAGGCATTCTGCAGCAGGGAGGGAAGCCAAGCTGAAGCACTGACACTGAGAGGTACTTGGGTTCCTATTGTAGAGTTTCATATAGAAATTTCATAACAGGCAGTGATAGAAACACTCTGGGGTTACAGCCAAAATATGACAGTGCTGGGAAAAGTACTTCAGGGTATTCCTTACTGTACTGGAAAAAGGACAGTCTCATCCCATTCCTCTTTTCCTGAACAATCAAGTAAATTTGGACTCTTTGGCACGTGGCCAAACTCCAGGGGAGTCACTAAGCACATCAACTGGCTACGTGCAACCCTACCCTGTGCTGCCGCCAACCTAGGTGGTTTTCACAGGTCTAACTCCAGGCGCTATACAGTGTGCAGGGCTCCACTCCCTGCCTGAGCAGAACAATGGTCAGGTATTTTCTTTAAGAGACATTTGTAACCAGAAGTTAATTTCTGGGTGTCAGGAATTGACAGGGAAGTTCTGGCTATCAAAAACTGTCCTCAGAGAGGATTTAAATGACTACATGTCCACCCGAATCTGGGACTGACACATGATGCCAAGATGCCTCGGGGAGCGAGACGAGTCATTGCCTAAGGAATCTGGGGTGGGGGCATAGTGGTTAAGTGTGGTATATAAATGTGAACGCTGGAAGGCAAGGAGACATCTGTGTGTTCAGGGGCTGAGATAAAAGCTGGAGCCTACATCCACATCAACTAAATATTTCCACTGCTCAGAGTCAGTGAAACGCAGCGCATGGCTGCTCTGGTCTGCTTGCTTCTCCAGAAATTTCCTGGTCTATGACAAACCTATTTGAACTTTTTCTTTTGCATTATACCTTTACATCTAAATAGCTGATACTGACCCAATCACCAAACTAAAGTTGAGGTAATCTGCCCTCTGCTTATAGCCCTAATTTGCCTCCTCGTTTGCTCCTGGGTGTCCACAGAGTGGGCTGGCCATCGAGGCCCTCTATAATTTCATCCTCTATACGTTAATTTCATATTTTCACAAAAGAGCTCAGTAAAAGTTTCTATTTGAGCGAATATACAGATATTTTAAGAAGGGTCAAGGAGCAAAGAAGAAGAGCAAAAATAAATATAAGGCATGGAGTATGATACAGCTGAGAATATTCTTTGAAATTAAAAACAGTGGGTGGCGGGCTTCCCTGGTGGCGCAGTGCTTAAGAATCCACCTCCCAATGCAGGGGACACGGGTTCGATCCCTGGTCCAGGAAGATCCCACATGCCACGGAGCAACTAAGCCTGTGCACCACAACTACTGAGCCTGCACTCTAGAGCCTGCGAGCCACAACTACTGAGCCTGCGTGCCGCAACTACTGAGCCTGCATGCCACAACTACTGAAGCCCGCGTGCCTAGAGCCCATGCTCCGCAACGAGAAGCCACCGCAATGAGAAGCCCGTGCACCACACGAAGAGTAGCCCCCGCTCGCCGCAAACAGAGAAAAGCCCATGCGCAGCAACGAAGACCCAAAGCAGCCAAAAAAAATAATAATAATTTATAATAAAATAAATTTATTAAAAAAAAACGGTGGAAGTTATATGTCACCATTTTATTTTCAGAGATCTGCATCACCTGACCTTCTTCGAAATAACTGGACGAGGGTCCAGCTCAAGTAGTCAACAAAGCAAGGGAGCCTGATTAACAAGAGATTCCCAGAGAGCTTGTAGACCTTAGCAGCCTCCTCCCAAGGCCCCTATTTCCCCATCTGTGAAGGGTGGCAATCATCCCTCCACTCCTACTTCATGGGAGCTTTCAGAAGGAGTCAAAAATTAAGAGTAGTGTAAATGCAAATCATCATCAATATCAACCAAACCTCAGATTCTTAGTTCTCTCTCATAAAACGGGACTTAAAGATACTGACACACAGGTGAGTGAATAACAAACCACAAAAGTAGCCCTGGTGATGTCTGGCTCTGGGGCATACAAACATTCAAAAGCCGTTCAGTATAGTCACAAACTTTGCTTTGGGAAAAGTTCTCAGGATATATTAATAGCTCTAGCCATTGCCAGCCTTCCCCTTCTCCCCCAGTCCCCATTTCCTGTTTAAAGCGAAAAAAATATGGTGGCTCCCTTTAGAAAACATGGTAATTTTTCCTAGAAAGATAAATGAACAGAGATTGCTAGAACAGTATTTGCTGTTACTACCGTCAAATAAGTCACATTTCCCATGGCACATTTTCAGAAACATTTGGGTGAATATTTTAAAAAGGGAGCTCTAAATTCTGCTGAATTGGTACACTGTTGCTTCCTCACAAAATTAACATAAGATGAAAGCCTTGCAATTTCCAGAAATGTTGAAGAAGCCAAAAATTAGCTCTATTGAAAAGGTTTTGAAGTTTGGGTTTGAATTTTATATAACACATCTGCAATTTTTACGTTTTATAAATTTTACGTTCTTTCATTTTTTGGAATTTTTTTTTTCAAATAAAAGGAAGAGGGGCTTCCCTGGTGGCGCAGTGGTTGAGAATCCGCCTGCCAATGCAGGGGACATGGGTTCGAGCCCTGGTCTGGGAAGATCCCACATGCCGCGGAGCGACTGGGCCCGTGAGCCACAACTACTGAGCCTGCGCATCTGGAGCCTGTGCTCCGCAACAAGAGAGGCCGCGATAGTGAGAGGCCCGCGCACCGCGATGAAGAGTGGCCCCCACTTGCCACAACTAGAGAAAGCCCTCGCACAGAAGCAAAGACCCAACACAGCCAAAAATAAATAAATAAATTAGAATTAAAAAAAAAAAAAGGAAGATTTGGTAAAACTGATGTTAAATTCTCTCTAAATGAAACCAAATAACTCCCAGCAGGCTACTCTTAACAATACACATCGTGAATCTTTAATCCATGTCATGAATTTAATATCATATAGCACTTAATGTGATCAGAGGGGGAAGGGGAATGGGAAACAACAAATTTACACAGCACAACTATATAAAAAATCCACTTACAAAGAAAATCAAGACAAAAATTACAGCTGATCTGTTACGGTAGAGATCTTCTCCTCTCCCTTCTTTTCCCACCAAATCTTGATAATTTTATACATACAGAGAGACACACAGACACAGAAGACATTATAAAAAATAAAAGTCAATTAAGTTGACTTTTAAAGACCCCTTGTGTGTACCCTAAAGCCTGGTCTTCCACTAATTACTCTCACTACACATTCATCTCTAGTTTGATATGCAAAATATGGGTGCCAGTCTTCTCTAACTCTTCACTGCTGACTTTGTGTAATGCAAGTGCAATCAGAATCGCCATCGGGAGACTGTATAGATGACAAGCTCCTGAAGCAGCAACTGGCTCTCCCTGAAGTTAGAACCTTTCTAGTCCCATGGAAAGCAGTCTGGGAGATGTTTCACAAAGTGGAAGGGAAATAAAACCTGCTCAAATAGGAGCAACAACAGCTGCCTTCACATCCAATAATCAAAAGTCCTCACCCCGGCAGCCCCCACGGAAGGCAGGCTGCTCGGCACCCACGCCACGCAGATGACGCCAGGGCTCTCGGTCCGGTGAGGTTGTGAGGAGCAGCAGTCACCTTGGCCTGTATTTCAGAGCAATGACCTGCTGAGATTACGCAGAAGCTGTTCGTATGTTCCAGAAAACCTCTTCAGAAAATGTGTCCCAAAGTAAGGGGACACGTCACCTCATTCTTAGCACCAGGCTTGCAGACTTGATGGTTATCGGTTTAGGCCTCTACCATTGTCAGAAAAGTGACAAGTGTCCTCGACCACTTGTCTGCTTCAGGAGTAAAGACTCCCTATTATCCTGAAGGTTCCCAATTTGCAGCTTGCTATACAACGCGCCTGTCTGCTTCCTCTAAATGAAGGACAAAAAGCTGTTTCAAACAATTGTAACTGGCTTTGGCAGGAGCACAGGCATCCAGTTCTCCTCTGAACTTAGTGCAGCCAGCAACGGCTTACAGCTGACTGAGAAGTGAAGCCGATGAGAAGGTCAGAGGGGTCTCACAGGAGAGGACACCAAACCTGAACACATGAAGTGCAGGCAGCACGTAAGCCACCCTCAACAGACACAAAGTACTTACTGCCACGAACATCATGCAGTACATGGAGAACGAAGAGTGGCCCGAGTAAAAGGACAATCTAGAAGAGAAAGAAGAGAAACATTAATTTTCTCTCCTAGAGACCAAGAATATTTTTTATTTCATAAATCTCCTTACCTCCCCAGTCTACACAGCTCCCTCCCCTTACCTTCAGAAATCAGAAGGGTGGGGCAGGGGGCAGTTAAAGAGTCCTAGGAGGGTCTGAGGTCCGATTTCTACTCAGTATCATTTTATTGATACTTTTAGGATGGGTAATGAGTCGCTGAGAACAAACTTGCCAAGCATTTCTGAAGTAATACATGACAAGCCATAACTGGCATAAGTGGCCTAACTTTATTACATAAAAACTTCTATGACCATGATTTAAGTTTTATTTTCCACTTGAAGGGTTTGTCCCTGAACAGCAGTAATGAATACCTCCTTTGGAACACTCACAAGTTGACTACTTTTTAAAAAATAAATTCAAAAATTTTAAAGTGTTATTTTAGCATCTTGCCTTAGATTTCCCACCAGATTAAGTGCTTTTGTTTGACATTTATTTTCACACTGTGCACGGATAGTCCTGTACCAAATGAACCAGCTCTTTCAATATTATAGTCTATAAACATCTAGGTATCATCTTTCTACCTAAAAATGACAGCATGCTTACAAAACTTAATTCTATTGCACTTAAGAACAAAACCAAGAGGAACCAGGTTCTTAAGTATTTTACTTATTACACCCTATTTGGCTCAAAAGGAATTTGGTTCCCCTGATTCAGAGAGGAGAAAAGACTCCTAAAACACATATCAGAAAGTCATGTGTGTACGTTTGGCAACTGAGAGTAAGTAGGAGAGTGGAGATTTCCTATGCAGATACTGATGATGATTCCACCAAGAATTACGATAGTCTCTTTTATAATCAGATACATTCCTAAGAAAGAGAATATTCCAACTTCCTGTGCCAAATAGGATTTACGTGACGAAACTTGGTAATTATCCTGGGTTTAATCTATGTAAAACAAGAAAAATAAATCACTTTTAGCCTTCCCAACTACTTGGCTATCGAAAGATCAATACAAATCCTTGTTTTAAATCAGATAATTTGAGCAGAGTTCTGTATATTTTATGGCTAGTTTCAGTAAGTTATATTGAAGAGCCTAAAGTTAATAAAAGCCAATTTCAAGGATTGTCAAGTCCCATCAAGCCAACGTGACCATGATCACAGAAATGTTCTCAAAGCCAAGCAAGTTAAAAGTTTCACTGAAACTCCATGTTCAGAGTATTCACTGTAGATTGTGCCACAAAAATCATAAAAACCAAACTCATGTAATGGCTTCGAACACCTCTGGTTCATTCACAGGGTGATTTCATTAGTTGAAAACAAAATGTTTTTAGTTGTTTATTCTGAATATGTAAACAGATATTTTATCCAGTTTAAGATCAGCCAAAGAAGTCTGGCTCTGACTTCGACAGACAGGGATTAAAAACATGAAGGGAGAGCTTAGAGACTCAGTCTCTAAGTCTTCACCCACAGTAAGTTATCAAACACATCACGGTAACATTGGCTTTTATTTCCATTCAAAAGAAAACAATAAAACACCGAAAACATGAATTCAAATTATTTTCATATTCCATTCAAAAGAAAACAATAAAACACCGAAAACATGAATTCAAATTATTTTCATATTCCATACAAATCTCTTCATTGAAGTCTCTAGGAGATACAGCTTCTAAGGGCATTTTATTATGTCCATAATTCACAAATGAACAAACAATTGTATGGATACTTTAATAAAATCCAAAGAGTAGTCAAAATGCAGATTGTTTTCATCACAGTGACCTCAACTGAAAAGTTTAAGATTTTGGCCCTGGTCTAAGAACGCTGCTCTGTTCTTAAGATTTTAACCAATCCTAGACTACCATCTCACTTCACTATAGCCACTCTGATCAAAGTAGATACATACAGTAACAATTTAAGCTAGCTTTCCATCAAAGCTTATGAAAGACTATTCAAAAAGAAAATTTACAGAGATAAAAATATATTCTGAAATGCAGCTGTTTGCACTAACTCCAAGGCATGGTCTAGTAAACAATGAGCAAGTAGACTGGTCTTGTCTATGTAACTTGCTGTGAATGGGATTCTATTCCAAATAGCAAACTTAAGATGACTTTTTTTCTTAACATTTGTCAGCCAGGGCATCCCTTTCTCCTGGGAGAACTCATTAAACCTGGTCTGAACCCCAAAACCACAGCCTTAAGAGTGTTCACAGCCATCCGCCCATCCCACCCCCCCAGGGTCTGAGTTCCTACTCCTCAATTCACCATAACATCGACATCAGCATTCAGCCTTACAAACTGCAAAGACAACCAAATCCAGCTTTTATCAGTCATCAGAAGCAATCAACTCACACAAAGTGTTTCTTAATTTTTTAATGGAATTTACTAAGTATTCTGGGGTTCACCAGGAGGTTAAATCACAAATAACCTCCTAGCCACCTCACTGCTCTTCCCCTACCACCTGACTTTTCTTCCTTTCCTCTTCCCAACTCACAAAACAGTAAAAAACACAAAACAGTTACACCTTTAGTTATTCTTTTAGTTGAAAATGTCTTTATTTTGCATTAATTCTTGAATGATGATACCTTGAATTCTAGGTTGATGATTTTTTTCTCATCACTTTGAGGATATCATCATACTATCTTCTGGCTTCTACATTTGCTGTTAAAATGTGAGCCATATGTCTGCCATGCCTTTCTGAGTTATATGTCTTTTCTCTGTAATTGCTTCCTCTACCCCCAAAGTCTGCAACATTCTGCAGTTTTGTTATCATGTCTCTAAGTAAGAATTTCCTTTTATTTATCTGTTTTAGTATTTGTTGGCTTCCTATGTCTGAGGATTTGTATACTTCACCAGTTTTGGATAGATAGGTCTCAATCATTTCATCTTTGAATTATGTATCCTCCATCCTATTATCATTTTCTGAGATTCTGATTCAACATGTTAGACCATTTCATTCTATCCCACCACATCTCTTAACCTTTCTTTTCTATTTTTAATCTTAGTCTCCTCAGGTCTGTCTTCCCTCCCTTTCACTGTGTCTAATCTGCTTAATCAATCTGGTTTTTTTATTTAAATTACTATGTATGTATCATTTATAGAAGATCTCTTTGGATCTTTGGCAAATCTGTCTAGTGAATTTTGATTCTCTTGATCCTACATCATCTTCTCAGTCTCTTCTTAATTTACTTCTATACAGCAGATATGTTGATTTTATATTCTATAGGGTAATACTAATATCTGCAATCTTTGAGAGATTATGTAGTTTGTTTTATCTGCTGACTCTCACTTAGAATAGATTATATGTTCATTTATATTAGAGTATGAGCTCATATTCTTGGGACTCTGCATGCAGGGAAGCTTAAGAGTCCTTGCTTTAAAGAGAATTCTTCCAGAAATATGTGTTCTCTTCTGCTGGATTCACTATCAATCCACTTCAAACTTCTCCTTTTTTTTTTTCTTTAAGCCACACAGATGGTATGAATTCTGGCCTCAGAAGAGTACAAGTATGATATTATGATTAAGAATTCTTTTTGATGGTTCCTCCTGGGAGGATGTTGCCCTTTGACAGTCCTTATAGTATCCACGGGCCTTCCATTTGTCTTTCTACACTGCTCTGGCCTCAGCCTTTATCTCCTGTGCCCCATGTTCAGAGACTATCAAAACTCAGGCTCTAGGCTACCAGGAATTGGCAGGTACTTTCAGGGCACACATCAAATCTACAGCATTAACTGACCCCAGCCTCATAAAAATTCCTTTACTCTCCCACCAGCTCAGCTACTTATTTAAAAGATTTATATGTATTTTAAGATTTATGTATATTTTAATATATAATACAAACATGTGCATATGTATATGTGTGCTATATCATCTAGCATGTTTAGTTGAACTGTATCAGTAAGCATTTCTAATCCTCCATATTGCCAGAAATAGAAGCAATCTTTTTTTTTTTTAACATCTTTATTGGAGTATAATTGCTCTACAATGGTGTGTTAGTTTCTGCTTTACAACAAAGTGAATCAGCTGTACATATACATATATCCCCATATCTCCTCCCTCTTGCGTCTCCCTCCCACCCTCCCTATCCCACCCCTCTAGGTGGTCACAAAGCACCGAGCTGATCTCCCTGTGCTATGTGGCTGCTTCCCACTAGCTAGCTATTTTACATCTGGTAGTGTATATATGTCCATGCCACTCTCTCACTTCGTCCCAGCTTACCCTTCCCCCTCCCCATGTCCTCAAGTCCATCTCTACGTCTGCGTCTTTAGAAGCAATCTTTTTTTAAACAAGACTTAGAACCAATAAAATGTTATCTAAAATAAACTGCTCTACTAGGAGACACAATACTTTGGCAAAAACAGTTTGTTTTTAATTATAAAGTGGCCAGCACTCACAAATGTTTCCAATTATTACTATTCCACCAGTTCACTGGGTATGCCAAAGTGGCTCTGTTGCAAATTAGGAGAATTTCCTTTTTTCTCCTAAAATTCATCCTAAAATTGCTTCCTAAAGCGTTCTAAAGCAGAAAGGTTGTCAAAAGACTGTTAATGGTTACAAGCTATTGAGTACCTTCTATGTTCAGGTACTTAATACACAGAATTTCCACTCTTTACAAAAACCCCCATAATAGGAACTGTCAATCCTATTTTACACATAGAGAAAACGGAACCTCCCAGAGGTTCAGCAACTAGCTCAAAAGTCACATCACTTTGAGGTTTAAATCTGAATCTTCCCAACTCTTTCCCACCATACCATGATTCCACTCCTGTGAATGGCAGGCAAGCCCAGCATCAACATTAATCCTGCCATCTCCAGGAAGGGAGCACCCATCAGAAAGAACAGGAGTCACTGCTTATACATGGCAACATGTGTGAATATATGAAGAAGAACTTAGACGATCTGTGACAAAATAAATGTCATCTATGTGCAAATAATCATCTTAAGAGAACACTAATTTGTTCTTTGTATGCTATAAAGACCAAATAAAAGGAAGTCAAATTGCAAAATGGGGCATTTTCTCCAAACGTTATTTCCTGATTATAAAGTTTACATAACAGCAAATTAACTTGAAGGACATGTTAAATTTCCCTTCTGTGATAACCTTTAAACATGGACTGATCCTGTAAAAAAGTTAAAATATGTCCCACACAACGGTACATAGGAGGAATGACCCTTAATGAACAATTTCCCCATATTCATCCTACTTTATTTCAAAAGGATTTGTAAAACCAATAACTGTTACTAAACGCTTAAGCAATGAGATATCAAGTTATTATCTTAAAAAAACTCACATCTAAGATACTTGGGGACTCAAGTAGGCTATAAAATGGGACAAATTAGTACTTTCATACTCAATTGATACAAGCACACACTTCTAAGAGGGTGGTCTGGCAACATCTATCTAAATGTATCTATCTATATGTAATTCCACTTCAAGGCATCAAGGCATCCTAGAGAAACACAGCACCAGCACAAAGATGTTTGCTGCAAAACTGCTGGCAACTCAAGGACCCAAGAGATGATTCTATCACTGTTTTTCTGAATACTACAAATCAGCTAAAAGGAATTAAGTAACTCTATGTGAACCGACAAAAAATTATCTCCAGGATATATTTTAAAATGTCATTTATGTAAACCACATAAAACTATATTTCACATTTAATGTAAAAATACATAGAAAACAACAGAAAGGATACACAAACTGTTAACAGTGGCTCTGGGGAAAACTATCAAATGGGGATTAAAAAAAAAAAACTTTCACATTTTACAGTAATGATATTAGAAACACAACCTGTTATTATAGGGATAATATATATATATATATGAAAATATTTTAAATGGTAATCAAAGTATCTTCAATATGCTTGCTATAAATTTCCTACAAACCTCTTCCCCACTACACACACACACACACAAACACACACACACACACACAAACACACACACCCCACCCCAAACTCCTCTTCCTGAGCAATAGTTTCCCTGAGAGCTTCTCTGCCAACCATGCTACTACTTGGAGTAAAAAAGCAGCTCCCCGAGACTTCCCTGGTGGCGCAGAGGTTAAGAATCCGCCTGCCAATGCAGGGAACACGGGTTCAAGCCCTGGCCCGGGAAGATTCCCACATGCCTCGGAGCAACTAAGCCCATGCGCCACAACTACTAAGCCTGTGCTCTAGAGCCTGTGAGCCACAACTACTGAGCCCACGTGCCGCAACTACTGAAGCCCAGGCGCCTAGAGCCCATGCTCTGCAACAGGAGAAGCCACAACGATGAGAAGCCCGCGCACCGCAACAAGGAATAGCCCCGGCTCACCGCAACTAGAGAAAGCCCATGCAAAGCAATGAAGACCCAACGCAGCCAAAAATCAATCAATAAATAAATAAAGTTTAAAAAAATAAACTTTGTCCTTATTTAAAAAACAAAAACAAAAGCAGCTCTCTACCTATAAGTTCATGCCCAGAACCCAGCAGTGACTCAGGCCCTAGAAGCCTGTTTTCACATCTTTCAATCAAATGTTTGGACATTTATGTGTATTTTTAAATATCACAAGTTGTGTTTCCAATAAAAAAAATATGCACATAATTTAAAACCACTGAAATTCAGTATATTAACTCTGGTTATTACAAGTAACAGAGCCAATACACATGTTAGTTTAATACTGAGTGTTTGAAGAAGGAAGATTTTTTAAAGAGATCAGACTATCTAGAAATGCAAGAACTGCAGAGTATCTCTGCTCTAAAGGATACAAAGACAAAGGTAATAAATGGTGGAGGAACATAAGGTGATCCCAACCAATTTAATTTAAATAAAATACAACAAAAAATAATGTAAATTCATCTTATATCCTTGAACCACCCAGAGATTGAAAACTTATTTCATCAGCAGCAAAAACCCTGTCATACATTCCTTGAATTATTTTTACCATGATTTTATTATATTTCTATATAAAGCTATACCACATTATATGGGGTCAATTTTAACCAAGCCACTTTATATATAAAAGTAATATGCCTATCTGAAATAAGTCACATGTTACTATTCAATTTTACTCATTAATATTAAAGCATCAAACACCACTGCATAGCCACTAACATCAGTTAATCATATACCAAACAATCAAATATCCGCAGATATTAGATCATGAAACTTAAGGGAGAGAAGCCAGCAGGACCACGGAAAATGAAAAAAAGGAGAAAAAAAGTAGGAGACAATTGGTACATGCATAGGGTATTTTTAACTCTTGATTTAATGAACCATTTGATGACTAAAAACAAATGATCATGTGTCTTGTGTCTAGGGAAGAATCTTGCAAAACGCAGGAATCTGGAAAGTAGGAAGTTGCTGAGAACCTTCAGATAAAGGAAAGTAGAACTGTGCGTGTCTTGAAAATCAGGTGACGGGAAGAAATGGTCCCAAACTCTCATCAGGGAAACTGTGTGACTCTAACAACAGATGAGGAGAGAGTTGGTATGACAAAGGGTAAAACATGCACAGGTGCACTAACTAGGGGAAGAGAGGTCACAAGTTTCCTTTGGCATGGGGGAAAATTCATGACCTGGTGCAAAAAGACTCCAAATCACCTAAGCCACCTTATCTAAGCCAGTTAAAAAGGAAACAAGCGGCAAGCGGTAGATTAAACAAAGGACACAGTGTGAAGTATTCCGATGTGGCAACTAATAATACCTTTCCTACCAACCTCCTTTTGAAAACAGTTGAACAAGGAGACTACTGGCTAAAAGGGAAAAGATTTCAGAGTAAGACAGAAGGAAGAGACAGTTCTAAATCACTTTCAAAGCTGTTTATCTTTTTTAAGAGGCACGATTGCTAGCTAGAGGCAAGATGGAGAGATTTTTAGTTTAAGCCCTCCCCCAAAAAGACAACACCAAGGCCAAGAAAGCCTATTAGCACCTAGCTAGAACGCTCCACTTCCAGCCCTAACACAGAACATGAAATCACCACCAACCCTTGGGCACCAGGGTCAAGAAGGATGAGGCTCAAGACATCAATAAAACTGTCTTTAGAACTGCACCAATGCAGAACTTTAGATCTGAGCTGAAGCAGACGCTGCCAGTGGCAAGAGAAGAGACAAAGGCCCACATAGATGTAAAATTATTAGAGCCCAACAGGAAGCTGGCCAGACAGGTCACTCTTGGTTCCTTTCAGATTAGACCAGATTATATCAGTAGAGCTCAGGCTACAGGACTAGCAGAGTGCCACTTAGAGAAACCTTTCTACATGATGGAGAAAAGCAGAAAAGTCACATTTCCTTTAGTATCTCAACTCCTGCTGTTAAGAGAAAAGAAAATTATATCGATTCCTGCTAAAATTACCCATTTTAGTATATATTTAGATTAGAATTAAGTGGAGGAAAGCTAAATATTTTTTACAAGTATAAAAACAGAGTTACTCTCCTGTTTCAAACCCTTCATGAGCACAAACTGCTGAATAACAGACCCTTCATAAGCCCCACCAATCTCTCATCTGCTACCAAACTACTTAAATTTCCCAGCACACACCATGTTTCACACTCTCTGCGCTTATTCGTCCCTCTGCCTGGCCTGGGCTTCCCATTTTTCTTTAATAATTATTATATGAGAGCCACTGTTTCCTCCAAGAAACCTTTCTTGAACAGCTAGGTTGAAGTTACTGCCCTTTCTTTCTCTACAAAGGAGAGATCATCAGCACTCAATGAACACGTCTGTCTTAGCACCAACCTTCTTACAGTAAAATCATCTATAACTGTACTCTCTTCCTCCAATGTATCAGATGGGTAGGGGTGGAACAAGACTTTTTAAATAGGAATTTCTGTATTTTTTTTTATTACATAAGATATGTTCATTATAAAAATTCAGAAGGTACAGCTAAACAAAAGAAAAATTGCTGGTAAACTCCCATCCTCCCTGGCTGAGATCACATCTTAATTCATCTTGTATCCCTAACACCCAACACCATTATCACGCACAGGGTAGGTGCTCAATTTATTTTTTTAAGCTAAAGTAGAATCTAATCTCTTGAATAATCATTTTTATTTAGTTATCCCAGAAAATATTAAATTCTTACACTTTTCATATTTTAAACATTACATACAAATCCACCTTTTCTGCCCATCCCCCCACCATCCACAAGAAGTACACCTCAGCAATCTTGTGTCTTGTTACTTGTACTGAACAAAATGCATAAAATAAAACTAAGGAAAATATGTTATCTTTGCATGATAATTTCATCATGTAATTAAATGCTATGCTTAGCTTAGTCTATGCCAATAAATTGTAGCAAGCCACATACGATAAATTATCTGATTTTAACAGCATTGCCCTCTGCTGTGTTTCCCCTTACAGTGGTTAGGAATTCTGATTTTATCATCAAAGTTCAGGGGAATTAGGAGTTTCAATGTCAAAATGTTACGAGCTTAAACATACAGTACCTAATGCATGTTTCCCAACACATCTGGCAAACATTTTAATAATGTGTGTAAAATGTCCAGAGACCTTTTTTACTTTACAATCAAAAGCAATCAGATTAGTGGAGCAGATGATATCCACAATGATGAAGTGACAGATATATTCTGTTGTAAGTAAAAAACAATTTAAGTTTTTTAAAAGCATTCTCAAAGCAAACGTAAGTGGCCAAAACCCAAAGCAAAACAACAAGGGTTGACAAATAAGGAAAAAGGTTTTATGTATTGTCTGAATGCTACTTTCCATTGCCTATATGAAGAATTTTCTCAATTTTTAAAAGATTCATTTCTATCCTTCAATAAAACAAAATCTTGAAAACTGCCCAACTTCTTCATAAATTTCCAAACATTACCTGAGAAGCAAAATATTGCAGCTGCAATAGATTACATAAGAAAAAATAAAAGAAAAAGTTAGCCAAGTACATACATGTTAAGCTCATTTATTATATAAATGAATAGTAATGTTATTAGATAATGTTATCTAGTGTCTTCCCAAACCTCACTCTCCCAAAAGAGTAGCATTAAAAATCCCATAGCGGGCTTCCCTGGTGGCGCAGTGGTTGAGAATCTGCCTGCCAATGCAGGGGACACGGGTTCGAGCCCTGGTCTGGGAAGATCCCACATGCCGCGGAGCAACTAGGCCCGTGAGCCACAACTACTGAGCCTGCGCGTCTGGAGCCTGTGCTCCGCAACAAGAGAGGCCACGATAGTGAGAGGCCCGCGCACTGCGATGAAGAGTGGCCCCCGCTGGCCGCAACTAGAGAAAGCCCTCGCACAGAAACGAAGACCCAACATAACAATCCATCAATCAATCAATAAATCTTTAAAAAAAAAAATTCCTTTAAAAAAAAAAAAAAATCCCATAGCAACACAAGCTTTTTCTGTCTACTTACTCAATAGAGAACAGCATCACAAGAAAGTCAAGATCCAGGCACCTAGAAGTCATTACGTTACTGACCAGTAGTAACCTGTTAGGAAATCAGCTGGTCCAGGTGAGACTAGTGCCATTTGGTACAGCAAAGTCACAAGACAGAGCAGGGCTTGCTCCTCAAACTAATGTACGGAGACCTTGTTCAAAATGGAGAGGTTATGGGTAGGGCCAATGCTGGGATGCAAGACTCTGCATGTCTAACAAGCTCCCAGGTGATACCCAGCCTGCTGATCAGAGCAGAGAACCACACTTTCAATGGCAAAGGGAGAGAAATGAGAAGAAAAGTAATTTTGACCTCAAGTAGGAATACACTCAGGATTAAGTCAACAGTTTGGGTACTTTTTGAAGATAGTCACATCCAAGGGAATGATGATGCTTTTCCTGTTTTCCATCTTCTCTTTTTATCACAAAACCTACTTAAAACAGAAAAATACTGTGTTTTATTTAAAAATCACTCAAATGCAGATTTCAATTCTTTGAATATGTAGCTAATAAAACCCATACGTTAGGCTTGTTTTGCTGTTCACAAATTCAACTTACTTCCTACCTCTCAATAAAAATATTTATTTGCTATTAGACGAAAATAGCTAAGGGTATCGTTCACATTTATTTTGAATGAAAACTTACACTTTACCACTTGATCCATGGGGTTTATCATTATATTTTAATCTGGAAAAAGTACTCACTAATATATCTATGAAACATTTTTTTTCATATTTCAAAGGTGGCAATGTGGAATTCAAGAGTTCTAAGGAGAAGGTACAAAGCATCAATATGAAGTAATCAGCTGATGACATATTAATATGATTTAGTAGCCTTTTAACATTTAATATAAAGCACTGGTTGATTTATTAAAACCCAAGGATATGTGTCCTCTTAATATATCCATTGCAAGACCTACATTCTAATTCAAAAACTGAGAAGAAAATCCAAGGGGTAATTCAAAAAGCTGATGGATTTGTTCATAATTAATTCTCTAAACAAGCATTTAAAAGGGAAGGAGGGGAATAGAATGAAATGTCAAACATCTAAAACTTAAGAGTATTGCTAGTCTGGTGTGTGCTGGGGATAGGATGTTTGATTGTTTTTAAAATAAATTATGGTATACAAATATTTACCAATAAATAGTGGCACGGAGTCACAGAAAGTGAAGAAAGGCTCTTTCATATCTTTGCAAACTTGCACCTCAGCCAAAACAGAGTCACACGTAGACTCAACTCTTTCCGCCTCTCAGGAAAAAGAATGAGGCACCAAGTTAAATCTAAGGGGGGAAAATCCTTTGCTTTTATTTCCACATTAAAACAGATAAAATTATATGGAATGCATGAATGCAACACAGGCTAAATCAGAATTTTGCATAAAAATTAGGTATCATGTTGTACAACTACATTTTCATTTTCTAATCAAAGAGGAAACGTTTCCTTAGCTTTAAATGCCCCAGACTGCCTTTATAATTTAACAAACAAAACCCCAAAAATCAAACAGGTTATACTGAAACTAAGTCTAATAAAATACTGCTTGTATATTCTTAAGTCACCAGCCTTTAATCATGTTGCTCCCTGGACCTGAGATATATTCCTTCCCAATTCTACACATTCAAACCTTACTCATCCTCCAAAATGCCTCCTCTACTAGAAGTAGTATTACCACCCTCTGATTTCATGTAGCATTTTATCTTCACTCCTTTAAGGCACGTATCACTTTCTATCACCCACACAATCTCCAAACATGTCTCAGCTCCTACGTAGTGGGCACCACAAGAGCAACAGGCACACCTTGGTAGCGCTTACACTAACTAGGACTTACGAGTAATAGGTATTAGTTGAATTCCAGTAACTCCCTGGAATAGGCTGAAGCAGTGGTTCTCAGATCAGCAGCCAAAGCACCATCTGGGAACACTTTTTTAGAAATGCAAAGTCTTGAGCCCCACCCCAGACCCACTGAATCAGAAACTCTGAGGGTGAGGCCCAGCAATCTGTTATTTTAACAAACTGTCCACATGATTCCAATGTGGCTAAATGTGAGAAACACAGGGGCAAAAAGAGTCAGGGTGGTATGGGGGTGAACAAGCAGTCACAGCTACAACCTAAACTGTCAGGTACTGCTTGCTATTCAGAACAGAGGAGGTGGAAAGAGGTGCTGGCCTTGAAGTCACCTCCTATTAAATACACTAATACTAATGCTCTTAGAGTGAAGGCTCTTTTAAAATCATCCTCTCTTTCATTCTATACATTGATATTTCCATACAGATATGACTAAAAAGAAGGTTGTTTAGTTTACTGATACACACATGCTTGAGAAATACAGATCAGCCTGAACAAATGAATCTTTTTGAAGGCATAAAGGCTTATCCAGTGATGTTTACAATTAGGCTACACAGAAGAAGCCATTCTCTCAAAGTATAAAGCAGGTTTTACCAGGTACTTAGTACCACAGCCAGCCAGTCTAGTTACAATGGTTTTTCACTATTACAGAAGGCACACCCTCAAACTTCAGCTTTATTTACCTGCATGTGGGCTGCATTACAAAAAGAAAAGGAGGGACTTCCCTGGGGGTGCAGTGGTTAAGAATCAGCCTGCCAATGCAGGGGACAAGGGTTCAAACCCTGATCCGGGAAGATCCCACATGCCTCGGAACAACTAAGCCCGTGTGCCACAACTACTGAGCCTGCACTCTAGAGCCCGTGAGCCACAACTACTGAGCCCACGAGCCACAGCTACTGAAGCCCGCGCGCCTAGAGCCCGTGCTCCACAAGAGAAGCCACCACAGTGAGAAGCCCGCGCAGCACAAAGAAGAGTAGCTCCTGCTCACTGCAACTAGAGAAAGCCTGCATGCAGCAACAAAGACCCAATGCAGAAATAAATAGATAGATAGATAGATAGATAGATAGATAGATAGATAGATAGATAGATAGATAGATAGATAGAGAAAAGGAAAATTATTTCTCCCACTCGACCAAACATATTGCAATTAAATGTCTAAGCAATATAAGCTGCTATAATCCAAACAGAAACAACTTTGTACTGAATATCTGATTCACACAGCCAGAGATCAGTCACTAGGAATTGATCAGGAACACTGAGTTTATTCTAAATAAATATAATTTAAATAAAAGCCAGAAAAAAAGTAAATCTCTCAAAGAAGCCAATAGTTTCTATACTGTATTATCATAAACAGACCAGCTCACTGTGCACAATCTTAAATTCACCCTACAGGGTGAATATCAGCTCTCACAGCCTGAGATGTCATGCAAGGTCGTGTTCCCATATACAGGTGATATAAAGCAGTGGTTCTCAAAGTGTGGTCCCAAGATCAACACAGCAGCAGCATCTGGGAACTTGTTAGAAATACAAATTTTCAGACCTACCCCAAACCTTCTGCATCAAACACTTGGAGATGAAGCCCCAGAAATCTGTTTTAACAAACCTTCCAGGTGATTCTAATGAACCACTGATGTGTGAGAGCCACTGATTCTCTAAAGAGAATCTCGACCTCCGAAGGGAGCTACAGGTCTGAACTATCTGGGATCGTCAGTAATTTTTTTTCAAAAACTGAGAGCAATGCTATTCTCATTGGCACAAGCAACAGCAGCTGGAAGTCCTACTGTTACAGTTATAAGCCCCTTTTATTTCATAGTAAATTCAAAGGTATTGATTTTAAACAATGAATAGGACTCTCTGGATATTACAATTATTCCATTCTAGTCCATTATGTTCTCACTTCTATGTTAGGACCCAATGGTCACCACAAATGAAGCCCAGTAAAAGTCCTGCAACATCAGTGATATCAGACAGCACAAAAGTGTACACATGAGCGAGAAGGGAGGAGGGAGAAAGAGAAAAATAAATAAGAGAACAAATGAGAAAAAAATCGAGACCAAAAACCAAAGTTGCAAAAGGGTACTCTCATCCTAAGATGTACCTCTGACTCATTTATAGTCAACAAAAATGACTCATTGTGGGTGCCTATGTTCTCTTCCCTCTATCAAACATTATAATTTTATAATTAAAAACTTACAGGGGGCAGGCTGTGGAGATAAATAAAAGAGCAGATTACACCATACTCCTAATAAACTTATAGACGGTTCTAGACTGAAATGTTTTTGCATTCTTGGCATCCTGACTTTAAAATTCAAGAAAAAAGGAATAGGAAAGTCTGTATCCAACCAAACTATGCTCCACAATAGAACAGCAACACAAAGCCACAGTTATGTACCGAAGTTATACAGCTCTGAAACCAGCAACAACTAATTCATTCTGGAAACACTGATGGAAATCACATTTTTCTCATAAGATACAGTTTTCTTAAAATTTCATTTCTATGTTTGATTTTCCTTTATCCTTGTTTCAGAACCCCAAAACTTACTAACAGATGTTCTTCATTGAAAACTATAGATAATAATTATTTGCGGGACTTCCCTGGTGGTGCGGTGGTTAAGAATCTG
The DNA here is from genome assembly GCF_028021215.1 of Eschrichtius robustus. Lineage (NCBI taxonomy): Eukaryota > Metazoa > Chordata > Mammalia > Artiodactyla > Eschrichtiidae > Eschrichtius > Eschrichtius robustus. Next base: position 42,616,752 of record NC_090825.1, read on the forward strand.
CCTGCCAATGCAGGGGACATGGGTTCGAGCCCTGGTCCAGGAAGATCCCACATGCCGCGGAGCAACTAAGCCCGTGCGCCACAACTACTGAGCCTGTGCTCTAGAGCCCACGAGCCACAACTACTGAGGCCACGTGCCACAACTACTGAAGTCCGTGCGCCTAGAGCCCGTGCTCCGCAACAAGAGAAGCCACTGCAATGAGAAGCCCACGCACTGCAACGAAGAGTAGCCCCCGCTTGCCGCAACTAGAGAAAGTCCGCGCGCAGCAACGAAGGCCCAACACAGCCAACAATAAATAAATAAATAAATAAATAAATAAATAAATAAATTTTAAAAAAGAAAAAGAGTGATGGGAAGTCTTTGAAGGGTTTAAAAAAAATAATAAAATAATTATTTGCAATATACATAGCTTTGCAATTTGAGTTATCCAGATATTCATACTGCTTTGGAAGAGATTGTTTTCCTGACCCTTCCATAGGACTTTAAGTGGAAAACTGCTTGTGGGTTGATGTAGAAATGTGAAATGATGATGGGTAAAAAACCCAAGTGTACTTAAGTCAAAAGTACAATGAGAGTAATAGTACACATTGGCCAATTTGGGTACACTAGGAAGAGATAGAGAGGATGACACATATGGACTGAAAAATGTAATTCTTTTAACACCATTTTAACTAAATTATATTCAAATTTTGTCCAAGTGGCTTGTATAAGAAAAATCTCTCAATAAGATAGGTCACAAAAAAAGTTTGAGTTAAGATTTATGTACCTGAACCAGAAAAACAATACATGTGTAAAGAATTTGTGTACTTTAAGAAGCATTTACAAAAACATTTTCTGGAGTTTAGGTAAACACTCATCACCATAGTGACTTTCTTAAATTCCCTGGCTGAGAGAAAACATTAGAGTTTTCCTGTCTATTTTCTGTTGGTTAATGTAGGAAAGATATTCTCAAAGACACAGGCATAGTGCTTGATGAAAAAGTACTGAACTAATAAGACTAGAATGGTGAAACCTATAAAGAAGCTCAACAAACTCTGAGTAGTACAAATATAAAGACAGAACCATACCTAGACACAAAACAGTAAAATTAACAAAAGCAGTATGAGAGAAAATAATACATCACATAAAGGGGAATATAACTAACAGATTATTTCTCATCAGAAACGATAGAAACCAGAAGACTGTGCAATGACATATTACAAAATTTAGAAAGGAAAATACCAAAGAATTTTATATCCAGCAAAATTATTCTTGAAAAATTAAAGCAAAGAAAAGGTATTTCCAGACAAAAAAAAAAAAGCTGAGAATTTGTTGCTAGCAAACCTGAGCCACGAAAATACTAAAGAAATTTCTTCAGCCTGAGAGAAATTACACCAGATGGTAACTGGAATTCCAAACCCTCCACTGGGCACTCTGGAAGTCCAGTCCTATAAACATAGAAACCTGTATTTTCCTGTATCTTTAAACTCTTCACTGAAGATTCACTACGTCTCCTAATCATTAAAGAGACTTTCACTTAATTTCTTCTATTAATTTCTTTAAACGTGACTGTTTAAAGCAAAAATTACAACACAATTTTGTTGAGTTTATAATGTATACAGATGTAATATATATGACAGTAATAACCCAAAGCGTGTGGAGGCTGGGGGCACAGAGCTATACTGTATACAAAGGGCTAATTTTGCCATAAGAAAGTCAGCATTGTTTAGACGAACCAAGATGGCGGAGTAGAAGGACGTGCTCTCACTCCCTCTTGTGAGAACAGCAGAATCACAACGAGCTGCTGGACAATCATCGACAGGAAGACACTGGAACTCACCAAAAAAGATACCCCACATGCAAAGACAAAGGAGAAGCCACAATGAGATGGTAGGAGGGGCGCAATCACAATAAAATCAAATCCCGTAACTGCTGGGTGGGTGACTCACAGACTGGAGAACACTTATACCACAGTAGTCCACCCACTGGAGCGAAGGTTCTGAGCCCCACGTCAGGCTTCCCAACCTGCGGGTCCAGCAACAGGAGGAGGAATTCCTAGAGAATCAGAGAGTTTGAAGGCTACTGGGATTTGAATGCAGGACTTCAACAGAACTGAGGGAAAGAGAGACGCCACTCTTGGAGGGCACACACAAAGTGGTATGCACATCGGGACACAGGGGAAGGAGCAGTGACCCCAGGGGAGACTGAACCAGACCTACCTGCTAGTGTTGGAGGGTCTCCTGCGGAGGCGGGAGGGTGGCTGTGGCTCACCGTGGGGACAAGGACACTGGCAGCATAAGTTCTAGGAAGTACTCCTTGGCGTGAGCCCTCCCAGAGTCCGCCATTAGCCCCACCAAAGAGCCCAGGTAGGCTCCAGTGTTGGGTTGCCTCAGGCCAAACAACCAACAGGGAGGGAACCCAGCCCCACCCATCAACAGTCAAGCAGATTAAAGTTTTACTGAGCTCCGTCCACCAGAGCAACAGTCAGCTCTACCCACCACCAGTCCCTCCCATCAGGAAACTTGCACAAGCCTCTTAGATAGCCTCATCCACCACAGGGCAGACAGCAGAAGCAAGAAGAACTACAATCCTGAAGCCTGTGGAACAAAAACCACATTCACAGAAAGACAGACAAGATGAAAAGGCAGAGGGCTATGTACCAGATAAAGGAACAAGATAAACCGCCAGAAAAACAACTAAATGAAGTGGAGATAAGCAACCTTCCAGAAAAAGAATTCAGAATAATGATAGTGAAGATGATCCAGGACCTCGGAAAAAGAATGGAGGCAAAGATCGAAAAGATGCAAGAAATGTTTAACAAAAACCTAGAAGAAATAAAGAACAAACAAACAGAGATGAACAATACAATAACTGAAATGAAAACTACACTACAAGGAATCAATAGCAGAATAACTGAGGCAGAAGAACGGATAAGTGACCTGGAAGACAGAATGGTGGAATTCACTGCTGCGGAACAGAATAAAGAAAAAAGAATGAAAAGAAATGAAGACGGCCTAAGAGACCTCTGGGGCAACATTAAACACAACAACATTCGCATTATAGGGGTCCCAGAAGGAGAAGAGAGAGAGAAAGGACCAGAGAAAATATTTGAAGAGATAATAGTCGAAAACATCCCTAACATGGGAAAGGAAATAGCCACCCAAGTCCAGGGAGTGCAGAGAGTCCCATACAGGATAAACCCAAGGAGAAACACGCCGAGACACATAGTAATCAAATTGGCAAAAATTAAAGACAAAGAAAAATTATTAAAAGCAGCAAGGGAAAAACGACAAATAACATACAAGGGAACTCCCATAAGATAAACAGCTGATTTCTCAGCAGAAACTCTACAAGCCAGAAAGGAGTGGCATGATATACTTAAAGTGATGAAAGGGAAGAAACTACAACCAAGATTACTCTACCCGACAAGGATCTCATTCAGATTCCATGGAGAAATCAAAAGCTTTACAGACAAGCAAAAGCTAAGAGAATTCAGCACCACCTTACCAGCTCTACAACAAATGCTAAAGGAACGTCTCTAAGTGGGAAACACAAGAGAAGAAAAGGACCTACAGTAACAAGCCCAAAACAATTAAGAAAATGGTCATAGGAACATACATATCGATAATTACCCTAAACGTGAATGGATTAAATGTTCCAACCAAAAGACACAGGCTTGCAGAATGGATACAAAAACAAGACCCATATATATGCTGTCTACAAGAGACCGACTTCAGACCTAGGAACACATTCAGACTGAAAGTGAGGGGATGGAAAAAGATATTCCATGCAAATGGAAATCAAAAGAAAGCTGGAGTAGCAATACTCATATCAGATAAAATAGACTTTAAAATAAAGAATGTTACAAGAGACAAGGAAGGACACTACATAATGATCAGGGGATCAATCCAAGAAGAAGATATAACAATTATAAATATATATGCACCCAACATAGGAGCACCTCAATACATAAGGCAACTGCTAACAGCTATAAAAGAGGAAATCGACACTAACACAATAATAGTGGGGGTCTTTAACAACTCACTTACACCAATGGACAGATCACCCAAAATGAAAATAAATAAGGAGACAGAAGCTTCAAATGACACAATAGACCAGATAGATTTAATTGACATTTATAGGACATTCCATCCAAAAAGAGCAGATTACACTTTCTTCTCAAGTGCACACAGAACATTCTCCAGGACAGATCACATCTTGGGTCACAAATCAAGCCTCAGTAAATTTAAGAAAACTGAAATCATATCAAGCATCTTTTCTGACCACAACGCTATGAGATTAGAAATGAATTACAGGGAAAAAAACGTAAAAAACACAACATGTGGAGGCTAAACAATACGTTACTAAATAACCAAGAGATCACTGAAGAAATCAAGGAGGAAATCAAACAATACCTAGAGACGAATGACAATGAAAACACGACGATCCAAAACCTATGGGATGCAGCAAAAGCAGTTCTAAGAGGGAAGTTTATAGCTATACAAGCCTACCTCAAGAAACAAGCAGAACCTCAAATAAACAATCTAACCTTACACCTAAAGGAACTAGAGAAAGAACAAAGAAAACCCAAAGTTAGCAGAAGGAAAGAAATCATAAAGATCAGAGCAGAAATAAATGAAATAGAAACAAAACAATAGCAAAGATCAATTAAACTAAAAGTTGGTTCTTTGAGAAGATAAACAAAATTGATAAACCATTATTAGCCAGACTCATCAAGAAAAAGAGGGAGAGGACTCAAATCAATAAAATTAGAAATGAAAAAGAAGTTACAACAGACACCGCAGAAATACAAAGCATCCAAAGAGACTACTACAAGCAGCTCTATGCCAATAAAATGGACAACCTGGAAGAAATGAACAAATTCTTAGAAAGGTATAACCTTCCAAGACTGAACCAGGAAGAAACAGAAAATATGAACAGACAAATCACAAGTTATGAAATTGAAACTCTGATTAAAAATATTCCAACAAACAAAAGTCCAGGACCAGATGGCTTCACAGGTGAATTCTATCAAACATTTAGAGAAGAGCTAACACCCATCCTTCTCAAACTCTTCCAAAAATTTGCAGAGGAAGGAACACTCCCAAACTCATTCTATGAGGCCACCATCACCCTGATACCAAAACCAGACAAAGATACTACAAAAAAAGAAAATTACAGACCCATATCACTGATGAATATAGATGCAAAAATCCTCAACAAAATACTAGCAAACAGAATCCAACAACACATTAAAAGGATCATGCACCACGATCAAGTGGGATTTATCCCAGTGATGCAAGGATTCTTCAATATACGCAAATCAATCAATGTGATACACCATATTAACAAATTGAAGAATAAAAACCATATGATCATCTCAATAGATGCAGAAAAGGCTTCTGATAAAATTCAACACCCATTTATGATAAAAACTCTCCAGAAAGTGGGCAAAGAGGGAACCTACCTCAACATAATAAAGGCCATATTCGACAAACCCACAGCAAACATCATTCTCAATGGAGAAAAACTGAAAGCATTTCCTCTAAGATCAGGAACAAGACAAGGATGTCCACTCTCACCACTATTATTCAACATAGTTTTGGAAGTCCTAGCCATGACAATCAGAGAAGAAAAAAAAATAAAAGGAATACCAATTGGAAAAGAAGAAGTAAAACTGTCACTGTTTGCAGATGACATGATACTATACATAGAGAATCCTAAAGATGCCACCAGAAAACTACTAGAGCTAATCAATGAATGTGGTAAAGTTGCAGGATACAAAATTAATGCACAGAAATCTCTTGCGTTCCTAAACACTAATGATGAAAAATCTGAAAAAGAAATTAAGGAAACACTCCCAGTTAACATTGCAACAAAAAGAATAAAATACCTAGGAATAAACCTACCTAGGGAGACAGAAGACCTGTATGCAGAAAACTATAAGACACTGATGAAAGAAATTAAAGATGATACCAACAGATGGAGAGATATACCATGTTCTTGGATTGGAAGAATCAACATTGTGAAAATGACTATACTACCCAAAGCAATCTACAGATTCAATGCAATCCCTATCAAATTACCAATGGCATTTTTTACAGAACTAGAACAAAAAATCTTAAAATTTGTATGGAGACACAAAAGACCCCGAATAGCCAAAGCAGTCTTGAGGGAAAAAAACGGAGCTGGAGGAATCAGACTCCCTGACTTCAGACTATACTACAAAGCTACAGTAATCAAGACAATATGGTACTGGCACAAAAACAGAAACATAGATCAATGCAACAAGTTAGAAAGCCCAGAGATAAACCCACGCACCTATAGTCAACTAATCTATGACAAAGGAGGCAAGGATATACAATGGAGAAAAGACAGTCTCTTCAATAAGTGGTGTTGGGAAAACTGGACAGCTACATGTAAAAGAATGAAGTTAGAACATTCTCTAACACCATACACAAAAATAAACTCAAAATGGATTCGAGACCTAAATGTAAGACCAGACACTATAAAACTCTTAGAGGAAAATATAGGAAGAACACTCTTTGACATAAATCACAGCCAGATCTTTTTTGACCCACCTCCTAGAGTAATGGAAATAAAAACAAAAATAAACAAATGGGACCTAATGAAACTCAAAAGCTTTTGCACAGCAAATGAAACCGTAAAGAAGACTAAAAGACAACCTTCAGAATGGGAGAAAATATTTGCCAGTGAATCAACGGACAAAAGATTAATCTGCAAAATATATAAACAGCTCATGCAGCTCAACATTAAAGAAATAAACAACCCAATCCAAAAATGGGCAGAAGACCTAAATAGACATTTCTCCAAAGAAGACATACAGATGGCTAAGAAGCACATGAAAAGCTGCTCAACATCACTAATTGTTAGAGAAATGCAAATCAAAACTACAATGAGGTACCACCTCACACCAGTTAGAATGGGCATCATCAGAAAATCTACAAACAACAAATGCTGGAGAGGGTGTGGAGAAAAGGGAACCCTCTTGCACTGTTGGTGGGAATGTAAATCGATACAGCCACTATGGAGAACACTATGGAGGTTCCTTAAAAAACTAAAAATAGAATTACCATATGATCCAGCAATCCCACTACTGGGCATATACCCAGAGAAAACCATAATTCAAAAAGACACATGCACCCCAATGTTCACTGCAGCACTATTTACAATAGCCAGGTCATGGAAGCAACCTAAATGCCCATCGACAGACGAATGGATAAAGAAGTTGTGGTACATGTATACAGTGGAACATTACTCAGCCATTAAAAGGAACGAAATTGAGTCATTTGTTGAGACGTGGATGGATCTAGAGACTGTCATACGGAGTGAAGTAAGTCAGAAAGAGAAAAACAAATATCGTATATTAATGCATTTATGTGGAACCTAGAAAAATGGTACAGATGAACCGGTGTGCAGGGCAGAAGTTGAGACACAGATGTAGAGAACAAACATATGGACACCAAGGGGGGAAAGCCGTTGGGGGGGGGGGTTGGGGATGGTGGTGTGCTGAATTGGGTGATTGGGATTGACATGTATACACTGATGTGTATAAAATTGATGACTAACAAGAACCTGCTGTATAAAAAAATAAATTAAATAAAATTCAAAAATTAATTTAAAAAAGTCAGCATTAACTTGAAGTAAATTATGACAAAAAGATGTAATCACTAGAGAAACACTAAAAAATAACCAAAAAATTAGACTAAATGTCAGTAGAATACTTAAAATTTTACACTAAAAAATATTTGTGTAATACACAAGAAAGCAGTATAAGAAGAATAGAAAGAAATCAAAAGAGATGAAAAAAAAGAAATTACACCTGAAACTAATATGATGTTATAATACATTACATGTCAATTATTCCTCAATTTAAAAAAAAGATAGCAAGATGAGACAAATAGAAAACACAGAGCAAAATGGCAGACCTAAGTCCACAATGGATAATTACATTAAATGTGAATTAATTAACACTCTAATCAAAAAGCAGGGATTTTTTACACTAGATTAAAAAGTATAAACAAGATCTGACCTACCTACTTTAAATATCCAACAAACGCACTTTATATTCAAAGATTCAAATGAACCAGAAGTTTTACTTATGGAAAATATATACTATCCAAGCAATAAAACATGAGAGTACGAGAGTGGCTATATATTATTATCAGACAAAATAGACTTAAGGTAAAGGATATTTCTAGAAACAAAGAGAGACAGTTCATATATACACTAATATGTATAAAATAGACAACTAATAAGAACCTGCTGTATAAAAAAATAAATAAAATTCAAAAATTCAAAAAAAAGAGAGACAGTTCATACAGAAAAGGGTACCTACAGCTGGAAAAAAGAACATTTAGAAATGTTATACAGCAAAGAGCAGAATCACAAAATAAATGAAACAAAAGCTAACAGAAAGGAAAGAACAAAAACAATCAACAGTTATAGAGATTTCAAACTCCTAAGAATAACTGACAAAACATCTCTGTAGAAAATTCATACAGATACAGATTATTTGAATAACACTATCAATCAACTTGACCAAATTTACATCTATAGAACATTCCACCCCCAAAACAGCAGAATACACATTCTCTTCAAATGCACATGGTATATTCTCAAGGACAGATCATATGCTGGGCAATGAAATGAACCTCAATAAATTTAAAAGCATTCTAATCATACAAAGTATGTTCTATGATTACAATGTAATTTAACCAGAAATAAATTACAGAAAGAAATAACCCGTAGATCAAAGAGGAAAACACCAGGGAAATTAGAAAATATTTTTAGTTAAATGAAAATGAAGATACAATATATCAAAATTTGTGACATAGCTAATGATCTAGGTTTCTACCTTATGAAACTACAAAAAAGAGCAAATAAAACTGAAAGCAAGCAGAAGTAAATAAAATAGCAGAAATAAAGGAAATTGAATACAGAAAAACAATAAAGTCAATGACCCCAAAAGAAACCAATGAAACTAATAAAAAGATTAATAAAATTGAAAGCTTCGCGCCAGACCACTCCAGAAAAAAGAGATTAAGACACAAATTATCAATGGCAGGAATGTAAGAGGGGCTTGCTCTACACTTCTTACAAACAATAAAAGGACAGTGAGGAGACACTGTGAACAACTTGATGTCAATAAATTTGATAATTTAGATAAATGGACAAATCCTTAAAGGGCAAATGACGAAAGCTCATATAAGAAAGAGATAACTAGGACTTCCCTGGTGGTGCAATGGTTAAGAATCCGCCTGCCAATGCAGGGGACATGGGTTCAAGTCCTGGTCTGGGAAGATCCCACATACCACAGGGCAACTAAGCCCGTGCGCCACAACTACTGAGCCTGCACTCTAGAGCTCGTGAGCCACAACTACTGAGCCCGCGTGCCACAACTACTGAAGCCCACGCGCCTACAGCTGTGCTCCGCAACAAGAGAAGCCACCGCAATGAGAAGCCCATGCACTGCAATGAACAGCAGTCCCCGCTTGCCGCAACTAGAGAAAGCCTGCGCACAGCAACAAACACCCAACGCAGCCAAAAACAAACAAATTAAATAAATAAATTTTTAAAAAAAAGAAAGCGATAACCTGATAATCCTACATCCATTTTTCAAAAAAAACATTCCTCCAAAGAAAACTCCAAGTCTAAATGTATTTACTGGCAAATTCTACCAAACCTTAATACCAAACATTGATACCAAATCTAGGCAACAACTTTACAAGAAAACTATAGACAAATAACACTCATGAACACAGAAGTAAAAATCATTAACAAAACATTAGCAAATTGAATATAAAAAGATTTTATATACCATGACCAAGTGGAGTTTATTCCCAGGAATGAAAAGTTGCTTTAATATTCCAAAATTAAAGGGATACATTGTATTGAGAGAATAAAGAAGAAAAATAATATGACCTTCTCAACAGCCATAGAAAAAGCATCTGACAAACCACACACTTATGACAAAAATCTAATAAAGGACATCTACAGAAAACACATAGGTAATATATTTAATGGTGAAACACTGAGTGCTTTCTACCTAAGGTCAGGAATAAGACAAGCATATCTGCTCTCACCACTTCTTTCAACATTGTATTAGCAGTCTTAGCCAGTATAATATAGCAAGGAAAAGAAATAAAAGGCAATATAGAAGGGAAAAAAAGAAGTATAACTCTCTTTATTCACAGACAGTATGAAGAGGAACAGAGAAAATCTTGAAGAACCTATAAAAGAAGTTACTCCAACTAATAAGTTACATTAACAAGGTTATAGGATAAAAGGCCAAATAAAACCATATAAAAAAACCAACTTTTTGTTTGTTTGTTTTATTTCTAAACATAACAACTAGAAATCAATTTAAAAATTACTTTAAAACCCTTTCATAATAGCATCCAGAAATATTAAAAACTCAGTGATATATTTAACAAAATGTGTGCACGACATGGACACCAAAATCTAAAAACTATTGCTAAGAGAAACTAAAGAACATCAAATAAATGGAAAGATATACCATACTCATGGGTTAAGGACTTAATATCAAAATGGCAGTTCTTCACAAACTGATCAACAAATTAGAAGCAATCTCTATCAAAATAAGCTTTCTCTTCTTCAGCCGAGCCACTAATTATCCCTTCCAACCCAACTCCTCCACTGTACATTCTGGAATTCCAATTCTATGGTTAAAATCCTCTGTATTTCCCTGTGTCTTCAAACTCTTCACTGAAGCTTCACATCTCCTAGTCATTAAATTAAAGAGCCTTTCCCTAGGACACTGCTTGGCCCTGTACTACTATCAAAGCAGAGGATGAGATATCTACATCCCACACCTTAAGAGTCCAGTGTTGGTCTTGATTATCTTCATCATTCCTCAAAGCCATTTCTGGACCATTCTTTCCCTCTTATAAAAAATGTTTGCTTACCTAAGCTCAAATCAACAATACCACCTTCCACTATCTACTTCTCAACCAATTAGCACTTAAGTCACTTTCCCCCCTTCATTAAGACTTTACACCCATATCAGGCCTCATATCATCACCTCAGAGCTTGCCATTCAACAGCCTGTCTATTCTTTGGCCTTGTTATCAACAGGGAGGTTCTATTCCATTGTCAACATTTGTTTAATGTAAGTCTTCCCTGCTAGACTAAGCTCCATGAAGATAGACACCAGAGCTGTCTTGTTCACTGCTGAATGCCAAGCACATAGCATAATGCATACTCTTAAATAAGGTGTTTTTTCATCCCCACTAAATGCAAATACCGAGGGGTACTAGCAGGCCTCTGTGACTTACAAAAGAACTAACAAGGACAATAAAGTGTCTGGGAATCATACACTAAAAAAAAAAAATCAGAGGATGTTTTTCTGAGAGAAAGTATTTGTTGGATGAATAAATAAAGGAAAATGGTAACAGCTATCTTAAAATACAAGAAGGTCTAACATATAGAAAAGGAAAGATTGATAATTCTGAGACTTGGGATGAGGAATTGGCTCTGCTACTAATTAGTGGCTTTATTCAATGTTACTGGCCCTCTGTCTGCTCATCTATAAATTAAAGGCATTAGACCTTCTGGATTCCAAACATTCTCTTTCATTCATGTCTAAACAGTGCTCCTGATGTAGAAAGTAGCCCAACAAGTGTGTTATAAGAAAGCAACCTGAGAACCTAGAGCTATCAAAATATGAATGAAGTTACCTTACAAAAAATATACTCTAAGAATACTAAGAGGTCTAGCAGAGCTTCATACCTGGTTGGACTAGATCAGAAGTAAGCAAACTATAACCCACAGGGCAGCCACTGTTTATGTAATAAATAAAGTTTCACTGGGACACAGCTACACCCATTTGTTCAAGGACTGTCTGTGACTGCTTTTTCCTGCTACAAAGGCAGAGTTGGATACCAGTCAACATACGGCCCACAAAGCCTAAAATATTTATTATCTGGCACCTTAAGAAAAAGTTTGCTGACCCTGGTCTGTATGATCTAAAAGGTTCATTTTATATTATTATACACTGAAGATGAAAAGAGTTGCATTAAAATGCTCTTAAATAGAGTATAGGGATAAAACAGGAAAAAAGAGTAAGTAGAGAAAATAGATCAAACATGATCTCAGTTCATCTCCTGGTGATTACACTATCTTCTCTCTCTCTGAGTTAGTGGATGGCTCATCTTCCAATCACTGAAACCTTCTATTCCAAGAATACACAAGATAAAACAAGCATTAAAAATTTAACACGCACCTGCCCTCCTTCACTTTTTGTGCATTCCCTTGACATATGAAGTTTTCAATGTAGCCATCACTGCAGTTGATTTTTGACCAGTCTGGGTCACAAACATCCAAGAAGTGAGGCCGCAGTCTGCCTATCGAATACTTGGCAATATCAGTCAGGGACTGACTAGCAGCTGCACCAAATAAAAATGTTCCAATGGCTTTGTAAATAGTGGCTATGTAGTTATTCCTGATAAAGGAATTCGAGTGCAAGAGGTTAAAGTAAACAGATAGGGTTTCTCCAACAATCATCTGAAAAAAAAAAACAGAAAAATAATATGTTAAAGCAGCAACCAGGCACTTTAAACAAAGTAAAAAATAGAAAAGAAAATGGTAAATCACAATAAAATATTTGTTTTAAAAATACCTCCCCCCTTTTTTCCTTTTCAAATGGAGAACAGGATATCTAATTCTAGACCACAAAAAAAGGTATCAGATCAACTGATACTTTGCTTACAGAGCAATGGCAAAGCCAAAATAATTTCAAAGTCTACCTTGAAACAATAAAACCTTATTTCTTTTCTTATATTCAATTAAACTGAGCCTTAATAAGTAGACAGTGATGTATCATGGAGGATAAAAACCATGGTTTTTCAAAGAATACAAACTTCCCAATTAGAATATCCCTTACAATAAGTACTTTTATCTGACAGAGTCTGCATTTGCATCAAACATTCCTTTGAATCAAAAATATTCATCATGTTAAAAAGGGTAAAACAGTCCCACAGAGAGGAAAAAGCCAATATAATAAAAGCAGGGATCAAACACAGAGGCCAAAGGGTACAGAGGGCAGAGATCAGCTGTCAAGGCCTCCCAGTCCTGCCTCTCCGGAGACATTTAGGGCTGGCTTCCTTAACAAGTCTCATTAAAAGACCAAACACACACTTGATGCTCTCCTTCTCCAAGACAACATTTCAAGTGATTCCTTCCTCTTTAATTTTCACTGACTTTTGTAAAATGGGAGTCAGAGGCTTCCCAGATTCTATTAGAGTGTGTGTGTGAGCACGCACCAGTGTAATTATTTTAAAGGCATAAAAAGGTTTTCAAATACTTCCCAAGTTCACAGGCCAATATTCTGAGAAATTTGAAAAAATACTGAATGGCAACATTACAAAAAATTACAATTGCTGATAAAATAAGCCACGCTCTAGCTACCTGAGACCAAAATAAACACTTAAACAAAAAAAATTCTGCTTGCTAATTTATGTTGGGGGTGGATATAAATCACAAAGTTTCACGTGTGAGTTTCACTGCTTCCTCTTAAATTTACATAAACAATTTTACAAAGCATTCAAACATTTCCATTAGTGACGACTAATTGTCTTCAGGGTGAGCCTTACCACAGATGAAATAAATGGTTGCCTCCTGAAAGGGATTTCAAGAACCTGATATCAAAAAGTTTTTCCTCATCTGGCTCAAAGGCTCCTAGAATTCCATAATTAGAATGTTATACCTTTGACAACTAGACTATGAACTCTACAAAAGCAAGAATGAATTTTTAGTTGAATAGAAAGCTAGTACCACCATAGTGACCTAAAACAGAGCTGGTGGTCAGTAAATTTCAATTCAAGGTGCTGCCTCTTGGGTAAAAAGTAAACACCCTTAGTTTAAACACGTTAAACCCCATAGAAATATACTCCTCATTATAATCCTTAATGTGAATGACTTAATCAAACCTTTGCTGAGAACAGGCCTCACAGGAGAGGAAAACCATACGCACTTCTGGGGATACCATACCTCCCCAACTGTGCTTAGGGTTCTCCCCGGCGATTGCCCTAGAGGCCTTGAATTAAAGTATATTACAGTCTCCTCAGGCTGTTAAGGTGTTCCAGCAACTGCCTTGATAGATTAGCAGCAAGAAAGGATATCTCTAATGTTTTGTTATGGAGTTGACCTTTGATAATTTGAAATATATACCAAATATATTAGTCAACCACAATTTGAGCAGTCAAAACTTCCACTTCTCAGTTGCCAGCTCTTCTTGCGTAAGCACTCAACTGCTTTCCAAAAACAAGTATTGGTCTCTGTGAGTCTTCCTAGTCCTAATGATCATTGTTTAGGGCCACCTAAACCCTGGTTCCTGCCACTGATGACTGAAAATCAGTTCACTAGGAACATTCAGAGCACTGGGCACAGATTAAAAGTTAGAAGTGGTATATGCTGAAACTTAACCCTTAATTCTGGGAAAGGGTGTGGGGGGCTCTAAAGCCAACAAATGCTAGGTCGACTTACATCATTTTTTTATTATATAAAAAATAGACAATAGAGATGTTCTAAATTAATTCTTCTAAATTAAATGCAGGGATGTGTCTGTGCACTGCACTACACATGCAAGACATATTTTCGTTTCATTTTAATACCTTATCTTGCCCTTTGAGCCATTTATACCAACTCAGCCTCTGGTGAAGTCCACGCTTAAATTAACTGTGCCCTAATCTTAGAGCTGAGATTACTGGTCACGCATTATTTACTACTCCAAATAAAGACAGGATAAATTATTAAAGAACTAAAGATGATGTTTGGGGAGTAAGACAGAATACTTTGAAGATCAAAGCTAATAATTATCTAAATCAGCGTGATTCAACCATTTAAAACCTATGTCCCAGAGTATTTTCTCACCATCTTCTTTATATCTCCACCAACCAAGATAATTTTACACATCTCTACACTGTCACTACAGTTATGTGTCTTCCACTCAGGACCCACCTTCCCAAAGAACAGTCTAAAATCAATGGCGTACTTCCACTCCTTCCTAAATATCTCTAAATACCTCCATTCCCTTTATTCTACTGAATATCTCTCCAAAAAAGTCAAAATGGTCTCATCAGATCAAACAGATTTTTATCAAACCAAATCTTAACTTCTCAGTAGTATAAGACATCACTGACCATTTTGTCCTTATTGAAATTCTCCCTTGGCTTCTGAGAAACTATATTAATTCTGATTCTCTACCTGGCTCCCTCACTCACTCATATATGTGTGGATCATTTGCAAGTCAAATCAAAGGCCTGGTATGAAGTCCCAATCACAGTTCTGATTTTTTTTTTAAAGAAATAATTTACTTTCTAGAAATTAAATTAAACATATACAAGTCTAACCAAGTGCTGCCTGAAAGAAGCTGAGTTAATGAATAAACTGAAATTATGTTAAATTAGTACATAAAACCACTGCCCTAAGCAGTGTTTGTCTTTGTTGATACAGTTGATATGAAAAAAGTACTTTTACAGCACCTTTAAACAGTCTGCTCTTTTTTAAGAAAACTACACTCAACTTACTTGCTGTTTTATAAAGATAACTTTCTCACAGGTGATGGTGAAATAACCAAAACTTCCAAGTTAATAAAATACAAATAACAAGTTTTTGCTAACTGAGTGCCTGTCAGGTTCTGCACCAGCTGTGCAGGCTACACAGCACCCTGTCCTGTTGCAGGCCTCTGGTCTGTAGCAGATTTCTGTAGTTTTGCTTATGCAGCATCCTTCTTACTGAGACACAAAGAAAAGTAGAATTGAAAGACAAGTACATTTGTAGCAGTGTTTGAGTACTTGAATCCTGTCTGAAATCAGTTACTATTTGCAGAAGAGTCCTACTAAAATTTTTATATTTAAAGAGCTATTCTCTCAGAAACACATACTTTATTTTTTTTTAATTTTATTTATTTATTTATTTATTTATTTATTTATTTATTTATTTATTTACTTAGGCTGCAATCGGGTCTTTGTTGCTGTGCGCCAGCTTTCTCTAGTTGTGGCGAGCGGGGGCTACTCTTTGTTGTGGTGCGTGGCCTTCTCACTGCAGTGGCTTCTCTTGTTGCAGAGCACGGGCTCTAGGCATGCGGACTTCAGTAGTTATGGCACTCGGGCTCAGTAGCTGTGGCTCGCGGGCTCTAGAGCGCAGGCTCAGTAGTTGTGGCGCACGGGCTTAGCTGCTCCGCGGCATGTGGGATCTTCCTGGACCAGGGCTCGAACCCGTGTCGCCTGCACTGGCAGGTGGATTCTTAACCACTGCGTCACTAGGGAAGTCCCAGAAACATATACTTTAAAAAAAGACCCTGATGCTCATACTCCCTCTTTAATGGAAGGATCATAGGCTTGGCTTTCTTTCTTTTAATAGTAAAAACTCAGTGTAAAGATCTGTCTAGATTAAACAAACCACTGATTTCTTAAAACTTCACTATACTGTAGGAGAGTCACCAACATTACGGCAAAATCTCTCAAGTTTCATTCCAGCACGTAGGACATGCCAGGGTCCATGGCAACAGTGAGGATACCAAGATGAACAAGGCACCACCTCTACCTTCAAGGAGCTCAGAGTCTTGCGAAACAAACATTTGTATAGCAGAGGTTTTCTTTTATTAATTATACACCACAAATTATGAGTTGATTAACTTTTAGTGCTAACAAGGAGCTGTGATCATTCTGCAATAAGACATTAAATTTCTAAATCAAGAAGATTTGTTTTGTTTTTTAATAAACTCCAGAACAGACAAGCCTATGCTATTATCTTTTTGGCCTGTCTCCTGGATGAGACCATATTTCCTGCTTGTAACATAAATCTTATTTCTAAAGTTACAAGTTATGGAGCATAAAACTAATTAAAGTCATAGAATCCAAGTCAAGTGATTATAAAAATCATGTAGTCTAATCACTTGATATCTTCTCCCCAGAGCACATTCTCTAAGCATTCCCACCTGAAATCCTGTAAAACAATAATTACTACAGTGTTTTAGTACCAGTAAAAATTCTTTGTCATGTTCACTTCTAATTATATATAGAATTCGGGCTCCTCTCTCCTATTTCTGCCGTTACCTAAAAATTCTTTAAACTAAACATGGGTTAAATGAAGTCTTAACACCTGTTAAGGCTTTTCTAGAACTCAGTAACTAGAAAGTCAGTTCATATGCACAGTCTCAATAGATTATAAAATAATATCCTAGGTAAAAAGTATGCTAGAAATACATTGATATAATAGTCATCTATTGCATTACTGAAACAACAGCAAATTGGAGCTCTAAAAAAAATCACAGTGACTTAGAAAGGTTAGCATAAAACCTACACATGTTCAGTAAGGTTCTTCTGATTATACATTGTTGCTCTTTTGGCCCCACTTAAAATAGCTGAGATTATTTTGATCAAATAACATTAAAGGTTAAAAAAACACATTGTTTTAGAGGGTTATACATTCAATCATTAACAGGTTAACACAAAACTAAGCCAATTGCCCAAAAGTGATAAACTTGGAAAAGTGGATTTAACTTACAACGATAATACTGAATGGAATGATTATTCCACCTAATAACGGATAAGGTATGGTGTCTTCTTTGTAAGGGTACTTGATGGACTCATCATTACAGAATAATCCTCGTTGGAAAGGGGTATGCCTTGAAGTAAGAATTGCAAAAGGCAATCCAGCTAGCAAAAGGAATAAATGAAAATATCATTAAAAAGGAATATCAAAACTAATTAATGGCAAAAATTATCCCAGAGACCATGTTTAAAAACACATTTGCCACGAAAATAATAAGAGCACATGGAAAAAGGAAATGCAGCAACGCATGCAACAGAAGTTAGAAAAATTATAGTTCAGGGTACAGATCTTTTTTCTACAGGAAACAATGCCTCCAAATCCTCTATCAACCAATTTAACCAAGAGCAACTTCTTCCCTTTGTTTCTGCCCAAATACACTAAACTGATTTTAGGGGGGAAAAAAATCTCTTCTCATGCTCTTGTTGTCATTTAATCATAGGGTTTTCAACACTATTTTCAAACCATTTTGTCAGGAGCTTTACTTCCAAAAGGTTAAAAACAGCATTTTGACATTCCCCATTTTATCTTGATATTACTACCATATTTGGACAGGTCACTGTCACTGGCTAAGCTATCAGAGTATCTAAATAAAGTTTATCCACTCATTTCTGTACTGTCTACAGCAAGTTTAGAGCTGCTATGGAAAGGAGTCTAAACTTAAACCAAGCTTCTTAAGAAAAGATGGACAACGGAGTCAAGCACAAAAGCACCTAAAGGAGCTCTCTTTTTTTCATCATCAACGTTTTCCCTAAAGATCATGTCTCACACTCATCTCCTCATCTCAAAATGTCTAAACTTTTGTCTAAATCAGAACTTTAAGAATTCAGTCCTCCTTTACTTCATCACTGCACCCGGCATCCTGATTAATACTGACCAGGACTGCTTTCTAAGAGATAGAGTTTAGCAGAAACCCTCAACATGAGTTCTGCTTCAAGACTTTTCCAGGTATGGATGATTCTCTCCCTAAGTGACCCATTCTCCCAGCAGTAATACCATAACCACTAAGCTAACATACTCACTGTATATTCAGGTGTTCTTTCCATGAAGCTCCAAGTCTTGATGACCATTTACAGTTTCCCATCAACTCTGCTAAGCCCTAAAGGCTCAATGACAACCAAGCTTCTGCCACTCTGCCTGATGCATAGACTACAAGTATCAAATGTGTTCAATCCACAAGGGCCAAATGAAAAGGAGAAGCCCATTACTGGTTCTTCTTATTTATCTTCCTGTTTTTCATTTAGACTCTGAATACATGAACCAAAGTTTATTTTTTTGTGTTAACCAATTTGCCAAGCTGTTAAACCATTAGAAGTCTTTACGATGCAAGCAGTGGCCAAGATGGCAGAGAAGGAAGACCCTGAGCTCACCTCCTTCAACAGGCACAGCAAAATCATGACTATTTACAGAGCAACTATCCATAAGAGTGACCTGAAGATTAGCAGAAAAGATCTTCTACAGCTAAAGCTATAAAGAAGAAACCACAACAAGACAAGTAGAAAAGGTGAAGATGCAGTATCGTCATCATCCATATTCCCAGCGTAGGCAACCCACAAATGGGAGAATAATTACAACTGCAGAGGTTCTCCCCAAGGAGCAAAAGGTCCTAGCTCCACATCAGGCTCCTCAACCCGGGGGTGTACACAAGTAAGATGAACCTCCAGACTGTTTGGCTCTGAAAGCCAGTAGGGCTTACTTCTGGGACAGCCAGAGGGCTGTGGAAAATAAAGACTCCATTCTTAAGAGAGCACACACAAAATCTCCTATGTTTCAAGACCCAGGGCAGAAGCAGTTATTTGAATGGAGCTTGGGTAGGACCCACTTGCTGACCTTGGAGAGACTCCCAGGAGGCAGAAGGCAACTGAAACTCACTCTGGGAACAACGACGCTGGCAGCAGCCATTTTGGAAAGCTCATCCCACCACCAGGACACTGGTGCTGCTAAGTGCCACTTTAGAATCCTCCCTCTAGCCAGTCAGTGGCAGACCAGGCCTGCCCACCAGACAGCACCAGCCCTGGGATGCCCCAAGCCAGGCAGCTAGGTGGGCAGGAACACAGACCTACCCACCAACAGGTTGACTGCTGTAGAACCCCCTGAGCCCCCAGCCATCCCAGCACATGACATCACCCACCACAGGACCCAGGACCCGGCGCCACCTACAAGTGGGCCACCACCAGCACTGGGACCCCCAGGAACCACTCACATACACACACACACAGCTAGTCATCTGACCCAGCCCCACCCACCAGTGGGCCAGCACTAGCCCCAGTCCCGGCCTCACACACTAGGGGTCTGGCACCAGCCCCGAGGATCTGAGGGGCCCCAGCCCCACCCACCTGTGGCAGACACCACCCCCAGAACCCCCAAGGCCCTGCAGCCACAAACTCTGGGCCCAGGCACTGCCCACAGGGGGCCAACACCAGCTCCAGAACTTTCAGGCCCCACAGCCAAAGACCCCAGGACCTGGTTCTGCCCATCAGTGGGCCGGCACTAGCCCCAGGTCCTCCTGGGCCCCGACACTGCCCACCAGCAAGCCAACCCAAGCCCCAGGACCACCACAGCCCCCCCACAGCAAGTTGCGTAAAGACCCGGCCTACCCACTACTAGTCTGGCACCACCCCGGACACCCAGGGCCCTGGCCCCGCCCAACAGCAGGCCAACACCAGCTGCAGGACACCTTGGGCCCCTCGGCCAGCCATGTCAGAATCCAGCCAACCACCTGCAGGCCATTACCAGGTTGGGTGGTGGGTGGCCATGCAGCCAGCCAAGCCATGACCCAGCCCCACCCACCACCCAACCCCATCCACCAGCAGTTGGCAGCCTCCACACAAGTCAGGGCCTGGCAGCCAACGGGACCGAGGGCCACCGACGCAAACCAGTACACCCACAATTGTCAGCCAGCCACAAAAGAAGGACCCATGCAGCCCCTATAGAGGGCACCCATAGAACACAAAGCTCTGGTGACCAGAGAGGAGCACACTGCTGGGCCACATAGGACATCTCCTACATAAAGCCACTTCTCCAAGATCAGGAAATGTAACCAACCTACCAAATACACAGAAATAAAAACAGTGAATTACGCAAATTGAGGAAACAGAGAAAAACATTCCAAGTAAAGAAACAAGATAAAACCCCAGAAGAAGAACTAAGTGAAGTGGAGATAAGCAACCTACCTGAAAAAGTTTAAGATAATGATCATAAAGATGCTTGAAGAACTTGTGAGAAGAATGGATGAACAGTTAGAAAATATAAAGAAGAACCAAACAGCACTGAAGAATGCAATAACTGAAATAAAAAATACTCTAGAAGGAATCAACAGAACATTATATGATACAAAGGAACTGGAAGGCAGAATTGTGTAAATCACTGAAACTGAACAGAAGAAGGAAAAAGAAAAGAATAAAAACAAATGAGGAGAGTTTAAGAGACTTCTGGGAAAACATCCAGGTCCAGGAAGCACAGAGAGTCTCAAACAGGATCAACCTAAAAAGCAGCCCACCAAGAACATTATAATTAAAACGGCAAAAATTAAAAATAAAGAAACAACATTGAAAGCAGCACGGTAAAAGCAACAAGTTACCTACAAGGGAACCCCCATAAAGCTATCAGCTAAACTTCTCAGCAGAAACTCTGCAGGCCAGAAGGGAGTGACACAATGTATTTAAAGAGATGAAAAGTAAAAACCTACAACCAAGAATACTCTATCTGGCAAGGCTTTCACTCAGATGTGAAAGAGAGATCAAAGTTTTAAAGACAAGCAAAAGCTAAGAGTTCAACACCAGTACAAGCTTGGACTACATAACAAATTTTGGCACAGCCAGCCAGGATCCTTGCTACTCATGGCTAGCCAGCCTGATCGGGGAATTTTCGGGTAAACCCCTAGAAGTTGCCAAGATCACCTGTCCTGATGACCTTCCCTTCAAAATGGCCCAAAGCCAGAAATTAACACAACATTGAAAAGCAATTATACTCCAATAAAGATATTAAAAAAAAAAAAAAAATTCCCCAAAGCAGCACTGGCTGCCCCAGGGCTTGGCAGTTGGAAAAAGGTATCAACGTTTGGGAGCAGCTGAAAGGCTCCACGCAGTAGGGTTGTTTGGGCAGATAGTTACAAAGTTGGCTGTGCAGTACAGTTTTGTCCTCCGGTTTCTGGCTTTGAAAGTCTTCACAATGGAGCACATTTTATGTGCAACTATGGACCAGGCCGTGTGGCTGACAGTGTCTTGGTGCTCCGGCTGGGTATGAGGCCTGAGCCTCTGAGGTGGGAGAGCTGAGATCAGGACACTGGACCACCCAGAGACCTCCCGGCCCCATGTACTATCAATCAGCGAGAGCTCTCCCAGAGATCTCCATATCAACACTAAGAACAAGCTCCACACAACGACCAGCAAGGTCCAGTGCTGCACACCCCATGCCAAACAACTAGCAAGACAGGAACACAACCCCACCCATTAGCAGAGAGGCTGCCTAAAATCATACTACGTTCACAGACACCCCAAAACACGCCACCGGACACGGTCCTGCCCACCAGAAAGACAAGATCGAGCCTCATCCACCAGAACACAGGCACCAGTCCCCTCCACCAGGAAGCCTACACAACCCACTGAACCAGCCTTACCCACTGGGGGCAGACACCAAAAACAACGGGAACTGCGAACCTGCAGCCTACAAAAAGGAGACCCCAAACACAGTAAGTTAAGCAAAATAAGAAGACAGAGAAATATGCAGCAGATGAAGGAGCAAAGTAAAAACTCACCAAAACAAACAAATGAAGAGGAAACAGGCAGTCTACCTGAAAAAGAATTCAGAATAATGATAGTAAAGATGATCCAAAATCTTGGAAATAGAATGGAGAAAATACAAGAAACGTTTAACAAGGACCTAGAAGAACCAAAGAGCAAACAAACAGTAATGAACAACACAATAAATGAAATTAAAAATTCTCTACAAGGAATCAATAGCAGAATAACTGAGGCAGAAGAATGGATAAGTAACCTGGAACACAAAATAGCGGAAATAACTACCGCAGAGCAGAATAAAGAAAAAAGAATGAAAAGAATTGAGGACAGTCACAGACACCTCTGGAACAACATTAAACACACCAACACTCGAAACATAGGGGTCCCAGAAGAAGAGAAAAACAAAGGGACTGAGAAAATATTTGAAGAGATTATAGTTGAAAACGTCCCTAATATGAGAAAGGAAATAATCAGGTCCAGGAAGTGCAGAAAGTACCATACAGAATAAATCCAAGGAGAAACACGCCAAGACACATATTAATCAAACTATCAAAAATTAAAGAAATAGTATTAAAAGCAGCAAGGGAAAGGCAACAAATAACACACAAGGGACTCCCCATAAGTTTAACAGCAGATCTTTCAGTAGAAACTCTGCAAACCAGTAGGGAGTGGCAGGACATATTTAAAGTGATGAAAGGGAAACACCTACAATCAAGATTACTCTACCCAGCAAGGATCTCATTCAGATTTGATGGAGAAAATAAAACCTTTACAGACAAGCAAAAGCTAAGAGAACTCAGCACCACCAAACCAGCTCTACAACAAATGCTAAAGGAACTTCTCTAGGCAGGAAACATAAGAGAAGGAAAAGACCTACAATAATAAACCCAAAACAATTAAGAAAATGGTAATAGGAACATACATATTGATAATTACCTTGAATGTAAATGGATTAAATGCTCCAACCAAAAGACAGAGACTGGCTGAATGGACACAAAAATAAGACCCATATATATGCTGTCTACAAGAGACCCACTTCAGGCCTAGGGACACATACAGACTGAAAGTGAGGGGATGGAAAAAGATATTCCATGCAAATGGAAATCAAAAGAAAGCTGGAGTAGCAATTCTCATATCAGACAAAAGAGACTTTAAAATAAAGACTATTACAAGAGACAAAGAAGGACACTATATAATGATCAAAGGATCAATCCAAGAAGAAATAACAATTGTAAATACTTATGCACCCAACATAGGAGAACCTCAATACATAAGGCAAATGCTAACAGTCATAAAAGAGGAAATCGACAGTAACACAATCATAGTAGGGGACTTTTAACACCCCACTTTCACCAATGGACAGATCATCCAAAATGAAAATAAATAAGGAAATACAAGCTTTAAATGATACATTAAACAAGATGGACTTAATTGATATTTATAAGACATTCCATCCAAAAACAACAGAATACACTTTCTTCTCAAGTGCTCATGGGACATTCTCCAGGATAGATCATATCTTGGGTCACAAATCAAGCCTTGGTAAATTTAAGAAAATTGAAATCGTTATCAAGTATCTTTTCCGACCACAGTGCTATTGACCTAGATATTAATTACAGGAACAAAAACTGTAAAAAATACAAACACATGGAGGTTAAACAATACACTATTAATTAACGAAAAGATCACTGAAGAAATCAAAGAAGAAATCAAAAAATACCTAGAAACAAATGACAAGGAAAACACAACAATCCAAAGCCTATGGGAAGCAGCAAAAGCAGTTCTAAGAGGGAAGTTTATGGCAATACACTCCTACCTCAAGAAACAAGAAATATCTTAAATAAACAACCTAATCTTACACCCAAAGTGATTAGAGAAAGAAGAACAAAAGAAATCCAAAGTTAGCAGAAGCAAAAAAATCATAAAAATCAGATCAGAAAGAAATGAAATAGAAACAAAGAAAACAAGAGCAAAGATCAATAAAACTAAAAGCTGGTTCTTTGAGAAGATAAACAAAATTGATAAACCTTTAGCCAGACTCATCAAGAAAAAGAGGGAGAAAACTCAAATCAACAGAATTAGAAATGAAAAAGAAGTAACAACTGACACTGCAGAAATACAAAGGATCATGAGAGATTACTACAAGCAACTCTATGCCAATAAAATGGACAACCTGGAAGAAATGGACACATTCTTAGAAAAGCACAACCTTCCCAGACTGAACCAGGAAAAAATAGAAAATATAAACAAACCAATCACAAGTAATGAAATTGAAACTGTGATTAAAAATCTTCCAACAAACAAAAGTCCAGGACCAGACGGATTCACAGGAGAATTCTATCAAACATTTAGAGAAGAGCTAACACCTATCCTTCCCAGACTCTTCCAAAATATAGCAGAGAGCGGAACACTCCCAAACTCATTCCACAAGGCCACCATCACCCTGATACCAAAACCAGACAAAGATGTCACAAAAAAAGAAAACTACAGGCCAATATCACTGATGAACATAGATGCAAAAATCCTCAACAAAATACTAGCAAACAGAATCCAACAGCACATTAAAAGGATCATACACCATGATCAAGTGGGGTTTACCCCAGGAATGCAAGGATTCTTTAATATATGCAAACCAATCAATGTGATAAACCATATTAACAAATTGAAGGATAAAAACCATACGATAATCTCAATAGATGCTGAAGAAGCTTCTGACAAAATTCAAAACCCATTTATGATAAAAACTCTCTGGAAGGTATGCATAGAGAGAACTTACCTCAACATAATAAAGGTCATGTATGACAAACCCACAGCCAACATCATTCTCAGTGGTGAAAAACTGAAACCATTTCCACTAAGATCAGGAACAAGACAAGGTTGCCCACTCTCACCACTATCATTCAACATAGTTTTGGAAGTTTTAGCCACAGCAATCAGAGAAGAGAAGGAAATACAAGGAATCCAAATTGGAAAAGAAGAAGTAAAACTGTCACTGTTTGCAGATGACACGATATTATACATAGAGAATCCAAAAGATGCTACCAGAAAACTACTAGAGCTCATCAGTGAATTTGGTACAGCAGCAGGATACAAAATTAATGCACAGAAACCTCTTGCATTCCTATTCACTAAGGATGAAAAATCTGAAAGAGAAATTAAGGAAACACTCCCATTTACCACAGCAACAAAAAGAATAAAATACCTAGGAATAAACCTACCTAAGGAGACAAAAGACCTATATGCAGAAAACTGTAAGACACTGATGAAAGAAATTAAAGATGATACAAACAGATGGAGAGAGATACTATGTTCTTGGATTGGAAGAATCAACTTTGTGAAAATGACTATACTACCCAAAGCAATCTACAGATTCAATGCAATCCCTATCAAACTACCAATGGGGCTTCCCTGGTGGCGCAGTGGTTGAGAATCTGCCTGCTAATGCAGAGGACACGGGTTTGAGCCCTGGTCTGGGAAGATCCCACATGCCGCGGAGCAACTAGGCCCATGAGCCACAACTACTGAGCCTGCGCGTCTGGAGCCTGTGCTCCACAACAAGAGAGGCCACGATAGTGAGACGCCTGTGCACCACAATGAAGAGTAGCCCCCACTTGCTGCAACTAGAGAAAGCCCTCGCACAGAAGCGAAGACCCAACAGAGCCAAATAAATAAATAAATAAAAATAAATTAAAAAAGAAAAAAAACAACTACCAATGGCATTTTTCACAGAACTAGAACAAAAAATTTCACAATTTGTATGGAAACACAAAAGACCCTGAATAGCCAAAGCAGTCTTGAGGAAGAAAAACAGAGCTGGAGGAATCAGGCTCCCTGACTTCAGACTATACCACAAAGCTACAGTAATCAAGACAGTATGGTACTGACACAAAACAGAAATACAGATCAATGGAACAAGATAGAAAGCCCAGAGATAAACCCACGCACATATGGCCACCTTATCTTTGATCAAGGAGGCAAGAATATACAATGGAGAAAAGACAGCCTCTTCAATAAGTGGTGATGGGAAAACTGGACAGCTACATGTAAAAGAATGAAATTAGAACACTCCCTAAGACCATACACAGAAATAAACTCAAAATGGATTAAAGACCTAAATGTAAGGCCAGACACTATCAAACTCTTAGAGGAAAACATAGGCAGAACACTCTATGACATAAATCACAGCAAGATCCTTTTTGACCCACCTCCTAGAGAAATGGAAATAAAAACAAAAATAAACAAATGGGACCTAATGAAACTTAGAAACTTTTGCACAGCAAAGGAAACCATAAACAAGATGAAAAGACAACCTTCAGAATGGGAGAAAATATTTGCAAATGAAGCAACTGACAAAGGATTAATCACCAAAATTTACAAGCAGCTCATGCAGCTCAATATCAAAAATACAAACAACCCAATCCAACAATGGGCAGAAGACCTAAATATACAGATTGCCAACAAACACATGAAAGGATGCTCAACATCACTAATCATTAGAGAAATGCAAGTCAAAACTACAATGAGGTATCACCTCACACCAGTCAGAACGGCCATCATCAAAAATCTACAAACAATAAATGCTGGAGAGGGTGTGGAAAAAAGGGAACCCTCTTGCACTGTTGGTGGGAATGTAAATTGATACAGCCACTATGGAGAACAGTAGGGAGGTTCCTTAAAAAACTAAAAATAGGGCTTCCCTGATGGCGCAGTGGTTGAGAATCTGCCTGCCAATGCAGGGGACACGGGTTCGAGCCCTGGTCTGGGAAGATCCCACATGCCACGGAGCAACTAGGCCCGTGAGCCACAACTACTGAGCCTGTGCGTCTGGAGCCTGTGCTCCACAACAAGAGAGGCCACGATAGTGAGGCCCACGCACCGCGATGAAGAGTGGCCCCCGCCGGCCACAACTAGAGAAAGCCCTCGCACAGAAACAAAGACCCAACACAGCCAAAAATGAATAAATAAATGAATAAACAAATAAATTAAAAAAAAAAAAAGAGTGAGACAGGGAGAAAGACCAGAAAACATTTAAAAAAAAAAAACAACTAAAATAGAACCACCATATGACCCAGCAATCCCACTACTGGGCAAATATCCTGAGAAAAGCATAATTCAAAAAGAGTCATGAACCACAATGGTCACTGCAGCACTATTTAGAATACCCAGGACATGGAAGCAACCTAAGTGTTCATTTACAGATGAATGGATAAAGAAAATGTCACACATATATACTATGGCGTATTACTCAGCCATAAAAAGAAATGAAATTGAGTTATTTGTAGTAAGGTAGATGGACCTAGAGACTGTCATACAGAGTGAAGTAAGTCAGAAAAAGAAAAACAAATACCGTATGCTAAAAAATATATATGGAATCTACAAAAAAAAAAAATGGTTCTGAAGAACCTAGCGGCTGGACAGGAATAAAGATGCAGACGTAGAGAATGGACCTGAGGACCAGGGGAGGGGGAAGGGTACACTGGGACGAAGTGAGAGAGTAGCACTGACATATATACACTACCAAATGTCAAACAGATAGCTAGTGGGAAGCAGCTAGTGGGATAGCACAGGGAGATCAGCTCCATGCTTTGTGACCACCTAGAGGGGTAGGATAGGGAGGGTGAGAGGGAGACGCAAGAGGGAGGGGATATGGTGATATATGTATACGTATAGCTGATTCACTTTGTTATACTGCAGAAACTAACACAACATTGTAAAGCAATTATATTCCAAGAAAGATGTTAAAAAAAAAAACAACAGAAGAGTTCAACACCAGGAAACCAGCTTTACAAGAAATGTTAAAGGGACTTCTCTGAGTGGAAAAGAAAAAACCATAATTATAAATATGAAAACTATGAAAGGAAAAATTTCATTGGTAAAGGCAAATATATAATAAAGGTAGTAGATCAACCACGTATAAAGCTAGTAGGAAGGTTAAAAGACAAAAGTAGTAAAGTCATCTATATCCAAAATAAGCAAAGCAATATACAAAACAAAAGGATGTAAAATATGACATCACAAACAGTAAACGGGGGTTGGGGGAGGGAGAAGTAAAAATGAAGGGTGGTTAAAAAGCATTTAAACTTAACAGATCAGCAACCTAAAATAATCATATATATATATATATGGCCACATGGTAACCAGAAACCAAAAATCTATAATAGATACACAGACAAAAAAGAGAAAAGAGTCCAAATATAACATTACAGATAGTCATCAAATCACAAGGAAAGAGAGCAAAAGAAGAAACAGAAAAGAACTACAAAAACAACCCCTAAACAATTAACAGAATGGCAATAAGTACACACATATCAATAATTACTTTAAATATAAATACTCCAATCAAAAGACAGACTGCTGAATGCATACAAAAAGAAGAACTATATATATGCTGCCTATAAGAGACACACTTTAGATCTAAAGACACACACAGACTAAAAATGAAAAGACAGCCTGTTCAATACATGGTGTTGGGAAAACTGGATAGCTACATTGAGAAGAATCAAACTGGACTGCTCTCTCCCACTGTGAACAAAAATAATCAAAATGGATTAAAGACTTAAGTGTCAGACCTGAAACCATAAAACTTCTAGAAAAAAACACAGGCAGTAACTTCTTTGACATCAGTCTTAGCAATATTTTTTTGAAGATATGTCTCCTCAAGCAAGGGAGACAAAAGCAAAAATAAACAAATGGGACTACATCAAACTGAAAAGCTTTTGCACAACAAAGGTAACTATCAACAAAACAAAAAGGCCAACTACTGAATGGAAGAAGATATTTGCAAATGATATATCTGATAAGGGGTTAATATACAAAATATACAATTCAACATCAAAAAAACAACCTGATTTTTAAATGGGCAGAGGATCTGAATAGACATTTTTCCAAAGACGTACAGATGGCCAACAGACGCATGAAAAGATAGTCAACATCACTAATCATCCGGGAAATGCAAATCAAAACCACAATAAGATGTCACCTCACACATGTCATAATGGCTATTATCCAAAAGAAAACAAATAAGTGTTGGTAAGGATGTGGAAAAAGGAGAACCCTCATGCACTGTTGGTAGGAATGTAAATTGGTACAGCCACTATGGAAAACCATATGGAAGTTCCTCAAAAAGCTAAAAATAGAACTACCATATGACCCAGCAATTCCACCCCTGGGTATTTATCTGAAGAAAACAAGAACGTTAATTAGAAAGGATATATGCACCCCATGTTCACTGCAGCATCATTTACGATAGCCAAGGTACGGAAGCAATCTAAGTGCCCATCAAAAGATGAATGGATAAAAGAGATGTGCTGTATATATACAATGGAATATTACTCAGCCATAAAAAAGAATGAAATCTTGCCATAAGCGACAACATGGATGGACCTAGAGGGAATTATGCTAAGTGAAATAAGTCAAACAGAGAAAGACATATGATCTCATGTGTGGAACCTAAAAATCAAAACAAGTGAACAAACATAACCAAAGTCATAGATACAGAGAACAAACAGGTGGCTGACAGAAGCGAAGGGGTTGGGGCAAGGAGAGAAACAGGTGAAGGAGATTAAGAGGTACAAACTTTCAGTTACAAAATATATGAGTCACAGGTATGAAATGTACAGTGTGGGGAATATAGTTAATAATTATGTTCTATCTTTGTACGGTAATGGATGACAACTAGATTTATCATGGTGATCATTTTGAAATGTACAGAAATATCAAATCACTATGTTGTATACCAGAAACTAACATAATGTTATAGGTCAATTATACTTCAAAAACAAACAAACTCACCGAGAAAGAGATCAGATTTGTAGCTATCAGAGGCATTGGTTGGGGGAAGGGGAATTAGATGAAGGTAGTCAAAAAGCACAAACTTCCATTTATAAGATAAATAAATGTGACCACCTAGAGGGGTGGGCTAGCGAGGGTGGGAGGGAGACGCAAGAGGGAGGGGATATGGGGATATATGTATACCTATAGCTGATTCACTTTGTTATACAGCAGAAACTAACACACCAGTGTAAAGCAATTATACTACAATAAAGATGTTAAAAAATAAATAAATAAATAAATAAATAAATAAATAAATAAATAGAATAGCTAGCTAGTGGGAAGCAGCTGCATTGAACAGGGAGATCAGCTCTGTGCTTTGTGACCACCTAGAGGGGTGGGATAGGGAAGGTGGGAGGGAGGGGATATGGGGATATATGTATGCATATAGGTGATTCACTTTGTTATACAGCAGAAACTAACACAACATTGTAAAGCAAGTATACTCCAATAAAGATGTTTAATAAAAAAAGATAAATAAGTACTAGCGATGTGCAACATGATAAAGATAATTAACACTGCTGTATAACAGAGTTCATCCTAAAAGTTCTCATCACAAGGGAAAAATTTTTTTTTCTATTTCTTTAATGTTGTGCCTGTATGAGATGATGGACGTTCACTAAACCTATTGTGGTAATCATTAAAAAATAAAATAAATGAAAAAAACAAAGAGTAGCATTCTTAATCTTTCAAGAGGAATGAATAAGTTAGTCAGCTACAATGTTAGTATCTAGATACAAGGAGATGAATGTCAAGTTTCCAGTAATATTTTAAAACATTCGAGCACAGGGCTTCCCTGATGGCTCAGTGGTTAAGAATCCACCTGCCAATGCAGGGAACATGGGCTCGAGCCCTGGTCCGGGAAGATCCCACATGTCGCGGAGCAACTAATCCCGTGTGCCACAACTACTGCGCCTGCGCTCTAGAGCCCGCAAGCAACAACTACTGAGCCCACGTGCCACAGCTACTGAAGCCCGTGCACCTAGAGCCCATTTCTTGTCCGCAACGAGAAATCACCGCAATGAGAAGTCCGCGCGCCACGACAAAGAGTAGCCCCTGCTCGCCACAACTAGAGAAAGCCCGCGCGCAGCAACGAAGACCCAACGCAGCCAAAAATAAAATAAATTTATTTAAAAAAGATAAAAAATAAAACATTTGAGCACAAACATTTTCACCTCAAACAACAATAAATAAATATCTAGCCAACAAAATAGTTATTAAAGAATAGGTTTATAATGTGGCTAGAACCTGTGAATTTCAGAGAATGAAAAACGGTGCTATAGGAAAGATATCTCTTACCAATAAAATAAAAAAAGATAAATAAATCTAATAACTCTTAGCCTGCAGGTTCATGTTAAAAAGTATTGCCTTAGCTCATTTTATTACACTAGGTGGGAAGGAGAAGAGAAAGGGAAGTAAATGAAAGTCAGAGAAAATCCTTACACTTCATTTTCACTATGAATTAGAGGGCTTTTTCCCTTAAGGCTCTCTATTAGCAAATGGAGTAATTAGAATTTAATTTATTCTTGCTTCGTGTACCATTTATCTAGTGAAGATGCAAATTAAAAAGGCAAATGGTTGTTGGTTTTTTTTTTTAAGTCTTTAAGATGCTCACAAGTTTCCCAAAGCTATACTTCTAGTAATGCAACATTAAAAAAAAAAATTAAACTAGAGCTGACTTTGCTAACTGACCCTTATACTACCTCTCATATCTGAATTCAGACTATCCTCTGATTCACCAAATTGTCTGCATACAGAGGAAGGGGTGAAATGCCCAAGCCTTTAATACAAATACCACAGTTGCAGCACAAACCTTTTGCACTTAACAGTACACACCGTGGAGGTGAATA
Source organism: Eschrichtius robustus (assembly GCF_028021215.1). Classification (NCBI taxonomy): domain Eukaryota; kingdom Metazoa; phylum Chordata; class Mammalia; order Artiodactyla; family Eschrichtiidae; genus Eschrichtius; species Eschrichtius robustus. The sequence continues at coordinate 42,648,745 of NC_090825.1, forward strand.
CTCAGATCTATAATTGTCGCCAGCCCTATGCAATAACTAAACGCTCAGCCTTCAACTCTAACTCAATGAGCAAATTTATTTTGTATTTACAAAGAACCTCCACTTCTAGAATTCATTTTACTTGTAAGAACTCTATATATAATAATGGAAACTTGCAGTGTCTACAATGCATATTTCCGAATTGGTTGAATTTTTCAATTAGCATTTCTTTCTTTTGGAGTAAGAAAAGGTATGTAGTACAGAAATTAAATCCACATATGATTAGTGTCCAAAACTCAGTAGGCTTTCTATCCTTATTCTCAAGAAAAATTTGTATTAATAGACCCAAATATATTGAAAAATGTTCTTAAGCATACCCATTAACAGTAAGTTGTTTTCTTCCCTTGGACCACAAAAGAAATTACTCAGATTTAGAAAAAAAATTTGTGGGAAACAAAATCACGAACAAGTATAATTAGTCCATTTTTAAAAACAGGAATATTCAATGGGCAAATATTGAGTGAATCCATTGTGCAAGGAATTCTGTGAAATGATACTAAGAATACAAAGTTGAATAAGGCACAGTACATAATTACAGCAGAGAATAAACAGAGATACAAAGAGCTATGAAGTGTCAAAATAACACGAACTGGTGAGGCTCTAAGTGGTGATATTCAAAAAGGTGTTGGTTATCAGAGTCAGAATCTCAGCAGAAGGGGTCTGGTATAGAGACAGGATTTGGGGATATAAAGCATCCCTGAAGTCACAGCGGTAAAAGAAACTGTGTAAGTGAAAAGAGGTGAAAGGCGAGGCATGGGGCAATAGCAATATTAAAGGGATGAGCACAGCAAGAGGATCCACTGAGGCAGCAGACTTGCTGGGCTGAGGGAAGGTCAGGAGAAAGCGGCATCATTGAGACCAAGTCCAAAGACAGCATTTCAGGAGGTGGTGATTGGTCCACAGTGTCCAATGGGTTTTCAATCGCCAAACTTAGCAAAAGTGGTTTCAATAAGGAACAAGGAGTGGAAACCAGACCACAGAGGTTTTAGTAAGAAATGATAAGAAAATAAGCATGAATCTACCACGAATGCACACTATCCTTCTGAGAATTTAAGTGAAGAAAGAGACTGGGCCTTCTGTGGAAGGCCCTAGAAATGTTTTAAATTAATACTAATATTTGCAGTCTCTCATATAAACTCATGAGATGTATTACATCAAAGTCATTACCCAATGCCATTTCATTTTCACTAAATAACTAAACCTGAATGTAGACCCCCCAAAGACGGATGGAGAGGAAGACCAAATCACCAGTTGTTCACTGACCCACTTAGGGTTGGAAAAGATGAGCTAGTCTAGAGTCCTGCTCTGGAAATTTTGGAACTAGAACAAAGACTGACTCAGTCAGAGCTGGCAAACAGGACTGATCAATGCACTAGAAGACTGGCTGGAGAAGAGGCTGAGGATAAAACAGGTCTGCAAAGAAAACTGAAGTGACTAGTCTGACCCGAAAGTGAGAAAAGGTGAAAGCAGCTTTGGTTCCCCGCTACCAAAGGGCTGCACTGATCTTGCTGTTTGGGGGGTTGTTAAAGTACCTTGTATCCTTTCAACAAAACCCAATTTCACTTAAGCTAGTTAGAAAGGGATTCTGCTCCTTGCAACCAACAGAGCCATAACTAAAACAATTATAACCATTCCCCCTACTTTGAGACCATATAGGTTTTTATCGTTTGATTACCCTCTATAATGCTATAATGAACATTTCTAAATACCAATCCTTGTTTGCATTTCTAATTATTTCCTTAGAATATATTTTTTATGTGGAATTATAGCAAAGGATATAAATGTTAAGGTCCTTGACAAACTGTTCCAGAAAAGTTTTTTTACACCACCAATTTATTCTACCAGCCACAGTATACAAATGTTACAGAAATGCAAAATTTTAAAGATATCTGATGCTATCTTTGACATTCACTGTAGATTTTAGGGCAAAAGTGAAGGGTTCCATTTACTCTTTCATCTATTCAAATCAAGTACCCTTTTCCTTTTACCTGAAAGATTACATTTCTAAAACAATCCCTTTTCATCATTTGTCAAATGACTGCATTTGTCATACAATGTTTCTCTTAATACTTCAGTTTACAAAATTCATTTCCATTTCCTTCTTTAAAACAACTTCATTGAGGTATAATTTACAAACCAAAAACTTTATCCACTCTAAATACATAATTCAATGACTTTGGTAAATGTAGAGAGTTGTGCAACCATCACCACAATCCAGTTTTAGAACATTTTCCTTACCCAAAAAATTCCCATGAGCCCATCTGCATTCAACCTTTGTTCCCACCACCAACCCCAGGCAACCACTTGCATGTTTTCTGTATCTACACAGATTTGCCTTTTCTGAACATTTCATAAAAATGGAGCCATACAATATGTGGTATTTTGTAAGTGGCTTATATCACTTAACATAATATTTTTGAGGTTCATCCATGTTTGTAGCATGCATTTTGTTCCTTTTTATTGCTAAATAGTATCATATTGTATGTATATGTTACATTTGGTTTATCCAGTCACCAGTTAATGGATACTTGGGTTGTTTCCAGTTTTTGTCTATTATGACTAATATCACTATAAACATTCATGTACAAGTCTTTGTGTGGACATTATTTTCATTTTAAATGAGTAGACTCCTAGGAGTGGAATGTCTGGGTCATGGGGTAAGTTTACGTTTAACTTTTTAAGAAACTGCCAAACTGCTCTTCCAAAATAGCTGCACCACTTTACATTCCCACATTCTGCTTTTTAATATGCCCACGTGGCTAGTCGTATTAGCCCATTTAAGAATCAGATTCTACGCATAGTAAACTCATACTCACCCACAAATAAATATAGCCTTCCACCTTCTACGAGTGAATATTTATAATGGTTCAAAAGAGAATAAGTGATATATAACTCATTGGTTCCACAAACTAAACACACAAGAACACTTCTCCATCCTTTTACCAGAGACAGGAAAAGACAACATAAGATCAAGTTCGCACAACATCTTCTTCAACTTCCTCTTACACAAATAATCAGGATCTTGAAACCATAATATAAATGCTAACAACTGTTTTAGAAAGATTGGTGATGGAGTGTCCAGCAAAACTGAGAAACTATGGTTATAAACTTTTTTACACGTTAAGGGAGGAACTCTTCCAGTGAAAACTACACAAATGTCTCCAGGAAAAATTTTTAAGTTTCATCCATGGTGTAGCATAGATTGGTATTGTGTTCCTTTTTATTGCAGAATAGTATGCCATTATATGTATATAAAACATATCAGGTGCCCAGGAGAGAGTGGCATCCGTAATCACAGTCTTAATAATCCATAATCACAGTCCCTAATCACAGTCTTAAGAATGCAGGAAACTTAAGGAAGATGAAAAAATAATTGTTATTTCTGTCAACATTAAGGGACATTATAATTCAACTAGAGAAAGAGCTCAGAGATTTCTCTAATAAAGAAGCAATTATTCAATTCAATTATTTAACAATTAACTGAGTTCCTACTGCTCTGTACAAGGCACAGGCTTGAGTTGGGAAGGGACTGCAGGTAATGGCACGGGTCCTACCGTGGTCAAATTCTGGATTTATTTTGAAAGTAGCATCAATGGTATTTACTGATGGATGGACTGGATATGAGTGTGAGAAATGAGGAGTCAATAATGATCCTAAGATTTTCCATTTGGGAGACCAAAAGTTTAAAGTTGGATTAACTGAGATGAGGAAGACTAGAGACTGAATAGGGGGAGCAAGGAATAAATCCAAGAGTTCATACTTGGATGCATCAAGTTTGAGTTGCCTATTAGTAGAGATGTCAGGGACGCAGTTGTATGTAAGGTTCACTGGGAGAAAGGTCCAGGCTGAAGATATAAATTTAACATAGAGGTGGTATTAGAGCCATGAAACTGGATGAGATCACCAAGGAATGAGTATAGAGGAGAAAAGAGGACCCAAGGACTGATACCCAGAGAACTGCAAAATTAAAAGGTCAGGAAGAAGAGAAGGAAGTCGCAAAGTAGAATAAGAAAAAGCAGCCACTAAAGTAAAATTAAAACCAGGAGAGTACAGAAAACCCCAAGAAATCTATCCCAAAACGCCTAGAACTAATAAGTGTGTGTAGCAAGATCACAGGATATAAGGTCAACCCACAAAAATCAATCATACTTCTATATAGTAGCAATGAACAACTGGAAACCAAAATTAAAAACACAATACCATTTATAATAGTTCAGAAAACTGAAATACTTAGGTATAAACCTAATAAAATATAGGATCTGTACGCTGAAAACTACAAAACAGTGATGAAAAAAATCAAAGACCTAAATAAATGAAAAGACATATCATCTTCATGGATTGGAATATTTAACAAAGATGTCAATTCTGCCCAAATTGATCTACAACTTTTAATGCAATTCTTATCAAAATTCCAGCCAGATTTTTTCATAGATAGATTGATTCTAAAATTTATGTGGAAAAGCAAGGGAACTAGACAGCTAAAGCAAATTTGAAAAAGAATAATAAACTTGGAGGAGTAATACTTCCTGAATTTTGTTTTAGAAAAATGTACTGTATTTTATTTTTTCCCATTTGATTTTAAGCTACTCAGTATATCTTTTCTTACCACCAATATATAACTACAGTAATCAAGACAGTGTGGTATAAGAGGAAGGAAAGACATATAGGATATCAATGAAGCAAGAACAGAGTCCAGAAATAGACCCACAAGAGGACAGCCAACTAATTTTTTTTTTTTTTTTTTTTTACAAAGGAACAAAAGCAACTCAATGGAGAAAGGAGAGTCATTTTAGCAAATGATGTTGGAACAACTGGTCACCTATACACACACACTAAAAAAAAAGATGAACCTTGACCTAAACCTCACCCTTTATACATAACTCAACACAAAATGATCACAGAGATAAGCAGAACACAGAAAATTGTAAAACTTTTCGAAGAAAACATAGAAAAAAGTCTTCGTAATAGGGTTAGGTGAAGAATTCTTAGACATAACACCAAAAGCAGAGTCTATAAAAGAAAAAAATGTATATTCATAAACTTGATTCATCAAAACCAAAAACCTGGGCTTCCCTGGTGGCGCAGTGGTTGAGAATCTGCCTGCCAATGCAGGGGACACGGGTTCGAGCCCTGGTCTGGGAAGATCCCACATGTCGCGGAGCAACTAGGCCCGTGAGCCACAATTACTGAGCCTGCGCGTCTGGAGCCTGTGCTCCGCAACAAGAGAGGCTGCGATAGTGAGAGGCCCGTGCACCGCGATGAAGAGTGGCCCCCACTTGCCGCAACTAGAGAAAGCCCTCGCACAGAAACGAAGACCCAACATAGCCATAAATAAATAAAAAAATAAAAATTAAAAAAAAACCCAAAAACTTGTGCTCTCAAAAGATACTTTCAAGAAAATGAAAAGATAGGCTACATACTGGTAAAAAATATACTTGCAAATCTCATATTCAACAAAAGACTTTCTATACCAGAATATATGAAGATCTCCCTAAACTACACAGTTTCAAAAAATCTAATCCGAAAATGAGCAAAAGACTTGAACATACACTTCACCAAAGAGGTATGTATGCATGGATAGCAAGCAAGCACATGAAAAGGTGTTCAACATCAGTAGCCATTAGAGAAAAGCAAATGAAAACCCTAATGAGATATTACTACACACTTACAGATGGTAAAAATAAAAAATACTGACAATACTAGTGCTGGTGAAGATGCAGAACATTATACACTGCTGGTGAGAATGCAAAATGGTTCAACCACTCTGGAAAACAGTTTGGCAGCTTCTTATAAATTTAAACATACATTTACCAAAAGACCTAGAAATCCTATTACTGGCTATCTACCCTAGAAAAATTAAAACTTGTATTCACCCAAAAACCTGTAGACACATGTTCATAGAGTCTTATTTGTAACAGTCAAAAACTGGAAATAACCAACATGTTCCTTAATAGACAACCAGATAAGTAAGCTGTGATACATCCATGTATCAGAATACTACTCGATAGAGAAGAAAAACACCAACACACCATTGATGTACTCAACAACTTTGATAGGTCTCAAGGGTGTAACTTCAAGGGGAAAAAAAGCCAATTTAAAAAGGATAAATACTGTATGAATCCATATATATAACATACTTGATAGAATTATAGTAGGTATAGTAGAGAGTAGGTTAGTGGTTGCCAAGGGTTAGGGATTGGGAGAGGATGTGACACAGAGAGATGGTAGGAGGGAGTTTTTATGAGGTGATAAACAATTCTGAACCCTGACTGTGGTAATGGTTACACGAATCTATACAAGTGATAAATTTCACAGAATTATACACATACACAAAAAGAGTGCATGTAAAAACTGGTGATATCTGAATACGGTCTGTATTCTGGTTAACAGTACTGATGATTTAACCATAGTTACGTAAGATGTCATCTTCGGGGGGAGCTGTGTGACGGGTACATGGGAACTCTGAACTATTTTTTCAACTTCTATGAGTCTACAATTTTTTCAAAATAAAACATTTCTAAATGTTTTATTACGGTGCTGAGAGATTCAAGTAAGATTGAAGAGCACTGGATTTAACAACTTGGAAATTGCTGGTGATTGACAGGAACTATTTGCATAAAGGTGGTGATTATAGAGTAGAATGCTTAAAATTCAGGTTATGGAGGGGTTTACGTTATTAGAAATGGCATCAACTAGGATATGACATGGGAGGTAAATGGCTGAGGCAGACAAAGGACAGGATCTCTGAGGTAGAAAAGTTAAGGAAACTGAAAATTTCTTATTAAATTGGAGGGGGAAAAGCAGTTTATTCTTAAAAAATTCCCAAGGAAGCTACTGAAGTATATCAAGTACAATAAACGACCATGCATTCTTCTAGAGTTGCTTTAAGGTCCAGAGAAAAGCATATTTAAGCCCAAAATGAGTAGTAAAGATAGACAATGAGAAAAGATCAGGGAAAGAAATACAAGCAAAGCATTACACTCCTGCATAAATGATGGATAATTGGCAGTGCCTTTCTCCAAAGTATAATACCAAAGTGGTTTACTATACTGGGAGTTAAATCAGTGAACTCTCTTCTTAAGAACAAGGACAGACTTTGAGATAGGTTAGGTGTTGGCATCAATGAAACAAACCCTCTTCTCATGGCTTTCTGATAAACCAAAAAGCATCCTTTTTATAGTTAGAGAAATATATATGAACAGATCAAGTGACTTGCATAAGGTCATACTGAATTTCAGGAGTAGAGCTAAGAAACAAGATTCCAATTCAGATTTTCACTCAACAAGTCTAGGTCATGATTCAGAAATTCTTCTAGGTGATAAAGTCAACCTAGACAGATAAGCTCCTCTACATGCTTTGGTGGCTGCTATCACACTAACCCAAGTTTCCCACCACTCTCCTCTAATCTAATCTTCACCACCTAGACTCATATTCACAACTTTTTAACTGATAAAAGAAAACCAAAACAAAAGAGTTTACTGGATTTACCTACTTTCCATCAAAATAGACCCACGCCACACTGAAAACAATGAGGGACTGTCAAAAAGAATGTGAACAACAGAGGATGCAGACTTGGTAGGGTTAAAATCCCAACTTGGCCTCTTAGTAGCTATAAAAGAGAACTACCTGCCAACCTCAGAGAGTTGTCATGAGGAAAGAATCTATAACACAGAAGTACCTCAGACACAAAAGACACTCAACAAATGATAGAACAAACACAGCCTTCCATTTACCATATATGCAAAAATTCTAAACCAATGAGTACCCAATTATAATCTTTTCTTAGAGAATAAACAAAATTTTACAGTAAACAAAATGGGTGCCTTCGCAGTTGCTCTTTCCATCTCCTTGTCCAGTGATTTTTCTTACTGGGTCCCACAAAACAGTTACTCTCCACATTGGAAACAGGAAATCTGCTGCTAAAATTACACAAGGGCATACTCCCCCCCAAGTTACAGAGAAATTAATTTGTCAGAAATTTCATTTTTTCTCTTAAATTTTGATAGCTTCTAAAAGGATGCCTTTAAGTGTATCAGAAGATTAATACTCAAGTATAAGAATGTATTTGATTGAAAACATATGCAATCCCACATATTCTACCGAGAAAATCAGGGAATCACTAGACCATCCTCCCCACTCTTACTGTCCTGCCAGTGACCCCTGCTTATATTTCCCTAGATTTAACAAGATCCCAAATCTAATCTCCTCTCACACTCACCCAGCCCTCTAAGCCAAGACAGCCTTTGGAAAGTCTGATTAAAAAGATTCCTCACTGCTGTTACCTACCCTGGTGCCAGAGATGCAGCAATTGGGACCTGCCTTCTGAAAGCAGGTTACCTTTCTGAACCACACTCTGAACTGGTGTTGACTGTTCATAGTCCAAAAACAGGTGTAAAAACACAAAAATTTTTCTTTCTACAAGTAAACAGAATTTCATTTCTTGTCGTGTTACAAACACAGGTTCACGATAAAGCAGTAAACTGCCATTTTTAAAATGCTATCTCATTCTCATTCTAAATATGGAAGCTTAAAGATAATTGACAGAAATGGTGGAGACCCTTTAAAATTCTTATTTAAAGATGGAGCCCACAATAATTTGGCTAGAGTAGAATATTAAGTGATTTTCCAGAAAGCCAGATATGAAATATAAGCTATTTGTAGCTACAGGGAAACACCAAAATGTTCTTTACAGTATAATATTTAGGCTCATACTTCACAATTACTGAATAAGGTAATATTCAAAAATCACTGTACTGCATTGGACATGTTCATCTTTTATGGCTTACATCACTAACCCTGCGCTCCAATCACAAATGAGTTCGTTTCGCATAAACAGTTCTAAGCCTACACTTTTAACCATAGGTCCTGCTTCTCAACAAAAACTAAACTTAGGATTTTCAAATATTTGTTTAAAGTAACCACATAACATGACTAAGAAATAAATAATTTTAAATCAGCTTTCATTAAAAGGCCCATAATCCCTTATTCTAAAACCCAAAGCCCTCAAAATCCTAGTTCTTTCATGACATTTGGCACCAAAGCCTAACCTGAACTTATCTAATGGCAAAACTTAACGTGAACAAATGAAGGAATGACCCCAGCCTTTATTTACCCCACTTATTTTGACTAGTCTTATCTCACTACATAAAAATTAGTGTCTTTGATTACAAGGTACTGTCCTAGACCCTGCTGAAGGCATTACATAAGGTGTATGAATCATATAACCTTTCAACAATTCAGAAAGTTCTGGCTCCAAGAGTTCCGGATAATGGACTGTGAACCTGTATTTAGATAAAATCTTCACTGTTAAAAGATGCTAAACTCAACCTATTATTTTTCAGAGAGCCAAAAAATTTTTAATGTATTATATAGATCTACTACATAATAAAACTTGAAATGGTAATGGTCCCTTACATAAAATGAACTAAATACATCCCACACATATATTTTCTTAATTATAGGACTATGACAAGATTTCAGTTGCTTGTTTTTTGTTTCATTATAAAAACTGAAAGCTTGCGCTGAATTTTTAAGTACTATCATGTTTTCTAAATTTAAGTCTTCACTAGATATTAAGTCTTAAAAGTTAAAAGTATTTTATATATTTAGCTGTCAACCAATTTTGCACTCCTTTCCTTTGGCAAGAACCAATGATCTCAAGGCAAAACAAATACGCACATAAAATGAGTTAACAAATAGATAAATTATATGAAGCAAAGCCCTGAAATTTTACTCTTTACATCTTATCAAGTAATCTTATTCCTAGCAATGAATGTATAAATTATTCACTAACTATGAGGATAATCATCATTACTAATATTATTTAGACAAAGAGCACTGACATTTCACCAGACTTTGTGAGCAAATTTTTTTTCTTTTCAAAATTTTTAAGATTAATATACTTTATTTCTTAAAGTAATTTTAGGTTTATTAAAAAAACTGAGCAGAGAGTAAAAGATACACTCCCTCTCCATAACTACCACCTTTAATTAATTTCCTCTATCACGAACAATTTTCATTGGTATGGTTTATTTGTTATAACGGATGAACCAATATTGATACATTATTATTAACTCCATAGTTTACATTAAGGGTTATTCTTCCTGTCGTACAGTTCTATAGGTTTTGACAAATACATAATGTCATGCATCCATCATTACCATATCATAGAGAATAGTTTCACTTCCCTAAAAATCCTCTGTACCCCAACTGTTCATTCCTCCTCTGTCCTCCCACCAACCCCTAGTAACCACTGATCTTTTTACTACCTCCAGAGTTTTGCCTTTTCCAGAATGTCATACGGCTATAATCATACACTAGGTAGTCTTTTCAGATTGGCTTCTTTCATTTACCAATATGTGTTTAAGGTTCTTCCATGTGTTTTTATGGCTAGATAGCTGATTTATTTTTAGCTGAATAATATTCCATTGTATGGATGTACCAGAGTTTACCCATTCACCTACTGAAGAACATCTCAGTCGCTTCCAAGCTTTGGCAATTATGAATAAAGCCGCTATAAACATCATGTGCTGGTTTTTACGTGGACATAAGTTTTCTGTGCATTTGGGTAAATACCTAGGAGCTCCATTGCTAGGTCCTACGGTAAGCCTATGTTTAGTTTTGTAAAAAACTGCGAGTCTTCCAAAGTGGCTTTACCATGTTACATTTCCACCAGCAGTGACTGAGAACTTCTGTTGCTCCACATCCTCACAGCATGTGGTGTTGTCAGTGTTTCAAATTTCAGCCATTCTAATAGATGTGTGGAGGAATCTCACTGTTGTTTTAGTTTACGATTCCCTAATGAAGTGTGATATGGGGCATCTTTTCATATGCTTATTTGCCATTTGTATATCTTCTTCACTGAGGTGTCTATTCAGACCTTTTTGCCACTTTTTGATTGGGCTGTTTGTTTTTTGTTGCGTTTTAAGAGTTCTTTGTATATTTTGGACACAAGTCCTTTATCAGATATGTGTTTTATAAATATTTTCCCCCAGTGTGTAGCTTTACACAGAGCGGAAGTTTTTAATTTTAATTAAGTACAACTTATTATTTCTCTCATGGACCATGCTTTTGGCGTTGTTATCTAAAAAGTCACTGCCAAATCCAAGCTGCAAATTTATTTTTAATTACAAAAATGTTCAAGGAAACAATGTCACAAGTTCAACCAATTTACTAGGACCTAAAAAAGTAGAGTATATAATACCCCCAGCTAGAGTTTTCAGAATAGTATTTATGAAAGAGGAAAATAAACTTATGAAATATTAACACAAATGCCTTCACTTCACTTTTACCTAAAGTATAACAGATGACATTCCCAAAGTAAGTTATACTGATATACTCTGCCTTCAAACTCTTTGGTCCATAACAGAAAAACACAGATATTACCATGCTAGAATTTTCATGTATTCAGAGATGAAAGGTTTATTTAAGTATATATATATATATATATACATTTGGCCTATTTTATAAAAAGGAATTAATGAAAAAGATAAATTTGACCTTTTTCATATATTTTAACATAACTGCATATTAATCTCATTACATCCATCAAAAATATTTTTGTTTGGTCATTTTGCCAGTTCAATATTTAACAAATTAAAAAATTATGTCACTTCTGCTTGAAAAAGTGGCGGGGTAGGGGTGTAACTCTGAGTGCAAGTTTAGATGCTCTGTAAAAGGACTTAATTCCTGGTGGGAGGCAAAATGAACATTTTAATTTCAATTATCTTCTTTTTTTTAAAATAAATGTATTTGTTTTTATTTTTGGCTGTATTGGGTCTTCATTGCTATGCGCGGGCTTTCTCTAGTTGTGGCGAGCGGGAGCTACTCTTTGTTGTGGTGCGTGGGCTTCTCGTTGTCGTGGCTTCTCTTGTTGCAGAGCACGGGCTCTAGGCCTGCGGGCTTCAGTAGTTGTGGCACATGGGCTCAGTAGTTGTGGCACATGGGCTCAGAAGTTGCGGCTCGCGGGCTCTAGAGTGCAGGCTCAGTAGTTGTGGCGCATGGGCATAGTTGCTCCGCAGCATGTGGGATCTTCCCTGGCCAGGGATTGAACCCATGTCCCCTGCATTGGCAGGTGGATTCTTAACCGCTGCGCCACCAGGGAAGCCCTCAATTATCTTCTTATCACATATAATTTACTGATGAAGCTCACTTAGTAGAAAGAGATTTTAGGGTTTCTCAAAAATCAGAATTCCCATCCAGGAATAACATTTAACCCACTTAAATCCTGCAGATTTGTCAAGATACATGCAGTAGAAAATTTAACAGACAATGTCTAGTAATTTAATAGAGATGTACTCAGTGTGTGAAGCAACAGCTCTTGACCACTTAACCTTTAGCAAAGGCATTCGTAACATTCCCTGAAACTACTTTTAAAAAGAAGATTTTGGGACTTCCCTGGTGGCGCAGTGGTTAAGAATCCTCCTGCCAATGCAGGGGACACAGGTTCGAGCCCTGGTCCAGGAAGATCCCACATGCCACGAAGCAACTAAGCCCTTGTGCCACAACTACTGAGCCTGCGCTCTAGAGCCCACAAGCCACAACAACTGAGCCCATGCACCACAACTACTGAAGCCCACACGCCTAGAGCCCGAGCTCCGCAGCAAGAGAAGCCACCACAATGAGAAGTGTGCATACTGCAATGAAGAGTAGCTCCCGCTCGCTGCAACTAGAGAAGCCTGCGCGCAACACAGACCCAATGCAGCCATAAATAAATAAATAAATTTATTTTTTAAAATAAGGAAGATTTTATGAGCAGAAATTTTTTCCTATGAATCCTTTAAAAAGCCACAGCATTTAGGAAACCAGCAGTGGAATTCAGTAAGCTTGGTTAATGTGAAACTGAGCTTTAGTTTTCATTATTGGCAGTATATACTCAATATTTATATAACTTTTCTTTCCTTTACGTTCATCCAATATATTAAAATTTATCAAAATATTTTCAAGCGTTCTGTAAAATGGATGTACGACAAATACTTAATATACCAAATCTATACATTACCTCTTCCAACGGCAGTATAAAAAGCAGTTTTAAACAAAGAAAATGTTTGTGATTATAACAAATTACTTAGGGATGCATCTGGTACTACTTCATTTTGTGACAATTATATTAAAAAAGGGTACTGGAATAAATGCTCATATGAACTGACTGAAGCAGTATTTTCCACAACAATGTAGACAAAAAAATACAGCTCCACATCGGAATAAGTAAACAAGGAAATAAAACTTTTTTCCAACCTAAGAAATTAAGCTCCATAATACCATATTTCTTTCATTCCAGTAGACGTTCCCCCATATTTTAAGATATCTCTAATCAGGATATATATTCAGTATGATAGCGTTCCATTTTTTTCCTGAAAAGCTATTTTAATGAGGTTATCTGATATTAAGAGATGACTTGGAAATACAATATATTTCCAAAGAGCTAAGCTGAATTTTCAAGGTAGTAATTATTATTAAACATAAGTGACAATCTTATTCCATTTCACATTTAGTATTTTTTCATTAAATTTTTCTATCTATATTTATTAAACACCTATTACATACCAAGCAATGTGCTTGCCACTAAGGATACAAGTGGAGCAAAACAGACCATTCTTACCCTAGCAAGGCTTATTGCCTTGTCCAATTGGTGGGAAACTGGGAAAAGGCAGCACAGCACTTAACGTCAACATGGAAACAAAGGAGTTAAAATATTCAAGTGTGGGCAATAGGCCATTTTGATACCAGCTTTCTGGACTAGTACAGGAAAGGGTGGCATGAGAGACTTGTCATGCCATAAAATCCAACAAACACCAATGTCCTCCTACAGTGCAGGGCTCTTATGGCCACTTTTGCCATATATAACACTTTACTTATATATTACTTTACAGCTTATAAAAATAAACATATTATTAACCCATCCATTTTTTTTCTTCATAGCAATTTTTTATTACCATTTAAGTAGCTACTCAAAAATTTTTTTAAAAACTGGGCCTCATTTACCTCCTTTGGGACAGTCACCTAAAGATATATGATTTTTCAAACTGTATGCCAAAAACAAAGAACTTGAGAAACTCTATATATCCACAGTAAATGATCTCCCTCATCTTCCCAAATATTGCCGAATCTCAAACTTTAGAGATGCAGTATTATATAATAATTCAATCCCCAAAACTTATCCTGTATTGTCTTTTTCCTCAGACATTAATAAAGGGAGTAAAAGTGATTTTAAAAAGGTAATCTGAAAGCAATTAGAATACCAAAAATAGGGGAAAATATTTCTTCCAAGTTGTATTTTATCCTTTAAAACTGTGAATATTATCTACTTAATATAGCACACTAATAATACTTGTAGCAATAATCTACATAATAATCAATGCTAGAAAAATACTTGTGCTGAAATACAAAATCCTGGGTTTTTTTTTGTTGCATTCACACACACCACAACAGTTGAAAAGGATAATCCAAAGTCCATTACTCTAAATTTTGGTTTAAAAGGCTACTGACATTTCTGTGTTTTTTACAATAATCACCAAGAATGATGTCGCTAAAATCCCCAATCAAAAATGGGAGTAATCCACATCCTAGAGTAAGAGAATTTTAATAGGCAAACACTTCATACAATGGAGACATACAGGATTTCAAATAACACATTTTTTAATGAACTTAGAGTAAAGGTTTTTTTGCACATTAAGATATGTTTACATAAATGTTCTTCCATCTATCTATATGCTTTCCTGCATATTGTTTCATAAGCCTGGTGGCTAAAATAGAGGTTACCAGTTATCATGGAATTTACTTCTTAGGAAAAAAGCAAATATTTCCTTAAACTAACCCCAAATTTTCCTTCCGTTTTACTCCTATAAAAGTGGCTTTAATCAAATTAGGATGTATAGACTGCATGTGGAAATATTTAATATATCTTGAAACATAACTAAATCCAAGTTCTCTTCACCTTCAGAATACTGTGCTAAAGACATCACCAAAAAATAAAAAAATAATTTACTAGCCAAAAAAGGCAAAATGAACTCAACTATGAACTGAAAAACCAAAGAACAAGGCTATTATTCTTAGCCAATTTGGGGGCAAAATAGGGAAAGAAAAGCTAGTCTGTCCTACTGTGGAAATAAGGCTTCAGAGTTTGCTAAAACAATAAAAAAAAATGTAAGTCAACTATCTGGGGAAGGCAACTGACGAGAGACAAGCTGTCGAAAGAGAAGTATGGCATGATCTGCTGGACTCCCAAGACACTCAAGGAGGTAAATCTTTATTCTGCTCCTTCTCATCCGAACCAAGGATAGAGAAAGTAAGCACAATATCTCAAGTGCCAACCTTAAGCTAGTTTGTGAAATTTAACCTAGAAGCAAAGTGTCCAGTTATTTAAAGTAATGAAACCCAATATTAACCTACAAACTGATGAATAGTACAACTTAAAAAACAGTGATATAGTTTTGATATATTCTGAGGATCTTCTTTTGCATATGTATTTACATTCTTTCTGATGAGCTGTATTCTCAAATTTAACAAATAAATCTATCTCCTTTTTTGTGGCCTCAATTTCCATTTAACATGATAAAACAAGCATAATCTTAGTTTCAGCTCTGCCGTAAAATAGCTTACTGGGCTTGAGCAAGTATCTGGGCCTAAGTTTCTTCACTTGTCTACTGAAAAGTGTTGATCCAAAATGACTTAAATGAACTCTTCATTCTAAAATAATCATTCTATAATTCTTTATGATGACATCAAGTTATTTGGGGCAATATCTCCCTTTAACTGGAGAAACACTGCCCTGGACTGAAGCAGTGGCTATATTCTTTAAGCAATCATTCACCACACCAACAGTGGTGACGACAGTACTATGGATTTACCCCCACCCCAATTCGATCACTTCATAAAACCTCCAGCACAACAAACCCATCACTACCTACTTATTCATTTACTTACACAGGAAATGGGTAAACCAAGCCCCACTGTGTTGAGGACAGTGGTTGTGACGGTACTGTCATGGTACGGATACTGGATGCTGTTGTCTTTACAGAAAAAGCCTCTCTGAAATGGATATATTTGGCCCAAATTTAGAACAGCCATAGGCATGGAAGCTGTTAGAGAAGGGAAAAAAAGACACACATGGTTAAATTCAATTCACTTCATTAGGAAGTAAAGTCTACTGAATGGGATGCAAATCTTAACCGTATTTGGCCCTTTCTGAAAAAGGATCACTATTCCATTACATCCAAGAGTAAAGACTGAGGAAACCATGCATCATTAGCTTGTCCACATCAGCCCCACCTTTATCAAGTTTAAATTCTCTTACTTGCGTTGACTTCTGATTTTAGGGACAATCAATAAAGGAAACCCCAAGGGAAGACAGCAACATTGGCCCGTGAAAAAATAAAGTTGAGAGAACAGGAAGGTTTTGTACTTTACATGTTGTACGTAATTCTTTTTTAACTGAATTGCTCAATACATTAAATATGTTTAAGAAAAAAAGACAAAACTCAGTAAATATATTTAATAATCAATAATACATCATAACAGCCAAATGCAGTCAAGGAGGGAAAAGATACAAAATTTTGTTTCATATTAAAATTTAAATTAATAGGGTTAGAAAAAATAGAAACTGTAAGTATATTTGATAATAAGAACAGAAACAAGCCCTTTGTTTTCTGAAGACAAATTAAAAATTGTTTTTATTGGCCCTGGCAAGGCTCCAAAATCACTTTAACAAGTTATAAAGGAATAATGTTCATTTGAAATTTTTCACCCAAATAAAATGAAAGACCAAAGAGAAGTTAAATAACTTAAATTAGTAATTTCTTAGTATGTTTAAATTTACCACACTTTTAGGCTTTGTTTTATACAATTCAAACAGTCACGCATCTACTTACTATATCCTTGATACTAGAGTATGCCATACATAGAGGAGACAATTAGTGTAAAACGGGCACTCGGTTCAAGAGCCTAAATTGTACATGTAGCAACAGAATGCATACTCAGGAAGCAGTTTTAAAAGTAATAATACTAAGACAGATTTTTGAGGGATGATGAAATTGTTCTATATCTTGATTGTGATGGTAATTCCACAACTCTAAGTATTTGTCAAAACTCACAGAACTGTACCCCAAAAAAAGTACATGTTACTGTATGTAAATGTTAAAAGGAATACCATAAAAGAGAAAATATGACTAATTTCTAAAATGATATAAAAGGCCCTATAGGAATTCAGAGGTCAACGTGAACTGGAGTAGTTAGAAAAGACTATTAGGGCTTCCCTGGTGGCGCAGTGGTTAAGAATCTGCCTGCCAAAGCAGGACACACGGGTTCGAGCCCTGGTCCGGGAAGATCCCACATGCCGCAGAGCAGCTAAGCCCATGCGCCACAACTACTGAGCCTGCGCTCTAGAGCCCATGAGCCACAACTACTGAGCCCGCGAGCCACAACTACTGAGCCCACATGCCACAACTACTGAAGCCCGTGTGCCTAGAGCCCGTGCTCTGCAACAAGAGAAGCCACTACAATGAGAAGCCCGCGCACCACAATGAAGAGTAGCCCCTGCCCGCCACAGCTAGAGAAAGCCTGCGTGCAGCAACAAAGACCCAACATAGCCAAAAGTAAATAAATTAAATACATTAATTAAGTTTTTAAAAAAGACTATTAAAGAACAGGCAACTGAGCTGAACTTGAAGCAGCAGGTAAATCATAGGCAATAGGGAGGGCCTCAAGGAGAGCATTTAGTGGTAGAGGGATGCAAGAGCAGCATGAGGTCACACCAACAAGAGTACAGAGAGAAAGAGCAAGAAGTTTTCAAGGTACATAACATTTCATAGCGAACATGTACTGCGTGCTCACACATGCCAAGCACTAGGCTACACAGATTAACTCAATCCTTACCTCAACCTTGTGAAGCAGGTAACATCACTTCCCCCTTTTTTCACATAAAATTATTATGAGACTTTAAGAAATGAGGAAACTTGCTGGAACTAGTAAGTAGTGGAACCAGGATTACAACACAGGCTATCTGTTCCTAGAGTCAGTGTATATATGATGTCTCCCATGGAGGCAAGTGATTCGCTAAATTAACAGAATTGTGACAAGGAAGATGATTGGGGTGAGGGGTACCTGTCCTTTGAAAAAGCTCGTTCAGTATAAAATACATGTTATGTTCATAATAAAAACTCAACGTTAATGAAACAAAATCTTTTCTGCAGATTACTCTTAATTCCACAATTGTGTGGTTTTTAATGGGAGGAAGAGAACCTGAGACTTTGGGGTTTAACAAAAAGAATTATGTATTTAAAATACTGGCCTAAGAAAGGACTTATCCTGTAGGAATAAATAAAATATCACTGTCCTCTTTTGCTCAGGGTTAGTAACAGAGTAAAATAAGGGGTTTTAAAAATTAACTTTAAAAAAAAATTAGAAAGGGGAGCATTTAACACAGCTTTGAAATAATCTACTAATTAAGTGTTAAGTAGTATGCTGACAGGGAAAATAGAAAAGGACACATGAAAGAGTGTTTTGAATATGGAAATGACTCAATTTGAGGACTGGTCACAATTGTTGAGGCAGACCTGAAGATGACACTTCAGGCTTTGGCAATAGGGAGAACGACGGTCCCATTGACAAAAATGTGAAGTTGGGACGGGCAGCTGGTTTATGATGAAAGAAAATTAGTTGAGTATTGAAAATACTGCCTTTGGGGTAATCTGACACCTTAAAAGCTCAGCCTCATCTTTCACTCTTCCCCATGCAGCTCTTAAGGCTCCGATCACACTGAACCATTTCCTGTTGCCTGAACGTACTATGTTTTCAAAACCTTAGGTACCTACCTATATGTTCAGCCTTCTGTTGGGGATACCTGTCCCCTTGTTTCCCTTTCCCTGATAAGTAAGGCACTCCCTACTTATCTGCCCCATGGCACCTTGGACACACACCCATTACATAGTATTTTAAACTGCTTTTTGCATTTTGTCAGCAACTTGAGGACAAAGACTATATCATTCTTGTATCCTTCGGACCAGGTACACAGTTGACTCTCAGTTAAAAATTCACTGAACGGCGAAAGGAATATAATGCAGGATGAAGATCAGAAGTAGAGATAGATTTGCAGATTGTTGGCATTGGAGGTGGCAACTTAAGCCAGGAGAATAAAACGGTCTCAGAGAAAGCCTAAAGTCAAGACTAACAGAGATCAATAAAAACAATCAGGTAAGGACTAATATCCATAGTGAAATCATGAAAAGAGACTGCAGGAGAGAGAGGGAGAGGAGATGATTACATGCTCTAGAGGGCAGGGGCTGTGTCTCTCTCATTCAGCAGAACATATTGACCATTCTTTAAACACAAGAATGAACAATAGAGAAGACAATGTTGTTATACAAAAAGCCAATGAAAGTAGCTTAGAGTATCAAGTCTGTACTAGGTTAAATGTAGGACGTCAATGCTAAAACATCAAGAAGAGTGATAACAGAGTAAAGACAATGAGGTCTGAGGAAAAAAGGTGTCATATATACTCTGAGAAAATATCTTACACCACCTCCACTAACACCACATCTTTATGAAGAAACTTCAATAATGAGCTTCAATATTGGGTTGTCATTGTCTAAGCATGAATCTCTTTCTTCAAGTTAAATATATCACAATGATTTCCTCTATTACTCATATGATTTATATATACACATGCACACATACACACGCACACCACTATGGGCTGAATTGTGTCTGTCCCCCCAAATTCTTACGTTGAAGTTCTAACTCCCAATTTTACTATAATTGGAGATAGGACTTTTAGGAGGTAATTAAGCTAAATGAGATCATCAAGGTAGGGTCCTAATTCAGTAAGACTGGTGGCCTTATGAGAAAAGGAAGAGAGAGAGAGAGTTCTCTTTCCACACGCACGCATCCAAGGAAAGGCCATGTGAGGATACAACAAGAAGGTGGCCATCTGCAAGCCAGGAAGAGAACCCTCAAAAGAACCTGACCATGCTGGCACCCTGATCTCAGAATCCCAGCCTCTATAACTCTGAGGAAACAAATTTCTATTGTTAAGCCACCTAGTTTTTGGTATTTTGTTATGGCAGCCCAAGCAGACTAAGACACACACACACACAGACACACACACCACACACACACACAGAGGCATAGCCATCCCCCCAGAGTAAACAGACACCTCTACTCTAAAAAGCAATGAAATATTCTCTATCTACACAGAAATTATTTTCAGTGGTAATTTTTTAGGGTAGTAATAGAGAGTTCTATGTCAAAGTTAGTATTATAGGAAGATTCTTCTCAAAACAAACTCTTTCATAGGACACGTATATTCTTTCCTTTATATATAAAGGATATAGAAACTATTTTTGACACTAATCATAATTCTAGGGTATTTTTCTCTTAATTGAAATTCCCTTAAGAGAAGTCACTTTTAAAAGTTCAATACTGCTAATAAACACATTTGTTAGCTACTGTATGTCTGCTCGTAGCACATCTTCTCTAAGTTATATTGAGGAAGATAGATAAATGAATACCTGGAGATAGATACATACATATATATATATATTTATTTCCTATATTCTTCTCCAATTAAGTAATAATTGAAATATCTCCCATTTTATATACAGTACATACTTCCTTAAAGACAAGTTGTTACAAAATATTCCAATGGAATAAATCTAAAATGCATTTTAAAGAGAACCAATGTTAATTTCTAATATGCAGAAGCAAAGGTAAAGAAAAACAAGTCCTAAGTTTACGTTTTGAAAAGAATGAAATATAAATCTAGACATTATTAAAGTAACTATACTGACTTCAGTACCCACTACACCTTTCCCTATTTTCTCAATTTCAGATACCACAGGGAAATTCAAGTGTCCATCTTCTTGAAAATCTCCTCTCATTATTCACTCAGACATTTCAATTCCTATGACACGGCAGCCTCAGTGCCAGGAAAGGAAAAATTTAAAAAAGGGAAGGCCTAAAAACACTAAAAAAGGAAAGGAATGAAAAAGACCTCACCACAAAATTTTTAATAAGAGAGAGATAAGCGCTACTGGAAAATAACACAGCTGTAACTGCAAACAGAACTGAAGCTTAGATGACTTAGACAATGTAGCAGTCAGGATCCCAGCAGGAAACGGCACCCTCAAACTGGGGAACTTAAGAAGAGCTTAATAAGGGACTATTTACAAGGTATGGTGAGGGCAAAGTCAAGAGATAGTACAGTCTTCTGAAGCTGCAACCACTCCTAGACCTAAAAGGTTCAAAGAGGTATGACCTCTGGGAGAGCCAACATGACAGGAGTTGGCAGGAGGACTCCAGGAGAAGAAACCCCACTCTCCTTCCAGTGCTTCCCATTCTTCAAACCCATCTAGAAGCCAAAGGGCAAAGTGAGCCTCCTAGTACTGAGGACAAGGTAGACAACGACGAGAGCAGGTCCACACGGGGAAAAAGCTATCCAGAACCGGGAGGCAGAAGGTAAGACCAGTCACGGTCTCAGCATGAAACAGAGTCTAGTAACTAAATGCAGATAACTCAGGAGAGTTTAATAAAGGGACTATTTACAGAATCTATATTCAGACTATATATTAAGAAGTTTGGACTCTATTCTGTGGGTAACAGGAGACACACAACCCAATCTGTGCCTTAGTGGGGGAAAAGACTCTGGGAAAAATTGTATAAAGGAAAAAGAAGTGTGAAGTTAGAATAGAGGAAAGTCCAGAGGCAAGAAATACTAGTGTATATGAGAGATGTTGAGGGCTTGAAATAAAGAAATAACAGTGGGAAAAAGAAGAAGGGACAGTTCTAAAAATGTTTAGGAGATTTTTCCCACAGAACTATGGACCATGTCTCTGTATATGTATATATGGATGTGTGTCTATCTCTCTCTTAAATACACACACACACACACACACACACACACACACACCCCACCCCTATCTTCAGCCTTTGGACTCTCTACAAAATACATTTTCCATTTGTCCTTTACCCTGAGTAGATTACTATCTGATAGACTTCCCTCCACAATCCTGCCTATAGTAAGCACTCCAAGGAATATATGTTGAATGAATAAATGAACCAATGAATAAACAAGCATGCAAAAGCCTCTGAGGCACATAATAATAATTTTGTATAACTATAAACTTAGGTCCTGAAAAGTTTTAAGTTATTTTTCTCTCCACAAGACCCAAGTTAAAACAAATAAACCAAGAAAAGAACAAAAAACAAACAAAACTGGTTAACGATCTTAAGTCCAAGAACATGCTAGGGAAGCACTTCCAAGTCTATATTCTAACAATTATTTCTCAAGCTTGTTTTCCACTGGGAACACAAAGTGCTAACAAATAAAGATAAAAAGACTGATACACCCACGTTAATTGCTAAAAGAAATTTACGATTCACAAATTCCTGGAATCTTGAAGGCAATTTTTGTACAGTCCAGCATTATCTCCAAGCAAAGCTTAAGACATGGCTATTGCAGAAGCACTTCTCTCAGCAGCACCCCTTAATCTTTTCTCAATGAAAAAAGGAGTTGGGACCCCAATTCAATCTTCTTTACTGATCCACCCAAAACAGAGGTCCACAAATTCCCTGCAGGAAAGCAGAAGGATCAGATTTCCAGATGAAATGAGGAGTATAAAGCAATAATACTTCAAAATAGGACTTTTTTTTAAATTTTTTGGGATTTATTTATTTATTTATCTATTTATTTATTTATTTAGGCTGTGTTGGGTCTTCGTTTCTGTGCGAGGGCTTTCTCCAGTTGCGGCGAGTGGGGGCCACTCTTCATCGCGGTGCGCGGGCCTCTCACTAACGTGGCCTCTCTTGTTGCGGAGCACAGGCTCCAGACACGCAGGCTCAGTAATTGTGGCTCACGGGCCCAGTTGCTCCGCGGTATGTGGGATCTTCCCAGACCAGGGCTCGAACCCGTGTCCCCTGCATTGGCAGGCAGATTCTCAACCACTGCGCCACCAGGGAAGCCCCCAAAATAGGACTTTACAAATAATTAACAATCAGCTCTCGATCCATCTTTTCCTAATATCTTCTCTAGAACCTACAGAAACAATCAGACCTGAAATTTTATCACAAAGCACAAAATAACATATCTTACTCCATAAAAGAAGTGTTGAATTCCCAATCTCAGCATCCATTCTATACATCTTCAAAGTTAGCAAAGGACTTTGTTCCAAGATTCCCATGTAAAACGTTTTCACATACTGTACAACTTTACAGTACATACTATACTGTGCTCTCTCAGTTAAAAGGATAAATCATAATGTGGTCTCTTACCCACTAGGAAATATCTGCTCTTACCAGAAGCACCTAAAATAGTTGGGGCAGCCTAGCTTGCAAGACTCTTAAAAATAGCAACCCTGCTAGTCTTGTAGTAATTTATAAACCTGAATCACAAAACACAAATATGATTAAGAGAAAGGTTTGCTTTATAGTGAGAAAACCAGTTAATCACCTTCCACGGCCTTTCTCATATATGTCCAAAAAGACGAACGGAAATTAACATGTATTGAGCACATATAGGTCACTATCATGCTAAAGCAGCTGCACATACACTACAACTGTATATTATCTTCATATAAAACATATTTATGCTTTAGATGTCCTACCATAAAATCTGGGGAAAAAAATTTTAAACCTAATCAATAGCATGAGTATGAATCATATACACAGAAATATATGTATATGTATATATTGTTTAGTAGGCAAACTAATCTGTAAAAACATTATATTTAGTATAGTTTCATTTATATAAAACAAATTACTTGCATTTATGTCTAAATATACATTGGAAAGCCTAGAATATATAACCAACTTTCAAGTAGTTATTTCCAGATGGTATTAATACAAATCAGGTAGAAAACTAATTTTCCACTGTATGTACTTCCATGTTTGAATATTTCATAATAAAACAAAAGATCATGATCATTAATTTTGAATTTTAAAAAACACTTTATCACAATGAAACCTTTCTCGCTGTGTTTCCTGAAATTGTTATACATGCAACTTAACTGAAAAAGTCCCATCTATGGTAAAGAGATTGTTTGAAACCAGGGCAAAGGAAAAAGCCTATTTTTCTATTCTGTTTAAAACAAAAAACAAAGTAATAGTAACAAAGTAACAGAAATTATCCTTTGGCTTGTATGCCTGATTGATAGGCTCTCAGAGAAGTAGGCCTACAGTGAAATTATTACTTTTGGGGGTTTTCCTCTCTTGCAACTTTTGAGAACTACAATGATTTACCACATATGAAGTAGGTAGATCATAATAGCTATAAGTTTAGTATCTCCTAAAAAGTGTACAAAATAAATTTCCAAGGTCTAAGATTTTTTGACATTAGAAATTTTGTTACAATACTTGAGGCCCTTCCAGAACATGCTTATCTTATAGGCAGTAGAAATAATCTAGAGGGTCATCAGTTTAGTAGAAGGTCATCAGTTTAGCAGGGGTAATCACATACAAGCCATAATGAATATACTTATTTTAGTCACCACTTCTTGAAAAATCTTATAAAATAATGGTACTCAGGCAGATCATTCTAAAAGGGTGGCACTGTCTTTTTAATTATGTCATAAGCAAAGGAATATTACTCCAGTGGGTCATTCAAGTTTTTGATTTAAACAAAACCTCAAAATTGATTACATATTAATATAAACCGTTAGTCTGATGGAGGAGAGAGGAAAGAAAATAAACAATTTCATTTAGGGCAGTGTCTAATGAAATTTTCTGTGATGACAAAAATAATCAATACAACATGCTGTCCAATACAGTAGCCACTAGTCACACTCAACTAATGAGCACTTGATATGTGGCTGGTGAGAATGAAGGACTAATTTTTTTGTTTTACTTTAATTAATTTCATCTTAAATAGCTACATATGGCTAGAGGCTTTCATAATGGATAATGCAGATTTAGGGGGTTAAAAATAAACTAAGGTTGAGAGCCATCAAATTTCATTAACACTTAATACACAGCAAAACTAACTTTGATTCCCTAACTTAAGAGGAAATAATTATGAAGTACTTGAGTAAACACAGATTTAACTGTGAGCCAATGCCCAGAATAAAATTCCCCTACGTGAATACTTTTGGCTTGCTTCCTTTAAAGAATACTTTTGGCTTGCTTCTTCCTTTAAGAACCTGTCCCTGCTGCATCCCTCAAATTTAAGAACCCTGAATTGGCTTCTCTCTCCAGGCAACTAACCTTCCTATAAGGGGAAGGAAGAGGGCCGGTCAAGTTTGTCTGGGGTACTCTCCTACCTGGCTCACCAACCTCAAATCTTCCCACTCTTCTGTCCTGGGTAAGAAGCCCTTAATCTCTAACCCAGCAGAGTGCCTTCTTGTCTCTGGCTGCCCAAAGCCCGCCTTTACAGCACCCCATCTGCAGAGCAACTACCAACTGCTTCTTCTTACTCCCAGAATTATTCCTACCCTGAATGGAGGCCATGAACACTCGGCTTAGCTGTATACAAATAATACTAATCAAAGGCATGTAGGTTTTTGTAATTCATTCCAAGCAGCACAATACTTATGCTTATAAAATACAATATAGTTTTAAGTTTCACTTCAGTAAAAGCTAAATTCTGTTCTTAGTACATTGCCTGATCATCTGCTTCTAACCTAAGGAATTATAAGGAACACTCAGTCTCTCTCAAGTGGGTAGTAGTCATTACTGTTAGAACAGGAAAAAACAGAATTCTTTCCTGGTAGGCTTCTCCAGTTATCCCACATAGTGAAGTCTCTAAAGTAGCAGTTCTTAACTTCTTGGGGTTCACAGACCCCTTTAAGTTTCTAATGAAACTACGGACCCTCTCCTCAAAAACACATGAACTCTTGCCATATAGTTTCACAACCTGCACGCACACACACACCCAAAAACGGTCATCTATGGACACTTCTACTATAAAAGTATATGAAACATAATAAAAATAATTAATATCCTAAAGTTCACAGACCTAAGTGATCAGTAGAATATGACCTCAAAGAAGCTAGAATTAATTCAACCTGATATACCTACATCTTCCCTTAATTCTCCTTCCTCCTTCCCCTCCTCCCAATTTTACCCTCTTCCCATCATCCCTCTTTGCTCTTTATACTTCGTCTCCTTATTTGGGTATATTATAGAACTAAAGTCACTTTTAGTATTACTTACATACTTATTGCAATATTATGTTTCCTGTTCTAATTTCAAGAGTCAAAGTTTATTTCTTTAAAGAAGAGTACAATATCTGTTGAATACCTACTATTTGCCAGATATTTGCCTATATTCTATCCCTAACAATTCTACAAAGGGGAAAGAAAGAGTATCCCCCTAAATCTGCGTGTTTGAAAACTTCCAAGTCACTAAGTCATAGAAAAGTTAAGATATAAACCACAAAACAGTTTGATGTGAATGAAAATATGACAAATCAAAATTTAAAGTATAAAGTTAAAATACTACACATGAAAATGTAGTCTTAAATTTATACATTAGAAATTAATGAAACAAACATTCAACACAATAACTTATCTTTTAAAAGCTTGAGAAAGTGAAAGAATATAGGAGATTAATGAAATAGAAAAAGGAAAAATCAGATCAATTGATCAAAAAATCAGATCAATAAAACCAAATGAGTTTTTTTTAATATAAACTTATTTATTTTATTTATTTATTTTTGGCTGCATTGGGTCTTCGTTGCTGTGCGCAGGCTTTCTCTGGCTACGGCGAGTGGGGGCTACTCTTCGTTGTGATGCGCGGGCTTCTCATCGCCGTGTCTTCTCTTGTTGCGGGAGCACGGGCTCTAGGCATGCGGGCTTCAGTAGTTGTGGCTCGCAGGCTCAGTAGTTGTGGCTCGCAGGCTCTAGAGCGCAGGCTCAGTAGTTGTGGCGCACGGGCTTAGCTGCTCCACGGCATGTGGGATATTGCTGGACCAGGGCTCGAACCCATGTCCCCTGCATCGGCAGACTCTTAACCACTGCGCCACCAGGGAAGCCCCACCAAATGAGTTTTTGTAGGTTGACAAAATAATCAGTCTTGCTCAAGTTTAAGAAAACAAAACACAAATACAGCAAATTATTAAAAATTTTAAACGGCACTAACTATATCTCTGAGCTAAATTTTATCAGAAACTCATAGATCTTAAGCAACTCACCCAAGAGTACACAGCTCTTGGGTGTGTACTAAGGCAGATACCAGTATTACCCAGTTGGTAAAGAGGGAAGCCAGGACTTTAACAAAAAGTTCCTCTTCTTTTCATATCATACCACCTCTCTTTTAGGAAAGGACACTAACCACCAGGGTCTCAGTTTCTTAGCTACAAATGAAAAAGAAGAATGACATCTCTCCGGTCCCTTTTCAATCCATGATTCTATGAGCTTAAGCTGGTCTGTGTAGAGACAAACAGCTGATTTCCTTCTGTTGGTTAGACTGGGGGTGAAGGTGGAGTTGCTCTGTGTGACCTAGCATATATCTTAATCTACTACACTTGGATTGATTGAGCCATCCTAATGTGTAAGTACACTTTGAGGCAAACTATGGAAGAGAAATAAGAAACCTCAGCAAACTTACAAGAAAAATAAACAGTGAGGGAACTGCTTCTAGGAGCTGATGTTTCACCAGAAAGGTAATGGATAAAACCCATATGTAAGAAATATTCTCCCTTCCAAAAAAAAAATCCAGCATATATAAATTTAACCATGTTTGTTCATTTCTCTACATGTATATTTGGGTCTAACAAGTAAGTCTACAGTTACTTTCGTGAAATTTGCTTCTACAAACCCTTTCATTTTCTCCTTTTAGAAGTCCAAGGTTAAAAGTAAATAAAATTTTTTTGGCTCTTTACTACTTTGTGTTACCTGAGCAGTTTTTAGAAAATTCTATTCATTCCAAATTTAAGGAATGTTCTTTATTTGGTGTCCAATTCAGTTTGAACAAAATACATTTTGGAGAGAAAAACATGCAATATTTTTCTTGCTTTCCTTGGAAACAGGTGTTGCAAATCTTTCCAGAATCACATGAAAAATCTTCCTGCCAATTGACAGGAGTTGTATGTTATTTCTGAACAGAAAGGGTTTTCTTCCCCTCCTTTATAAAGGATCATTGATGTCCAAAAGTAAAGAAAGTCATTTAAAATTTTACCAACTTAAGTGAAACTAGTAAGTCTGCCAGATAGGATAGCTTGTTTCCTCTATAGATCAAATGCAGACTCCTTCCTGATTCTTAGTCCTGATCATTTGACAAATGTTTCATGTCTAGCACACAGCTAGACATTCATATCTGACACTCAAGAGAGAATGCAGAGTAAAGATGAATATGTGAAATTTCAATTATAAAGGGGATAGCTGAAGCCATGAGATTTTATGAAGATCAGAGAAAGTGACAACAACCATAATCTTAGAAAGAAAAAAGAAAGACAACATAACCAACTAATAAGCAATGAACTACCAGGTAAGTAGGGTAAAGAACATGAAAGAATAGTGTCAGGGAAAATGAGGGGGCACTTTTCAAAAATGTCAATAACGGTTTTTACTTAACTCCCTGACAGTATGCTAGATGGTCTTTAGTAACTTTAAAGAGGAAATGTTATTACATCATTTTGAAGATGAAGAAACCTACCCAAGGCAACTTAGGTTGCAGAATTAGGATTCAAACCCTGGGTCAATGAGGCCGTGAGCCTTCTGGGTTCAGATCGTCTTAACAATAGCAGATGCCACTTAAAAAGCTAAGCAGAAAAAGAACACACAAGAGGTCACTGATGAATCCTGATAGAAGAACTGCAGTACTCTGAGTGAAAACAGAAAAACTGCAAAGAATTAGAGAATGAGAGTAAGGGGGTAGAAACTTTTAAATGCCTTGTGATAAAAAGGAAGGAAGGGGGAGAACTTGGTCTACACCTTGAAGGACGAATACTGCAAAAGAAGGTTAATGACTTTTTTGGTCTTCTCTATGGTGCAAAAGATGTGATATAGTGAGCTGATGTGAAATGCAGGTGGTGGGAGAGGAGGACTTGAGAATGAGGATGAATGGATGGAGCTGGATCCATAGGAGATGAGAGGAAATGTAAGCATACATAGACGACCAAGACTATCAACTCATCAAGAGCAGGGTTGGCTAGTGTTGGGTTTTTTTTAGTGTTTCCTGTTTGATTCGTATTGCTATGCAATGTAGTCAGGTCCTGGTTACTCTCTGGGGATGCCATATCCAGTTATTAGTATTGGCTTCACCCTTTCCCCCTCCCACACTCCCCTGGGCCCTTTGGCCCTGATGAAAACAGTGTGGCAAAAGGGAAGAAAGGGGGCTGAAACAGCGTGAGCACCTCTGTGGGTCTGGCACCATACTGAACATTTAACAGTAATTTTCATTTAATCCTCAGAATACTAGAACACAAGCTCCAAGAAGGCATGAATATGTTTGTTTTGTTCTCTGATATACCCCAAGCACCTAAGACAGTGCTTAGAACAAGGCAGGCCCTCAACAAGTATTTGATGAATGAACAAAGAGTCACCTTGGTATTATTATCCCCATTTTAAAGATGAGAGGATGACTCAGAGAGGATAAGTAGCTTAAAGTCATACATGTAATAAGGGTGAAATTATAAATGTTTAACAACTAGTACTGCACCAGCACTGGCCACTCAGAACAGATGCCAGTTGGTGCTGGAGGAGCTGGGTTCTGCTTCAGCCTTTTAGTTGTGGGATCTTGGGGAGGTCCACGGGAGGGTTGTGGGCAGGGAAAGGAAGACTCATATGTATACTGTCTACCAGCCTTGATGGTAAGTGATGCATCCAGGATTCAAATATGCACTTATCTGACTCTAAAGCCTTCTACATGAAGTGGGAAACGGTACCATTTGCTAAAAAAATGAGGAGAGCAGGAGATAACTGGAGGTTTTAATAGAGTAGAAAAAATATTCAAAATACCTGCAATGGGAAACAATTAGTAATGAATTAAAGATTGATAACTGAGCTCAGTCTGTTGCCAGACAATTTAAAAAACAAAAACAACAGGATGATCCAACTATAATAGGGTAGAGGGAAATGAGGAATAAGAGAAATATGAATGGGCAAAGCAAAACTACAGTATAAGGATTTTCAATTCCAGGTAAATAATTTGGATATGCTTCAAAAAGAAATGAAAAATCAACACTGGCTCCTGAGCAAGAAAGGACTTGATGAAAGCTGTACCTCAAGAAGATGAGTTTGTGCAAGGTAGAGGGGGAGAAGGTGAAGAGCCTGGAGCCACATGGGAGGGGTCAGTGGTCGAGAGCACTATATATTTGGGTGTGATTCACAGAGATGGCACTCAAAGTATCCAGGGGCAAGAGTTCAAAGAACAGTGCACCCTCGGCTTTTAGGAACACCTACATTCTGGTCACTGGCTTGTAGTCGCCACCTCTCTGTGGCTGACATGGTTTTACTATAAAAAGTACTTAGTTATCTTGTTGGTTTTCTGTTTAAGTTGGAACAAAAGGGATAAAGTGCAGTTTAGATATAAGTGACATTTACCAAAGAAGGTTTTTACTCTTTGTGGTTTTCTGTCAATAATTACCTATAATATCCTCAACCTTGGACTCTCTTAGTTCATTAAGACACTTAAAATAAATTTGTGTAAGTACTTAAACAGCTTTAAAAAAAAATCCAGGACAACTATGTGGGCAGTTTATTTTAATATGGACCCTGAGATTTCCACACAAAAAACAAGTTAGCCTATTTATTTATACGATAACAAAAATAAAAAGCAGAAGTTTGTCACCTGTTGTTACTGTCCCAGAAAGGCACACAGTGCCAACTGGCCAGGAACAACATTAATTCCTTCCACCCTCTTATGGTAACAGCTGTTCCCTTTTTTTTTCATGCTGGCAAAGGTCACACTCAGTAGCAAACTTTCCATGCAGATTTCTACATGCAAAAGGCAAGGAGATGGCTGACACAGTAGGGTGTGGGGAGAGACAGCTGATTTTTTTCTATTTTACTTTCTCCTGGGCACTTATCAGGAATCTATTTTGGGCTTCTTTGATATTTGAAGCTATAACTATTAATCATTTCTCAGCCAAAAAAAAAAACCAAAACATTCTGTTTACATGAAGCTGGACTTGGAGATGATATAAGCACATTTTGAAATAAGCAAAAAACTTCAGCAAAATTATACGGTAACATTTACATCATTAATGGCCACCTAATTAAAAATGCATTATGTTAAGTGAAGAGGCCAGATTCAAAAGGCTACATACTGTATGATTCCATTTACTATACGGCATTATATGACATTCCGTTTATATGACATTATAGGATGAAGAACAGACCCATGGTTGTCAGAGGTGGAGAATGGTGGGAGGAGTTGACTAAAAAAGAGAAGCCTGAGGGAATTTGGTTGGGGGGGGGGGGTGGCGGGGAACAGACTAGTTCTGTATCTTGATTGTGTGGTGGTTACATGACTCTAAATTCTAAATTGTCTAAATTCACAGAACTGTATCCCAAAAGAGTGAATTTTACTATATACAAATTTTTTCTTAATGTTGGCTTAAGCCTCATATCACCTCTCTCGACTCCCCTCACTTGTTTCAAACCTCTTGCCAAGCTCCAAACAATGACCCCACCCCCTCCACCTAGCTGACATCTACTTGCCATTCTAGCTTCTTTCTATTCAGCTCCTCCTGGAATCTTTCCTTTGGTGTGGCAGGGTGGGATCCCAGATAGAGCTGAGGCTTTATAGTCAGATACACCTCATTGGGTTTACTCTGGGCATTCTCCCAGTTACTACTTGAGTGAGCATGGGCAAATTATCTACTTATCTAAGCTCAGTTTCCTCATATGGTGGCTGCAAATAAATATAATTTATGTACCGACCTGTTGTAAACTAAGAGCCTAGTAAGATGCCTAGCATATTACCTGGCAAATTAAGAGAGCTTAATTAAATGCTTATTCCCAGATCTTTCTCCTCTGCCTACTGCCTTCACAACCACTGATCTCTTTCTGAGTTCCCACGGACCTGATACATACATAAAATTATCACAACACTTAACTGATGTATTGAAATTATTTATCTCTGGCAAATAAAATGGGTCTATGTCTCTCTCTGATCCCTGAATTCACAGACGCCAGCATGTTCATTGCCTGATAGTTAATAAATTGTTTGAAGAATAGCTTGTCCACCTGATCTGGTCTTATTGTTAAAGAAGGAAGTACTGGAAGAGAGAGAGAAGCAGGCAGAAAAGGCCAGAACACACTGAGATAGTCTGGGATGGGCGACCCGAGAAGGTTTTCCAAAGTTCCTACTAAGATGTTGTATACAGAATTACAGCACAAAAACTGCAAATAACCTAAGTATTAAAAAATGGAGGTAAAGTGGATTATGCCAAATACAAACAATGAAACACACATAACCATTAAAAGTAATTTTGTAGAAGACTATGTTAAAAAGAGTACATGAAGTAATATCCCAACTTGTTTTTTTTTTTTTTAGAGCACAGGTTTTTTTGTTTGTTTGTTTTTAAATTCTTATTTTATATCAGAGCATAACTGATTAACAATGTTGTGTTAGTTTCAGGTGTACAGCTAAGTGATTCAGTTATACATATACATGTATCTATTCTTTTTCAAATTCTTTTCCCATTTCGGTTATTAACAAAATACTGAGCAGAGTTCCCTGTGCTATACTGTAGGTCCTTGTTAGTTATCTATTTTATTATTTTTTTTTATTTAAATAGACTTTATTTTTTCCAGAGCAGTGTTAGGTTCACAGCAAAATTAAGTGGAAGGTACAAAGATTGCCCACATACCTCTTTTCCCCACACATGCACAGCCTCCCACATTAACAATAATCCCTCCAAAGTGGTACATTTGTTACACTTAATGAACCTACATTGACAAATAATTGTCATCCAGTGTCCATAGTTTACATTAGGGTTCACTCTTGGTGTAGTACATTCTATGGGTTTGGACAAATGTAGAATGACATGCATCTACCATTACAGTATTACAAAGAGTAGTTTCGTTGACCCCAAAATCCACTATGCTCCACCTATTCATCCTTCTCTCTCCTCTAACTCCTGGCAACAATTGTCCATAGTTTTGCCTTTTCTGGAATGTCAAATAGTGGAAGTCATACAGTATGTAGCCCTTTCAGATTGGTTTCTTTCACTTAGTGATATACATTTAAGGCTCCTCCATGTCTTTTCATGACTTTTTGCTTAGTCTGGATGTACCATAGTTTATTCATTCACCTCCTGAAGGATATCACTGTTGCTTCCAAATTCCAAAATTTCGGAATTCCAAAAATTCCAAATTTTAACAATTATGAGTAAAGCTGCTATAAATATCCACATGCAGGATTCTGTATGGACATAAGTTTTTTACATTTGGGTAAATACCAAGGAGCATGATTATTAGATCCTGTGCAAGAGTATGTTTAGTTTTGTAAGAAACTGCCAAACTGTCTTTCAAACTGGGTGCACTATTTTGCAATCCCACCAGCAGTAAATGAGAGTTCCTACTGCTCCTCTCCCTCACAGTCCACATACTTCTTTTAAATTTCCAGTCATTTCCCTGGTTTATTCTGATTAATTTTCACAAGTGTTATGATAATTTTTTATACTCTTGAAGCCCCTCTTGAGTTTTCGAGTCCATGTGCCACATTGTAGCTAGGTTATCTTTTAACTGACAAATGTGATGAGGCTCCTAGATCCAAGTACTGCCATTAGTAAGTGGTCTCTCTACTCCTTAATATAATTTCACATCATATCACATGACATGAAATGACAGCACAGAACAACGTAAGACATAAAACTGTATGATCGGGGCTTCCGTGGTGGCGCAGTGGTTGAGAATCTGCCTGCTAATGCAGGGGACACGGGTTCGCGCCCTGGTCTGGGAAGATCCCACATGCCGCGGAGCAACTAGGCCCGTGAGCCACAACTACTGAGCCTGCGCGTCTGGAGCCTGTGCTCCGCAACAAGAGAGGCCACGATAGTGAGAGGCCCGCGCACTGCGATGAAGAGTGGCCCCCGCTGGCCGCAACTAGAGAAAGCCCTCGCACAGAAACGAAGACCCAACATAGCAATCAATCAATCAATCAATCAATCAATCTTTAAAAAAAAAAAAACTGTATGATCTACTCATCACTCTATTTCATACCAATACCTGCTTAGGAATTGTCTATTCCCCTTAATGAAAATGCTTTTAATTGTTTCCTCCCTCTTTTTTCTTTTTCTTACCACTATCACTAGGCCTCAACTATATTTTCAATAAACTGCAAGCTACTTGAGGGCAAGAAATGAATCTTGTTTAAAACAGATGCCTAACATTGAATACAGAGTCTGATGTCTACTATACCTACAGTTTATATTTACTGAATATAAAAATAAATATAAATATGTAAATATAAATAGATTTATTCAATAAATGATATAGATGTATATATAAGCGCATTTGGAAAAATATTTTCTTTCTTCAAAATCAATTTTTAAAAATTTTCCAGTCACGTCCAATAAAATCAACTGCTTCTAAAATTTCAGTTGATTTTTTTGGGACCTTATCAAACTTTACTGTAATATACTGTCTTTTAGATAACTAGATTCAGTTTGGTAAAATTCTATTCCTAATTTTTTCTTAATATTTTCATAAGAGAGAATGGATATATATATGTGGAGATATATATATATATATATATATATATATATATATGGATGTTTATATATATATATAAAATGTCCTTGCCATGTTAGTATCAAAGTTATGCTGGATACATACATGATTACAAAGAATGACTTGTATTGGTTTGTATGTTGAATTCTGTCTGAAATTTCTTTATTTCTTCAACATTGGAAGGATATTCTCAGTTAATACAGACTTCTAGCTTAGTCTACAAGGACTTTAGGCAGATTTTTTTTTTGGCAGGTGGGGGGGTGGGGTGTGGGGGGAGGGATCTATCATTTCTTCTGAGAAGTTTCCTAACAGTCTTCTTTAGCTCATTTGAAGACAGTGTATTTCCACTTAGAGCACAGGTTTTTTTAAAAAGTGTCTGGAAAGATATATAACCAAAATGTTAAAAGAGGTCATCTCTGGGTGGCAAAATGTTAAAAGAGGTCATCTCTGGGTGGCAGTAAG
Source organism: Eschrichtius robustus (assembly GCF_028021215.1). Lineage (NCBI taxonomy): Eukaryota > Metazoa > Chordata > Mammalia > Artiodactyla > Eschrichtiidae > Eschrichtius > Eschrichtius robustus. Next base: position 42,683,850 of record NC_090825.1, read on the forward strand.
ATTAGTAGTGATATTTATATTCTTTTCTGGGCTTTTTAGAGTTTACCAATTTATTAACATGTTAATTTTAGAAAATTTGGAAATCACAGAATAATTATTTTAAAAGAAAAAACTAATCTGGATTTTACTAATGATGTTATTCCATATCCAAGACTCAAATGTTGAAAACTGGGGTTAAATGCATTATGCTGAATCCATATAATGAAACACTATGTATTTCCAAAGTACAAATAGCAAAATATATTACAAACTATATACCTTTGGGGAAAGAAACAAGATATAAGAAGTTCCTCCAGTGAAAAAGTTATTTTAACTTGGAAAATCTATGAACATGGGACCTCCCTGGTGGCGCAGTGGTTAAGAATCCGTCTGCCAATGCAGGGGACACGGGTTCAATCCCTGGTCTGGGAAGATACCACATGCCGCAGAGTAACTAAGCCCGTGCGCCACAACTACTGAGCCCACGCGCCTAGAGCCTGTGCTCCATAAGAGAAGCCACCGCAATGAGAAGCCCGCACAGCACGATGAAGAGTAGCCCCCACTGGCGGCAACTAGGGAAAGCATGTGCGCAGCAACGAAGACCCAACGCAGCCAAAAATAAATTAATTAATTTTTTTTTAAAGAAAATCTATAAACAGATACACAGGAACATTTCATCAAATATTAACTACTGTATCTTTCTTCAAAGGTTTATCCAAAGCCAAAAGATTTCAGAAAACAATATAAGATAGTGGGGCTTCCCTGGTGGCGCAGTGGTTAAGAATCCATCTGCCAATGCAGGGGACATGGGTTCGATCCCTGGTCCAGGAAGATCCCACATGCCGCGGAGCAACTAAGCCCGTGCACCATAACTACTGAGCCTGCACTCTACAACCTGCGAGCCACAACTACTAAAGCCCGCGCACCTAAAGCCCGTGCTCTGCAACAAAGAGAAGCCACCGCAGCGAGAAGCCCGCGCACCACAATGAAGAGTAGCCCCCCGCTCACCACAACTAGAGAAAGCCAACGCTCAAAAGCAAAGACCCAACGCAGCCAAAAATAAATAAATAAAATAAATAAATTTTTAAAATATATGTAAGAGTGAATCAGGGGAAGGTTCCTCTTTGAAACATAGTTTCTACAGAGTTTATTTAGTCTTTAGCTTAAAGAAATTGACCTGTAGGGTTTTATCTCAGTATTATTTAAGCTTATAAGACAAAGCCTCCTGTGTTCAGGTGAGATCACCTGATTAAGTTACTTCTCTCTTTGAACCAATGAGACTTCCAGTCTCAGCAATACCATCCACAAACTTCCCTTAACCAATGAAGTCTCCCTTATTAGCAGCTGGGCAAGAGACAACTTCTCCCATTCAGCAGGAAGACCTATATTCCAAAGAATAAAAAGCGTATGTTTACTATCATACTGATTCTTGACTAAAGCTGGCACTCTAATGTCTTTATAGAATTTCTAGAATAGTCATTGTCTAGAAGGGTATATACATAAATTAATTCCTCTTTAGAGACTGTGTATGGTGGTGGTTGGGGGGCAGATATTAAATCCTTTAAGGAGACTGCTTTAGCAACTGAACTTGTAGAAAAGAAACCTGACTGACTTGATTTCACCATTTTGGTACAAAATATGCATAAGAAGTAATTTAAGAATCAAAACTACAAATAAATTTTAAACAACCAAATAAAATCCAGACCTGAGACCTCAACTGCTTTTAAGAGTTCACATGCCCCCACCTATAAAAAAAAATGTGTTGTGTATTTTAAATCTTAAAAGTATTTATGTGGATCCATCATGTCTAGTCTGAAATTATGCCAAATGGCAAGGTTCCAGAAACTAAAATAAAGTTATACTAAGGTGTGTCTCAGAAGGAAAACATAAAAACTCTAACTTTGGCAGGAAGTTACCAAAGTGGCATATCTAAATTAGTAAGCTTTGTTTAAAACACACACACTTTTTTAAAAAGGCACAAAAGCCACTCGAGTTATTTTATACAGAAGATAAGTTGCAAGAAGGAAGAACTCCCGCAAATTATTCCTTTATGGCTAAGAGCAAACATGCAACGCTGAAACTACACAATAAACAGCAGCTGCCATGGGAAGCAAGAAAAAAAAGACAGGCAGATATTAGTTTGTTGAATGCCTACTAAGTACCACGTACTTTATTTACATAGATTTTCATTTATTCCTAACAAACCTGTGAAGTAGACAGTATTCGCTCCATTATGCAAGTGAAGAAACTGAAGCTCAACAAGACTAAATAAGAATTCGTGTGACCTGAAGCAAGAATACATAGCAAAGCAGAATTTTGAAACCAAGTCTACCAGGCTTCATATCCCAAACTCCACCACATTTGGTAACAGTTGCTTTGGAAAACAAGGATATCAAATAATCCAGTGTTCTCAGTAAAGAGGGTTCTGTAAGAGGAGTTCAACTATTCCTATACCGTTGACCTAAAAATGGTTCCTCTATCTGGCAAGATCCTTCTTCCCCCATTGAGTATATCACAGGAAACCATGACAACCTATTATCCCAGACTATTGGCTACTACACTCTCCCTTCTAAGTGCAACTTTTTAAAAGAATTACCAATAGCCACAGATTTCCACTTCACCAACTACTCACTTCTCAGCCCACCCCAATTTATTTTTTTTAACATTTTTTTTAATAAATGTATTTATTTCATTTATTTATTTTTGGCTGCGTTGGGTCTTTGTTGCTACACGTGGGCTTTCTCTAGCTGCCGCGAGCGGGGGCTACTCTTCGTTGCAGTGCGTGGGCTTTTCATTGCGGTGGCTTCTCTTTGTTGCGGAGCACAGGCTCTAGGGGCACGGGCTTCAGTAGGTGCGGCTCGCAGGCTCAGTAGTTGGGGCACACGGTCTTAGTTGCTCTGTGGCATGTGGGATCTTCCCGGACCAGGGCTTGAACCCGTGTCCCCTGCATTGGCAGGCGGATTCTTAACCACTGCGCCACCAGGGAAGCCTCCAGCCCACCCCAATTTAAAAATGGCTTTACATAAGGTTATCAATGACCTTTGTGTAACTAAACCCAATGGACACTTTCCAAGTGTTATCTTACATTTCAGGAGAATGCAGACATTGTTACCACTCTCTCCTTGAAGCATTCTCTTCACTTGGCTTTCCAGAAACATTCTCCTGGTTTTTAAAGTGTTCCCTCCCTCTCAGTCTTGGTATTTTTCATTTCCTCCAACCAATCTAAAAAGTTGGTGTTTCTCATAGCTCAGTCCTAAACCTTCTTTCCTTTTCACTTTATAACTTCTGCCTGAGGTTTCATCAATTCTCATGACTTCAATTACCATGAATATGCCAATGACTCCCAAAAGTCAGACAGTTCCTCTGAGCTTTCGACCCATTTATCCAAACAAGGACTTGATACTTCCTCTTGGAAAATTCAAAGGCACCTTAAACACAACATGCTGAAAACCCAACTCACTATCTCATCTCCATCCCCCTTCCCATCTCAAATGGGTTCTCTCCTAGTGCTCCCCAGCTCAGTTATTACAGAAACCAACATCTATCCAATTATGCAAGCCAGAACTTTCAGAACTATCTTTGACATTTCTCTCTCTCTGACTTTCCACTTTCAATAAGTCACCAAAACCTGTCCATTTTACCTCTCAGATACCTCACAAATCCCTTCAAACTTTTCTCCATTTCCACCAGCACCTCTTTACTTTCACTACCATTATCTCATTTGGACGGCTGCAACAGCCTCCTAACTGATCTCCCTAAATCCATTCTTTTCCAGCTTCAATCTATTATTCCTCCCTGCAGCCAAAGTCATCATTTTAAAAAGCTACCCTATCCTCCTTATTCAAAACCCTTTTTATAAACTCTCATAGTACCCATACCTCTCCTTCATAGCACTTATTGGTTCATTTTTATATTTATTTGTGTGATTATATGCATCTCCACTGCCTAAGACAGAGCCTAGCACATAATATGTGAAGAACTAATATTACTGGAATAAACAAATGCCTACTATGTAGTGGACGTTGCATCACAGCCAAGGAGAACATACAGATGAAGACCCAGTCCTTTTCAGATAAAGAAACTGAAGTTGTCAACTTGGGTGATTTACCCTAATGGTAGGTGATAGAACTAGAATTCAAACTCAGACCAGTATGTTTCCAGTGTCCATATTCTTTAACTTTTATGCATCCTATCAATATAAAATAATTCTGTAAAACTTTTATACATTAGTAAAAATAAATGGAAGCTTATTTAGTATCTTGATAACATACAAAATATTTTAATAAAGTTCTGTTGAAATTGCAAAGTAACACCCTACATTTAAACTGCTTTAAAATAATACAACAGTCCATTCCCCTCTTATTTTCAGTAATTATAGTTTGCACAGATATGATGCTAGCCCCCTCAAAAAGTACCCATTCACCCCCTTTATTATACACAGTATTAATATGTCTTTATCTCCTAGAACATAAACACCTTCTTCTGAATTATATTCAGATAATACACTAAAACATGCCTATGGCTAGCCCCTATATGAGCTATAACATTTCTGCCACAATTCTGTTTGATGTACCTGACAGTTCAAAATTTCAAACTCTTCTGCTTTTAATTTACAAAATATTCAACCAAGTTATGCTGTCTCAACCTCAATATTTCATTCCTTTTTTAAAAATTTGATTGATTGATTGATTGATTTTGCCACACTGGGCAGCTTGTGGATCTTAGTTCCCCAACCAGGGATCGAACCCAGGCCACGGCAGTGAAAGAGCCGAGTCCTAACCACTGGACCGCCAGGAAATTCCCCTCCAATCTCAATATTTCATTCTTAATTATGAAAAGTCTGAGGACATGAAGTAAGGGTAACTATAACAAAATTTTTCCAGCAATCTGCTTTTTTCCTAGTAAATCCTAAACATAGGTTGAATTATAGTTGATCAACCTAAAGGACAAATTCCTTACTTCAGGAAATTTAAATCACTATAAATGTGACCCTTAGATTTATCCAACTGAAAATCAGAACCTCCACTACAGTCTCTGTACTGGGCAGCAATCTCAGGCCTTGTGAGGTACATCCTCATGATTAATCCTACTGGCCCTCTTCCTCTCAAAGAAGCTTCACCCTCTCCTGACTTCCTCTTGGAAGGTAAAAACAGACTATAGCAATATTTACTTCTTCGTTTTTTTAAACGTTCCTTTTCCTCACTCTCCTCTTTGCCTCCCTTTTTATCAGAAGAAATTAAGTTAGCCAAAGCCAACATCAGGGCCTTTGGGCTACAGAGGCTTACGAGTTTAAAATTTCAGTCACAACTACTCAATGTTTTTAAGTGTAAGTTTTAAATTATTAGCAAACAAAAAATATGACTCTTAAATAGGACTCAATTTTGTCAAGATTTTCTTACAACTTCGGCCATGGTATTTTAATTATGATGTACATACTTCTAATTGGTGGTGGGTTTCCAGGGCTATAGGATAGACAAAATTCCTTAACTGTTCAATGATAGCTATATCCCAATGCCCTACGTAGTAATGAATCATTCTGCCAGCTACAGCTAAACAGTAACATTAAGGTCTCACCATTCCAATCATTAACTGGCTAACAAACTGCAAGACTAGTACTGAGGAAAACAGAAACATAATCCTAGATTATGTTATTATTTTATTTCAAAGAACACCTCTCTCCTATTTACTATTCTGCAAGTCACTGGAATAGAATATAGCACAGGTGGATATAAAGTTAGAAGACATTCCCCTGGCATTTCAGATCTTTGCCAAAAGAATTTGATAGTCTTAGCCGAAGACAAATTGCTGTTCATACAGATGACAATCTCCTGATACTAAGCAGACGGTTAGAATTGTGGTTTCTTTCTTTTTTCGTTTTTTCTTTTTAATTTGATAGTAGGTGAACATTATTCTTTATCTTTTTTAAACCTGAAAATCTCCCTTCACTGAAATTTCAGTGAGTCTGACCAAATTATATTTTGCTTTGGCTTCTCAAGGTAGCATATGTTACCATTTCTCACAATATGGCTGACATAAGAGTAACCAACTAGTTGCAAGATTTCATGAGCCATTTGGTCACTGATAAAGTCATATACCTATGTGTGGCAAAAGAAGAGACTCAAGCAGGGGGCCTACATTACTTTGTATCAGGGCCCATTTTTCTTATATCACTACTTCCTGAATACTTCAATCAGTCTTCAGCTTTTTCCTATTTTCTGCTGACAACACTCACTGCCTTCATGGCCAGGCTAGATTTATAACTGATCTCCTGCAAGTCTGCTGCAGTTGCTCAAAATGTCCCATTTACCATGTGCTCTTTGTTTTCCTATCCTGAGTCCAGTGGTATCAACTGCTCCAATATATTCTGCAGCTACTGACTCTCCTTAATAAGCAAGGTTTGCTCACCCCTATGATCCGGAGAGATAGGCAAAGCAGACATTATTCTCACTATACTTTACATATAAGTAGACAAAGGAGCCCAGGTGATCTTGCCCATGTGATCAGAGAGAGTAGCAGAAGCAAGACTAGAATTTGACTTCCAAGCCAACCTCTTTCACTACCAGACCACACTTTGAACCCTTTAAAAAAAGTTACATAAACAAAATTGTTATTCAGTGAAAAATCATCCACAATGTCAAATCCTAATGCAAAAACTTATCTTCTTAAAAGGTAATTTATTTATTTATTAGATTTGATTAGTAATTAAACTATATTCAATGGCAGAACTTAGAATCTCTCTCATATTAATGTAGATATCCAACACTAGCTATAAAGTTGAGTATTACCCATAACTTGCCTAACAAGTTTTGATAACATCACAAATTAAGAGACCTTTTCTCCAACTGGGCCACTGGGTTAGACACAGACAATATTTGAGAAGGAGCATATTCAAAATTCCTCTCTTGTATCAATGCCATTTTTAAAAAAGTAAAATACAATAAACGTCACTTGCTTCTGCTGCACTGCATAACCATGCTAGGTATATTTTCTAAATCAAATTGGGATGTCATTTGAAAAAGTGTGGTTTAATAGTTTTTTTAAGAAAAATATTATAAAAGTATGACTTCAAATTACATTTAGTCATACATTTAACAAACTGCCTCTATGAAGAAGACTGTTACCTAAAATTAGGACTATCCAAGAACACTGCAGATGGATGTGATCACTATATACATTTATTTTTAAAACTCTATGGAAAGAAAAAAAGGAAAAATTCTTATTGATCAAGAGAAGTTATAAGAACTGGTTATGTTTAGCTGTATTGCAGCTATACTTCAACCTGTATTGCAAGTTATTAGCTTTTGACCAGTTTATATTCAAGAAATAAAATCTTCATGTTTTAAAATTTGAGTACTAAGTGAACTTATGACTATCTCAACCATGCCATTCCCACTTCACACACACCTTTGTTTATTCCTATTTCTAGTCTGCTCTTCTCTCTACAACCACAAACATTCGTTTGGGTACTTTGTCTATGAGCTGTGGGAATACTGCTTACCTAGAAGTAAAACGAGAAGATCTGAGTAAGGTATCTGATTCCAGAAAGAAACAGGTTAGAAGTAATCAAAACATCTCCCATAGTGATCTGGACACTAAAAACTGAAATATGAACCAGGTTCCAATTTAAATGCTGCTTAAACTGAAGCTAGAACTACACTAAATAATGTTTCAAAAGAAAAGTCACCAGCACATGGTATCAAGTTTAAATAACAGACTGGGTCAGTGGTACTAAATTGGTTTATTAACTTAACAATGATAATGATAACAACAATAGCACAGGCAAGGAATACGCTGAACACTTCACAAACACTGTCTCATACATTATCTCATCTAATTTCACAGCACTATGAGAAAGACACTATTATCATCATCTTTTTCCACATTAGATGACAAAACTCATAGAGAGTTGAAGCAACCTGCCCAATGTCGTACAGTTAGTAATAGATGGAGTGAGAATTCCAACCCCAGAAGAGTGGCTGCCTCAAGTCTATTGCCTACTCACTCAGGCAACAAATATCTGAATGCCTACCATGCGCCACGCACTTCCTAAGCACCGGTATTACAGTGTTTCCACCCAGTAATATAGATGGATTCTGAACTATCTACAGGAATTATTTCCAGAATTTAGCACTAGCCAAGAGTGATGTTCCCAAAGGTTTACAGTACCTCTGCTGGAAAGTAAAAGCAGTGGTCTCAGGAGAACCTATTTTGAAATACAGACAGACTTAATTCAAATTCCTACTTCTCTCCCCTTACAGTGTTCTGTGTACCTCTTGGGGATGGAGACCCTATCTCACTCACTCTTAGTAACCTAAGTGCTGTGACATATCAGGCACTCAACTTACCATACAGTATTGTCATTGTTATGAGTCTGTCTTCCAGAGTAAGCAAGAAGCTATTTGAGATCCATGGGTTTTGTTTTAATTTTTTCACCCATTTTTGTATTACCAGTGCTAGGGCATACAATGAGGCTAATACCATAGGCTAATACCATACAGTTCTGTGATGATTCATGAGTTTATGTAAAACATTTACCAAAGGCTCATTTATTCATTCAATAAAGAACATTTTTCTTCTCTTCTTCTCATTTACCTCAAGCACCTAAGCAGCCAGCCCATCTCTCTTCCTGCTGACGTAAATGAACCAAAAGGCAAGGCAGAACCTGGCTTAACAAGCTGCCAATTAACTCAAGAGCTCATCTGCAACACATTTCCTATATGTCATTTTCCTGGGCACTCCACCCTGAAAAAAGACTCAGGAAACATTTCCAAGCAGTGACAACTGAGAACTAAACCATGAGGCTCTAACTATATCTGCTGGAATGAGTTACGAAAGGTGACTCTGAACTCTATACACATGACTCATGTGAAATGCGATGAAGGACAAAGGTCTTCCTTTACTGGGTAGAAATGCCTATGACAACAACGTATTTGAAGAAGAAGTCTTTGGGTATGCTACTGAACAGGGCAAATCACTTACATCTTCCAGTATAACATACCCTCCTAGCAAACTCTTAGTAGTTATTACGCGTTTGACTTATGAAAACTTAAAGTGCCTCCTTTGGACAGCAGACACACGCTCAAAACATGATGAGCAGAAACTGACTCTGCAGCCACACCATACAGAACATAGTCATAAAACATTTAGGCCACCTAAAATAACCACTGCTTTTACAGCCAATTAATTCCCTCAATCCTTCATTCCTCACCCTCTTCATTTCTCAAATCTGGACCAGTCAATCTGAATTCAAAAGCTATAATCCTTAAAAACGCATTTCCCAATTCCCAACCATACCACTTCTTACCTGAGTTACACGGGGAGTTTCCCAACTACTCTAGGCCTTAGTTCCATCATCTACAGAATGAAGATGAACAAGCTATCCTCCGTGAGCGGGTTTTTTAGAGACCTCACAGCCACACAGGGCCTAGTGAGCACTAAGTAAATGTCAGTTACTATTATTATCCACGCTGACATTTAGAAATAAGTTACAAAATTCACTATTAAGAATATCATGGATACATACTATATTCCAGCCACACCGGCCTCTTTTCTGTTACAAATGCCCTTTGCCCCTTTAGCCCTCAACGCCTGCTCTTCCCTATGCCTGGAATCATCTTCTTGCAGCTCCTCCATGACCAACTTACTTTCATCCTTAAATCTGAAATCAAAAATGCCCTCATCAGAGAAGCCTTCCTTGAGATTGCCACCCCCCGACATCTCACCCTCTTCTAACCTTGTTTTCATTCTTCCATGGCATTCAAAACATTTGTAATTGTCTTATATATTAGCATAGAGACCTTACCTATCTTTTTCACAGTGATTATTACAGCTCCTAGCATTGTACTTAGCACATAATAGCTAATAAATAAATAAATGAAGGATGTTGCAAAGTCAGATATTTTAAAAACTTAACATTGTGTTAAACACAACATAAAAAATAGTATCAGGTAAACATATGTCAAAATAAATATCTGAGGGAATTCCCTGGAGGTCCAGTGGTTAGGCCTCCACGCTTCCACGGCAGGGGGCCTCGGTTCGATCCCTGGTCAGGGAACTAGGATCCAACAAGCCGCGTGCCACGGCAAGCAAGCAAGCAAGCAAATAAATAAATAAATAAAACCTGATTGGAAAAACAGGGGTAAGAGGGAGAGGGGGTATGAAGAGGTATTACACAATAGCTTTTTCTTTGCTGCCTGCTTAACTGCAGATAGGAATTCAAACAATAGAATTTACACAAATGAGGATACACAATTAAGGTCATTCAAAAATTTAGGAATATTAAGTCTACTTTTTTACATGGTCACTCAATCATTTCCAAGGCCTGGGCAATAAAAACAGTGAAGGTGACCAGAGTGTGGCTAACTCCATTTTCTTGATTAAGTTGAAATTCAGGACTTAACCACTGTATAAAGTAACAGTTTTTCCATTTGTTTAATTACATTCTACCATAGACTATACAGATCGATTTCTACCATAGCTGGGATTACCACTACCTGAAGATCATATATGTGGTTTTTACATGTGACTGATAAAACACTACTATTTCAAGATGTTCTGTAAGCTTCAAAGACATTCCATGAGTACTCATGGGAAACGGTTTAAAGTTTGTGTTTTTGTCCCTATTACAAAACGATGTTGATGTTATTTTTACTAAAATAATGATGTTGTTATAGTAGGATTATAGATGATTAATATTATTTGACAAACATATTGTGGACATTAAGTGCAAGGCACTGCTCTAAGCCCTTTATATATTGACTCATTTAAGCCTCACAACAACCATACAAGGTAGGTACTTTTATCATTATACAGCTGAGGCAACAGAGGCACAAAGAGGAAATTTGCCCAAGGTCACACAGCTAGTAAATGGAGCAGCTGGAATGTGAACCTAGGCAGTCTGGATCCAGAGTCCGTCACTAGACTGTGCTATCTAATGTTTTAAAGAAAAAGTCATTCCCAATGTTCGACTAGTTTCAGTTAAGTAAAAAACAACTCTGAGCCATCTGGGCTTTAAACCTAGACAGTAAGAAGGTTGAAGGGAAGAAGGAAAGCAGTCTGGAGTGGAAAAAGTGAAAATGAAAAATAAGGTAAGCAGAAAAAGAAGAGGGCCAAAAAGAAAGAAGAAAGTTACTTGTAACCACTGCTCATAATATCTGAATGAATGCTTTTTCGGAAAGAAAATAAGAAAAGAGGCAAGACAGTGTCCATATAATCCCTAACTAGCTTATTATATAGACTGTATATTTCCATCTCATATGCTGAATTAAGCCACCCAAATTAGGAGGAAACAAACAATTAACATTCCAAATTCCTTTCCATAAAACTGAAGCTACACGTTAACTGCTTCACTTAAAATGTGGGTGTTTAATGACTTACAACCAACTTCCTTTTTAGCAGGGTAAACAGTAACAATTTAAACTTTAATTTCTTATCAAAAAGAATTAGAATAATTCCACAAGCTAAGTAACACATAGGAAAATTTGGTAGAACTCAGCCAAAAATGACTAAACAAGAAAGAAATTAATAAAGATTCATAGCATGTCCATGAGTTTCCAAAAGGATGTAATTCAAAAAGAATATAAAGGAAAAAATTACTTTTCATAAAAGCTATAGAGGGGAATGCTCTCTGAATATTTCCATACTCTATTCCAAGCAAGGTAAATTTAAGTTTAAAGTCAACTGTATAAAACCAACTAGAGCCAAATACTATCAATTTCCTCCAGGCCTCTGCTTTTGTTCCAAACTAGCCATTTAAAGGTAGAAAAAGCCTTGCAACAGGAGGCCAGTCTGACCCAAGAATATGCCAGTTTGAAAAATTTTTGTTCATCTTTTGAGATTCCTTCTCTCTCTCTCTGTGGCTGAGAGGAAAGAGAACAGTTACATAAAACAGAGAAACAAGCACAGTAAACTTTCATCAGAAGCAAAAGAAGTTTGCTGAACAGAAGTTAACAGAAGTTGAAATGGCAAGTAGGATAGGCGCTATGTCCTATTTATTTATTTACCTCTTTGGTATCTAACAGAATGCCCAGCACCTACTAGATAAGAAACAAATACATGAGTGAATTCACCCAATAATGAGTGAATGAACAAATAAATGTTAGGAGAAAAGGGAAGGCTGCAGACTATTTAGCAAGTGAGACTCTTTCATTAAGTATTTGATTTTTCCTTGAGAAAGGGGCCCAGATTCAGGGTCAGGAAAGGGAGCACTCTTGAGGGGTACTACTTAAGGGGCAGGATGATGTCAGCATAATTACTGGAGAAGAATAAGTAACAGGGATTCCACAACCACCTATGGCTGCCAATGTTTTTTGCTGCCACATTTTCCCCTAAATTTATTGACTCTGATTTGGCATAATGATGAGGCCACATTTGCAGCATGCTGAGGTAACCATGACCCCCTCCATTCCAAGAAAGCCCATGTTGGGGCCCATGAGTTGCTGTATCACCTGCTATTATGGGAAACTGTAACTGGTGTCAAGTGCAGAAAGGGAAGTTACCTCAGATCTGTTTGGACATAACATGAGTATTATCAGTAGGGCCCTGGAGAGAAAACAGCACATCCAAATAAGGTTTTCAAGAGAGAATTTAATGAAGGAATCATCTTCAAAAGTATAGGCAGGGTTTAGGGAAAGCAGCAGGGGATGGTGGAATACTCCCACACCAGCAACATGAGGAAGTCATTATCATCTCTAGGCCTAAAGGGGCAAGTAAAGGGTTACCAGAACCCAGAAAGATCTGTAACTGTAGCTGGCTGGCACAGAAGGCCACTGAATAGAAGCTGTGACCTACTCACAAAACACAGAACAGCTCTGGCAACACAAATCCAGCAGGAGTAAACTGGCTCTTCCAGGCCTCCTGCTCTTGTCCCATTGGTCAAAGCCAACCAGAAACCAAAAAGCAAGAGCAGGGTGGAGAAAAGATCTGAAGGGGCAAAAGGAGAATATACAATACAGAAGGATATTCCAAATGACCGCCACCCAGCAAAACACAGGCACATAAAAAGGTTTTGCCAGTTCCACCCAAATCTTCTAGGCATCATGAGAACCTGCAAAAAAGTCATAAACACAGGTACTTATTTGGGTTCCCACTGCCCTATATCAAGTTGAGGAAGAAAAAAAAAAAGATTCTAAGAGTAGTCCTAGGTAATTTTTGTCATTTCTGCATCTCTAAGAATAAACAGACAACCCTTTTATCTATAATGGATCACATCTAGAGCAACTCTCTTCTTTGTACTCAAAGGCCATCTATTCCATACCTTCATTATTACACTTATCATGATGTGTTGTGACTCTTGTTTGTTTCTCCCTCATTAGACCCTGAACTCCTTTAGGGCACAGGTTGTCTTATTCATCTTTGTATCCCTAGCACTTAACATGAACTTGGAACAGAGTTAGCCTTCAATCAATGTGCACTGAATCAATTAGTGGACTCAGTGTCCATTAACTGGCAGCCCAATGCCAGGGTGCATAAAATCTAGAATGACCCCCAGCAATTAAACACTAATAAGTTTTATTCAGGACATGGTTTAAAACATTGAGCAAAAACACAGCTTTCATACCAGCCCACTACCAGTCTCTGTAGAGCAGCTTTTCTTGTGTGCTCAGATGGTTTTTATGGCCTTTTCTACAATCATAGAACTCATTATCAAAAGAGCCAGAGAAAGATGGCAAGACCATGCTCCATCTCAGAAAGGAATCAAATACACATCATCTCTCAAAATTCTCACTCTTCTTCCAAGAATTGACCAGATCCACTAAAGGAACTAATAATCTGGGTATACTATGTGGAGGAACTCATGTTTCACAGCAGTGATAACACTGATTTGGGGTAGAAACGCGTATACACACGTGCGCGCATGCACAACCCACACCCCCCCACACAAGCATGTTTAACTATCACTTCAACAGACGTCACCTTCTGTAATATTATACAGTAGCCATGTAACACAATCACATAATATCAGCATATCAAATGGATACACCATATGATGTTGGGTGATCATTAACAGAACCTGGAACATATTCACATTATAATTATGAATCACTTTCACATAACCCTGTACTTATGAAGTGCTTAATCATCTTTTTGTTGCTATAGTCAAATCTCACCTGTAGTTCTCCAAAGAAAAAGAAAAAAGTTAATGCCAGGTTGATAACCCTCTTTGAGCTATCACGATTTTAGGCCGCCAATCTCCTGCTGTCAGTAAGGTGAATGAAAACCAAATTTAAAGTTTGGTTTAAAGTGGACCCTTAGACTCCACTAGAAAGGTGAGTTTGCTATAAAAATATATTATCTCCCAAAACTCAGCATGAAAATGCTTTGTATCTCTAGCATCACTGTTCGCCTTCATTGCTGCTTGTAATGGAGTGTTGATACTGTTAAATCTAATGTCATCGTATATACCAAATTAAAATAACACTTCACTTTCTATTTAGGAATAGGGAATTCTGGGCTTATCTTGACAATACACTCAATTACTTTAAAACTCTAGTAACACAAGAACAGATAAAATGTGTTTCAAATAGATCGGTATAAGTATCTGATACTGATACTAAATGTGTAAGTCCCCAAAACAAGCTTTTTCCAAAACCATCAAAAATACTTAAAATCATAAACACAATTTTATCTTTTTTGAGAGCCGTCATAAATTCTGCAACTGTCAGGTCCATGTAGCAATAAAATTACTCTTACCTCTATAGGACAATTATGTGATGTTTCCATCATATTGAAAATACAGACTGCAAGAACCTACAATTTATAAAGTTGTACTGCATATAGGTTCCTCCATTATACATGAATTAAAACAAAACAAAACATAGATTTACCATATGGCTTTCTGTTTAATAACACTGAGCTACCTCAGAGCAGTATTATGTTTCGTCTATCCTGGTTCAGTGTTTGGCCCAAAGAGAAAACATGACGTTTGTTTCATAAATTACCAACTCCCACAAGGTAGGAAAAGGGGAAGTTTATGTATAATTCTGACAGTACACAATATGTGGCAATGACAGAATAATATCCAATATATTAGAATTATCAGTCACTTATGACTAAACATTTTCCTCTCCCTTCACTATAATATAAATGAAGTTTAACAAACCTCCACTAACATTCAGTACAGGTTAAAATACATTTTTAAATATAACATCTTTACCAAGGTAAGCTTTTCACTGAAAATAAATTTGAATATATTTAATGTAATTATGAATATGTCCGGACATCTGAAAGGATCACTTGTGCTTCTATACAAATAGTGTTCCAAAACCGTGTTTCCCTTTCCTAAACTGAATTCCTAAAATTCACTGTGGAGCTATACAGTAAGTGTCTTCGTAAACAATAAAGATGCTTCATAAAAAAGAGATTTTTCCTCAAAAAACAGGTAACAGAATTTGTAAAAATTCGGCAAGACTGCCAGCACCTAAATGGTCAGGTTTGAGGCAAGAGAGTGGAATACTGGATTAAAACCGGGGGAAATTTCCTATCACTGAAAAGCCATTATGCAGACCTGCATCTAGGATGCTAAAGTCACAGCTCTCCAACCAACGCTGAGAACTTGCCAATACCATTACTTCGATACTCAACCATGAGTAGGACTACCCAAACATCGAGCAGGTTTTCTTGTTGTCGTTTTTCCCATAACACATAAATAGTTCAAAGATACTGCCTTACACAATACATACTGAAAAGGTGAAAAATCTCTCCTCCCAACGCCTATCCCTTGGCCAAATGACTTCAATTCTTTCTCGTCAAAATAAAAGAGCAACTGGCAACCAGAAGACCCACAACTGAACTCTTCTGTCAGAAAGACAACGCCAAATTTGCTGCAGCCAAAGAAATGTCTAGTGCTCCTTCTGGGCTCTCACGGGAGATGGAAAGCTACACAATGGCAAGGTCTGTGCAGAGAAGGACACAGCAGGTCTGGGGCACACCATCCCCACTCCAGCCCCAAAAAAGCAAGGTTCTTCAAACCTATAGGCAGAAACCTGGCATCATCACACCCACTTACAGCCTGACAATTTACAAGCTGGTAACACCTTCTAATTAGGAGAGTTCTAGTCTTTTATAGACGGAAATTTAAACGGCTTCCCACAAGTAAGATAAACCTGGCACTGGCGCCAGTTACTGAGAACCCCCAATGCATCAAACCTCCTGTTTCGCTACTGAACCTGATGAGCCAGTGACCAGGCTTCCCTACAGCCGAGAGGGGAAGAGCCCACCCTCCGGGCTGGGAGTGGAAGGGGAAACAGAGAACAGGAGAGCAAGGGATGGAGCGCAGAGGCGTGAACAGCTTCCAAGCAGGGTGGGCTCAGCGCACCGCCGGGCGACAAACAGCAGCGGCCACGCGGGAACCGGGGTGCGGGCTGCGAAGCGGGGTCCCCGGGCTGCGGAAGCCGCCCCCAGCGTCTCGCCCCGCACGGCTCGCGCGTCAGGCACACACACACCCCCACCCCACGCCCGCCCGCGGCTCTCGCCGAGTCCCCTCCCAGCGGACACACACCCGCAACCCACCGGTGCACCCACACCCCGGGCTCGCGCGCACACGCCCCTCCGGCCGGCGGCGCGTACGTACCCAGCAACACGCAGAGCACATCGAGGGCCACGTACGGCAGTCGCGTCTTGTCAAACATGGTCTCGGCGCGGGCGGCAGACTAGGCACCCGATTCACGAGACCGGGCCGGGGACTGGCGACGGCTCCTCCCAGCCGGGGGAGAGCAGCCGAGGCCTGACGGGGACCCTGCGGCGTTCTGACGGGCAGCAATGGCGCCCGCGACCCCTTCCCTCGCAGCTCCCGCAACCACTCAGTCGGGGCCGAGAGGCTCGTGTGCCAGCCGCGGCGGGTCCGCTGCCTCAGGCCCTCCTCAGTCGGCCCTGGCCCGCCCCGGCTGCTCGCTGTCCAGATCCAGGCGCCGTCTCCAACAGGCGGGGCGTCCGGACTCGTGCTTTAAGGATGGGGACCGGTAGGGAGGAGGAACACGGGCTCGGCCCCTCCCGCGGGGCAGCGCGGGACCCGCCTGCGCGCGACCTCGCGGGCTTGGGGAGCGCAGCAGAGGCGGAGCGGTCAGTGAGGGGTGACGGGGCGGGGCCGGGGAAACACCAGGCCGGGGCGCGCCAGCCAATCGGCGCCTCTGGCCCCGCGCCGCCCGACCTGCGCAGCCCGCCCCTCAAGTGGGCCGCGCGGCGGACGGGCGGAGCGTGGGGTCACCTCCCGTGCGGTGCGAGGGGTGTTGCTCAGATCTCTTTTATTCCGGTGGTCGCCTAACCTGGCCTCCGCAACCCTGGCCGCCGGTTATTGCTGACTCGTGGGGAGAGCTGGACCCTCGACCCCGCTGCCTGCCAGCTCTCCTCATGGGGATTGGGTAATAAAGAGGAACGGGGTAGTCAGTGACAAAGATTCTCTCCCTGTCCAGACTTTAGCCAGGCTCCTCTGAGCCCTCTACTCGCCTGGGCCTCCATTGAGGCTTTCGAATCTGGTAGGGCAGAGCCCCGTATTAGCGTGAATTCTAAGTCATCCCTGTACCCTTGGTATCTGGTTACTTTTCATATGTGATCAAATTCCTTTATACATAAGTCCTTTAATATATAAGTCCTTGGCCTGCCTTTAAGCAGGAATCCCCCTACCCTTAATGTCTTCTCTAATTTTCCATCCACTAACCCGCTCACTCTGCTTGTCTATTGGCTGTGATAAACTCCCAGATGTCTTTGCTGTTTTCGGAGTTGAGCACAATTGCTTTCTCCTGTTGCAAGTTATGACCCCCTATTGCAATAGTTTGGAATAAAGTGTTCCTCACCACTTTAACAAGTGTCAGAATGAGTTTTCTTTATTCTTCTCACCCCTGATTCCAGGAGGACCCTAGCAAAATTTAGTAATCTCAGTTTCCTAACCTGTAAAATTGGGATGTTGATAATCCCTGCTCTGTGTTCTAGTCAAGAAGTGATAAAGCCCAGAAAAAATACACATCAAAGTGTTTTCTAAAAGCTTAAACCCTCTACAGATGTTAACCATTGGTATCTCTCCTCATTCATAAGATGTGAGACAAATTGAAAACTGTTACCTAGTACTTCTGACTTTGCCTGCAAAACAGTCATAAAATCAGTGGAGAGATACTATCACCCTCAGGGAATCTGAATATCTTGCCCCAAGTGATCCCCCAACAAGCAAAAAAATGTATTTGAAGAAGCATGTTTTTCTTTAAAAGGAATGTGAACATTGGATTTCACCTTTTGTCTAAATATCTTCTGAAACCATTAAACACTTTATACCTGAGAAAGATGTGCCATTGTTTATTCTCTGACTTCCCTTACTTCCAGAGTTACAGGGACCCCAAATTGCAAGGCCACAGTGAATTGAACTTACTTGTGGTATGTAAGTGTTTGGCATGTGTTAGCTGAATATCGTGATAGAAGTGTGCTGGTGTACAGGAGGCAAGCAAGGGGACGGGGTGTTCACCTGGGAGCTCTGGAGACTTCACAAGAAGGTGAGAGTTATATTGTTCTTTCCTATCTCTCCCACACCAACAGCCATTTTCTTAGGTGAGAAGCTAGTAAAGAAGACACTTAATATATTAAGAAATGTTTTCCCTTTGGAGGAGTTACAAATAACAGCTTTAAAAATAGATCAACAGGAAATTAATTCCCTGGCGGTCCAGTGGTTAGGACTCTGTGCTTTTACTGCCAAGGGTCTGGGTTTGATCCCTGGTTGAGGAACTAAGATCCCACAAGTCGATGAACATGGCAAAAAAAAAAAAAAAAAAAGATCAACAAAGCAAAGTCCATTAAAATGCATTGTCATGCCCTGTGATTTTAAACGGGATCTGTGCTATGTGCAGATTATAAGCAGTAAGTCTTCAGTTGAGAGAATGATTAAGAAATGTCATTTTGCTTTGAGGTGGGGGGTTTTGTTAGTTTTTGGAGAGAGTGTTGTTTATTTGTTTTGGTTTATTATCATGATTGGGTTCTAGTGTGATCACTAGAATTGAGAATGAGTTAAATAACCTTGAAATGATGGTGAAAATAATAAAAAGGAAACACTGATTATATAGTGACATCATTAACACCCCCTTGGGGGTAGGTACTAGTGTGTCCCTGGATAGGACATGAAACCTTAGAGATTTTCTTAAATGCCTAGCAAAGTTTGTCCTGGGGTCTGTATTTTTGTCTCTGTAATAGAGCCATCGAATACAAAAGCAAAATAGAGTGGGCTTGGGAAGAATAGTCCTGAAGAATCTCTGAAGAAGAGAGAAACTAATTTCCTCTCTTCTTTTATTACTAAGCATTTTGAAAAGGAGACTGTAATCTACAACCTCCCTTTTAATTTCTCCCTAAATACTTGTGTAGTCTCACTTCTGTCCCCACTCCTCTACTGGCACTGTTCTTTAACATAGTGTTATTGGTACGTCTCCATCTCTCTGTTCCAACAGTGCTTTTACTTCTTTTTATTTTATAAAGTTTCTGCACAGTAATAAGAATAAATTCCTTTAGAGCATTTGTGTTTGTATGTGCTTATGTCCTTTCTCCCCACCTGGACTGAAGCAAATATAGTGTTTACTATACTCAAAAAACATTGTGAAACTAAAACAATTAAAAATGTAAGTGTTTGGTTCCCTAGTACATGTGTCTCCCCCCCCAAAAAAATTTCACAATGTGATATAATCCTTTTTGTACTTATTGTCAAAGCTATTTATTACCTTATTAAAGTTTTTTATTATGTAACATTTGATACATAAATATATATATAACATATAAGTAAGTTATGAAGCATAATAATAGACAACTGGGAATCCACTACTCAACTTAATACCTAGAGCATTGTGGTATCATTGAATCTACTTGTGTGTTCAATCCCTTTCTTGTTCCCTGCTTCAGGAAAAGTAACCACTATCCTGAATTTTGTGTTTATCTTTTTCTTGCTTTGTTTTTTCAAAAACACATGACCACACGTGTATGTATCTCTGAAAATATATATTGTTTAGCCTTCTTGTATTTTATCTTTTAAAAACATTATGCCATATATGTAGTTTTCTGCCCTTGATTTTTTTCACTCATTTCTTCCACCCATTCATGTTGCTGCAATCATTGCAGATGTATCATATAAATGTATCATTCATTCTTCTGACAATGACCATCTGGGTTATTTCCATTCTTGCTATTACAAATAATGCTGCTGTGAACACTCATGTACATGTCTCCTGTGTGGAATCGCTAGCTGTGGAACTGCTGCATCATTGGGTATGCAAAAGTCCAACTTCACTGAAAAATCCCAGATTGGATTGCTAAGCGGTTATACCATTTTACTCCACCCCCACCAGTGGTAGATAAGACTCCACATTTACATCAACACTTAATATTTTGAGATTTCTTAATTTTGGGTAATTTAATAGATGTAGTCTATATTTCAACATAGACTTAATTTGCATTTCCCTGATCACTAATGTGGTTGGGCATCTCTTCCTAAATTTATTCACCAAAAACGTTTCCTCTTCTGTCAATTGCCTATTCACATTTTTGCCTGTTTTTCTATTAGGTTGTTTATCTTATTTTTATCAAACTATAGAATTTCTTTTTATATTCTCAGTAGCAATTCTTGGTGATGTAAATTTTTCCTTCCAATATGTGGCTTGTCATTTCACTTCCTTTATAAGCAGCTATGTGACAGAGTTATTGTAAATGTAATGTAAGCAGAAGTCTACTGGCAGATTTCTGTGAAAGTTTTTACTTTCCTGACCAAAGGAAAAGGCTGGTTTCGCTTCCCTCCGCTTCCTCTTCCCTCCGCTTCCTACCTTCCTTGAACATGGACATGATATTTAGAGTTACAGCAGCCACCTTGTGATCATGAGGGAATGGTTAAGAAGAGGAACATCACTGGTCTTTTTAATCTTGAGCTACTAAAACAACCAGCAACTTGGCTACCTCCAGATTTCTTCTAATGTGAGGGAAAAAAATTGCTTAAGTCTCAAATATTCACAACTGATACAAGGCTCAAGAGTACTTTGATTACCATTTCTGAGAAATCACATATCATACTACTCTAAGAAAGCCTTTTACCTGAGCTAATTTAATTGAATTTCTGGTCCTTGAAACCACAAAGCCCTGAATAAAACAATTTTCGTATCTAGAATGGATGTTGAAGAATGGTTTGAGCATAGAGGCAAAACAAGTGACATATTCTGGGGTCTTTGAGTAGGAAAGGCTGTGAAACAAGGAGCTCACATTGAGGACTAGTAGAAGATAAGGTTCTAGAAGGTAGGTTATAGCACTTTGTAGCTTTAAAGTGTGTCTGGAGGTAAAAATACATCACTGAAAATACATAGCGACATGCTTAAAACAGTCATTTAAAACAAGTAATCTAGTAGTGAGAGGAAGTCATAATCTCTGCAGTGGGCTGTAAATTCAAGATGAATAAACCTTATTTTGTAAACCATATTTAATTTCAAGTCCTTTTCTGTGTTTATTTCCATTTTGTTATCTTCTGTGGTTCCTAAAATCTTGTTTATGGCTTCCAGCCCTTTTTCAGCTTTGTTGCAGAGTATTAAGGGGAAAGTCTTCTATTATAATTGAGCCAGTCTACAAATGTGAGGAAAGTACTTGCGAGAGTAATTCACCTCCGTAAAAGGAGGTGAATCCCTAGGATCAGAGCTGGAGGCCTTGTGGGTGGACAAACCAGCTCCACCAAGATATTCTTCCACTAAGACTCTCCTTCAGTGTCAAGCTTGGAGGGCCTGAGTTTTCTGTTTGTTTTTTTAGGAAGACAATATTTCCTTAATCGGCTTATTGTGATAATCAAATATAAAAATGTAGGTGCAATTGCCTTGCAAATGTCTGATCTAGGCAGACACACAATACATATTTTTTCAAAAACAAAGATTTCTGTGAATCCACATCTATTATTTCTGCTTCCCTACCACCCACTCAAACGCAAATTTACCATGGTTCCCTAATTTACCAAAGAAATGGGCCTGATCTCGCTGAGTTATTCTGGTCTCAGGTTATCACCACTTCCTTTCTCTAGGATGCTCACAAATTATTCCTTTAACCATTTCTTAAAATAGTATATCACCAGAGGTAGAGAAGTTAATTGCCTATAAAATATCTATAGCCTTAAAGACATCGTATATATTTTTCTTAAAAAAAAATCTTGAGTAGGATTGCCATCCAGTTACTAGTCTTTAATCAGACTCCACCTTCTTCAGCTGTTTTAGAAATCATACTAAAATTCTCCCTTCTCTCATCTTTTAATTTCTTTTCTGTTCACAACCCCCAGTTTGTGCTTTGTTAAACCTCATCCTTGTATTGATATAACTGGTTAACTCACCTCCTTAAAGCAAAGGGAGTAAGCATTCTTCACCTCTGTATCCCCAGCTCCTAGAGCTGTACTTGGCCCAATGAAGTCACATGCAGTTTTTTTGTTGTTGTTGTTAAATTGCTTGAATAAACAAATGAACAGAAAACAAAAAATAAACAACAGTCTAGGAGAGAGTCAAGCTATGCCCCCCATGCTTTCTGTTGTCATTCTAGCTTTTTCCCCCCAAATTTAAGCTTGTCTGGGGGCAGAGGTGAGGAGTAGGGTTAATTTTCGCTCCGCTCTTCTTACAGGCTCATGACACCACTTTATAAGTATATTTTTGTGTCCTCGATAATGTGAGCTACAGTTGACCCTTGAACAATTTGGGGGTTAGGGGAGCTGATCCTCAGCTGAAAATCCGAGAATAACTTTACTGTTGACCCTCCGTATCCTAGGTTCAACATCCATGCATTCTACCAAATGGGGATCAGGCAGTGCTATAGTATGCATTTAGTGGAAAAAAACGAGTATAAGGGGACCCGAGCAGTTCAAACCCTCGTTGTTCAAGGGTCAACTGTACTTTAAAAAGTGAATCTTTCCTCCCTCCTCACATTTAAAAAAAAAATTAATACTAGTATTTTCCCAGATATAGACGGTTTTATGGTATTTAAAATAAAAGTTCTAAAAGGAGGTCACATGAGACAAACGCCTATTCTTATGTCTAAATTAACAGTGGAGATTATCATATTAAGTGAAGTAAACCAGAGAAAGACAAATATACGATACCGCTTATATGTGGAATCTAAAAGAAAAAAGGATACAAATGAACTTATATACAAAACAGAAATAGACCCACAGGCATAGAAAACAAACTCATGGTTACCAAAGGGGAAAGGGGGGAAGGGATAAACTAGGAGTTTGGGATTAACAGATACACATTACTATGTATAAAATAGATAACCAACAAGATATATAGATAGATAGATAGATATCACTTTGCTGTGTACCCAAAACTAACACAACATTGTAAATCAACTATACTTCAATAAAAAAAAAATTTTTTCAATAGTGGAAAAGAGATTATTTTCTGTAAACAACCCCAGTAATAAATATCATAAACAAACAAAAAAAAGTGGATCTGTCCCCTTCTAAGTGACTGTATTATGGAATACTCCTGATTGGACTGCAAAGGAAACTTCCCCTGCTTTTCTTCCTCATTAAGATCAGAGTCAGAAAAGCATTTCTAGGAACTTCCTAACCCTCAGAGCCACCTTCCCTTTCAGAGTTTCTCACATAACGAATTTCAGCTTACCTTTGGATTTTTAACACACTGCCCTTTGTAAAATCTATGGCAATGATACTCAAACTTTACACATTAGAATCATCTGGGGCATTGGTTAAATACACAAATTCCCTTCCCCATCCCCAGAGATTCTATGCTAGGATGGAACTCAAGCATTGTTTTATCATGTTTAACAAATGCCCCAGGAGATTCTGATGCCCATCAGAATTTGAAAACCTCGGGTCTAGTCAGTCCACATTTTCACTCTCCAGACAGATTTTAATAAAATAAATTACTTTCTTCAAAGTAATTGCTATGCACTAAGACTGCAGTACAACGTAGTAATTCAACACCTGGGCTCAGGAATCAGGCTCACTGAATACACATGAGCAAATTACTTAAAACTTTCTATGCACCAGTTCCTTATTTGTAAGATGAGAATGATAACAGTACCTTCCTCATAGGTTTGTTGTGAGGATTAAATGAGATGATACGTCTAGAACTCTTAGCATAGTGCCAAGGCATATAGTAGGTGCTCAATAAATGTTGGATGTTATTATTCAAAGACTCCTGTTATTTCATCAGAACCAGGTTGATGGTGTATCCTATTAACCTTGGCCTGAGGACAGTGTCCAGGGGCGCTCCAAACCCTTTGCAATTGTATGTTAAATTCTATATGTGAAATTTTGCTGAGAAATGGATCTATAGATAGCTCTTCCCAGATTTTTTTTTTTTTTTAATTAATTTATTTTATTTTTGGCTGCGTTGGGTCTTTGGTGCTGCGTGCGGGCTTTCTCTAGTTGCGGCGAGCGGGGGCTACTCATTGCAGTGGCTTCTCTTGTTGCGGAGCACGGGCTCTAGGTGTGCGGGCTTCAGTAATTGTGGCATGAGGGCTCAGTAGCTGTGGCTCGCGGGCTCTAGAGCGCAGGCTCAGTAGTTGTGGTGCACGGGCTTAGTTGCTCCGCGGCATGTGGGATCTTCCCGGACCAGGGCTCGAACTCGTGTCCCCTGCATTGGCAGGCGGATTCTTAACCACTGCGCCATCAGGGAAGCCCCCAGATTTTCAAAAGGGGTCTGTGACACTATACTGAACTCTAGAAACTTGCTGCTCAAATAGTGCCCTCAACTGGCAGTGTCTGCATTACCTGAGGCTTCTCAGAAAGGCACACTCAGATTCCACCGTGGACCTACTGAATCAAAATCTGCATTTCAGAAAGATCCCAAGTGACTCCTGTGCACATTAACGTTTGAGAAGCAATGCTCCAGAAATTTCCCAGGTTTCCCTGAAAATGAGAATCACCTGCTATGCTTATTAAATATACAGATTATCTGGGGTCTTGGAAATTCTGATTTATTAAATCTCTGTGTGATTGTTATATTTAGGGAGGAAACACTGCTCTCAGAAATGAAGCTAGCAGCAAGTTAAGAATTTGTTAGATAACCTGTTTATAGCTGAACCAGCCTTCCTGCACCAGACTCTTCCCCTTTGCATACAAGAACGGAGGAGATCGAAGTCAATACTTCAGCTGCTTCAAATCCCAGAGGCTTCCCAGTTCTTATCCATATGAATCCTTGTGATAAATCCCTCTGTTTTCTGTAACCAGCTTGAGTCTATATACCTAGCTTCAAAAAATGCCTAACAATGCCGCTAATTACCATGGTGGATTTTTTGAGGGTTTTGTTTGTTTGTTTGTTTTGGTTTTGGTTTTTTATTGAAGTATAATTGACATACAATGTTAGTTTCAGGTATACAATTCTGTGATTTGACATTTAAATACACTATGAAATGATCATCATGATAAGTCTAGTAATCATCTGTTCCCATACAAAGTTATTACAGTATTATTGACTATATTCCCTATGCTATACATTATATCCTCGTGACCTGTTTATTTTATAACGGGAAGTTTTTACCTCTTACTCTCCTTCACCTATTTTGCCCACTTCCCTCCCTCCTCCCCTCTGGCAACCACCAGTTTGTTCTCTGTATCTATGAGTCTGTTTCGGGTTGGTTTGGTTTGGTTGGTTGGGTTTTTCTGGGTTTTGGTTTTTTTTACATTCCACATGTAAGTGAAATCATATGGTATTTGTCTTTCTCTGTCTGACTTATTTCACTTAGCATACTACCCTCTAGGTCCATTACCTTAGGGTTTTTAAAAATATTTGATACATATAAAGGAATATTTGTAATGTGTGTAAATTGTAAAGCATAAAAAAATAAACACCTTAGGGCTCACTACCCAATGTAAGAGCTAAAACGTCTCCAATATTGTTGACGTTACCTGAGTGTTCCTTCCCAATCCCAAACCCCCAGCCTGCTCCATTTTCTACCGCCACTAACCCAGAGGTTACTACATTCTAAATTTTGTCTTTATCATTGCCTTTATTTAAAAGAAAATCATGACTTTACCACATATTTGTCCCTGGTTAATATTTTACATGTTTTGAGCTTTATAAAAACAGTATCATATCATGTACATTAGTAAGTGAGGATTTGCTTTTTCACTCACCATTGTTTCTACTGCTTATTCATGCTTCCTGTTGCTACAGGTCAGTCATTGTCACTAATGGATAAATTTCTCTTTAGGTGAATATGCCACTCATTATTATTCCATTCACCTATCAACAAACATCTGGGTGGTTTCCTTTGTACTTTTAAAATGCACTTCGAAAAATACACGTATGAGCAGTCTTGTATATGTTTCTTGGTGCACTTTGGCAGAAGTATCTCTAGAGCATTTAATAGGAGTGGAATGGCTAGGGTATTGTGGTAGGCTGACAATGGCCCCCAAAGATCTTGTTAACTTACATGGAAAAAGAGTCTTTGCAGATGTGATTAAGTGAAGGACCCTGAGATCAGGAAATTATCCTAGATCATCCAGGTGGGCTCTAAATGCAATCACAAGTGTCCTTATAAGTGGGAGGCAAAAGGAGATTTGATTCCAGACAGAAGAGAAGAAGGCAAAATTCCCTGTCAACAGTTTGAATCAGTCCAGTGAAACTGATTTTGGACTTCTGGTTCCACAACTGTGAGAGAATAAAGTTCTGTTGTTTTAAGCCATCAAGTTTGTGGTGATTTGCTACAGCATCCATAGGAAACTAACACAGGTGTGCATATGTTCAACTTTACAAGATAAGGCCAAACAATTTTCAACCCAAATTAGCAAGTATCCAGAAACTATGATGTGTCAATGTCATGTATCAAATATTAGCTCTAATGGTGGTTCCAGAATTCCTAAATTCTTAAATTCCAGAATTTAAGAAACCTCTCTTAAAGCTGTATCTACATAACACTTTCAAAACAACTGGAAAAAAAATCAAAAGTCCTATCAGAGAATATGGGTAGAGAGAGTAGGTTGCCATTGACTGGCACACTCTCAAGTTATTATTTTGCTGGCTTGTTAATAACAACGGAGTTCTCTGCTTGTTACATTATTCTCTTATTGTTGGGGACCTTGGAAAGATCATCTTCTTGGCCCCAGGTCAGGGAGGTATAACCAGCTCTCAGATATGTGAGTGGGTTTTTAGAATCACTGGCATGCCATGTGTTTACTTGAATGATTTCCCTATTTATGAAGTTATTTTTGTTGTTACACCAAGGGCAGGTATATGTAGGAGCATTTCCCTGATCTCTGTACCTTGCAGAAATAGCCCTTCGTTTCATGACAGAGCCTCCAAGGACAGTGAAGACGTCGAACTGTAAATAAGCCCTCTGTGCCCTTTACTCCTTGCATATCTGTTTTGATGCAATACAGTTAAGAACTCCCAGTCTTGCCAAACTTCTGACATTCTAGGATCATTATTGCTGCTGCCGATAGTGGCGGCTCATAAGGGGTGAAAGCATGACATATCTCTTAAAAAATGCATTTCCAACAATCAGGAGAAGGAAGGTGTATTAGTTTTCTATTGCTGCTATTACAAATTGCCACAAACTAGTGGCTAAAAACAACACACATGTATTATCTTACAGTTCTATAGGGCAGGATTCTAACGTGTCTCGCTGGTCTAAAATCAAAGTGTTGGCAGGACTGTGCTCCTTTCTGGAGGCTCTAGGGGAGAATCCATTTCTTTGCCTTCTCCAGCTTCTAAAGGCTGCCCATATTCCTTGGCTCATGGTCTCCCTCATCCCCACAGCCAGCAACATTGCACCTCTCTGAACATTCTTCAATCGTCATATCTCCTTCTGACCACATCTGGACGAAGTTCTCCAGTTTCAAGGACACCTGTGATTTTAGTTTGGTCTCACCCAGATATCCCAGGATAATCTCCTCAAAGTTCTTAATTTAATTACACCTGGAAAGTCTCTTTTGTCATATAAAATTACGTATTTACAGGTTCTGGTAATTAGGACATGGATACCTTTGGAGGGGAAGCATGATTCTGCCTACCACAGAAGATTTGTTTAAAGGGGAAAATAGAGAACAAATGCTATGCATACTTAGCTGCAAGTGCTATAGACATATAAGCCATATAAGCAACTTGTTGTGCAGAGGGCCTATTAGCGCACTGGAGGTTGAATCAATTGCCAATAACCAATTATTTAATCAATCATGCCTATGTAATAAAGCTTTCATAAAAACTCACAAGAACAGGCTTTGGAGAGCTTCTGGTTTGGTGAACATGTGGAGATTTGGGGAGAGTGGTCCCTGTGGAGAGGGCATGGAAGCTCTTGGCCCTTTGCCCATCCCTTGTCCTGTGCATCTGTATCCTTTATCATATCCTTTTATAATAATCTGATAATCCAGTAAGTAAAATGTTTCTCTGAGTTTGTGAGCTATCCTAGCCAATTAATCGAAACAAAGGAGGGGGTATGGGAATCTCTGATTCTTAGCCAGTTGGTCAGAAGTACAGGTAACAAACAACCTGGACTTGCAATTGGCACCCTGAGTTGCAGGGGGTCATCGGAACCTTCCATTTGTGCAGCCAGTTGGTCAGAAGCACAGGTAACCTGGGTGTCTAAAGCAGAGGGTGGTCTTGTGGGACTGAGCCCTTTACCTGTGGAATCTGATTCTACCTCCAGGTAGATAGTGTCAGAATTGCTTTGAATTCTCAAACAACCTGCGGGCATCCAAGAATTGGTTGTTCGTATGGGAAGCCTACACACACACACACACACACACACACATTGGAACTGGATCTGGGAAGTACTTTGCAGTTGGATATATTGGTTGTCTTTTTTTTTTTTTTTTTTTTTTGGTTGTCTTTTGAGGAGCAGAAATTCTTAATTTTAATACAATCCAGACCAATGTGTCAATTTCCCCCTTTATGGTTAGCATTATCGATGTTCTTTCTAAAAAGAAAAAGAAGCAAACAAACCCTTGGTTTATATTTTAATTTTAACTTTGTTTTCTTTTTCAACTTAGAAAAAGATGAATGCTCATTCTTTTTCAAATTAATTAATTAATTTATTTATTTATTTTTGGCTGCATTGGGTCTTTGTTGCTGTGCGCGGACTTTCTCTAGTTGTGGAGAGCAGGGGCTACTCTTCGACATGGTGCGCGGGCTTCTCATTGCGGTGGCTTCTCTTGTTGTGGAGCATGGGCTCTAGGCACACCGACTTCAGTAGTTGTGGCTCGCGGGCTCTAGAGCACAGGCTCAGTAGCTGTGGTGCACGGGCTTAGCTGCTCTGCGGCATGTGGGATCTTCCTGGACCAGGGCTCGAACCCATGTCCCCTGCATTGGCAGGTGGATTCTTAACCACTGCGCCACCAGGGAGGTCCCTGAATGCTCATTCTTTTAGAAATGTATGGATAATGAAAAAGAAAAAAAGATGAAAAAATCAACAATAATTCAATACCCCCAAAACAAAGACAATTAGTGTTTATTTTTTTTGTCTGTGTTGGGTCTTTGTTGCTGTGCACCAGCTTTCTCTAGTTGCGGCGAGCAGGGGCTACTCTTTGTTGCAGTGCACAGGCTTCTCACTGCGGTGACTTCTCTTGTTGCGGAGCACGGGCTCTAGGCGTGCGGGCTTCAGTAGCTGTGGCACGCGGACTCAGTAGTTGTGGTACACAGGCTTAGCTGCTCCGCAGCATGTGGGATCTTCCTGGACCAGGGCTTGAACCCGTGTCCCCTGCATTGGCAGGTGGATTCTTAACTACTGCGCCACCAGGGAAGTCCAGTATTTTTAACCTTTAAATAACTCTGTATGGGGACAGATAGTCACTAGACTCATCATGGTGATCATCTCATAATGTATGCAAATGTCAAGTTAATATACAGTAGATCTGAAACTAACATAATATTGTACATCAACACTTTAATTTTTGATTTAAAAAATTATATGTCCTAGGGCTTCCCTGGTGGCGCAGCGGTTGAGAATCTGCCTGCCAATGCAGGGGACACGGGTTCGAGCCCTGGTCCGGGAAGATCCCACATGCCACGGAGCAACTGGGCCCGTGAGCCACAATTACTGAGCCTGCGCGTCTGGAGCCTGTGCTCCGCAACAAGAGAGGCCGCGATAGTGAGAGGCCCGCGCACCGCGATGAAGAATGGCCCCCGCTTGCCGCAACTGGAGGAAGCCCTCGCACAGAAACGAAGACCCAACACAGCCATAAGTAAATAAATAAATAAATAAAAATAAAATTAAAAAAAAAAAAATTATATGTCCTAGTTATTGAGTGAGACTAGTTACATAGAAATTTTGATTTCATGGAATTTTAATAAATAAAAATATTAAATGTACCAACTTACAGTGAAAAATTAACCCATTAATCTCAATACGTCTGCTTTCTCCTAAATCTTAATTGTTTTCCCAGTAACACTAGCCTTTCAGTTACAAAACTGTGGTAGAAATCTAATGTAACAAGCAACTGATATTTGGTCCACTGGACTGCCAGGGAATTCCCTAGACTATGATCTTACTTTTCAGCAGAAATTTTGCAGGCCAGAAGGGAGTGACACAATATATTTAAAGTGATGAAAGGAAAAAGAAAACCAAAACACAAGACAACAACAACAACAAAAAAAACAAGGACTTCCCTAGTGGTGCAGTTGTTAAGAATCTGCCTGCCAATGCAGGGGACACGAGTTCAAGCCCTGGTCCCGGAAGATCCCACATGCATTGGATCAACTAAGCCCATGCACCACAATTGCTGAGCCTGCATTCTAGAGCCCACAAGCCACAGCTACTGAGCCTGCGTGCCACAACTACTGAAGCCCATGAACCTAGAGCCCATGTTCTGCAACAAGAGAAGCCACCACAATGAGAGCCTGTGCACTTCAACAAAGAGTAGACCTGTTCACTGCAACTAGAGAAAGCCCGTGTGCAGCATCAAAGACCCCATACAGCCAAAAATAGATAAATAAATAAAGTTATATTAAAAAAAGAAGAAGAAGCAATAATGCTCTACCTGGCAAGGTATCATTCAGAGATAAAAAGTTTTACAGACAAACAAAAGCTAAAAGAGTTCAGCACCACCAAACTGGCTTTACAAAAAAATGTTAAAGGGACTTCTCTAAGGAGAAAAGAAAAGACCACAACTACAAAAAAGAAAATTATGAAAGGAAAAAATCTCAATGGTAAAGGCAGATATATGGTAAAGATGGTAGATCAACCAACCCCTTATAAAGCTAGTAGGAAGGTTAAAAGACAAAAGTAGTAAAATCATATAATCATCTCAGTAGATGCAGCAAAAGCTTTTGATAAAATTCATCATTGATTTATGATAAAAACTCTCCACAAAGCGGGTATAGAGGGAACATACCTCAACATAATTAAGGCCATATATGACAAACCCACAGCTGACATCATTCTCAATGGTGAAAAGCTGAAAGCATTCCCTCTAAGATCAGGAACAAGACAAGCATGCCCACTCTCACCACTTTTATTCAACATAGTATTAGAAGTCCTAGCCACAGCAATAAGAGAAGAAAAAGAAATAAAGGAACCCAAATTGGAAAGAAGTAAAACTTTCACTGTTTGCAGATGACATGATACTATACATAGAAAATCCTAAAGATGCCACCAAAAAACTATTAGAATTAATAAATGAATTCAGTAAAGTTGCAGCATACAAAATTAATATGCAGAAATTTGTTGCATTTCTATACACTAACAAAGAGCTATCAGAAAGGTAAAATAAGAAAACAATCCCATTTACAATTGCATCAAAAAGAATAAAATACTTAGGACTAAACCTAACCAAGGAGGTAAAAGACCTGTACTCAGAAAACTATAAGACATTTATGAAAGAAATTGAAGATGATACAAATAAATGGAAAAATACATCATGCTCATAGATTGGAAAAATTAATATTGTTAAAATGAACATACTACCCAAGGCAATCTACAGATTCAATACAATCCCTATCAAAATACCAATGACATTTTTCACAGAACTAGAACAAATAATTATAAAATTCATATGGAAATACAAAAGACCCCAAATGGCAAAACGATCTTGAGAAAGAACAAAGCTGGAGGTATCACATGTCCCTATTTCAAGTTATATTACAAAGCTACAGTAATCAAAACAGTATGGTACTGACACAAAAACAGACACATGGGTCAATGGAACAGAACAGAGAGCCCAGAAATAAACCCATGTTTATATGGTCAATTAATCTACAACAAAGGAGGTAAGAATATACAATGGGAAAAAGACAGCCTCTTCAACAAACGGTGCTGGGAAAAGTGGACAGCTACATGCAAAAGACTCAATATATACACATCATATACAAAAATAAGCTCAAAATGGATTAAAGACTTAAATGTAAGACCTGAAACCATGAGACGCCTAGAAGAAAACAGGCAGTATGCTGTTTGACACCAGTCTTAGCAATGTTTTTGTATCTGTTGCCTTAGGCAAGGGAAACAAAAGCAAAAATAAGCAAATGGCATAACATCAAATTAAAAATCTTTTGGCACAGCAAAGGAAAACTATCAACAAAATGAGAAAGCAGCCTACTGAATGGGAAAAGATATTTGCAAAGGACACATCAGATAAGGGGTTAATATCAAAATGATACCAAGAACTAATAAAACTCAACATCAAAAAAACAAACAATCCAATTAAAAAATGGGGAGAGGACCTGAATAAACATTTTTTCAAAGAAGACATACAGAGGGCCAACAGACATGTGAAAAGATGCTCAACATCACTAATCACTAGGGGAATGCAAATCAAAACCACAATGAGATACTGTTTCACACCTGTCAGAATGACTGTTATCAAAAAGGCAACAAAGAAGTGTTGATGTGGATGTAGAGAAAAGAGGATCCTCATGCACTCTTGGTAGGATTGTAAATTGTTATAGCCACTATGGCACAGTATGAAGGTTCCTCAAAAAATTAAAAGTAGAACTGCCACATGATCCAGCAATCTCACGTCTGGGTATTTACCCAAAGGAAAAAAAACCCACTAATTCTAAAAGTTATATATACCAATGTCATTGCAACATTATTTAAAACAGCCAAGATACAGAAGCAACCTGAATGTCCATTGAGAGATGAATGGATAAAGAAAATGTGGTATATATATACAATGGAATATTACTCAGCCGTTAAAAAATGAAAGATTTCCATTTGCCACACCATGGATGGATCTAGAGGATATTATGCTAACTGAAATAAGTACCTGGTCAGGGAACTAGATCTCACATGCCGCAACTAAGAATTCACATGCCACAACTAAAAGATCCCACATGCTGCAACAAAGATCCCACACATGGCAACGAAGATCCAGTGTGCTGCAACTAAGACCCAGTGCAGCCAAATAAATAAATAAATAAATATTTTTTTAAAAAGTCAGACAAAGACAAATACCATATGTGGAATCTAAATAACAAAACAAACAAACAAATAAAACAAAATGAAAAGACTCATAGGTAGAGAACTGGTGGTTGCCAGAGGGGAGGGGTGTGTGTGGGACAAATAGGTGAAGGAGATTAAGAGGTACAAACCTCCAGTTATAAAATATATAAGCCACAGTGATGAAGTATACAGCATAAGGAGTATGACCAATAATATTGTAATAACTTTGTATGGGGACAGATGGTTGCTAGATTTATTGTGGTGATCATTTCATAATATATGCAAATGTCAAATCCCTGTGTAGCACACCTGAAACTAATATAATATTGTAGACCAGCTATACTTCAATTAAAAGAAAGGAGATTCCAAAAAATAGGACAGGGAATGGTTTAGTGGGTCTAATATTAGTCAAATACCAGGTGTTAAGATAATAAATGACCTCTGATTATACTTGAATTCAAGATTTGGGGTTTTAAAAATTATGTCTACCTATGTGTTTTTATGTAAGAAGAACTTTTAGTACAATAAGGAAGACAAAATTATATAAGATTCTTCTGAACCTTAAAAGAATTAATAACTCAAGAAAGCCTAAATGGAGTATTAAATCAGAATTATACTAGATTGTGTTCATTTCAAATTTGTTAGAAACTTGAAATATGATGCTAAGTACAACAGCATATATGAAATGGCAATATGATTGGCAGTGCTAGAAAATTTAGTTAAAGTAAACCTAATAAAGAAAGCAGAACATTTGCTGAAAACCACATAGGAAATTGTGTACTCTTATTGAAGCTTGTCAGTTTATCCCCCTTCCAGAAAAAGGTTGGACCCCTTCTTGATTATATTCAAGTTAAGGTGCGAGCCAGATACATCTATCCCTTTCACAAAGTGTTCACAGATGTTCTACTAGATTCTAAAATGCTCTGTTAGATTCTACTAATATCTGTTGGCCAGAACTGGGTCATATTGCCACCTTAGCTACAAAGGATCTGGGAAAGTAGTATTATTAACTAAATGTACCACTTCCCTGAGGGGGGAAAATGGAGCTCTATTTTTAAGAAAGAAGGGGAGAAAGAATCTGGTTAGAAAATTATAACAATGTCACAAAATGTTTATTGTATGTTAGAGTGTCTATCAGAATATGTGTGCATGTATTAATTCAGATGTTTGTGTGAGCCTAATGTGTGTGTTAAGGTCAACAGAATTGGTTATAAATTCATTCAATAGGATTTCCCTGGTGGTCCAGCGGTTAAGACTCTGTGCTTCCAATGCAGGGGGCATGGGTTCCATTCCTGGTCGTGGGAAGTTCACGTGCTACAGGGTGTGGCCAAAAATTAATTTTAAAAAATTCATTCAATGAATATTTGTTTCTTGGGAAAAAAGAGAATTCGTTTTCTGCAGATTTGGCCCTTCTCCTTATCAATATCTCATCTATTATTTTGTTTTATTTCTTGCTTATTTTACACCCAACTGCTGTCTGAGGATGTACCTCAAGGACCACAGTCCTGGGGAAAGGAGAGAGCTGGAGAAGTGGGGCTGTGAGCCTGGATCTGGCTTGGACCTGAGCAGTTTTCTTTAATGTTTTAAATATTAGGTTTCTATATAAAATTTTATTTGAAAAAAGTGTTCCATTTACTCATTTTTAAAAATCCTGGATTATGGACAGTGCTTTACAAAGAGCAGATTAATAAAAGTTTCCAGAATTACACGGTGTGATACACTTCATGTTTCTGGGAATCAGGCTCTTGATAGAGGTGTGATTTAATGCAGCTTGGAGACATGGGTTTGAACAGGCTCATTAGTCTGCATTTTAAGTATTGTGTTTATTAACTACCGTGGTTTGAAACTATCTGACACCTGTCAGCCAGGAACAATGTATGCATAAACCAGGGGATGAGAAACCAGGGCAGCAAACATTATGATCAGGAAACACTGTGGTTTCCTAGGTTAACAGCTAAAGAAGCATTTTAGCTAGAAGCATCCTCTCGCTCTGACATGACTATTTTTAAAAATATTTTATTGAAGTATTAGCAGATGTAAAGTAGTATATACAGGATGGATTTAAAAAATGACTATTTTTTAGACTTTTCACTAAAATCTTAGGTGGCTTAGATGTGCTATCAAGAAATATTTTTTCATCTTTGAAACATTGGCTTATTCCCTTAGTAAAATTATGGAATGTGACTTTTTGTGTCTTTTCCTATCTTTACAGATATAAAGAAAATTTTAAAAATTGCTTATGTATTTGTTTGCCTCAAATAAGACATGTTTTATAGGCACACTGAGTCCCACACAGGATGTGGTTAAAGCCAGCCACTAGCATTAGTAGTTAAAAACAGTGAGGGGTAAGTGTCTCATGTATACAGTATTCATATGGCTTAGAAGTATGAATTCACTGGGTGAGACATTTTGCATTGAATTGATACTTACAAAGTTAATGTGAGATCATGAAATGATATAATCTTTAGTGGAAGTGAAGGATATAATTATATATAATGTAATTATTATTTTACTTTAAAATATATGCACAATGTCCCTTGATCCAACAATTCCATTTCCCAAATAGATGTGCAAAGATAAATATACAAGGATGTCTACTCCATTGTTTACAATATCAAAAAACTAGGAACAACAAATCTTTCTCAGTAGAGATTAGAAACAATACTATGGTACATCCCATGCAATGGGATACTACATAGTCATTTTAAAAATGGAGTTGATACTTACATCTGGACTTTGAAAGATGTCTAGATATATTGTTATGTGAAAAAAAGCAAATTACAGAACAGAATATATAGTATAAGCCATTTGGTAAAAATATCAAGTGATTTATATATAATTAATATGTAGTAGATATATATTAGACAGTATATATCAATATAGATATTGTATATATCAATTACTTTATGTTTTATATAATATATATAATCTTGATATATAGTAGATAATATTATCATCTGTTGTGGGTTGAGACTCTAGGAAATGTTAGTTTCTCCTTTATTTTTTATGTAAATTGTTTATAGAATGTGTGATAATTTATAATACAGTATAATATTATATATGAGATTTATAATACAAAATACATAAAATTTCTGCATAGAAAAAAAGCTATTACAATAATTGTTTGTAATTCATGGAACTATGAAAGATTTTTAAAAATTATTTGTGCTCTAATAATTATTTTTCCATGTGTATATGCTGTACTTTTTTTTTGCATTTTTATTTTTATTTATTTATTTTTTTAACATCTTTATTGGAGTATAATTGCTTTACATTGTTGTGTTAGTTGCTGCTGTATAACAAAGTGAATTAACTATACATATACATATATCCGCATATCCCCTCCCTCTCATGTCTCCCTCCCACCCTCCCTACCCCACACCTCTAGGTGGTCACAAAGCACCGAGATGATCTCCCTGTGCTATGTGCTGCTTCCCACTGGCTATCTCTTTGACATTTGGTAGTGTATATATATCAGTGCCACTCTCTCACTTCGTCTCAGCTTACCCTTCCCCCTCCCTGTGTCCTCAAGTCCATTCTCTATGTCTACGTCTTTATTCCTGTCCTGCCCCTAGGTTCTTCAGAACCATTTTTATTTTTATTTTTAGATTCCATATATATGTGTATATGGTATTTGTTTCACTCTTTCTTACTTCAGTCTGTATGACAGATTCTAGGTCCATCCACCTCACTACAAATAACTCAATTTCATTTCTTTTTATGGCTAAGATTCCATTGTATATATGTGCCACATCTTCTTTAACTATTCATATGTTGATGGACACTTAGGTTGCTTCCATGTCCTGGCTATTGTAAATAGAGCTGCAATGAACATTTTGGTACATGACTCTTTTTGAATTATGGTTTTCTCAGGGTATATGCCCAGTAGTGGGATTGCTGGGTCGTATGGTAGTTCTATTTTTAGTTTTTTAAGGAACCTCCATACTGTTCTCCATAGTGGCTGTATCAATTTACATTCCCACCCGCAGTGCAAGAGGATTACCTTTTCTCCACACCCTCTCCAGCATTTATTGTTTGAAGATTTTTTTGATGATGGCCATTCTGACTGGTGTGAGGTGATACCTCATTGTAGTTTTGACTTGCATTTCTCTAGTGATTAGTGATGCTGAGCATCCTTTCATGTGTTTGTTGGCAATCTGTATATCTTCTTTGGAGAAATGTTTATTTAGGTCTTCTGCCCATTATTGGATTGGGGTTTTTGCTTCACTGATATTGAGCTGCATGAGCTGCTTGTATATTTTGGAGATTAATCCTTTGTCAGTTGCTTCGTTTGAAAATATTTTCTCCCATTCTGAAGGTTGTCTTTTCATCTTGTTTATGGTTTCCTTTGCTGTGCAAAAGCTTTAAAGTTTCATTAGGTCCCATTGGTTTATTTTTGTTTTTATTCCCATTTCTCTAGGAGGTGGGTCAAAAAGGATCTTGCTGTGATTTATGTCATAGAGTGTTCTGCCTATGTTTTCCTCTAAGAGTTTGATAGTGTCTGGCCTTACATTTAGGTCTTTAATCCATTTTGAGTTTATTTTTGTGTATGGTGTTAGGGAGTGCTCTAATTTCATTCTTTTAAATGTAGCTGTCCAGCTTTCCCAGCACAACTTATTGAAGAGGCTGTCTTTTCTCCATTATATATTCTTGCCTCCTTGATCAAAAATAAGGTGACCATATGTGCATGGGATTATCTCTGGGCTTTCTATCCTGTTCCATTGATCTGTATTTCTGTTTTTGTTCCAGTACCATACTGTCTTGATTACTGTAGCTTTGTAGTATAGTCTGAAGGTAGGGAGTCTGATTCCTCCAGCTCCATTTTTCTTTCTCAAGATTGCTTTGGCTATTCGGGGTCTTTTGTGTTTTCATATAAATTGTGAAATTTTTTGTTCTAATTCTGTGAAGAATGCCATTGGTAATTTAATAGGGATTACACTGAATCTGTAGATTGCTTTGGGTGGTATAGTCATTTTCACAATGTTGATTCTTCCAATCCAAGAACATGGTATATCTCTCCATCTGTTTGTATCATCCTTAATTTCTTTCATCAGGGTCTTATAGTTTTCTGCATACAGGTCTTTTGTCTCCTTAGGTATGTTTATTCCTAGGTATTTTATTCTTTTTGTTGCAATGGTAAATGGGAGTGTTTCTTTAATTTCTCTTTCAGATTTCTCATCATTAGTGTATAGGAATGCAAGACATTTCTGTGCATTAATTTTGTATCCTGCTACTTTACCACATTCATTGATTAGCTCTAGTAGTTTTCTGGTGGCATCTTTAGGATTCTCTATGTATAGTATCATGTCATCTGCAAACAGTGACAGTTTTACTTCTTCTTTTCCAATTTGTATTCCTTTTATTTCTTTCTCTTCTCTGATTGCTGTGGCTAAAACTTCCAAAACTATGTTGAATGAGAGTGGTGAGAGTGGGCAACCTTGTCTTGTTCCTGATCTTAGTGGAAATGGTTTCAGTTTTTCACCACTGAGAATGATGTTGGCTGTGGGTTTGTCATATATGGCCTTTATTATGTTGAGGTAAGTTCCCTCTTTTCCCACTTTCTGGAGAGTTTTTGTCATAAATGGGTGTTGAATTTTGTTGAAAGCTTCTTCAGCATCTATTGAGATTATCATATGGTTTTTATTCTTCAGTTTGTTAATATGGTTTATCATATTGATTGATTTGCATATATTGAAGAATCCTTGCATTTCTGGAATAAACCCCACTTGATCATGGTGTATGATCCTTTTAATGTGCTGTTGGATTCTGTTTGCTAGCATTTTGTTGAGGATTTTTCCATCTGTGTTCATCAGTGATATCGACCTGTAGTTTTCTTTCTTTGTGACATCTTTGTCTGGTTTTGGTATCAGGGTGATGGTGGCCTTGTAGAATGAGTTTGGGAGTGTTCCTCCCTCTGCTATGTTTTGGAAGAGTTTGAGAAGGATAGGTGTTAGCTCTTCTCTAAATGTTTGATAGAATTCTCTTGTGAATCCGTCTGGTCCTGGGCTTCTGTTTGTTGAAAGATTTTTAATCACAGTCTCAATTTCAGTGCTTGTGATTGATCTGTTTACATTTTCTATTTCTTCCTGGTTCAGTCTGGGAAGGTTGTGCTTTTCTAAGAATTTGTCCATTTCTTCCGGGTTGTCCATTTTATTGGCATAGAGTTGCTTTTTGTAATCTCTCATGATCCTTTGTATTTCTGCAGTGTCCGTTGTTACTTCTTTTTCATTTCTAATTCTGTTGATTTGAGTTTTCTCCCTCTTTTTCTTGATGAGTCTGGCTAAAGGTTTATCAATTTGGCTTATCTTCTCAAAGAACCAGCTTTTAGTTTTAGTGATCTTTGCTATTGTTTTCTTTGTTTCTATTTCATTTATTTCTGCTCTGATCTTTATGATTTCTTTCCTTCTACTAATTTTGGGTTTTAGTTATTCTTCTTTTAGTTCTTTTAGGTGTAAGGTTAGATTGTTTATTTGAGATTTTTCTTGTTTCTTCAGGTAGGATTGTATTGCTATAAACTTCCCTCTTAGAACTGCTTTTGCTACATCCCATAGGTTTTGGGCCATCGTGTTTTCCTTGTCATTTGTTTCTAGGTACTTTTTGAATTCCTCTTTGATTTCTTCAATGATCTTTTGGTTATTTAGTAGCATATTGTTTAGCCTCCATGTGTTTGTATTTTTTACAGATTTTTTCCTGTAATTGATATCTAGTACAATAGCATTGTCAGAAAAGATACTTGATACGATTTCAATTTTCTTAAATTTACCAAGACTTGATTTGTTACCCAAGATATGATCTATCCTGGAGAATGTTCCATGAGCACTTGAGAAGAAAGTTTATTCTGTTGTTTTTGGATGGAATGTCCTACAAATATCAATTAAGTCCATCTTGTTTAATGTGTCATTTAAAGCTTGTGTTTCCTTATTTATTTTCATTTTGGATGATCTGTCTATTGGTGAAAGTGGGGTGTTAAAGTCCCCCACTATTATTGTGTTACTGTCGATTTCCTCTTTTATGACTGTTAGCATTTGCCTTATGTATTGAGGTGCTCCTATGTTGGGTGCATAAATATTTACAATTGTTATACCTTGCTCTTGGATTGATCCCTTGATCATTATATAGTGTCCTTCTTTGTCTCTTGTAATAGTCTCTATTTTAAAGTCTCTTTTGTCTGATATGAGAATTGCTACTCCAGCTTTTTTTTATTTCCATTTACATGGAACATCTTTTTCCATCCCCTCACTTTCAGTCTGTATGTGTCCCAAGTCTGAAGTGGGTCTCTTGTAGACAGCATATATATGGGTCTTGTTTTTGTGTCCATTCAGCCAGTCTATGTCTTTTGGTTTGAGCATTTATTCCATTTATGTTTAAGGTAATTATCGATATGTATGTTCCTATTACCATTTTCTTAATTGTTTGGGGTTTGTTATTGTAGGTCTTTCCCTTCTCTTGTGTTTCCTGCTTAGAGAAGTTCCTTTAGCATTTGTTGTAAAGCTGGTTTGGTGGTGCTGAATTCTCTTAACTTTTGCTTGTCTGTAAAGGTTTTAATTTCTCTGTCGAATCTGAATGAGATCCTTGCTTGGTAGAGTAATCTTGATTATAGGTTTTTCCCTTTCATCACTTTAAATATGTCCTGCCCCTCCCTTCTGGCTTGCAGAGTTTCTGCTGAAAGATCAGCTGTTAACCTTATGGGGATTCCCTTGTATGTTATTTGTTGCTTTTCCCTTGCTGCTTTTAATATTTTTTCTTTGTATTTAATTTCTGATAGTTTGATTAATATGTGTCTTGGAGTGTTCCTCCTTGGTTTTATCCTGTATGGGACTCTCTGTGCTTCCTGGCCTTGATTGACTATTTCCTTTCCCATATTAGGGAAGTTTTCAACTATAATCCCTTCAAATATTTTCTCAGTCCCTTTCTTTTCTCTTCTTCTTCTGGACCCCTATAATTTGAATGTTCATGCATTTAATGTTGTCCCAGAGGTCTCTGAGACTGTCCTCAGTTCTTTTCATTCTTTTTTCTTTATTCTGCTCTGTGGTAGTTATTTCCACTATTTTATCTTCCAGGTCACTTATCCGTTCTTCTGCCTCAGTTATTCTGCTATTGATTCCTTCTAGAGAATTTTAAATTTCATTTATTGTGTTGTTCATCATTGTTTGTTTGCTCTTTAGTTCTTCTTGGTCCTTGTTAAACGTTTCTTGTATTTTCTCCATTCTATTTCCAAGATTTTGGATCATCTTTACTATTATTACTGTGAATTCTTTTTCAGATTGCCTATTTCCTCTTCATTTGCTTGGTCTGGTGGGTTTTTACCTTGCTCCTTCATCTGCTGTGTGTTTCTCTGTCTTCTCATTTTGCTTAGCTTACTGTGCTTGGGGTCTCCTTTTCTCAGGCTGCAGATTCGTAGTTCCCGTTGTTTTTGTTGTCTGCACCTAGTGGGTAAGGCTGGTTCAGTGGGTTGTGTAAACTTCCTGGTAGAGGGGACTGGTGGATGAGGCTGGAACTTGTCTTTCTGGTGGGCAGGACCATGTCCGGTGGTGTGTTTTGGGGTGTCTGTGAACGTAGTATGATGTTAGGCAGCCTCTCTGCTAATGGGTGGGGTTGTGTTCCTGTCTTGCTAGTTGTTTGGCATGGGTTGTCCAGCACTGGCGCTTGCTGGTCATTGAGTGGATCTGGGTCTTAGTGTTGAGATGGAGATCACTGGGAGAGCTCTCGCCGATTGATATTACATGGGGTCAGGAGGTCTCTGGTGGTCCAATGTCCTGAACTTGGTTCTCCCCCCTCAGAGGCTCAGGCCTGACACCTGGCCGGAGCACCAAGACCCTGTCAGCCACACGGCTTTTGGGAAGTCTGAGGTCTTCTGCCAGCATTCATTATGTGTTCTGTAGGAGTTGTTCCACATGTAGATGTATTTTTGACGTATTTGTGAGGAGGAAAGTGATCTCCATGTCTTACTCCTCCGCCATCTTGAAGGTCCTCTCTGTACTTTTTCTTTTTTCTTTTTTCTTTTTTTCTTTTTTTTTGGTGGCTGTGCCACACAGATTGCGGAATCTTAGTTTCCTGACAAGGGAGAACCCGTGTCCCCTGCAGTGGAAGCGTGGAGGCCTAACCACTGGACTGCCAGGGAATTCCCTCTACTTTTTAATTTAAAAAAAAGGAAGAAGATGGTAGGGAGTCAGGGAGGGAGTTGTTAGAGATTTGATTAGGTCATTTAAACACCTAAACGTCTTCTATCTTTAATTTATTCTCTTTGGTCACTGTTAATGTTGCATTTTCAGAATGCCAAACATGCAGTTAGGTGGATTAGGCTATTTAAGAAGGCCAAAGTAGGTGGGGGAAAGGCAACAGGGATAGATATATGAATTGCTTTTGCTGGGAGGTTTCCACCAAATGTGTTCTTACCACTGTATAAATCACACAAACTGCTGACACTGGAATCCCTCACAGCAGAGGACACTTGCTCCTGGGGCACAAGTCCTCCATTTGCTTGTAAGGAGGCATCAGTGCATCTGACTCCAAGCTAGAGTCAGTTTTAAACAAATAGTGGCTTTGAATTTTCTAGAGCATTAGAGTCTTGAGGCAATAAGTCCTTCAACTCTATGATGTCAGCTTATTTCTCAGAAGAGTTCCCAGCTGAGTTGTTCTGAGAAATGTTGACCTTTTGAGGCAAAGATGTAGACACCAGCTCCTCACCTCAGAGATCCTTTTTCTGGTAAACTCTCTTGTGGGCAGATTTAAAATGCCAAGAATATGGGGCAGACTTCAGATGTCCCAGAATTTGAATTCTATAGGTCATGGTCCATAAATGGACTATGGAACAACCCACAGGAGACTGCAACCAGGACCTCTGTTTTTCCAGCACCTACAGCCCTGCTGATTATCCACCTTTCTAAGAAAGGAGAGATGGGGGCCATGGATCAACAAATGGCAGCCGGATCAAAATCTCATGTCACCAGCCAAGACCACAGCAGGTGAGATTTGCCACAAACCCAGAAAGAATCAGATTTATGGCATTTGAGTCACCAAATAGCAGTGT
The DNA here is from genome assembly GCF_028021215.1 of Eschrichtius robustus. Taxonomy (NCBI): domain Eukaryota; kingdom Metazoa; phylum Chordata; class Mammalia; order Artiodactyla; family Eschrichtiidae; genus Eschrichtius; species Eschrichtius robustus. Next base: position 42,727,171 of record NC_090825.1, read on the forward strand.
CATTTTGCAAGGAGCTTGCTGATGGAAATCATTTCATTGATGGAAAATCATCACATTGCTTCACTTCTTTGCTGTTGTGTTTTTAATTGGCGTGCCCTAAGGCTTTGTGGCAGGAGTTGCAGAATACATAAATAAAGTCATTTCATGACATAAAACCTTTTCAAATGCCAAAACTCTGAAAGGAAAGAAGAGTTGATTCAAATGCCACAGAGACAAAAATGTGTTTTTCTGGGACAAAGGAAAATGAATGATTTAAGTTTGTGGCAACTTTTAGTCTCATTCGTACACACACAGAGATAATCTTTTTTTAAAATTCTGTTCAGCACTTGGGTACAAGCACAGGGTGTACCCAGGAAGTTCAAATGTCAATGATCATATTAATACCCTTGTTTTCCTCGCTTGCTCATTGCCAAGTGAAACAAGGAATTAAGCACAGTCTCCAGCAGGAAAACAGCCATGAGTATCCTAGATAGAAAAGGCCCCATCAGCTTTTCCATTTCCTATAGGGCAGGGTTCCTTCTCTTGTAAGGATGGCACCTTGGAGAAGGATACCAAGTGTGTCATACTGGCTAGTGTCTCATTTCACTGGGTGAAAGAGTTTCCTACACTTCCCTGGATATGATGGAAACAGAAAAAGCACTCCCCAAAAGGTGGTTGCCTGCTCAGCAGTCAGAATAAAAAGAGATCCTGAGGAATGCTACTATCTCAGTGGCTGTGTTTTCTCTCTGGAAATGCAACCTCCATCTGGGGTCAGGTGTGGTTTGTGTTGTTTTCTCTGGGAGGGTTTGCACAGACTTCTCCTATCTCTGTAGACAGTTCACAGTCAGTTCTGAGACTGGAGACTAAAGCAGGGATGCTTTGGTCCCAGAGGTATGCAGTTTTCAGCTAAAGTGCCCAAAGGAATGTCCCAACCAGGCGTTTCTACCAATGAGGCAAGCTAAGGGATTCTTTCTACTTTTTGGAACTTCACTGAGCTGTGGAAGGAAGAAATGAGTATGGTTTCCTTTTTTTTTTTTTTTTTTCCTTCTTTTTTTTTAAAAGCTGAAACAGGAGCAGGATTGTAGCTGTCACAAGCTGACTAAATATTTTTTTTACAGCACCAAAGCCTTTAAAATCCTTGGAACACTGGTGAGAACTAATGTTTATGTTGGGACCTTTACATTAGTTGAGGAGGGTATGTGTGCAAGTTACATATGCACAGTGCCAGCCGCTGCCCAGGGGCTCCACATCTGAGGAGAGTGGGGAGAGCAAACCATTCTATCCATGGTCTGGAATAACTTAAAACTGCAGGGGAAAAGACTTCAGCTCAACAATCTGAAAATGGACGAATCAGAATGAGGTTTGCAGCAAGCCCAAGAATGCCCTTGACATTCAAACCATGCACCCTAGCTTCCCTGACTGCGACGTGTAATTCTACTCTTTCTACCCTGCCTGTGAACGGTCTGTGTAGTGTCAGAATTCAGCCTGTAGGCCTCAAAACCCTGTAAGCATTCTAATTCTTGGATATAAGCCTAAGACACAGTTGCAGAGGATTGATTTCCATCCTCTCCCTTAACAGAGGCCACCAAATTTTAAAACATATAGAAAAAAGGAGGCTGTGTGACTTGAAAATTTTACTTTAATCAGATTTATGCCAGGATGACTTAGCATTTATCCAGCAATTGGTTCCCAAATTGAAGCTTTTTTTTACACAAATCTATGGATCAGTTTACTGGAATGTTCACCAGGTGCTCTTTTGCATTTGTAAAATATTAACTTTTCGTAGGGTTGTTGAGCCAGTTTACATGGGAGTTCACACGTGGGAAAGTCATTCAGAGTGTGACTGTAAAGGTCATTACCATGCCTTAGAAAAATAAAAGAAGGGTGAATCAGCAGGGTCATCTTTCATGTGGGAAATATGGTTGGCTATTATTGTCAAAGTATAATATTTAGAAAGTGAAAAACATGGCCCAAATATTTAAATGAGCACATGCTAAATGTTTATTTACCTTATTACTTGGGGAGCCATCAAGATGGTAAAACTGGTTCATGAAGAGAATTCAGGAGGCTAAGTATATGTAGTTTAGGGAAGAAAGAATTCAGGAATAAGATTGCTAAATTAGATTTTTTAAAAAATGAGAATGTAGGGGCTTCCCTGGTGGCGCAGTGGTTGAGAATCTGCCTGCCAATGCAGGGGATGCGGGTTCGAGCCCTGGTCTGGGAAGATCCCACATGCTGTGGGGCAACTGGGCCCGTGAGCCACAATTACTGAGCCTGTGCGTCTGGAGCCTGTGCTCGGCAACGAGAGACCGCGATAGTGAGAGGCCCGCGCACCGTGATGAAGAGTGGCCCCTGCACCGCGATGAAGAGTGGCCCCCGCTTGCCACAACTAGAGAAAGCCCTCGCACAGAAACGAAGACCCAGCACAGCCATACATACATACATACATACATACATAAAAAGAATGTAAGCAGACAAGAATATCATTAAAAAAAATAAATTAAAGAAAAAAAAAAGAACTGTCAACTCTTTCCACTTTAGAAAAAAAAGAAAAGAAAAAAGAAAAAACAGCCATCTCAAGTTAATGAATTTAGCACTTTTCTATGTTTGCGAAGATGTGAGAATCTGGACTTAATGAACTTACTCCTTTGATACGCGCCTTAACTATCTAGAGCCAGTATCCCGTTTTTCTCTCTCCCGAATGCTCTCAGGGTGCACTGACAGGGGCAGCTGCAGTGGCTGAGGGCTTGATGACGGCAACATCCTTTGTTTACTGATATGGCAGGCCGCATTCTTTGTCCACACATATGATCTAGCAAACACAAATGAGAACTTATGTCCGCACAAAAACCTGCACACAAATATTTATAGAAGCTTTATTTATAAGTGCTAAAAACAGGGAAACTACCAAGATGTCCCTCAATAGGTGAATGGACAAATAAACTGTGATATAAAAAGAAATGACCTCCAAAGACATGGAGGAACCTTAAGTTCATATTACTAAGTGAAAGAAGACAGGCTGAAAATGCTACATATTGTATGATTCCAACTACATGACATTCTGGAAAAAGCAAAACTAGAGACAATAAGTAGATCAGTGGTTGCCAGGGATTCAGGGTAGGTGGGGAGGGTTGAATAGGTGAAGCACCGGAGATTTTTAGGGCAGTGAAACTATTCTGTATGATACTGTAATGGTGGGTACATAACATTATGCGGCTGTTAAATCCCTTAGAACTGTACAACACAAAGAATAAACTGTAAGGTAAACTATGGACTTTAGTTAATAATGTATCAATATTGGTTCATCGATTGTAACAATGTTCCACACTAATGCAAGATGTTATTAATAGGGGAAACAAGGGAGGTGGGGTAAAGAGGAGAGAGCATATATTAAACTGTCTGTACTATCTGTTCAGTTTATCTGTGAACCTAAAATTCTAAGAAATAAAGTCTATTAGTTTTTTAAAACTTCAGTGCCCTTAGGGTAATAAAACTATAAACTTTGTGATTCCTTTTTCTATCCAACAGAAATAATTTACAACTCTACTCTGCAAAAATCATTTACCACTTAATCTTCTACAAGTTTATGTCTAATTTCACAGAGTATAGGCCCTAAGCAATAATAAATAATAAGTTAAACAAAGGTGCATTTCTCTAGAGAAGTATGTAGTTATGTGGTTAGGCCTGTTAGACAATGCCAGTGTGACACTGAAAGGACAGACATACAGTCATCATTTTGCCTTATTTTTAAAGTTTTGAATATTTTTTCTTAACATTATAACATGTCCTATTTGCTAGAGGAAACAATTTTGCCACACTTTTGGTCAATCTTGCTAATAAATTTCCAAATTATGAGCTAGCTAGTTGTACCAGTCAGGGTCCAATCAGGAGTCAGAAAGCAGAACAATTATTTTAACGGAGAGAATTTAATATAAAGAATGGTTTACCATGTGCTGGACAAAAAGAGAGCATTAAGATATCATAGAAGTAAGTAACTTCAGGAGGTGATTACCATGTTTAGGACTGGAGGAGCAAAAGGTAGAGGCTGGATTATTAAAATTTGGAACCATGGGGGTGGGGCCTGAAGATATAAGATGCCTCAGGAACTCAGAGGAGAGATCCAGAGGAGTCAGGACCCAGATCTCTGGGAGGGGGTGTGGTTGGATGGCGTGGCACCATTGAGTGTGTGAAATGAGGCTGGTGCTGGGAATGCAGACAACTTGCAAACTGGAATCCACTAGAAGGAACTGCCACTGCCAGGGTAAAGAGCTGTTTCCAGGGTGATGCTGATAGGAACAACGAACAAATGGCAAGGAGCCAGTAACTTGTCCCCTTACAGCTTTCTGTTTGCAGAACCTATCGGGGAGCCAACTGGCTAAGGAGAGTTGTGGTTTGTAACGCAAAGCAGTGAAGAGTAGGGTGAGTTTGAGGCTGAGACAGTAGCTTAACAACCAGCACAATGCTCTAACTGGAACACTTGTAATTAATATGTTTGCTATTGTGGAAAAGCATCAGTTTTGGGATCAGATGGATCTGATTTTGAAACTTGCGAAAATGTTTACTAGAGTGTTACTTTGGGTAAATTCTGTATTATACTTAATGTCTCTAAGGCTTCGTTTCCTCATATGAAAACAGGGACAAGAATACTTATCTCAGGAGGCTTTTGTGAGCATTAAATAAGATCATGTATGTACATTACCTGGCATGGTGGCAGAGTCAGGATTCAAACCCAGGCAACAGGGACTTCTGAGCCATTCTTAATCACTATATATACTGGCTTTCCAATTTACATGGAGAACTAACTGGTAAGTCAAAAAATAATACAGTTTGGGGGGTAGGAGGGAAGCCTGTGTGTTACAAAAGACAACATAAGGAACCCTTGTGGTGATGGAAGTGTCTGTATCTTGACTGTGTGGTGGATACGCAAAACTACATAGATGATAACACTGTATAAATAAACACACACACACACACACAAGTCCAAGTAGAACTGGATTGTATCAATGTCAGCATCCAGGTTGTTGTATTGTACTATAGTTTTAGAACATGTTACCACTGGGGGAAACTGGGCAAAGTGTACACAGGATCTCACTGTATTATTTCTTACAATTGCATGTGGATCTACAATTACCTCAATTAAATTTTCAATTAAAAATAATAACACAGCTTGTCATTGATGCTAAGACTGCCTTCTATGATGTCCTGCAAGATAAGGAAAATATCAACTGGGGATATATTCATGTCATACTCAACATTTTAAACCATGTTTCTAAGGACATAAGAATGAACAGTTTGAGGTTTTGATGCCAATGGATTTAACTTTATAATCACAGGTAAAAGCTACGAAAGGAAGTCAAAAATGGAGTTGGTATTGCTAAGAGAGCACTCTTAAATGGAACTCTTAGGAAGTGTGACTTATGCAACATCTCAGCTTGGATGGAATCTGAACTTTTGACCTGATGAAGTTATCAAAAACACCAGCCAGAAACTCAAGATACTTATCGGACCCTTATCCTAAAATAACTCTTGACAGTCTATCTACTTATCAGACCCCTACCTTAAAACAACTAGTGATTCCTTAAGGACAAATATTTTCATGCCAAGTTGATCATAATTCTCTCCAGGCAACTTTTAACAAACTTGTGGCTTTTTGTCTGTATAAGCCCCTGACTCTTTCTCTTCTGCGGAACACTCCTTCGGAGTTACCCAAATCTGTGTCTCTCGAAATGCAATTCTTAAGACCCCAGATAAACTCTTTTCTTATTTGCAGCCTCCTGCATCATCATCATCATCATCATCATCATCATTATTATTATTTGGTTGGCAAACTATATTACCTTCAAATGGTATCTGCGCTCTATACAACTTAATAAATCAGATATTTTGAAAGATTTGGTACAATATCCCAAAACATAAATGCAAAGCTTGAAGCAACACAAATAGTTTAGTCTCTGTCAAACAATTACTGAAAGTGAAACATAAATGAAACATGCTCCAGATTACCAAAAAATGTTCTTTTTGGTCCAAACCAGAAACTTTACCTAAATTCTCTCCTGTGTTTGGACACAGCCAGTAAACTAAGCTTGGTCATCATTTTGAATGTCAAGGTGAAGTGACATTTCAAAGAACTCCACTGGTCCCATAGATAAGAAAGTTTTAAAAAGTATATGTCAAAAAGATTTTGCCAAACAGCAGAAGTAATAAATGACATCTAGCTGGTTTCCTGCAGAGCTTTATCTTCTCTTTCTGTGGATTTGTTCTTATGCAAGTTGTGGGGAATTTATTTGGTTTGGGGTGTTTTCCTGCTGTGTGACTGTGGTTGAAATAATAAGTTGTTCTGAATCAGTTGCCTCTTCTCTAAGGCTATCCTGTGATTAACAACATATCTGAACTAATTTCTTTGCTTATGTCAGGCTTACTGGCCCAAGAAATGATTGAAAAGAGTGATAAATACACAGGGCAGGGATTTCCCTGGTAGTGCAGTGGTTAGGAATCCACCTGCCAATGCAGGGGACACAGGTTCAAGCCCTGGTGTGGGAAGATCCCACCTGCCGCGGAGCAACTAACCCCGTGCACCACAACTACTGAGCCTGCGCTCTAGAGCCCATGAGCCACAACTACTGAAGCCCGTGCATCTGGAGACCGTGCTCAGCAAAAAGAGAATCCACCACCGTGAGAAGCCCGTGCACCGCAACGAAGTGTAGCCCCCGCTCGTGGCAACTAGAGAAAGCCTGTGCGCAGCAATGAAGACCCAACACAGCCAAATTAATTAATTAATTAATTAATTTTAAAAAATGTACAGTGCAGGTTTTAATGGCCAGACAAAAACAGAATTATTCTGAGGACTTATTACTTATCTCTACTGTGACAGATGCTGATGTATCTGTCTTTTCTTTAGGCTTGGTGCATCTCTCCCACCACTAAAACTGTCAAAAGCCAGAAGAGAGGAAGGAATGAAGATAAATCCTTTTCTTGGTGGCTTCATATCACAGTCCCATCTCTTTCCATAGTCAACTGGAAATTTATGATGAATCATGCTCTATGATGCCACATAATTCTACCTTTGAAATCCAGTTAATTGCTCAGATTAAAATGTCTATTCCAAAAGGGGGGGGGGAAACCCCACCAAATTCTTTTATTGGGTTTATTGAATTAGCGCCTTGTTTTGAACTCTAAACAGTGGCATACTATTATTGTGCTCTGAACAGAGTGGTGTTCCACAAATTCTTGTTAATTATCCGAGATAAGAAGCGAGAAGAAAAAGATCCGCATATGGAACTATCCCAGTTGGAATTTGATGAAGACATGTGGCTTAAACAGAATCCAACCCTCTTCTTTGAAAATATGTTTCTACTATTGCTTTCCTTTTAATTAAAAATATTCTGTCTGTACAGCAAGAGCTAAAATTTACATCTCAGAATTTCCTAAGATACCTTACAATTGTGGCACGAGGTCAAGCCACCAAGAAAAGACAATGGAGTGAATTGATGAACAGAGGAGGAAGTTGCGTGCGTGTCTGGGCTTCTTCCTCTCAGGCTCCCACGAGCTCTACCGAGGAGAGGCTGCCAGTGCAGTACAAAGGTCTGCCCTTTGCTGCAAATAACTGTGCTATTCTGAGGCCATCAAGGCCTCCGCAAGACAATGAAGCCAGTGCGTTTGTGAGCTGAACTCAGTCATAAACAATTTAAGATTCCAGCAAGGAAGTTTCTAGTGGATCCTGCTAAATCAGGATGAAATCAGTATTAGATTAAATCCTTTATAAAACTATATGTGCTGAGAGTGGGAAAGAGCGGGAATTCTCGATGGCACTTCTGAGTCTGAATCCCACAGAGACAAACTAGTTTGGCCCTGATCCAAGCATGCAAATTTCTCTCTATTCCTAGTCAATTGTGTTACCAATGACAGTTGTTTGGAAGGGTGAGAGGAGGAAGAAATCTATGCATATCCATCACCCCTAGAAAACCAAGTATAAGCCCAGCAGCTGTTTTTTTTTAACATCTTTATTGGAGTATAATTGCTGAACAATGGTGTGTTAGTTTCTGCTGTATAACAAAGTGAATCAGCTATACATATACATATATCCCCATATCCCCTCCCTCTTGCGTCTCCCTCCCTCCCACCCTCCCTATCCCACCCCTCTAGGTGGACACAAAGCACAGAGCTGATCTCCCTGTGCTATGTGGCTGCTTCCCACTAGCTATCTATTTTACATTTGGTAGTGTATATACGTCCATGCCACTCTCTCACTTCATCCCAGCTTATCCTTCCCCCTCCCCGTGTCCTCAAGTCCATTCTCTACATCTGCATCTTTATTCCCGTCCTGCCCCTAGGTTCTTCAGAGCCATTTTTATTTTTATTTTTAGATTCCATATATATGTGTTAGCATACGGTATTTGTTTTACTCTTTCTTACTTCACTCTGTATGACAGACTCAAGGACCATCCACCTCACTACATACAACTCAATTTCGTTTCTTTTTATGGCTGAGTAATATTCCATTGTATATATGTGCCACATCTTCTTTATCCATTCATCTGTCGACCAGCAGCTGTTTTTATAGTCAAAAGACAGAATGTTAACTAATAATCAGAAAGTTAACACAAAATTATCTCAAATTAATCTTTCTTCTGCTATTGCAATCATAATATTCTGGGCCATGCCAGGATATAAGTTGGTAGGGGCAATTGTTGTTATGACTATTTTTCTAGTCAGCACATCTCCTGATGTCCCTATTTTTGCTAATGGTACCATCACTTACCTATCATCCAGCCTTGCAACCTCAAAGACTCACCTTAAACTCTTCCATCAATTGCCACATATAATTAACCAATACAGTCAATCTATTATTTTTTTCTCACAACTTCTTGGGTGGATAGCTCTGGCCTCCCCAGCCAAATGTCATACTCAGTATTGGGCTAGTCCTTCGTTTTGAAGAGCTTCTTTATCAGACTTATGTTCTTTTTAAAGCTTCATTACTTGACACTGTGGCAGAAAATTATGGAATCCAGGCTGTGGTCAGTTATTGATCCTCATCTACGGATCTATACATTCTGGAATCTGGTGGGTTCTATATGATAAATGGCTTCTGTATATGAAACAATTTGATTTTTAGGTGAAAAGTACTGAAATGTGGAACATTTTGCCAAGAGAAGTTTAAGAGACTGACTTGTACTTTGCTATTCAAAGTGCAGTCCACAGACTAGCGTTGTTTCATCTAGAGCTTGTTAGGAATGTAGACTCTTGAGTGCTACCCTGACCTCCTGATTAGAATCAGCATGTTAGTAACAAGGCTCCCCTGAGGATATATGCACAGTAAAGTCTGGGAAGCTCTAGGACAATCCCTATCTTGAGATCCAGAATGATTGTAGGACAAGATGAAAAGAAAGGGGCAGTGTGAGATAATAGGAATAATTCTGAAGAAGGAACCAGAAGTTGTGTGTTCCATGTTTACAAGTTGGGACCCCGGAAAAATCACTTAACTGTCCTGGGCCTCACTTTCCGATATTTCAAGTGGGAATAATATCTCCTTGCTGTTTCAGGGGGTGGTTGTGAGGTTTGCGGAAAAAATGTGAAAGTGATTTAAAAATCATGTAACGTTTACACATATTTTAGAATCATTTTTAAAATTGCTTTTCTCAGGATCACACAGCTGCTTTGTAGCAGGGCAGGGACCGCAACACAGCTCCCCGACTTCTAGCCCAGTCCACAGCAAGTGAGGCTCCCGTCACCACAGACTTTAGAAGGCCCTTGGCGTTGCAAGAAGCAGTGTTGGAACAATCTTTTAAGAAAAGAATTTGACAATTCATCTCAAGAGTGTTTCAATGTGTTAATACCCCACGACCCTGTAGTTTCTCTACTAGGAACCTAGCTTAAGGAAATAACTGAAAAGAGATGAAGAGTTTTAAGTCATTATGTTCACTGCAGATTTACTTATTATAGAAAAAAAAACCCTGCAAATCTGAATGTCCAACAACAGGGAATGGTCAGATACGTTGTAAGACATCACAGGACAGTATATCATTCAGCTATTAAAATTTTTGTCTAAAAAGAGTTTTCAAGAACATGAGAAGATGTTTGAGATAATATTACGACAAAAAAAGAGGTAAATCATAAAGTTATATAAGTATGATCTCAACTATGTTCAAAAAAATGTGTGCGGGGAAAAGGCTACAAGGAAACATAGGAAAAATCAACTGTGCTTGTTTCTGGGCAGCAGCATTTTTTATTCTGACCTTCATTTTTTTAGAATGAGACTGATTTTAATCAGTGTATGTGGGCATGCCTAAAATGGATTAGGAGAAGTGACAGTTTTTCTAACAATTTGTGCAATGGAAGTGAAGTTGTGCTTTTTGGTTAGTAACTGTGGCTACATTTTGAACAATTTTTTCTGTCTTTGTCTCTGTCTCTCTCTCTTTCTCTCTCAGTTTGAATAAAGCATATGTGCACAAGTTAAAAAAAAAAATTGAAGTGATCCCAGCAGTACAGTTAGGGAAACTATATAGTAAATCTCCCTCCTACACCATTTCTCAGGCCAATTCCCCATCCCAGAAGCAACCACTGGTATCAGCTTCTGTTTCCTTCCAGAGGTAGAGTATACATTTCTCCCAAAAGGTAGTACACTATAGACTGCTCTGCACCTCTTGTTTCTTTCTTTGTAAACTTCTTCTTTTTAAAAAATTCAAACCTTCAGAAAAGTTGCAAGACTAGTAAGATAAACTCTCGTATGCCTTTCACCTAGATTCATCAATTAATATTTTGCCACAAATGCATTCTCTTTATATCTATAGATAACTTTGATTATCATTATTATTGTTACTATTATTATTGCCGAACCATTTCAGAGTGAGTAGCAGACATCTTCATCCCTAAATACTTGTTTGTGTATCTCCTAAGAACAAGGACATTCTTGTACCTAACCATGATACAATGAGCAACTTCAGGAAATTTAATTGTCCCAGTACTATCCTTGGTGACAATTTTTTTTCTCTGCGTATATTGAAACATGTTGTAAGCAGTTTGTAAAGCAACCTATTTCTTTTTTAACAGTAATATAGCATTCCACTGAATGGATGAAGCATCATTTACTTAACCAGTATCCTACTGATGAAATTTCAAGTTGTTTCCAATCTTCCCCTACTCCACACAATACACAAGCTGCAAATTTCTTTGTACACCTATACAAGGAGGTGTGTATCTATCTGATAAGTTTCTTGAGATGAGATTGCTGTGTCAAAGATTATGTACATTTTGCTTTTTGATGGATGTTGCCAAAACATAGCTTCAAACAGGATGTACCACTTGACACTTCCACCAAAAATGCGTGTGATTGCCAATTGTCTTTCATCTAACCTAATGCTGTTTATTATCAAATCATTTGATCGTTGATAACACATATGTGAAAAGTGTGCTTTAATTTTTTTATGTTTCTTATTGTGAGGTAGAAAATATTTCATATATTTAAAATGTAATTGCATTTCCTTTTCTATGAATTGTCCTTTGTTATTATTTTTGACTCTGTCTCAAACTCACACATAATCCCAAGTTGGGACTCCCAGGAAGCAGTGCTTTTCTAGAAAGCAGGGTTTTTTTTGTTTTTTTTCCCATGTAAGTCTCAGGTATCTCCACAGCTTGAGACCCCAAATGTTTGGGGATCTTATTGTCCATTCTTAGCAAGAACTTGACCTATCAATTGTTGTTTAATAAACATTGCTTTCACTGATGAACTGGGTATATTCTAGGCCTTTCATCATCGGTTCTCTGCTTTACTAGAGTCCAGATGGTACCAGTGGATGTATTGGGAAGCCATAGATGTCATCAAGACAGGTCTAGGTCTAAGTTGTCCATGAGGTGAGAGAGCACCATCTATGCTCTTCTGCAGACCCACTCCCATGATATGAGTTTTCTCAGATGACAAACTGGTCTGCTTGATTTTGTTCTCTGCCTCCAGGCCTGTCCCTCACATTTGTGGAACCTAGGGCAAGAATACAAATGAAGGCCCGCATACAATGCATGCATACAATTATGAAAAATAATAAATTAAGCCAACATGCTGTACACAGCATATTTTAACCCCCTTCCTTTACAAATATACCTTCATAATGACCTGGAAGGCTGGCTTCAAGTTTGGCATTATCAGAGTTCTTCAGAGTTCCACACTGGAATGTGGAAAACCAGCCTCTGGTCTATTCCCATTCCCTTTGCACCCCTTGCCCAACCCAGGTCTCACTCTTGGGATACTTGCACACACATGTGTGGACACCCCAGTCACCCATACCTCCACCGATCAACACCCGTTGGTCACCTTTTGGGCTTGGAAAGTGCACACTACCAGCTCAGTGACCCTCTGGAGGTCACATTTCGGGAAGAAGGCTCTGCAAGAAGCAGGTGCAGGGGCCTGTTCTAGTTCCCAGATGCTTGGAGCATGATCTAGAAGTGGATGAGCTTGGCTCCTTGGATTTCTGGGCCTGTGGGGAAGATGGTGGCCAGAGGAGGACCACAGCTGGGCCCCCTAGATCCTGTAGTCCAGGAAAGGCCCCTTGACCAGGCCTAAGCCAGTGCCATCTGCCTCCTTGTCTACCTAGTACATCATCACACAGTGTATTACTGAAGAACTCTCTGTGACTTGGCTTTTCGTATACTCTTGGAAAAAATTTTGACAGTTTGTTGAGTTTTCCTGGTGGCAAGCTTCTACAAGGACTTTGTCATCTTCAGGTTATCGCAGCAAGATATGTAAAACTACAAAGTACTTTATGCTTACTTTCACGTGTATGTGTTTCTAGCACATGTATTCATAGAGATATTTATTGCTGTTGTTGTTCTAACTAAATATACATATTTCCTTTTTCTTACATAAAAGTAATATATGCTTAGAATAAACAATCCAGACATCACTTAAAGGTAAAAAGAAAAATGCAAAAAAACCCACCTATAACCTCACCATTTAGGAAGAACCACAATTTACATTTTGGTATATAGCCTTCTAAACATTTTTCTGTGGATACACACACACATGCTTTTTCATGCAAAGATGAGATTATTCTATTCATGCCGTTTTGTGCTGTGCTTTTCCTTTCAACAATAGTTGACAGATAGCTTTCCATTTCAGTGAATTTAAATTTGCATCATCATTTGTAAAGGCTATAGAATATCTACTATATTTATTTGCTTATTTATTCAATAAAGAGTCATATATGTACCAGTCACTGAGCTAGGGTCTTGAGATACAATCATATGTAAGCAAGTTTTTAAAAACACAAATTTCCCATAATTCATTAAATTAACCCCCTATAGCTGGACAGTAAAGTTTTTCAATTTTGCTATTATAAAAAGAGTAATGATGAATATCCTGTACATAGATTTTTATGCCCTTGCCTGAATAGTTCCTTAGAATAAATTCCTAGAAGTGTTAATTGCTTGATCAAAAGTAAATATGTTTTAAATATTGATAGAAATGCAGATCGACTTTCAGAGAAGTTGTTCCAATTGACATCTCATCAATAGCACTTACTGCTCCAGATCCTTGCCAACACCAGGTGTTAGCAATTTTTTAAATCTTTGCCAATCTAGTAGGCAATAATTAAGATAAGCGTTATCTCTTTTTCTCTTTCTCTTTTGTAAACTGACAGTTCATATCTTTTACCTTGGGATGTTCATCTTTTTCTTAGTGAAGGTAAAAGTAATTATGTACATTAAGGGAATTGTCATGTATTTTACAAATACTTGCTAATTTTTTGTTTCTCTTAGGACATGGTTGTGGTATTTTAGCCACATTGAAGTTATTTTTCCCCAAATAGAACTGCCCATAAATTTTTTTTTAACATCTTTATTGGAGTATAATTGCTTTACAATGCTGTGTTAGTTTTTGCTGTATAACAAAGTGAATCAACTATACATATACATACATCCCCATATCTCTTGCGTCTCCCTCCCACCCTCCCTACCCCACCCCTCTAGGTGGTCACAAAGCACCGAGCTGATCTCCCTGTGCTATGCGGCTGCTTCCCACTAGCTATCTAGTTTACATTTGGTAGTGTATGTATGTCCATGCCACTCTCTCACTTCGTCCCAGCTTACCCTTCCCCCTCCCCATAGCCTCAAGTCCATTCTCTATGTCTGTGTCTTTATTCCTGTCCTGCCGCTAGGTTCTTCAGAACCTTTTTTTTTTTAGATTCCATATATATGTGTTAGCATACGGTATTTGTTTTTCTCTTTCTGACTTACTTACTTCACTCTGTATGACAGACTCTAGGTCCATCCACCTCACTACAAATGACCCAATTTCGTTCCTTTTTATGGCTGAGTAATATTCCATTGTATATATGTGCCACATCTTCTTTATCCATTCATCTGTCGATGGACACTTAGGTTGCTTCCATGTCCTGGCTATTGTAAATAGAGCTGCAATGAACATTGTGGTACATGACTCTTTTTGAATTATGGTTTTCTCAGGGTACATGCCCAGTAGTGGGATTGCTGGGTCGTATGGTAGTTCTATTTTTAGTTTTTAAGGAACCTCCCTACTGTTCTCCATAGTGGCTGTATCAATTTACATTCCCACCAACAGTGCAAGAGGGTCCCCTTTTCTCCAAACCCTCTCCAGCATTCATTGTTTGTAGATTTTTTGATGATGGCCATTCTGACTGTTGTGTGGTGATATCTCATTGTAGTTTTGATTTGCATTTCTCTAATGATTAGTGATGTTGAGCATCCTTCCATGTGTTTGTTGGCAATCTGTATATCTTCTTTGGAGAAATGTTTATTTAGGTCTTCTGCCCATTTGGGTTGTTTGTTTTTTTGATATTGAGCTGCATGAGCTGCTTGTATATTTTGGAGATTAATCCTTTGTCAGTTGCTTCATTTGCAAATATTTTCTCCCATTCTGAGGGCTGTCTTTTCATCTTTATGGTTTCCTTTGCTTGCAAAAGCTTTTAAGTTTCATTAGGTCCCATTTGTTTATTTTTATTTTTATTTCCATTTCTCTAGGAGGTGGGTCAAAAGGATCTTGTTGTGATTTATGTCATAGAGTGTTCTGCCTATGTTTTCCTCTAAGAGTTTTATAGTGTCTGGCCTTACATTTAGGTCTTTAATCCATTTTGAGTTTATTTTTGTGTATGGTGTTAGGAAGTGTTCTACTTTCATTCTTTCACATGTAACTGTCCAGTTTTCCCAGCACCACTTATTGAAGAGGCTGTCTTTTCTCCATTGTATATTCTTCCCTCCTTAATCAAAGATAAGGTGACCATATGTGCGTGGGTTTATCTCTGGAGAACTGCCCATAAATTTTAATAATGATTGATGATTAATAAGCTTATTGAGTTGAAAGAGTTTGAAGTGATGAGGATCTTTGTGTGTAGAGACACCAGTGTGAGTGTCCAGATCTCCTGATGAATTCTTGGCAGAGTGAATTGAAGCCCTTGGAAACATGCAAGAGGAACAGTAGAATTACCTGAAATTCTGTTCCTTTGCATGGGGCAGCAGTAGTTTGTGTTGAGAGGAAAATGCAAGCTAAGTGATTTAAAGAAAGGGAGTGGGAAAAGAGGAAACAACCAGTTTGGCTGTAAGAGGTTTCGGGAGGAAGACGGGGCAGAGAGAGAGAAAGAGATGTAGTGCCTGTGGTGAGGAGTAGAAATCTGAGGAAAGACAAAGAGGTTTACCGATAATTTTTAGGAAGTTTGTTGGTATGATAGCCAGTTCTCACAAAACCTGTGGAACAGAAACCACATTACTCATTCTACTTTGAAGTTGGGCTTGGATATATTTGGATACAAGAGTGGGAGATGAACCCCAAGGCAGCTGCTGGTGAATGCATTGCCAGCCCAAGGCACCCAACTGTGTTTAGGGTCCCCAGTGTGGTCACACTGAGGTTGACTCCCCAGTGCTCCAGCCATTGCCACGTAATTAATCCAAGCTGCTCATGGTAACTGCTCCCTCACCAGGACTCTGTTCAGGAACTTGTGCCAATGAGATGTCAGGGAATCCTTGCTGGGGCTTTCAGAAAACAGAGGTAAGTGTCTCTCTTGTTGAAAAATAACAGGGAAACATGTTGTCCCAGGTTGTGTGGCCTCAAGGGGAACTTGCCTTAGAGAGAAGCTGAACAGGTAATTAGCAGAGAGACAGACAGAAAGAACTTGGGTCCCTAGTGACACTGTTTTTGTTGTTGTTTTTTATTTTATTTTATTTTTGGCTGCGTCAGGTCTTAGTTGCAGGGTCTTCATTGCAGCGTGTTGGCTCTTCCGTTGTGGCGCGTGGGCTTCTCTGTAGTTGTGGTGCATGGGCTCCAGAGCACCTGGGCTCTGTAGTTTGCAGCACATGGGCTCTCTAGTTGAGGCGTGCGGGCTCAGTAGTTGTGGCATGCAGGCTCAGTTGCCCCGCAGCATGTGGGATCCTAGCTCCCCGACGAGGGATCAAACCCCTGCACTGGAAGGCAGACTCTTAACCACTGGACCCCCAGGGAAGTCCCCCTAATGACATTGTTAAGCCACTGAATCCACCAACCCTGAAGTCTGCCCACCCTGTCATATGAGGTAATAAATGTCCTTAATCTTTAAACCTGTGGGAGTCAGCCTCTGTTACTTGCAGCTGAAAACATTCTAATGGACTGACACACAGAATAAAGTGTGAACAAGCTGGAACCCTGGCAAAGTGCTGAATTCCTAAATGTAACAGTCTGGACTCAGCGCAGACCAAATGTTTAGATTGGACCTGAACTGTTTTCAGTTCCCAGAACATGCTGTGTTCTCTCCCATCTCAGGGTCCTTGCATATGCCATTTCCTCTTTCTCCTCAGTCTGCTCTTTGTGTCCCTGACTCTGGCTCAACTTCAGGCCTCTAGTAGGAAGCAAGGGGTCCAGAAAGATTTCCCTGGCCCATCATGTCTGAGTGAGTGTTCCTTCCACATGCTCCCACAGAGCCGTGTGCTGTACTGAATTGCCCGTATCTCCCTGTGAAGGCAGGAATATATCTGTGTTGGTCACAGTTTGGATGAACCTTGAAGACATTAGCTAAGTAGAAGAAGGCAGACACAAAAGGCCACCTATCATATGATTTTATTTACACGAAATCTCCAGAACAAGCAAATCCATAGAGGCAGAAAGGAGATTTGTAGTTGCCAGGGGCTGGAGGGTAGGGAAAGGGGGAGGGACTGCTAATTGGTATGAGGTTTCTTTTTGGGGTGATGAGAATGTTGTGGAATTAGATAGTGGTGATGGTTGCAGATATCTGTGAATATACTAAAAACCACTGAATTGTATGCATTAAAAGCGGGGGGTGGGGGGAGGCTATGCTATGTGAGTTGCATCTCAATTTAAAAAAAGAAAAAACCTCCACCGTTTTCCTGTTTTAGCTGATGAAACCAGCTAAAAGAAAATGAAAAATATCAATATATACTCATTTATTTAGTGAAATACATAGAATTTTACAATAAAAAATAAGTCATCCTAATTGTAGCATATGTCAGGGCTTCGTTCCTTTATGTGTCTGAATAATATTCCATTGCATGCGTATATCACATTTTATTTGTCCATTCATCAGTCGATGGATATTCGTGTTGTTTCCACTTCGGGGCTATGATGGATAATGATGCTATGAACACAAGTATACAAGTTGTTATGTGAACATATGTTTTCAGTTCTCACAGGTATATACCTAGGAGTGGAATTGTTGGGTCATATGGTAACTCCATGTTCAACTTCTTTGAGGAACCGCAGGACTGATTTCCAAAGTGGCTGCATTGTTTTACATTCCCACCAGCAATGTATGAGGGTTCCAACTGCTCCACATCCTAGTAAAGATCCATTTGAGTAAATTTATTTTAGGCAAAAAGAATGCTGACCTGGAAGAAATAGGAATGATACACTTCATACTTACATAATTAATGTGCATGAATCAAATGATCAGTAATGACCTTGCCAATCTGCCTTTTGACATCCAAGAGCTCATAAGGAAAAGGCAAAAGAAAAGAAAACGACTAACTTGGGAATGAATGACTGATATTATCTGTTTAAAGAAAAAAAAAGGCATACATATTGGCTAGAGAACCTACAGTAAATTTAAACTTGAAAGTTATATAACGATGGCCTCCTTAGCTTAAGCCTAAGCCATCCCCTGCTGGGGTTCAGATGTGTCTGGGCCTGTTTGGTGAACTCAGATGTCAGAAACGGATTTTTAAGAGGAAGAATAAACTTGGGAGAGAGAACTAATTTAAGGGAAGACAGACTTAAACAGAAAAGTTTATTAAGGCTTTTGGTGTGAGGCATAGTTCCGAAAACACAGGATTCCCCAAACCCTGGTCTTGCCTCCATGTACCCAGGACTGAGTCCTAGAAGAGAAAGGCCTGTGCGTAAAATTTGAAAGCATGATTTCTATGGTTTGAATGTTTGTGTCCTCCTAAAATTCAGATGTTGAAATCCTAACCCCCCCAATGTGATGGTACTAGAAGGTGGGGCTTTTGGGAGGTGATTAGGTCATGAGCTTGGAGCCCTCATGCATGGGATTAGCACCCTTATAAAAGAGACCCCACAGATTTCCCTAGCTCCCTGTGCCATGTGAGGATACAGCAAGAAGTCAGCAGTCTGCAGCGCAGAAGAGGGTCCGCCCCAGAACCCAACCATGATTGCACTCTGATCTTGGACTTCCAGCCTCCAGAACTGTGACAAATAAATTTCTGATATTTATAAGCCCCCTAGTCTGAGGTATTTCTGGTATAGCATCCTGAATGGGCTAAGATAATTATTCTCATTAAAAACTCTAAGCGGGACTTCCCTGGTGGTGCAGTGGTTAAGAATCTGCCTGCCAATGCAGGGGACACGGGTTCGAGCCCTGGTCCGGGAAGATCCCACATGCCTCGGAGCAACTAAGCCCGTGTACCACAACTACTGAGCCTGTGCTCTAGAGCCCACGAGCCACAACTACTGAGCCCACGTGCCACAACTACTGAAGTCCTCGTGCCACAACTACTGAGGCCTGCACGCCTAGAGCCCGTGCTCTGCAACAAGAGAAGCCATCGCAATGAGAAGCCCGTGCACCACAACGAAGAGTATCCCCCGCTCGCTGCAACTAAAAAAAGCCCGCGCGCAGCAATGAAGACCCAATGCAGCCAAAAATAAACAAACAAACAAAAAAAATCCTCTAAGACACTGGATGAAAGATAGTACTGCTTCAGTATTCCATTCATATAGATATATTACCCAAAAGGGAGAGGACTTTCTCCCATTTTGTCCCTAAACTTCATGACCTCCAGAATATTCCTCTCCACAATGGTACACTGAAGGCCCCTGTGTATTGGCAGTGGCAATGTGCCTGGAGGAGTTGTTGGCTGGGGACATTGGAGGCAGCCTTGAGGCACCATCGTACAGCTGCCTGGGGAGTGCAGGCTGGGCAGTTGACATCACTGGAGAGGGACAGGGCAGAGGAAGACAGTGGTGGCAGCCCACGATGGTCCTGCGCTTTTTGGTGAGTCCCGGTGAGATGCTCTCTGGGGACTCCCGGAAGGGGCATTGGTGGGGACTAGAGGTGAGAATAAAAACAGGAGAGACCCAGCTCATCACTATTTGTTAATTCAGAGTGCACAGCATTCTGGCTGGTGTGGCCTAGAGAAATACAGTCTAACCACTATTGGAAAAAAAAGGAAAAATAAGTAAGTAGCTGAGGAATGAGCCAACTTTGAAATGAATGGCTAAAAACACATTGTTCTTCTGGGATGACTGGTAATCTTATAAAATAATAATTTTTCCACCCCAAGAGTCTTTGCTATTTGTGATAGCTGATGTAATAAAGCTGTTTAGTGGCCTTTCCCACCATAGGCTGCTGTGTTGTTCTCACATCTGGGAACTTTCCATTGCTTCAGAGATGAACTTTCTCACAGTTTTCTGTCCCATGGCATCTGAGGTTATAGATGAAAATGTAACTAGTGGTCAATGGCAGGAAAATTAAGCAGCATGTGTAATAATCAAAAAATGAAGCAAGTTCAATTTGATCCAAGATATTGCGTTAACACAAAGCCAATGCAACAGAACCAGTGAGGACAGCCGCAGCCTGGGTTCTCCCATCTCACGGGGGAGGTGAGAGAACCATCTGTAAATGCTGCCTTCTTGACCTCAAGGAAATGAAACCACATGATCACACCTCTATTTTTCTAGGGGAATAAAATACATTAAGTTCAGGCCAATGCTCTTTTTTGAAGATATCACAAGTTATCATTAGACTCATTTTCCATCAAAGGACACTTTCCAACTTTTAAGACAGAAATACAACAAATCTCACCCGATAAAGTTCTTGGCATGTGTTGAAGCATAAAAACAGTTTGGGGGAGGGGTGGGGGAGTGTTGTTTGGGGAGCAGCTGAGGAGTCAAGATCAGAGAAGATCTGTATTCCCTCTGTGTGGGGGGAAGACAGACCAGAGCAATGGTTTTCAAACCGTGGGTTCCATGGGGCCGAACAATACCCTGAAATTACCCTGGGGTGACTGGGGGAGGGGCCATGTGGGTCCACAGCCTCCACAAAAAATCAGACAGGCTGAATCTTGATCTCTTTTGTGTACTGGTTTTTATCTAAAATGTATATTTGAACATAGGGATTTGCTGCCAAAGAAAGGGAAAAGAGAGAGAGGGCCTGCGAGAGAAAGAGACTGAGGTTGAAAACCACTGGGGTTTGCTTGAATCCACTTCTGCAAATGTGATGGTTTCTCAGGAGGGGCCTTTTACCGGAGGAATCCTGCATGTTAATCACAGTCGCAGCAAACTCGCTTGCTGTTTTCCTTACTCACACCGGGAATTCATCTACTCCTGGCTCCCAGCACATGGTCTTGGCAATACTCATCGTGGCTGCTTTGTTTCTGAGCCGCATGGTGGAAACTGAGCAGAGCCCTTGGCTGGATCTGTCACACCAACCCCTGGCTGACCTTCTGAACTGTACATCTCTGCATACAGAGGAAGAAAACTCAGGAGCCCGGAGAGGAGAGGGCTGACCAGCTGATCCTGTCCAGAATTGGGGAAGCTCTGCTCAGGACAGCTGAGATTAAAAGAGAGTCAGGAAAGAGAAATCAGCGATTCCTTTAAGGGCCAGAAAACTAATGGAAATGCCAAAAGATGGCAAATCCAGAGGGCTTGGAAATTTGGTCACTTTAGCACTCAGCTCTCTGACCTTTGGAAATGACACATCACAGTACTGAGTCCAAAACCAGCTTTGATAGATTTTTTTGTTCATCTTTGTACTCAGGCATTTTAAGACACTGTAGAGAGGTCTTCTGATGTTTTCCACACATCATAATGGCATAAAACCAGGAGAGGAGCAGCGACAGCCAGAAAGAATTACAAATACAGAATAGAAGACAAAAAAATGTGTGTGGGGGGGAGACTAGGGGTACATCTGTGGGCTTAATCAGTAACTTAATCTGGCAATGCAAACTTAACCAGTTAAGAGTAAACAGAATCCAGTTAGGCCCCTACCTCCTAATGAGCCCTTACCCTACCTTGGGCTTTTGGGCTCCTCAGCCAACAACACGCAGACATGTCAGTTCCTGCTGGCGTCAGTCCTGTCTGGCCTCTGGAACAACGGCCAACACTTGATCATTCAGCATTTCTCAGTCCTGAGCCTCAGAAGGCTACACGTGGCATTATCGAGAGTTCTTTGCTTATTAGTGGGCTTGGAATTTGCCTGCTGCACCCACATCTGGCCCCCAGATGGTGGGATTGACCCAGGTGTGCACTAAGCTGTAGGTTCCCTGTGTTTATGGTCAGTCTGCCTGCCAGGTCCCTGCTTTTTCACTGGGACTGGAACGTGGTCCAGAGCTGGCTGGGGCTGCCATGCCTCCCCTGGCTCCTGCCGGTCTGCTCAGGCCATCTCTTCCCTCTCACTGCCACTCTTCCACCCTGCAGCAAAGTTGAGAAAACAGTACAATGAATAGCCATATATCCCTCACTTGGATTTACTAATCGTTAACACTTTACCACATTTGTTTTCCTTTCTTTCTCTTCCTGTGCACACAGAAACACACACAGTTGTCTTGATAATGTCTTTTTTTTAAAATAAATTTATTTTATTTATTTTATTTTTGCTGTGAGCGGGCTTTCTCTAATTGCAGTGAGCAGGGGCTACTCTTCGTTTTGCTGGGAGGGCTTCTCATTGTGGTGGCTTCTCTTGTTGCAGAGCATGGGCTCTAGGCGCACAGGCTTCAGTAGTTGTGGCTCGCGGGTTCTAGAGCGCAGGCTCAGTAGTTGTGGCACATGGGCTTAGTTGCTCCATGGCACGTGGGATCTTCCTGGACCAGGGCACGAACCTGTGTCCCCTGCACTGGCAGGCAGATTCTTAACTACTGCGCCACCAGGGAAGCCCTTGATAATGTCTTTTATGGCTGTATTGTTTTTCAGTTCAGGATCCAATCAAGGATCATGCACTGCATTTAGCTGTCATGTCTCTAGTTTTCTTTTTTTTTTTTTTTAATTAATTAATTAATTAATTTATTTTTGGCGTGTTGGGTCTTCGTTTCTGTGCGAGGGCTTTCTCTAGTTGTGGCAAGCGGGGGCCACTCTTCATCGCGGTGCGCGGGCCTCTCACTATCGCGGCCTCTCTTGTTGCGGAGCACAGGCTCCAGACGCGCAGGCTCAGTAGTTGTGGCTCACGGGCGTAGTTGCTCCGCGGCATGTGGGATCTTCCCAGACCAGGGCTCGAACCCGTGTCCCCTGCATTGGCAGGCAGACTCCCAACCACTGCGCCACCAGGGAAGCCCTCTAGTTTTCTTTAGTCTAGAACAGCTTCCTTGTTTTTTTTTTTTAATCTTTCTTTCTTTTATAAAAAAATTTTTATTGGAGGATCGTTGATTTACAATGTTGTGTTAGTTTCTGCTGTACAGCAAAGCAAATCAGTTATACATATACATATATCCACTCTGTTTTAGATTCCTTTCCCATATAGGTCATTACAGAGTATTGAGAAGAGTTTCCTGTGCTGTACAGTAGGTCCTTATTAGTTGTCTATTTTTATATAGTAGGGTGTCTTGACTTGGATATTTTTGAAGAGTTCAGGACAATTGTTTTGTAGAATGTCCACAGTTTGGATGTCTGATTATTTCCTCCCGATTAGATTCAGTGGGACCACAAGGATTTTTTTTTCCATCCCCTGCGCTGCTGCACATGCAGCATTTTTGGCAGGAGTACCTTCTAGGTACGACTGCCTCTTAGGCATAGGCTGTACCCAGTGCCCACTTGCTTTCCTCTGTACATCACTGTAACCACCTCCTCACTGTCCCTGCCGGAAGGCGACACAGCAAGGGTGACCGAACAGCTTGCGCCGGGCAGACCTGGGCTCCCAGGGGCCTGGCAGGGTTGTGCCACCAGACACCACTCTGACTATGCAGCCCGACTGGATTGGTTCCGAAGGGAAATAGCTTAAATGTTCTCCTTTGGCTCCCACTTTCATTTGTCACAGCTGAGCTCTCAGATATCCTGGGCTCTTAGAACTCTGTCATAGTCCGGTGGTGGTTAGGCTGAGGAAACAAACAGGGCAGAGATCCCACAGAGGCAACATCTTAGAGGCTCCATAGGATGTAACCTTCAGTATGTAGACAAAAGTTCTGAACTCAAATGGAAACTCCAGGCAAAGGGCTGCTGTGCTGGGCTTCAGAAACAAGAAGAACCAGGAGAAGTTGGGACCAGATGTCTGTTCGAGTTCAGGGATTTGGCAAGTATCCATGTTCTGCATTAGCAAGAAAACCAAGTTCCTCCTTGGAAAGGAAGCTATAAGTTCAAAAAGTCAAAGTCAAAACCCAAATCCAGAGCCCTCATAGGTTGTAGGAGACCTGGAACCAGGAGCTCCTCCAGGGCAGGAAGCCTTTCCTATTATCCTGTGCATCCCCATGACCGAGCACCATGCTTGGTGGGTGGGAGACACCCAACCCTTGCTGTTGAATGAATGAATGGATGAATAAATAAATAAATACGATTTCTAAAGAAGAAGAGTCAAGTTTAGTATCCAAGAGTCCAATTTAATTGGGAGGATTTAAGAGTCAGTATCTTGGTGTCAGTCTACTTATCTCTTGTAAAAATAAAATACAGTGTGTGTGTGTGAAAAAAAAAAAAAAAAGAGTCAGTATCTGAGGGTATAGATGGGGAGAGACGGCAGAATGTAGAATTTCGAGATACATACATCAAGGGTAACTGAGTTGAAAAATGGGGTTGAGCCACAGTAAGTTGTTGAAATGTGTTATAATTCATCCTCAGTCGACCTAACTCCAGATTTTTCTTTTGTGATGAGCTCATTGGTGTCCTGGTTTTCTTCAGGCAGAGAGAGACCTTTTGTTCAGCCACTGTGCAGCCAGGAACGTGCCTGCCCCATCAGGCACACAATCTGCCTCTGAGAAGCTGGGAATGGGGCCACAAGGATGATTTTTCCCCCCCTTTCCTGCCCTGCTACAGGTGGCAGAAACAGAAGGTGAGATGTGGACACAGTCATATAATATCCAGGCTTTTCAAACTTCATACAGTGACATGCAAGCTCACTCTCTAATATCATAAAAGCTGGGAGGAAAGTCCAGGAGTGGGAATGGAGAAATTCCATGGAAAGAAAGCTCAGGAAGCTCCTAATAAAACATAGCTTAAACATAAAAATTTGGCACTTTATCAAGACAAGGAAAACAGTGAGGGGTCGGTGACTGAGCTACGGACTGCATTTAGCATCTGGAGTGTTGGGAGCTTCCAGCAAGGCCTGCTAGAGTGATAAAGGGGCTCTGGAAGATCTCTTAATGGCTGTAAGTGCTGTGCAGGGGGAAGAAGACTTGTCAGGTGATTCAGAATAAAAGTATTTTTAAGTTGAGAAGAGTGCAATTGTATTACCATCCCCACATTTGGAGATGAATAAAAAAGGCACAGAGAAAGGAAGTGGGCTGTTACTGGGCCTCCCATAACTACAGTCCAGCTCAGCTTCCTTATATAGGTTTCTTTTCACACACATGCTGTTAGGTTAGGTTTCTAAAACTCATGGTTTTTATTTATAGGTTAAGCAAACCCCAATTTTTCTAAATACTGAAGACGATGCTGGCCAGAACTTAATTTGGGTTATCACCATGCCTAGCACTCCCTCCCTCCTGCTTTCCTGTCTGAGTCCCTTGAGGAACCTGGATGGCCTCTTCATTTCTATAAACTTTCCCAACTTTCTTCTCCTTTTCCTCCCTGCCTCCCTGCCTCCCTCCCTTCCTCCCTTCCTTCCTTCCTTCCTTCCTTCCTTCCTTCCTTCCTTCCTTCCTTCCTTCCTCCCTTCCCTTTTTTTTGCCAACGTGTCAGTACAGCTGAGCCCTCCTGATCCCTGTTGGCTGCACAGACCCAGCTCCAGTTCTGTCCTTCTTTTACTGGGGAACTGATGTCAGCATGGCTGGATTACAGCCCAGCAACCGTTCTGTTACTAATGAACTGGCAGGGAGAACAAAACACTCTCCTGGAACAGTTTTGTCATCTATAGTTGGAGCACAGAAAACCTTGGGATTTGGAAAAGAACAAATGTCATTCGAGTTTGCTTATTTGCCTTCAGATGTCAGGACCCCCGGTTCACCACGCCCTCAATGTTTGTCTGATTACAGAACTCCTGCAAATAACAAAAGGTTAAAGGAAAACTCCACCCTTGCAGCATTTCCCTTCTCATTTTCCGCCCTCCAGGACTGGCTGGCAGGCTTGGGTCAGGAAAATTTTTATATTTATAGTCCCATAAATAGGGGGGCCAGACTTGGCAGCTTCAAAAGGGCTGAGACAATCTTGGAAAGCTGGGATTGAAAGAGCCCTTAAGGAGCATTAAGGCCAACATTCTTCTCTAAATATGAGAAGCTGAAGCCAGAGAGGTTGCCAGTGTTATGGGTTGAATTGAGTTTCCCCAAAATTCATTTATTAAAGTCCTAACACCCAAGATCTCAGAAAGTAATCTTATTTGCGGATAGGGTCTTTACAGACATATAAGTTAAAGTGAGGTAAGCGGGGTTGGGTATAAACCAATATGAATGGTGTACTTATAAGAAGGAGAAATTTGGACAGAGGCACGTATACAGGGAGAATACTATGTGAACATGAAGCCAACCATCTGCAAGCCAAGGAGAGGGGCAGGGAACAGATCCTTCCCTCACAGCCTTCAGAAGGAAACAGCCTTGCCAACACTTTGATTTTGGATTTCTAGCCTCCAGAACTGTGAGACAATAAATTTTTGTTGTTTAAGCTCAGTTTGTGCTACTCTGTTACAGCAGCCCTAGCAAACTCTTACATCTGGAATCTCAGTTCAAGAATGGCCTAGCCAGTTGAATCTTCTGAATGCCTTGCCCAATGCTTCTTTGGTCACATTGCCACCTAGACTGGATACATACTATAAAATTACTATTTACAGAAAACAAGAGTGCTTTTCCAGAGGGACAATTTGTCTAAGAATTTGAAGAGCAATGCCTCTGATCTTCCATGCTGGAATCTCTATGTGTAAAAAGAGGCAGGAAGATGCTGCCCACCTACCCCCATCTTATTCAGTTTAAAAAGCTGCTCCCATTTAATTCACTTCCTCAGAACCCAGGAAATAGGCATTCTCTTTTTATACGATTGACCTCATTTTTAGTACTTGTCTCAATCTCTTTTAAAAAATTACCTGGCCTTAAAAGAGCACAACTAGAAATATGAAAATTATGAAAGAAAAAAATCTCATTGGTAAAGGCAAATATACAGTAAATGCTGTAGACCAACAACACATAAAGCTTGTAGGAAGGTTAAAAGGCAAAAGTAGTGTAATCATCCACATTCACAATAAGTGGTTATGGAATACACAAAATAAAAACATGCAAAATATGATGTCAAAAACATTAAATGAAGGGGGGGCAGTAAAAATTCAGAGTTGTTAAAAATTTCAGGGTTGTTAAAATGTACGGCCTTTTTCTATGTCTTATGGAATTCAGTTTGCCAATATTTTTTTGGGAGGATTTTGCCATCTATGCTCACAAGTGAGAGGGCCTATGAATTGCATTTCTTACACCAAAAAAAAATTACCTAGCCTTTCTCTTTTTGTGAGAATATTCTCAGTTTAGCTACTATCATCTTTTATTTTGTCCAAAGTTGTGTTCCTTATTTGTTATTAATGGTACCTTTGGTTTCTATCAATTTATAATTATGAACGGGCTTGAATTTTATTTGTGTGCAGATAAACCATGGCACTTTATTACTGGAGGAACATATTTGAGGGATGGAGTGATAAGGATAATTTGCAATAAATTTTCACAATAGATTGACATTCTGTCCTCAAAGCAGTTAAAACAACATCATCAAGAACAAAAATAGCCTTTGCTATGATGGCAGGCTCTTTTCCAAAGTGAAGACCCCCAGCAGGGGTATTAGGAGATCGGGGAATTGACTGAAAGCAAGAGGAGTCTCTCTTCTCTGCACGTCTCGGTGCTGAGAGAGGTGCAGGGGCAGTGAAGCATTTGGACTAAGCTTAGGAACATCCCAGAGAAATCCTGGGGGCCAGGTGAAGAGCCCAAGGACAGGCATTGGGCTCAAGGGGCCAGGGATTTGCCAGCTGGCCCCAGAAGAACATTCTGAGAAATCTGTGCCTCTGCTATCACCCCAGCACATGGCAGTCAGGCTGGCCTGTGCTGCCAGGGACCAGCCACTACACTGACTTTACTACGTGGCTAGTTTGTGTAAACCCCTGTGTTAGAAAGGGTGTACCCATGTGGGCTTGTGATCAGTGGCTCCCAGAGTTTAGGATTTCATGACACTGTGCCCGCACCCCCTGCCCAATAAAAGAGGGACGCTGGCAAATGGTTGGCAGCTTTTAATTCTGGCAGATAAGAATATTATTTAAAACAGTATCTTCTACCAATATAATTTCATAAAAACATGAACATTTAAACAATTATTTAAATTAAAAAAACAAAACCTAAGAACAGTTACAATCGTTCCATTGTAGCCAAAGAATGTCGCCTGCCATTTCAGTAAACAAAGGATGTTTTGGCCGTCAAGCCATCAGCCATTGCAGCTGGTATGATAACTTGGTATGATATTTTCATAAGTTATAAAATAAAGGTAAATGAGATAAGAGTTTTCAGGTGAACTCTTTAGGAATAATTATGTTTTGGTATGTCTATCTAAAATAGTGTCTCCAGGTTTTTGGTAACTTGAAACCTTAGTTTTGCTAAATTAACTTAAATGAAGAGAATTCATTTAATAGTCAGGTCATTTTGAATAAGATAAAATACTGGAACATTAATTGCTAAACAGGTCTGCTTTTGTCTTCTTATGAGAGGAAAACTAAAGATGTTTGGGGTTTATTAGACACATTTCTTGCACAACACTGAGAAAAGAAATTATGCTATCAGAAGAAGTATGTTTCTAGAGGTTATGAAATATTCCTAAATTTGCCAACTAGGAAACGCTGGTATGACCAACAGTTCACAATTACTTGCAGCTTGTCAGTTTTCACTAGAGATTAAAGTTTGTAAGGGTTAAAATTGTAATATGTAAATAAAGCTACTAGAAATAATAAGGGAAACATGTCAGTATGCAAGGAAAGTAGGATGTGTGTTTTCAACAAGAGAAGGTATGAAAAATGGAAATACATTTTCTTAAGGGGCAAGGGTGATTTTGTCCTACAGCTTGTTATCTCTAAATGGAACAGGAGAATAAGAGATAGACTAATACAGACACAGAAAGTTGTGGAAGGTTTGTAGAAAGGGAACCCTGAGAGAAGAGTTTTGTACATGGTAGGCTGGGACTGGGTTAAATATAATTAGGTAAATAAATTTTGTTATTGAGGGTGGGCTGGTGCAGGACTGGAATTTGGTTCTCTCTCTCTGTTAAGGAAGTTTTCTTGGAATGTTGAGCTACTTTTAATAACAAACTGTGAATTTATTTGCCTTCTAAATGATCTGTATTTGCCTTAAAAATCTTTTATTGTCACTTTGGTTGAATAAATAAGTATTGTTTCACAGCAACCTAGGATCCTATTTAACCAAGTGTTTTAAAACCTTTTGATATCTTTCACAAACTTCCCCTAGTCAAATTCTAAATAAAGTTCTTTTGACCTCCAGCTAACTTTGGGATGCTTCAAAGGGCCCCTGAAACATCCCAAAGGGAGATATTAAATTAACTAGGTTTATTTATGTTAAATTACATGAGAAACATTGTCAAATAAGTGGTGATAAAACCTTCTTAGGCTGGGATGAGTGAGAGAGTAGCACTGACCGATATACACTACCATGTGTAAAATAGATAGCTAGTGGGAAGCTGCTGTATAGGACAGGGAGATCAGCTCGGTGCTTTGTGACCACCTAGAGGGGTGGGATAGGGAGGGTGGGAGGGAGGCTCAAGAGGGAGGGGATATATATATATACATATAGCTGATTCACTTTGTTGTACAGCAGAAACTAACACAACATTGTAAAGCAATTATAATCCAATAAAGACGTAAAAAAAAGAAAAAAGAAAAGAAAAATCTTCTTAGGTTAGATGACTTTAATATGTATGTATTCCAAAATTTATGTGGCATTCCTAAAAGTCTGCTATGTCCTGGTATAAGGTTATCAGGCATAATTCTAGCTATTATCTTAAAATATTGTATGTCACAGAAATATCCAAGTTCCTTGTCAATTGCATTATAATCAAATCTTTAACCATGCCATTTTAAGTATTTTGCTGTTTATAAACAATCATTGTTTTACTCTGACGCTTTCATAAAATGAAGATCTTCAAGAAGATTCATAAAAAGGACTTTTTAACAATTATAAGTTTCTGATAACTTTTAGATCATACCACTGAACTGGGTAAGAAATTGAAAACTCTAATGGAAAACCTGATGATTTCATCCAGATCAACAGGAATTAATTACACAGGACTGAACTGATAAATATGGTTTATAATTTTATGACTTTAAAAAAATATACTGGCTTTTAATCTTTGTTTTCTAGAAAACCTTTCCTCTTACACTAATTATGACCTACAACAAACTGATAAAGTATACTTTTGTAAAGAAGATGAAATATTTATCTTTTTCTCTCAACCTGATCCTTCCAGAATTTGGCTTCTCCACCTGGTTCTCCTGTGGACCTGATGGCTTATTGTGACCAGATTACAAATAGTTATACTAATCATTGTTTTAATGTGCTCTCTCTGTTGTTTTCAAATTATTTATGCCTTGTGCCTCTCTCTGTTGCACTATGACTTTATTAATGTTGCTAGCTGTATTACTTATATCCTGTTTTATGATTGTTGTCTCTTGCATTACGAGTGTGTAACCTGGCCTCCAACAAAATTAATGACATCTCAAGATAGTTGATCATATATGTAGCTCTATATAGAATAATTATCATAGTGCAATTCTAGGTATGAGAAAAAGCAACAAGGGAAAAAATTTCCTGGATTATACTAAACTCGTAAACCAGGCGATCCAGAGAATTTTAGATTATCAGCACAGTGAGTGGCCCAGAATTTTTGCCTGGTCTAGGAAGACTTTCTA
Source organism: Eschrichtius robustus (assembly GCF_028021215.1). Lineage (NCBI taxonomy): Eukaryota > Metazoa > Chordata > Mammalia > Artiodactyla > Eschrichtiidae > Eschrichtius > Eschrichtius robustus. The sequence goes on from NC_090825.1 coordinate 42,757,608, forward strand.
GTGACTTGGGACAAAATTGCTCATGAAATGCCTCCCAAATGTTGGTTGAATTTATGACCAAAATGAGGCCCTGTGGACAAAGAATGTTGCCTTATCAGCAAACAAAGGATGTTGTAGCCATCAAGCCATCAGTCACTGCAAATGCCTCCAGCAGTACACCCAAAAAAAGATACTGGCCCTAGATAGTTAAGATGCATATCAAAGGAATAATTTCATTAAGCCCAGACTCTTGCATATTCTCATACATAGAAAAGCACTAAATTCATTAACTTGAGAAGTCTGTTTTTTCTTTAATTAACAGTAATCTTTTGGTGTTTGACTACCTGGTTTTTTTGTTTGTTTTGCAAAAACTCCTATATATCCTGGCTTCTCCCTTACTTCTTTAGAACAGTCCCTCAGAGCTATCTGAGAGCCCATCTCCTGGGCTTATATCCTCAGTATGCCTGCTGAATAAAACATAATTCTCAACTTTTAGGTTGTGCTTTTTTTCAGATAACACCATCAAACGACGTTTGGCAATTCTGAAGTGACATATTATTTTGAAATAAGGATATATTTATAATTTTTTCAAATGGAAAAATCACAATGTAATATTTTATTTATCACTGCCACCTCTGGTACAGTTACTGGTGCTTGAGCCTGGACCTCTCTGCAGTCCCAGGCTCCTGTGGAGATTTTCTTAGCAAGCTCAGCACCCCCAGTGTTTCAGCTAGATGGTGTCAGGTACGATAGGGGTTCCCTACCCTATCTTTTATAGCTCTCTTGTTTCTACAAAAACAGAAGAATCTTTGCATCTCTTTACCGAGTGAAGAATTACATTTCATTATTACTTATAGGTAGCTCCTTAAAATGCTTTGTTAGCTAGTATCAGTGTTCAAAAAGATATGTCATCCCCCACTATAAAGGCGATGTCCCCTCCTGTCTTAGTTTCGGTTCTCTCAGAAGCAGATTCTGAAAAAAAGATTGGAGTGCAAGTCGGTTATTTGGAAGGGGATCTCGGTAGAGGAATGGGGATGTGAGACAGGGAGGGGAAGGTAGTTCATAGAGAGGAAGCATTCACAAGCCCATTGCCACTGGGGCAGCTGGGAGACTCCTTGGAAACTGCAGAGTACCCCTTGGAGTGTTGTACCATAATTCCCACCTGTTACTGGTTGAATGCTGCTCCTGAGGGCATGGATTGCCCAGCACTTGTCACTTGCCCTGTGCACAAGCCACGTGAGGTTCTGCAACCAGAGCAAAAGTCTTCAGGAAGAGTCACAGAAGCCAAGTGCTTTAATCGTAGCAGGGAGTGCTAGAGAATGTGGGTAGGGCACCAAAGGAATCTGTTATCCCCACTTCGGCAACCTCTGAACTCTTGATATGAAATCATATCACAGACCCTGCCCTTTGATAGATAAAGCAGGAAGAATTATGACTCACCTCAGCCCTTAAAGGAAAAAGGAAGGACCTTCTTCCCCAAAAAGCCACATCCTATTTTTCCATGGGTGGCCAGACCACCTCCAATAACCCTTGTCTCGAATCTGTGGGTGAGACCACTGACGCACATCATGGTGATAAAATGCGTACACTCAAGACAAAAATCTTCCACTAATACCACAGGACTTTTACTAACAATGACCTAGACGAGAGATGGCAAACTGATTCCACCTGTGGGTCAACACTGATCAATTGGTTGTGGCTGCCAGAGCACTGTGTTGAGAAGAATTCTGAAGCGTGGAGAGAAACAGGGGGTTACGGATTAGGGCAGCTGGGTACATATACATAAGGGGTACCAAAAAAAATCACTGAAAAACTTCAAAATCCTTTCCGGAACGTACTATGTGTGTACATATGCTACTAGAAGGAACATTTTCATAAGATCCTTGGAGGTTGTGTGTGGGTGAGGCATGCAACGGAACCCTCAGAAGGCAGCATGCTCTAGCTACATCTAGAGCGGGGGCTGGGTGGAGGGTAGACAGACAGTTCAGGTTTTATTGTTGACATGGTAGGCAAAATTACATTTAAAAGTCTCTTAAAATGTCCTAAAGTTGCTAGTATCTGGGCCCTCAGAAGCTTAAAAGCCTGTACAGTTAAATCCCCAAATGCATACACGATGCAACCGTTCTACATGGTCCCTAACTGGCCTTCTAAGGTGTCCACAGGGGTCAGGTCTGGTAAGCTGAGGGCTTTTATTTTGATGCGTGGATTGTGTAACCTGGTGGTTGCCTTTAGCTGCCTTCCTTTCTCTTCCCACACCTCGTGCTCCGCTCCTCCTCTCACACTCAATATTGACAAAATGAGGAAGTTAGGCCCCCATCTCACACAACACAGGAAATCACGTTTCAGATAGGTCAATGAGCTAAATGTAAAAGACCAAAATTATTTTAAAAACTTAAATTCGGGGAGTTCCCTGGTCGTCTGGTGGTTAGGATTCGGCTCTTTCACTGCCATGGCCCGGGTTCAATCCCTGGTCAGGGAACTGAGATCCTACAAGCCTCGCGGCATGACCAAAATAAGAAAAAACAAAAAAACAGAAAAACAACTTAAAAGTTTGATAATATCCAGTGTTGGCAAGGATGTGCAGCCATGGGTACAATTTCCTAAGAGGACTATTTCTACTAAAATTTTTACTTCGTTTCTGGTTATCTATCCTGTAAAAATACTAAGTAAATACTAAGACACCTGTACAAGGTTATTCATTGCAGCATTGTTTATAATAGTGGAAAAAAATTGGAAATAACCAAAATATTCCTCAAAGAAATATGGCTAAATAAATGAAGATGCATCCTTATAGAATGTTACACAGCTTTAAAAAAAAAAATAAGGTAAATGTATACACAATGACAGGGAAGTGGCTTTAAGACACATCAAAACTTACTTGAGTTCAATTTCCTCATCTGTAAGGTGGAGAGGTTGGACTAAAAAAATCTCTTAGAGTCCTTCTAACTTCACTCTATGAAAAGGGAAGTACATCATATGGCTCAAGAATTTTGTGCTCCTAAAAATAGAATTGTCCCCTTTTCAACTTTTTCCCTGGGAAAATCTAAAATTCACAAAACCAGTAACTCCCTCTCTACTTTTTCTCCTTTCTCAAGGTTAAATCTTTCTTTCTCAATTCAGATGATCAAAATATCTTGGAATCTAAAAGTAAATAATAAAACTCTGAGAGTAAATATGTTCAAACAGCTTTACTAAGTGAAAAACCCCTGAACACATGGGTTTCATAGACAATCCACTCCAGGGCCAGCAGTTAAACGGATCACTCTACATCCTCTGGGTAATATTGGTGACATTGATCAGCAATGGCCTGCTTGGCCAGACAAGGGCTGTATTTTTTTATTTTTATTTTTATTTTTTTTATTTTTAAAAGGCTAGGTTTCTTTTCTTTTTAATATTTATTTACTTATTTATTTAGGCTGTGCCAGGTCTTAGTTGCAGCACGCATGCTGAGATCTAGTTCCCCAACCAGGGATCGAACCCAGGCCCCCTGCATTGGGAGCTTGGAGTCTGACCCACCGGACCACCAGGCAAGTCCTGAGGGCTGTGTTTATATGAGGAGGAGAGGCCTCATAACCAATGACTGGGGTGTCCTGGAGAAAACTGGTTCCAATTAGAGGGGACTCCAAATTTACATGTGTCAAAAACAATCTCCTAGGAACTGATAAAATGGAAAGGATTTAATTTTAAACAAACAGGAAAGATAACCTAAGGAAGCAGAAGTTTCATTCCATTTTGACTAGATTTCCATAGCCACTTGAGAACCTAGAGTTCCTCTGTTGCCCTGGTAGGGAATTTGCTTAACCTTTCTGGGCCCCAGCTTCCCCCTATGGAAAGCAGTTATGGGACTTCTGACTCATCTTTCAGGATCATTTTGAAGAAAGGTGAATATTAGAAAAGCCATCTGAAAAAAGAAGAGAACACATCAATCACTGAGGGAAAACCAGGACATAGGGCATAACAAACAATAAATTATCTACTGCCTAAGAAGGTCCTGGAACCAATATAGACAATTCTTTTGGTTCTTATTTACAGCCAGAGAGGCCTCTGAAGCTCATTAGAGTCTGGAATTACTTCATACCCTGGGCTGGAAATTTCAAAGGAAAATTTCAAGAAATTCTAAAGGAAACTTCCAAATCCACTAGCTGGTTTGCTCTTCACTAGATGTTAACTGGATTATTTACTTTTAAAAATCAGGCTGAATTTTGCACTGACTGAGCCAAAATTTGCATCTATCTCTGAGCAGCTCTTGCTGTTGTCAGTGTAGCTTCCACGTGTGGACAGGAGAAGAAAATACGGCCCATTGTCCTACCAGATGCAAATTATGGTCCCGATTCAACAAAAAACATCTGTCCTCCACACAGGGAAAATAAGAACAGACTCTGAAGCCAGACTGATCTTTTGTGACATGGCACCCTGCTCTTGTAGAAATTCACATTGTGATTTGTGATTAGCAAGCAAAAAAAAAAAAAAAGATTCTGAAATTCACATGATTTGTAATTTTTCTCAGTTTTGAGGCCTGTGTTAATGATAAAAACTCTATTAAATTTTAATTAGAATAAACTGATAGTTTTTTGAAAGAGAGAAAGAATTTTGAAAGAAGAAATTACTTGTCTGACATAGCTATACATAACAAAGTTGATGCTATATTCCATCATTCTCTCTGGACCTTTGAGAAACCAATACCCAATAAAAAGCAGTATCAATAATATAACTGATTTCATAATTTTCTGTAGTCACTGATGATTCTTTCATTGAAGGTATGAATGACTGAGATTAAGTGTTGGTGGACTACATATAGATTACACCCCTCAAATTAATCAAATATATTTGATCCCTACCTACTTGTAATAGAATAATACTATAATATTAATCTTACAGGTCTCAATTCTTTGTCCTCCTACCCCTCTTCCATCATTTCAGCAGCAGTGAGGGCTTTTTTTTTTTTTTTTTAAGCCTAGAGCTTTAGACTGCTCTGGGATATTTATTTATTAAAAAAATGGTTTTTCTTGGCTGCATTGGGTCTTAGTTGCAGCACATGGGATCTTCGTTGAGGCATGCGGGATCTTCAGTTGCGGCGCACGGGCTCTTCGTTGTGGTGCGTGGGCTTCTCTCTAGTCGTGGCTTGCGGGTTTTCTCTTTTCTAGTTGTGGCGCGCGGGCTCCAGGGCGCATGGGCTCTGTAGTTTGCAGTACACAGGCTCTCTCATTGAGGCGTGAGAGCTCTGTAGTTGTGGCACGCAGGCTTAGTTGCTCTGCGGCATGTGGGATCTTAGTTCCCCGACCAGGGATCGAACCCTAGTCCCCTGCATTGGAAGGCGGATTCTTGACCACTGGACCACCAGGGAAGTCCCAGGGCTTTTGTTTTGTACTGCTCCCAAGGTAGGGTCTAAACAGCTAAAATGCAGAGAAAGAAACTGATTCAATGCCTAGCTTTGAGTTTTAAAATCTTGGCTTTGATGATCAAGAGCAAATATGAAGGAGTGTGACCAACTAGTGCACCCTAGTCAGTAATGAGCACTGATATTTTTTCTTTTTCTTAATAGTAGTTGTTAGAAAATGGTTTTTATTATTTTACGACTGTTAGTCATTTGTACTTCCTCTTTTGTGAATTGTCTGTTTTTATGTTCTTCCCGTTTTTGAACTGGAATCTTAGATTTCTCCCCCTTATTTACTTTCACATTGATATGCCATATATGTAGCCAATATTTTCTCAGTTTGATATTTCTTCTTAAATGTAGCTTATAATGTTTTTGATCTGTAGAGTTTAACAGGTTTGTGTAATCAAATCTACACCTTTTTTTCCAGATGATTTCTTCCATGGCTCATAAACTTAAGATAGTTTTTATCCATACACAGCCAAGAGAAGCATTCACTCATACTTTCTATTTTGTTTGTAGTTTGATTTGTTACAACAAATTATTCTACCAGGTTATCTTGTTCATTCCATCAACAAGTATTTCCTGAGCGTCCATCTGCCGTGTGACAAAGTAACAGGTGTTAAGGATAAAGCAGTAACCAAAACACTTAGAGAGTAACAACTGGCAATTTCCAAACAGTTGAGTAGTGCTGGGGAAATAGGTTTGGCTGCTTTTGGTACAGTATTGAGCCCAGTGAAGTCGGTCAGGGTTGAGAACTACTGGAACCTCTGCAAACCTTAGCTTTTTTTCCCCAGAGAATCCTCTTGAGTTAACTTGATAAACTAACACAATTCCTGCAGCAGTCTAAATCTGATTAACCATAGAATATTAATATGCTCCAGGTATTAGACAAAAAATCATCAGAAACAAAGGAACCAAGAGAACTACTTGAGAAGGACTTAGAGAAACAACAAAATACACCTTCACCAAGATTTCGAATCAGGATTCAGAGTAGCAGGGCTGTCGGAGATGATTTAGACTTGGCCTTTGCATAATACACAATTAAAGAAAACCTTAGAACAACCTGTAAATGTGAAAAAAAGAGAACAAACTCAGCTGTAATTAAAGACAGCCTCTGAGTGTTTCACCAGCGTCAGGTTAAGTTTGTCATTCAAACTTAACCTGATGCTGCCTTTTGGCTCAGTCTGTGACCTGGGAGGTGCTGGGCCCAATGGACAGGATTAGAACTGCTTTGTGAGGGCACTGTTTGCTGCTGGGCCTTGAGCAATGGCCTGACCAGAGGATCCCTTTCTGCAGCTCACTCCTGGCCCCTGGACTGGCTCGTCCCTGGAAGCTGTCCCAGTTGGGCCTCATGTCTCAGTGTTTCAGAGCTGCTGTCTGCTGGACCTGCTATCACATGACATGCTATCTCCTAACACGGCATACCCAGCATCGCCATTGGACATTCAGCCTTAAGAAATTCCTGGAAAACTGATAAGGAAGGGAGGGGGAAACTGTTTGCAACCTGCTGCTGTGATTTGAAAGTTGGTGAGTATGATGGTTAATTCTGTGTCATCTTGGCTAGGCGGTGGTATCAGACATTTGGTCAAACATGGCTGGATGTTGCTCTGAAGTTCCTTTTAAGATGAGATAAACACTGAAATCAATAGACTCTGAGTAAAGCAGATCACTCTCCATAATGTGGGTGGGCCTCATGCAATCAGTTGAAGGCCTTAAGAGAAAGACTGACATCCCCTGAGGAAGAGGGAATTCTGCCTGCAGGCTGCCTGTAACGTCAGCTCTTTCCTGGGTCTCTAGCCTGCCAGCCTGCCCTGCAGATTTTGGACTTACCAGCCTCTACAATCACGTGAATCAATTCTTTAAGATACCTTCCTATCCATCTATTTATCTATCTATCTATCTATCTATCTATCTATCTATCTATCTATCTATCTATCATCTATCTATCATCATCTATCTATCTACCTGTCTCCTATTGGTTCTATTTTTCTGAGAACCCTGACTACTACAGTGAGTAAAGGGCTCAAGTAACCCTACTTTGGGCTTAGACTGAGGAAAGAGCTGAGGAGTAGGATATCTCCTTTACTTTTTATTTGTATACATATAACATAATCATGGTTTTGCCAGAAAAGTCAGGACTAACTAGGACTAAGTAGTCCTGATTTGTATGATGTAATTAAATGCATCAATATTTTGTGTTTCTATGATTTCCAGATGTTTTGTCACCCACAGTCACTTGAAAACCATTCACCTGACTGTACAAGACAAGATTTCTTTTCCCAACCCACTGCCATGCTTCTCTTCTTAAGCTGTACAGCCCCTCAATAGGAGGAGTCTGGCCAATTCCAGGAAGTGTTTTCAGGAATGTAATGATATAATCCCCAGACTGAGCATTTGTACAGTGTATCACAGCTTAATAAGGTGTTTTTACATACAGTGTTATATATTCTTCTAAAAATTATATAAATTAGGTAAAAGAGGTATAATTATTCTAACTACCTCCAATTTGGCTAAAGAAGAAACTGAGGGCCAAGAAGTGTGAATGTGGGGCTTCCCTCGTGGCGCAGTGGTTAGGACTCCGCCTGCCAATGCCGGGGACACGGGTTTGATCCCTGGTCCTGGAAGATCCCACATGCCGCGGAGCAGCTAAGCCCGTGCGCCACAACTGCTGAGCCTGCGCTCTAGAGCCCGTGCTCTGCAGCAAGAGTAGCCACCGCAGTGAAGAGTAGCCCCTGCTCACCGCAGCTAGAGAAAGCCCGCGCACAGCAACGAAGACCCAATGCAGCCAAAAATAAGTAAATGAAATTAAAAAAAAAAAAGTGTGAATGTGTCATAAAGCTAGTCTATTCAGTGATTCTATGGCAAAGCCAGGATTAGAAATCAGTTCTCCCATGCCCTCACATAGCACTTTTTCTTACCACCCAAACATGTATCTGACCAGGTAAGCAAACTCTTTGCCAGATTAGAGTGCCAACTCAGCATCCTAAAAAGGAAATTTACTGTCAGTGATTTTTGACAATGAGATGAGAGGAAAGGGAAGCTGGGGCAATGGGAACCAGGCTTAGCTAGGGCTGAGGGTAGCTGGAGAGCTGGAAGTTCAGGGAGTAACTGGTGAGTCATTTCCATTTTTCTACAAAATGAATTTCTAAAGTGTAACAGGGGACTCAAGGCTTTTATTCCTCCTTTCTGCAACTTGTCAAAATAAGTTTAATTCAAATGGACCCTATTCTGGAAAGCAATTCCTAATTACCAAGTCAAAATTAATCATTAACTCTTCTGTGTGCTCATTCACATATTTTATTATAGGACTAATCATATATTAGACAGGCACCTCTCCCTAACTAGACTACACGTGCCTTAAGGGCAAGGACTGGGTCTTTCTCTGTACACTCATTCAACTGAGATTGCAGGCACCTCTTCTATTGCAGACAATGTGCTAGAAGCAGTGGGTACAAAGGTGAACTTCCTCCTCTGGATGGTGAAATATACACAGCCAGTGATTACAATACAATGTGGTAAATGCTACAATAAAAGCATGTGTGAAGTGGACAGCACAGAAAAGGGGGCACCTAAACTATTTGGGAGGCAGTTAAGAAGGCTGATTTCCAAGCAATGTCCTGAAAGATAAACATTTGTCAAGCGTACAAAAGGAAAAGGGCACGTCAGGCTCAGGGCACAGCATGTACAAAAGCAGATGGAATAAGAGAGAATTAGTAGTTTTGTATGAACTGGTGTGAGGTTCGAAAGGTATAAAGATTGTAATAAAAAGCCTTGGTTACCAAGCTAAAGCATTTCTGTTTTATTCTCTAGGTTGGTCCTTCCCAACCTGCAGGCCACAGAGTTGTTTCAAAGTTTATAATGTAGACTAAATAAATAGGTCTAAAAGGTGTGTGTGTGTGTGTGTGTGTGCAGGGGGGTGGGGGGCGCTTGTTTAAATGTTTGTAGATACTTTAATAATATATTCAAAGCTATGTATAAGTGGTATAGAAGTTATAGTAGCTTTTGGTCATTATTTTTATAAATCAATAAATACTAAAAACAGAACTACTATTGTGTGAGGGTCCAAAGGATTTTGTTATATTATCAAAAGGGATCCTTATAGTTAAAGTCATGAGAAGTCAGTGAAACATATTTTCTTTTTTAAGAAAAAAAACTTTTATTGCTTTTTTTCATAAAACATGATACATTTAAAAACACAGATAAACAAACGAGAAAAGAAACACCCAATAGTCCTAATACCCAGAGATGCCCAATATTCATATGTTATATAAACTTCCAAATATATACATATATATACACAAATGTTTTAAATTCTATACATAATTGTACTCTCTCTTGACTTATATTTATAAACATCTTTTTGACACTTATTACATATAGGCATCTGCATCATCATTTTAAATAGCTAAACAGTATTCTATTGATGAGTATTCTATAATTTATCTCCTATTGTTGGACATTTAGGTTGTTTCTAATTCTTCCATTACAAATAGTAAAGCTATAAATATCTCTTTGTGTTTATATATCCACACCTTCCAATTAGGACATACATCTGGAAGTGAGTCAAAGTATATGTGCATTTTGAGGCTCTGATGCATACTGTCAAATTACCTTCAGAAAGTTTACACCCACTTTTACACCAGCCACTTGTGTATGAGTGTTCATTCCCATACCTTTTTCAGTGTATAATAATAATGTTATTATTATTTTAGTATTCGACAAGGAGAAAGCATTTTAAATTACTTTTCTACTGAGGTTGAACCTTTTTTAAAACTGCTTCAAGGGATAATTTACACTTCATAAAATTCAATGTAAGTGTACAGTTCAATGATTTTAGTAATTATATAGTTGTGCAACTATTACCATAATCCACTTTTAGAACATTTCTATCACCCTAGAAAATCTCCTCCACATAGCCATATACAGTGAATCCCTGCTCCCACCCCCAGAGGCAACTGCTATTTTGCTTTCTGTTCCTATAAATTTGCCCTGTCTAGACATTTCATATAAATGAAACTGTTAGTCTTTTGCATCTAGCTTCCTTCACTTTCATAATGTTTTTGAGGTTTATCCGTTAGCACAGATCAGTATTTTGACTCTGAACTTTTAAAATCTTCATGTTAACTTGCAGTTGTTCCTCTGAGGGCTGTCTGTTACAAAGGCCCTTGCCCATTTTTCTACTGGGGCACTGAAGGATTTTACAGAGGAGGGATATAATCAGGGTCATGTTACATTAAGAGAATTCTAGCAGCACTGGGAAGGATAACTCTATATTTGCATTTCCAATTCTAGGACAATCATCAATACGTTTACTGCATTGAATTATGCTTTATCTACCTACAATAAAGAACTATAATATGAGCTACAAAGAACTATAAAATTATAAAAGGTATAATTATTTGAATAGTTTCCTCTCCTTAAGGAGTGTCATAAAGTTCTAATTTAGTCTCTAAAAAAAGAGACTTAATTGTGCAAAGTTGATTTTACTTTACTGTAGTGAAAACAGGTCCCTTCCGGGATAAAGTGAAGTATAAATAAATAAATGTCACCTTATTCTAATGTTGCTTTTGGTGGCTTGTTTTCTGCATCAAGAGCCCTTAAAATGTTCCTCATCTCTAAGATTCACTGAATAGGTATTTGACAAACAGTATCTTTGAACTCTATTATTTCTGTAAAGTTAAAAGGAACCCCACGCCCCCCGCCCCACTGCAAAACCCATCCCCAAGTAAAAACTCTCTAATCTAAAAAAGAAAAATGTCCTATTGTGATCCCATATTAACCATTACTGAATTTGTATCCCATGCTATTTTGCTAAATCCAATTAGATTCTTTCAGAAGTAAAGGCTCAGATCTAGTAAAAGTTGCAGTGCTTAAAGGTAGCAGAGGCACTCAAAGCTTGACATATCCGAGTGCTGAAACTTTTCATTACACCTCCTTCAGTCTTCTAAATCCCGTCCCCAGAGCTGTGTGGATGATTTACCTTAAAGCTAAAACAAGTTAAAGCAAGGGATCCTCACTTGTATGGGGTTCTTCCTAATTTTGTATGTTTTTCCTTAAGAGGGTAGAACAAATCATATAACTTCAGGCCCCACTAAACCTGGACCTGCCCTGTAACCAATGACCTCTATCCCCCATTCCAAAGGTTCTTTGTAAGTTGGTCCTTTACTTCATGGCTTGAGTATAGATAAATTTCTACAAGCCTTCTTTTATAACAGACATCTTTTTAGAAAGTTAGTCATGCAGATAATAAAGTAACAACATAAATGATTCACCTAGAACCTCATCACTTCAACAGGTAACCCACATTTATTCTTCTGTGGCCCCTTCCAGTATTTGTCCACATGTCTACATAACTTTGTGTGATTATAATCAAAGTTTTATCTTGGAAAATGACCAGCTGCCGGAGTTCAGAGGGTGGGCAAGGATGCTGACTGTCAGGGCCACATCCACCTTGTTCACCACTGGATACTCTGTGCTTAGCACAGAGTCTGGCATCTGGTTAGTACTTAAATATTGGCCGAGAGACTAATTCTGAACCTGATTGGCCCAATTTTTTTTTTTTTTTTGGGTACTGAACTCCAAGTAGAAACGAAACACTCTTAAAAAGTAGCAATTATTGTTTTCCATTAAAGTGGAACCCTGCCTCATTAATTGATTGATTAAACAAGTGTATATTAAGTGTCTGTTAAAACCAAACACAGTTGGATTACTTGGGACATCAAGAGAGACCCAAAGGAGGAAAAATCTGCAGAGTGTGCCCTTTCTAATCCCTATCCCAGCCCTGTACTTTATGGCCTGAGATGAATAAGGAGAATGGAGGAATTTTTAATCTTTTAAAAAGACATAGCCTTATTTTATCTTTGCAGAAGAGTTGAGAAATATAAAAAAAAAAAAATGACATTGGGGAAAAAAAGGAATTTTACTTAAGGCAGGCAGAAGATAAGAGCTCTCTATTGCCTTAAATGGCTCTGTAAGATTATGATACTAAGCTCTTTGCCAGAAACTGGGCTACACTTATCTGAAGTGCCACATTCATTCTGAAATGCTCTTAGAGGGAGAAGTCACACAGTTTATTGTCCAAAAGGGATGACCATTTTAGGTTTTGGTTAAAATACAAAGCATATACCTTTTTTTTTTAGGATCTAGAACATGAGGGAGGGCATGTAAGACATGCATCGGTCACTTGAGTGACCTGATGTGACACACGCAGAGTCACTTGAGAAGTCTGACCCTGCAAAAGATGGACTCCTTCTACCCTGGGGTCAGTGCTACTAGGCAATGTCATTTCCTGGCAAAGTTCAATTAAACAAAATCCCAGAGTCGTTTTTCTTCAAAATAATTTTGATTTAATTTCTTCTTTTATATAAAAAGACAACAAATTACATTTCAGAGAATAGTGTTTAGGTTATGAGGTTCCCGTCAGAGCTGTTTTGCAATACATGTTTACATAATCTGAAGTGAAGTCGGCAGTCGACTGTGAAACTGGGGCCAGCCAGGCTGCCTTGTGCGCGTTCCATCTTGGACAACAAACTAATGTTAACATTCTATTGTTTAGGTGTCAGCTAGATTTGGATTTTCTTTTGGACGTTCGAACTGGGATGAGAAAACAAACCACCACCACATCACCACGACCAGATTCTAAAAAGCAACAGGTCAGTTCTTTGTAAAGAAAACAAGCAGCATCAATATTTTCTGCTCTAATCAATGAGCCCAAACATTTGACGTTTTGAATACAGATAAATAAGTCAAATTTTTGGAGAGAAAATCTTATAGAATCTTTCTGTTTGTACTGCCCAATGTGTTACTGATTATTTCCCCTATTGACCAATTGTACTTTGCTGTCCAAGATTCACAGAAGTGAATCTTGCAGTGTTAAAATGCAAAGAGAACAATAAACAGTATACAGAAGCAGTTAAATATTTCTTATAAAACTTATCCTAGAGAAAATTTGCCAAAGTAAAAGCAATTACACTTTAGAAGATCCCACTTGATGGTGAATGTGTCAAACACCTAAAATTTTGTACAGTTATTAGGAGAAGGCTGAAAATGTGTCCTTGCAGCTTTACCACTCAGCTTTCTTTACCTGCCCTCCCTGAGGATCCCGACTGGAAGGGATCTGTTTCTCTTTGTCTGAAAGTGCCTTGCATTATAGTCAACTGTAGGCGTAGTTCCTTTACTAGACCACAAGTTCCTTTAGGATATGAGTGATGTCTTATACATACTTGCCTCCTCCAAAGTACCGAACATGGCAGTGCTGGGGCTCAGGACAGGCTGCCTCAAGATACGCCACAGTGGCACAGTGATTATTTTGAATTAAAGTTACTTGAGAAACAGCTGGTGGAAACAAAAGCCATTAACAAACACTCTGACTTACCCCTTCCCCATGAAAGCGAGAAATAAATCTCCCAGGTGAAGGTATCCTCCCTATACCAGGAGGCTACAAAGCGTCCTTATCACCCGAGTTAGGGAACTCAAGGCTTAAAAAGCTGTACTATAAACAAATGTTGTTACTTCTTCATCAGTTTGCTCCCTAGCATAAGTTAAATCTTCACAAATCTTTCTTTGTCTAAAAATGATATATGAACAGCTTGCTTTGGTCACTTCGGGGGTCCCATTTCTATGAGAATTCTACACATGCAAATTAAATTGTTTTGTTTTGCTTCTTTCTCCCGTTAATATGTCTTGGGTCAATTTAATTATTAGACCAGCCAAAAGAACTCAAGAGGGATGGGGGGAAATTTCCCCCTCCCTGATAGTAGTTATTCAATTATTTATGGAAATGAGTAAGTCAAAATACAGATAAAAAAATTCTCCTAATGAACTCCAAGTAGAAACCAAAAACTCTTCTGCCTCTACATTTAGTGGCTGTATTGTATTTGCAAAATATATTTAGTGTAAATGAAGTGAATATTTCCCTCTAACACAGTCCCTTTTTGTGGGTAAGTTTATTCTTTATTCCAATACATTTTTTGGGTGTGATGATGAAACTGATTTTGGATGATCATCCATAGGTGTCAAATGTCAAAGCATATTTCTTTGTCCTTTCTGGCAATAGTATTAGCATACCACATATTCATCCAGAGCCTTTCCAAGGAAGAGCTCTCTAAACAAGCTATTTTAAATTTTATAACGTCCTCAGTTATGTGTTAAATAAGCTAAATTCAAAGAAACTAAGATTAACCACATCAGAGCAAAAAGTGAAAGAAATTTAATTAGAAAATTCAAAGAGATGACAGCAGAGAAAGTCTAAAATTAATTGTAATATGATCAGAATGAGATCTCATCTCATCATTCTAATTTGTGAGGCAGGACACATGTACACAAAGAGTTTTCCGACCAAGCTAATTAATAGGCCAAAGGAGCTGGTTTTGTGAAGAAAAACCTAAGGAGGCAAAGTCATTCAGCATTCAGCATAAGTCTAACATAGGATTTTGGAAATTCTAAATCAGCAAGTCTCTTAAAGAAAACAAAAAGCAAATATCACGTTGCTTTTTAGTTTAATCAATAATGCATTCATTTTCATATTCACTTTGATTATTAAATGTGCAAAAATACACCAAATCACTTTTCTATGTGTTAAAACATTCAAGTATATCTTTGAAAAAAGGCAATGCAACTTTGTCTCTGAAGTTTTTAAAGACAAGGGAGGCAACTAGAGATAAACAAGGATTAAGCCTGGAAGATCTCTTAAGGTCTGGCTTTTGATTCCTATGTCTCTAACTGAACAAAACTCTCAAATCATAAAGATGCAGAGGCACAGAGACACATTTTCTCCACGCCTTATATTCCTGTTCTAAGAGAGGTTAACACAGGGATCCAGACACGTAATGCAGAATTTTCTAATTACCTAACTTCTACCAGCAGTTTCTGCTAACAACAACAACAAAAAACTTCAGAGAGACTGTCTCCCTCAATAAACGTAACTAAGTTCAAGTACATATTAAGGTTTGTAGAGATGAAATGACATAACTTGAAGATTGACTTTAAAATGTTTCAGTGGAAGAGGAAAAAAGGGGGATAGGTGAGCAATGCGGCAAAGTCTTATAATTACTAAATGTAGGGGATGGGTATGGGGGGATTTATCATATTATTTTTTTCTACTTTTGTGTATGCTTGAGAATTTTCATAATGAGACTTTCTAAAAAAGAGCTTTAGACAGTATAGTTCATCAGTATAGGTACGGGTCTATGGACTAGATAGAAAGCTCTGCTAAAAGGAAGAACGGCTGGTCTTGAATCTGGGGCTCTTTACCAGGTTTAAAAAACCATTTCACCTGTCTTTCTCAAAGGAAGGAAAATAACACAAATCTACACATTATCTTGGGATGTGTATTAACACAATACACTGTTTAATGGTATCATAAAATTAGAGAAATCTAACTTTTCCAGCTGAACATGGAGGCTATATTACATGAAAGACATGGATTTAGATTTTGGTTTAGTTTTTAGTTTGAAAGAAAAAGAGGAGAGTGCCAATCAAAGAATTCAGATTCCCTAATCCTTTTCTCAGATCCAAGTAGTTTTTCTTTTGGGGATTTAACCTCTACCCTGACAGTTACAGAAGTAAGTTGAGGGGGTCTCCTTCTGGAGGTCATACTTTGAACAAAAGTAATCCTTTCCTGTGTTGAAGAAATCACTTTCACCCCCAGCAGAGAATACACTTTTAAGGAGGCCTCACTCTTTCTGGCCCCTCTCTATTCCCTTAATGCCTCATATATCCCTCTCTTCCATGCTTCCTATATTCTTCCTCACTGGTCCTGACATCACATCCTATGCAATCCTCAGGGGTCCAAAAAGCCAAAGAGCCCCCTGGGTCTATGAGGACAATCATACTTGTTCCTATGCAAAATATGGCTTGGGGAACTGGAACTGGATTAGAAACAAAAGAGGAGTCAGATAGCAACAAACTCTCTCCTAGTTCCTTTATTTTACATAAGTTTCATGACCATGGGGCCTGTGCTGACATTGCTTTTTTTTTTTTTTTCCCTTCTTTCTTTTTTAAAACAGAGATTAAGGGCTCACGTAAGAATTCACCCTACTAACACTGATGTCATGGACACTTCTTTTTTAAAATGAGGTATTTGGTTTACTGTCCAAAACAGTAAAGGTTTGGGCAAACTGCAGAAATGATATAGCAAGTAATTAAATAAAAGTGAATCACTGAAACATAAAACAGAAATGGGATCTGGCAATATAGTTGCTCTGACACTCTGAGAATCATTATTGTAGCCAGAATAAACCCACCCACCCTACATCTCTAAAAGCAAAACCCAGCATGATTTTTCCTAGGGGCATACATTTCTACTCAGAAAAGACAAGTGAGAATGAAGAGATGAGTGAATACGAAAAAGGTAAAGAGATTAAGACCACTCTTACTGCCCTTTTCCCCATTCTAACAAGAATTACTTATTAATGGACCACTATTTCCCTTGGTTTCAAATTACCTCAGGAAAACATTAATAATTACGGCAACAACAGCATTTACAAGTGAGTTTATGTGGGACTGTTGTCAGAGTTCAAAACACCATGAAAGATCTGGAGAAGACAGTTGACTATTTCACATAAAAAACTGAACAATTAGGTTAGCCAGGCCCAAAATAATGATGAAAATGTGAAAGATTAACTTAGGCCATGTTAGACGCTCTTCTTGGTACAGGGAAATTATATAGATGAGAGATGGATATATGAATACAAAGGCCAGGCCACATGCTGCTCCTGAATATCTGCAAAATAAAAGCTTTTGGGTTAATATTCATCCTGCGTTTTTCTGATTTACAATTATGGTAAATATAGTACAATTTAAATCCTCCTCAGTCTGATATTACAATAAAATTGTTTTTGATTCATTTGTTGTTGACATAAAGCATTTGAGTTTAAAACTTATTTTACTTGCTAAGTTAATATAAAATATTATTTCCTGTTCATCTTTATAGCATCTGCTTGACAAAGAGTTTTTTATTCATCTCTCAAATCTCCCTAGTTCCTCTGTATCTCAGTGATTATGGCTACTTCCTCAGAAACATCTGGAGATAGGCTTCCTACCTTTGATCTTTTATAAACTAATTATAAATTCTGAGTTGTTGAAGGACTGCTAGCATCTGCTTAAGACTGAGAGTGCCTCCTTGGCATTCAGCATAATTATCAAAGATAGTAACAAAAATACCTAAACACATGACAGAGGAACCCATACTTTCTTCTCTCCTTCCCTATACTTAGTTTTCTTGAAAACAGGTTAATGGGAACTTGTAAATCCATTATATTCAATAAGCATCAGGCTAAATGTCTCCCCTTTTGTTTCTTGCTACTTTCTTAGGTAAGGGTCTTCCAAAAAGTGACCCAGTCCTGCTCTCTACAGGTCAAGGAAATCAGATTATTCTAAATTTCAGTTTTCCATGAGAATCTGAGGTCACAAATATATTCCCAATCTACTCAACCTATCACAATGTATTTGGAGAAAGGATATTAAGGAAAGAGCCATCTGGGATCTAAACTCTTACTTTATGACTACAATTGACACTGAAATATGTTCTTGAGTAGAAAGGGATTAAGAAAGTTAGGACATAGCCTTGACATATTAGAGACATTTGAGGTACCCCAAGAAGTTATATATTATATATTAAAAACAACTTTATTTTGGATAAAGAAAAAGGAATACAGTGGAAAATTATGAGAAAAAGAAAAAGAGAAGGGGAGAGGTACATAAGGCTAAGGGATAATGGGACTTCTAGAGTCAGGAATAAGCAGAAATGGAAGATAACGAGCACCTTAACTGATACCAGGGAACTACATTTGAATGTTACCGGTTTTAAATACTCACAGGAATTTTATACAATTATATCAAAACAACAACTACAACAACAACAGGAAAAGCATAAAAATAAAGACCAATATATGAAGGGACAAAGTTCCCTTACAGGCAGTACCTTATGATTCCTCCTATGTTTGGGTAGAAACAGGCCATGAGCACGCCAGCTCCCACAATAACTAGATTAAGAATCAACACGTGGAAAATGCTAAAAGTTGAGAAGAGAGTTTGGAGGAAGAAAAAATATAAAAACAGGCAAATTATAACAATTAATATGAGAATAAAATTCATTATTATCATCTTTAAAATGAGAATGTCTTAAACTTGACAATAAAATTACAGCATAAATAGAAGGCAACAATAGTACTCAATACTGGTGATGGGACAGTGATACTGGCCCTTTTGTGCAATTATATAAATAGGTTAAATTTTGTAGGAGCAAACTGGTAGTGTGTATCAGGGTTCACATTCTTTGACACATAATTCCATTTGGGTGGAAAATCATAAGAAAATAATTGAAAAAGCTATT
Organism: Eschrichtius robustus; assembly: GCF_028021215.1. Classification (NCBI taxonomy): domain Eukaryota; kingdom Metazoa; phylum Chordata; class Mammalia; order Artiodactyla; family Eschrichtiidae; genus Eschrichtius; species Eschrichtius robustus. The sequence continues at coordinate 42,776,297 of NC_090825.1, forward strand.
AACATGAAGATATTTGTGAAAAGACAGAAGCATCCTAGATATATGGCAGGGTAACAATTTACTTGATGGAATATATTAAAAAACATTAAAAATAAGTAATCACTGTTACCTAGATGGTAAAAATCCATCTAGGCAACTTGAGGAAAAGTTAGTTAGATTTTTACTACACAAGAAAGTCTGAAAACACTTGAAAAAATATCAGAAGGAAATACACTGAAACGGGTGTAGTGACTGTGTTATAATTTGGGATTTGGGGTAATTTTTCTTTGTTTCTATATTTAACAAATTTTATGTTTTACAATATTTCTTTGTAAAGTGTTTACTTTTATAATTAGAAAAATAAATTTTATTAAGGGGTAAGGCAAAATGGGCAGGTTTTTATTTTTCAGATTTAGTCATTTAAAGCTATTCAGTATTTACCATGAATAGAATATCTGCTAAATAACTTGAACTAGATGTTAACAATTCAAGGTTTGGGAATCACTTCTGGACACAAATAAACATAATGTAGATGGAATACGATGTTCAAGAAATAACTCCATTTCCCCCAAAAATGATCCTTAAAAGCCAAATTTACACATCAAAGCAACATTTTGAGCCCAAGTTATCAGAGGTTAATTAATCCTAGGTATAGATTACAGAAAGAATTAAAAATAAGGAAAATTATTTACACAAATAAGTGGTTAGTCATCCATCTTGATGAATTACAAAGATATTCAGGCTTCCAGATCTTACTATTATCCAGAAACTCCAACCTTAAAATTGTTTCAGAGCTTTGAGAGAGACATTGGTTGGACCTTTGTTATTTCTATATTGTAAAAGGAATCAACTTTGTGTATTTTCCAAAGTAGTGGTTCTCAAAGTGTAACCACGAACCCCAGGGAAGTTCCTAATTCCCTTTCAGGAAGCCCTGAGGTAAAAATTATTTTCCAATCAGACAAAACATTACTTGCTTTGCAAAAGCATTGGTGGGTAAACTGCTGCCCCCTTAGCATGGATAGAGGCAGCTGCACCTGTCTGTATTCTATACTGTATTCTTTACTGCCAAACACTCTCAAAAAAAAAAAAAAAAAGTTTTATTAAAAATTGTCCTTGATAAAGGAGTAAAAATTATGTTTTATTAAATCTCATACTTCGAACATACATCTTTTTAGTATTCTGTATGATCAAATAGGAAGTATATAATAAAGCACATCTGCTGCATACTGAAGTAAAAAGGTTGTCTTGAGGAAAAGTACTTGTGCAACTGAGCTGGGGGACAACCCCGCCGTTTTATCCGAAGACCGCTATTTTTACTTGAAAGGCAGACAAACTATGGTTCTTCAGACTTGGGTATTTGACAGACATTTTCTTGAAAATGAATGATATGATCTTGTAATTTCAAGGAAAGCAACTGGTAGTTTGTGTTGCCAATGATAACATTTGAGCTTTCGAGTAAAAACTAGAATTTTGGAGAGCTTGTATTTGCCACCATGAGAGCTCGACAGTTTTCCAATAAATATCTAAAGACTTTTGATATTAATGAATGTGGGTTTTGAAGTGTGCATAATGAAGTGTGTCAACATTTGGAAGATCTACAGAACTCACTGAACCAATATTTTCCAAAGGACTAACCCTGATGTTATAAAATCATGCATGGGTAAAAGATCCGAAGTGTAAGATAGACCAATGGATTTTAATGTAACTGAGTTTCAGATTCAACTAACTTTTAAAAAACTACCACTTGTCAAGGTATGGCATAATATCAAAGAAGAATATCCACAATGATCTGAAAAGGCTATTAAAAGTACTCCTTCTTGTTCCAACTATGTGTCTATGGGAGGGTGTATTTTCTTCATATATTTAAACAAAAATTACACTTTACAACAGAATGAATGCAGAAGAAGCTAGGAGAATCCAATAATCTACTAGCAAATCAGACATTAAATCAGTTTTAATGTCATTAATCAGTTTTGAAATGTAAAAGAAAAGTTTTTTGAAAATCATTATTTTTCAAAAATGTTATTTATGTTAACAAGTAATGGTTTTATTATTGCTTTTTAAATAAATTAATAAACCTTTTAAAAATTCTGTTCTAATTTTTCATATGTTAAATATTGATCTATATAACCCACATAAGCTAAAGTTCCTGGGGGTCCTCAAACCTTAAAGGTGTAAAGGGGTCCTGAAATCAAAAAGTATGCTCCAAAGTATGCAGTCTGTAGAGTACTTGTAACTGTAGGATAAATGATAATATGTTCTTGGTGGCAGGGGAAGAAAAGTAATGTGAACACAAAAGGGAATTCCAGACTTTTTCCAAGAAGAAAAAACATTCTAACAGCCAACATTACGCAAAATAATGGCAGAAAACAGGAATAAGGCATTTACCTAGAATGTTTTTCATCTATTACTTCTTCGTATTTATTTTATTTTGGTGAATGTAAATATAGCACGGTGTATAAACACAATAGGAATAATATTTACTGAAATCCAATGTGAAAACTGTAGCTGCTGCTATTGTCAATGCTAGAAGCCTGGTAACTCTTGATTTCTGCTTTTAAAAGCTTTTGTGTTTTTAAACCTACATATTTATAACTAATTATTTATTAAATGAGGGGAAAGACTGCATTAGTTCACTTCAAATAAACTGGTTAAGACCACTTGTTTAGCTGGTTACTGTAAATGTAATTTTGTTCAAATTTTATCCAAAAGTTTTCTTCATTTAAGATCATTTATTCCCAATAAAATAGGTCAGGGTTAGGTACTTTTTACTAGAATGAATCTATAATAAAACTTAATTAAGAGTAGGAGTTAACCAGGGGTCCACAAGGAAGTTTCAGGGAAACCTGAAGCAGCATATAGAAACTTCTCTTGGATGAGGGTGACTAGCTTTGAACAGATTTTCAAAAGGACTCACAACTCCTCCATTACCAATAAGAGATTAAAAATTACAGCAGTAGTTACAGAAGCAAATAAGAAATTAAACTTGTTATGTATCTCACCTTCAATCCTAAACAATGATCATTTATGTAAAAATGCATGAATGTAAAATATACAAGTAAATATCAATAACCAATAATTAAAAGAGTTGCTTCTCATTAGCCATACAGGTCCTACATACTATTAACTTCTTGGCAAAGAGTAGATTAATAGCGACTAAATCATAAGATAAATATAACTGGTATCAGAGCTAACATAAATACACTGGAAGGAATTAACTTTAAATCATTCTGGACAAGGGAGAGGCTTCTATTTTTAAAGCTCTTCTGGGACAAGAACACCAATGATCTATCCTTGGTGTTAGGCAAATTTTTCACTGTTCATTAGGCAAATTTTTATAGCAAAAGGATCAGTCACATTTTAAACTGACCTGTTTGCACAGTCATTTGTTGCTTGGCACATCTTGCTGGTCAAGAGAAGAGCCCTTACCTAGGATAAACGTCACCGAAGATATGGCCCAACAGCTGGACACGAGCCAAGTAGCCTAGGAGTGGATATACAGTCATCATCTGGAACAGCAGGAATATCCTTGCAATGAAGGACAGGATGTCACTGCTAGGGAAGTTGTCTAAAAAATTCTAATCCAAGAAAGATAATAATGTTACAAATCAAATTCAGTATACACAAATTTATAAAATGGAATTTTTTCGCTTCGTTTGAACATGGGTGCCACTCAAATTGTGGTTTGTGGACAGGCGTCCATCCACAAACTGTTTGTTAACTATTATTCTTCAATGAGCTAAGTACAGAAATTGAAAGTAAGTGTTTGGAAACTTAAAGACATTTGACATTAGAATAAAAATGTGGCATTTTACAAAAGTATCAGTCTGCAAATGATTTGATATTGAAACAACAACAACAAAGAAGACCTTGTCCACCACTGATAGTCTGAGAAGTACTGCTCTATAAGGTTCAAGCATAAATTTGTTTGAATAAATTTAAATAGCTAATTCAATGCTACTTCATCCTTAATAGTTCTCTTGCTTTTCCTCCTCTGAAACACTGTAGCACTTTCAAAGTAAGATTACAGAATAAGGTGAGAGTGTATCTATCACCTACTATCATTATTATGTACAGTCTATCAATAAATAGAAAAGAATTTATTTCTCCTTCCTTTCATGATTCTTTTCTCCATTTTCGTTACGCATCTAAGAAAAAAAAAAGCTAATCACTCAGATTTTTTTTTCCTTGCAAATACAAATACCATAGATATTCTCATTCCCAAGGGAGTGGGCTTTATATGGGATTGTTCACATCAGGGGAATTTTCAGCAAACATTTGGCTGCCAAGCCAAAGAACTTCTGGAATCAATGAAATCAAGAGAACATTTCAAGCTATCATAACAGCAATAACTCAAACCTATTTATCTTATAAAGATGAGAACATTATTACCACTATTATGCTGAAATAATCTTTATAATTCATCTGTAATAAATCATATTATATACTCCACTACACTCTATTAGAGGAATTTCTTCTGCCTAGAAAGAAAATCACCTGTGCATGCTATTTCTTGTGAGAAATTCTTCAGTTACATAAAACTAGAGATTACACTATTCCCAGGTTTATGACAGGCCAAAGCAAAGAAAATATTATTTATGGCAACCTTTTAGCAAAAGAATGTTTCTTTTATTCTTTCTGTCTCTCCCTCTGTCTTTTTAACAGTCAAATAGTCTTTCTTTGCTTTGATACTTGACACATAGTACCAAAATGGGTGTCAGACCTATTATTATGGACTGATGAACTAAGACACCAGTTTATTCAAGACATTTCCAGATCTGGACTTTGGAAAATAAGGGAATTGAATATAGTCTCTGTGGAGGGTTTATAAATTCAAGACTACTACTAGTACAATTCCCCCCACACACAAAAATACTATGCATATAATAGGAATCATTTATTTGAGTACCACAAGGTGCCAGCATGCAGTAGGTCTTCTCAGAGAGTCCATCTAAAAATCTATGGAGTATCTATTATAATATTTAATGGAAGAGGAAACCGAAGCTCACAAAGGAGGGGGAAGGTGCTTAAATTCCCACATGCACGGTAAATAGTAGAGATTGTATTCAAACTCAGGCCTGTCTGGTATTACATTTTGCTACTGTATCACACTGCTTGCTCTGCAGATATGAAGGTGTAAACAATCACACAGAGAGGGTACACAGTGCCTTACCTGCTCTATACAATCTTTGGATAATGGTGGTGAAGGAAATGAAACAAAAACCAGGACTCCAATATAGAGATAAGTTAATGTCACCAGCATATAAGCAATGGACAAGTCCCTCACCTGTAAAGAGAGAATAAAATTCCCACAACGTTGAATAAATTTTTAGTAAGTAAGTATACCTGAATAGGCTAAATAATAAGACTGACAAATAAACATAAGATTTATCTTTTTGCTCTGTGTGTCTGTGTATACCTCCTGGGTATCCAGTTTGTTCAGAGAAAGTAGTTAAAACAAGATTCATGTACTTTACAATTAGTCTGACAACTTTTTAAAAACTATTCTGGAGTATGTAGAATAAGCTACCTGTTGGCAGACTTAGAAAGTTAACATAAATGGTGATTTAACATGACTGAAATTCTGACTTAATTTCAAAATGTAATTCATTTGCCAAAATATAAAATATTTAACTAAAATAATAAAGCTAAGGGACAACAAGAAATCAAGAATAGGCTACTTTCTGTATGACTTATGGAATTAAAAATTTTTTTTCTTTTAGTGAATTAACTTGTTAAATCATCAAAGCATGCCTAGACCAAAAGAGACTGGTATATATTAAAATATATTTAATAAAGAAGGAAAGCTAAAGCAGACAATAAGCAGGTATTAAAGACACGCTTAATAAACCTAAACAGTAAACAAAAGGAAATCAAAAGGCAGCTGTTCAAACAGCTGCACAATGTTATGATTGGAACCAGTAAACAAATGCAGAACATTAAATAAAGTGGATTGCTTTCTTCCACTGCTGTTCCCACCCTCCCAACCATCCCCATGCAAAGTAAAAAGCTCCAAGATATTTAATGAAGCCAGCTGTCAGATCCAAACAGAACAGATCCCACAGCTTATAAATCTGGTCTCCATCACCACTAAAGTTATGGCCAAATAATTCAGCACAACTAAATTATGGCTATAAGCCTATTCACTTTTCATTTTAAACACACATTACTTTGAAAGCTAAGAAAACAGGTAAGAAAAAAAATTATATACAGTTTTGCTTTAGTTTGATACCACAGTAAGAAAACTGGACATTTGGTATTAGAGAACATTTCTGATTTTTGGGAAAACGTTCCTCCTTAAATGGGCTAAAGCAACAGTAGAGAGTTATAAACTTAAATGTTGATAAATTCACTTAAAAAGCAAGTAACTAACTATGAGAAATCCAAAGTTAGGTCTAAGATGACAATCAGCTTGAAAACAAAACAGGGATTTCAAACCCTAAATTAGACAGTGGATAGGCTATGGAACTACAGGAACCTGGATTATGGAGATTGCTTCCAGCCTTTTCAGAGTTTCTAATTGTGTAGGGTTGAAGAAGGAGAGGCTGACCAAACCTCCAGGGAAGTTCCAAAGTCTTTCCTCTAGTTCTTGAAGCTCTAGGGCCCATCTCAGGCTAGATTTCAGCCACCCCTTGGGTTGCCTGTTGGTCTTGTGTAGTATAAACAGAAATGAACCAGGCAACTCTTATTTTCATATCAAAGGGTAGTAGTCTCCCATTATGACGTTTGAAAGTCATTCTACGCTCAACCTACTCAATATCACTCAGGAACAAAGAAGTTTTGCAAAACGCAAAATCTTGGAAGGCCAAGAAGGCTGTGTCAGAGAGAGCTATATATAAAAAAGGACAGCTACCATTTCATGGAGTCTTTAGCCAGTACACCACGTGATCAACACATTATTTGGGGCAGGTTTCCTGCAAAGATGTGTACCTTAGCAAACTTTGGGGAAAATCTGATGAAGATAAAAAGGCAAAGATGCAAGGGCTTCCTGATAAGATAGTTTCCCCCTTCTGCTTCCCTGTTCTTATAGCACTGCACACATATCTGAAATATAGCATCTACTACCCTATATTGTAATTGTCATTAATTTTTATTATAAAAGAATCTATATATATGATATGAGGATATCAACTGGAAAGAAAATGTTCTCTGACACCCAAAAAGTAGTCAAGGTTAATAGTTCTTCTATCATGCTGGTATTTTAATTTTTCCACATCTAAGTTGGTCCATACTACTAGACTATGAGACCCCTGAGGACAAGGACTGTGTCTTCTTCATCTTTGTATCCCCAATCCCCAGGACAATACCTGGTACAAAGTAGGAACTCAGTAAATGTAGGTAAAAATAATCATGCTGTCTACAATTATTAAGTGCTTCTAGGTACTAGGCTCTGTGCAAAGCACAGTACATATATTATCTCACTTAATGTAGGTACAATCCTTTTCTTCATTTTATAGATAAGTAAATTAGTGCAGCTAGGTTACAACACTTTTCTTCTTTTTTTTTTGGTGGCGTTGGGTGTTCGTTGCCGCACGCGGGCTTTCTCTAGTTGAGGTGAGCGGGGGCTACTCTTCACTGCAGTGCGTGGGCTTCTCACTGCAGTGGCTTCTCTTGTTGTGGAGCACGGGCTCCAGTAGTTGTAGTGCACACGTGGGATCCTCCCAGACCAGGGCTTGAGCCCGTGTCCCCTGCATTGGCAGGCGGATTCTTAACCACTGCGCCACCAGGGAAGTCCCTACAACATTTTTCATGGTTACGCAGTGAACAGTTGGTGAAGTCAATATTCAAACCAAAGACTTTCTGGCTCCAAATTGCATGCCCTTAGCTACTACAATGGAGAGCTAACCAGTTTCTAATACATTTGTGTCATAGTTAATAAACAATAGTAAAGAAAAAGGTGAAAGAGAGGTAACAAGTTTTGAGTAACAAATGATACAATAAAGCACACATATAGATGCAAGAGAAATACTATAATCAGAAAAGTTCTATTTCACAGTAGTATAAATGTACATTCAGTAGAACTAGGTCAAGAGTTACACATCTGGGGACTTACCTGGTGGCGCAGTGGTTAAGAATCCGCCTGCCAATGCAGGGGACACGGGTTCGAGCCCTGGTCTGGGAAGGTCCCACATGCCACGGAGCAACTAAGCCCGTGTGCCACAACTACTGAGCCTGCGCTCTAGAGCCGGTGCTCCGCAAGAGAAGCCACCACAAGGAGAAGCCCGTGCACCACAATGAAGAGTATCTCCTGCTCACCACAACTAGAGAAAGCCCACGCATAGCAATGAAGACCAACGCAGTCAAAAATAAACAAATAAATAAATTTATATATTAAAAAAAGAGTTACATATCCGTTTTCATCTGAAAATACTCTAAGGAACAGAAATGATATTTTAATATAAAAAGCAGCTGAGGTTTAGCACAATTCTGGGAAACATGCCACCTATGAAGAGCATGCACACATGTGGGCTTTGCTATTCTCTGGCTTGAACGCAAGCCATCACTATTCTAGGCCTCTTAAAAGCCTGTTTAATGGAAAATGGTGGAAAAAAACCATCTTTTAGAAAATGAGGCTCAAAGTAAAAAAATATTTAAAAACAGGCACAAGTGACCATATGAACTGGTAATGTGTCAAGAATCCTACACATTAATAAGGTAACTTATTCTGCCTCACAAATAAGCAGTGGCTAGCAGGGCTGGCAGTAGAGAACTAATGACAGGAAGAATGACAACTGGGACACAAGTGGGTCTGGGAGCACATTCTGTTTCTCAAATACGTTTTATAATCTATCTGTTCCACGTACTGTTCATAGTGAAAATACTATCCAGTGGAGCATTTACTAAGAAAATGACAGACCTACCCCAAACATTTACATAAAAACTTCTGCTGATGTATATAGTTAAGTAAACTACACAGATTCATAAGAAGCAAGAAGTGAATAATAAATTAAGATATAAGGCATCTCAAATAGTTTTTAAAGAAGTAAGCAGGGCATAAAACTAAACAAAGATAGGCAAAACAAAACAAAAAAAGCACGATATAGGTTCTGATTCAAACATGATGAGGAAATTCCAACAAGATGAGGAAATACCATATCCAGGATGGTTATAAAGAATATATATTCTGATAATAAGAAATGAGTTGGATGATCTTCAACTCTACAACTTTTTTTTGGTAAGGTATGCCTTGCTAAAAATAGAAATTATATCTCATTTAGTTATACATATAAAAAATTATGTTTGGTGGAAAAAAACCCATGAAATTAAGTCAAATTTGGAAAACCTGGAAGATCTGAGCACTACACCTGTTTAGGCGCCTCACTGTTCTCCTTCACAAATGTCTTTAGATCCACGTCCAACTATAGTCTATATAGAAGAGAATGAGGCCTTTTTTATTCTTATATCTTCTATTTTCAAGCTTTTTTTTTTTTTTTTACTGATCTGTGAATGACTAACTCAACATCAACATTAAGAATTCAGAGTTCCTGACAAACTTCATATTTTCTGACTTAAATCTCAAGAAAATATTGTATCATGATATTAACAAAACATCTGTGAGTCAAATTACTTACTGAAACCTGATTAAAAGTACAATCATTAAATAAATCAAATGACAAAGTTTTTCTCAGAATATAGTACCCATTTAGCTTAATTTATGCAATATATAAGTATAGTCAAAAGGAGAGTGTTTATATTTACAAGTATTTAAAATGTTTAGAATTTTGCTGGCACACAGTGTTTCATAAATATTAGCTTTATCACTAGTAATTATTAATATTTTAAGAAGTTAACATGAAGTATAACTGATTTTTTGAAAGCTGGGCCACATTTCATATACTAGTTTCAATCAATTAAGACAGTAAGAAGACATCATCCATTTCAACTTTTATTTTTAAGCCTTTAAAAAAATATTTTCCACAAGTGACAAAAGTTGAGTTACATTTCATTAGCTGAACCTCACATACTAGTTCTACAAAATGCTAGTCCCAAAACTCAACAGAAACAAGAACTCATTTTATGGTATTTACATATGGAATACGGATTTCAAGGCCCATTGAGTGTTTCTGTAGGAAAGGCAGGCAGGACTCTTCCTATGTCCTTCGGGGACTATGAACAGGAACATTCATCTCTCTACCCAGTCAGTCCGGAGCTTCTCACACTGAGGAATGCACACCTTCAGGTAAACTGGTGTAAATTTCCAGCAAAGCTCTTCCTCTTAAGAATTTCCAGGAGCAAAGCTAAGTACGGACAGTCCTCTCTTTTCATGGTACTATGAGACTGTGAAGGCGCCTGGACACCTTTTTTGAGGAAGATGCCTTCGCAGCTGCAGCACAGCTGGGGTCGGTCTGCTCCTGCTCCTGCCTCACCGCTGTTTGCTCTCACCCAGGAACAGGTCAGTCAGGAAGCTGCGCTGCAGCAAAGGCTTGCAGATACTGGGAAGACCCCTTTAACACCTCACCAAGGGAGAATTACTCCATCCAGCCACAACATAAAACCTCTGGAGAAGGGATGTGCTGACTCGATCAGAGGCACAAAGGAAAAAAATCTAAAAGCGAAAGGACCAGTTCAGACGCCAACCAAGACTCTGGGAGTCACTACAAGAAAAAGTCTTAGAGATGAAGGTTCTAAGACTCTAAGATTTTTCAAAGTTGGTTCCAGATGAAGACCCGTAAGTGATTCATTGACTTGTACAGTCTTTCAGAGATTGTTAAGCAGATTACTTCCACCAGTATTGAGCAGTTGAAGTCACCACTGCAGATGCTTATATCAACTATTTTAATAGATTAATGGTTGTTAAAAAAAAATGACCATGCAGTGCGATCGTAATAATCAATGGGAAAAATTATGATTGTTCCATGATGCTTCCTCTTTCTCACGGTATAATTGTAAGAGCAAACTTCTTTTCTATGCTTTGGTGAACTGTCATATTCCTTTCTTCTAAGTTTTCGTCAGCTTCCAACATTTCATTTTTTGTGCTTTCAATGTTGTGAAGTATTGCTAAGAATTCTTTCAATGTGAAGTTTTTTGATAGTGTCACTTCCTCTGGGACATCTTCATCCTTTTCATCACAACTACTTTCCTCATTCATGTTGATAAGTTCACTTTCCCTAAGTTCCTCTGGCTGCATACCTAGAGCCTCTCGAATGGCAGCAGTGTCAACATTTCCACAGTCAAATATGTTTGATTCAAATTTCATTTCCAGCATTATTACTTTTTGTTTCATTTCTGCACTTTTGTGTTTGTTTGCCAATTTCCTCGATTCTCCATTTTTGTAAAATATAATGTGGGTTTACCACCTGGTGACAAGGAGGCAACTGAACTATCTGCTTTGTCCTCTGGGTGTAACGTGAATAACAGATGGGCAGTGACCAACCTCTGACAGATTTTGAAAGAAGTGGTGTGACTGATAACTAATCATGTTGTGCATCTGTTATTTATGGAGTGATTTATGAACTGAAGGGCTAGCAGTTACTACTTTATGCAAGTACTCATAGTTCAAATCCTGTGGCAACCTAAATTTGAACCATGTGGTTAGGGGGTACTGACATAATTTAACTAAGCCATAGTAACTGAAATTCATGCATATGGGAGCTGTGCAAAGTGAAGTCTGCCTGTAATTTAACTCATTATTTTCAGACTGTTTTCTAGTAAGACAAACTAATTATGAGCACAATAAAAATATGCATGAGTGTTTAAGATAAAACATGAGAGTTCACTGAAATTGTGTTCTTCACCCCTAGATACCCAGGGTATCCAAGGTGTTCTTCTCTGTCATTAAGGGGACTTTGGTGGTAAAGTTTGAGAAACACAGCCTTATGGATAGAATGACCCAATATACATGAGAATCCAACTTCACAAAATGTGTTTCTGTGGTACTTGGTCTAAGCTGGCATAGTTGATAAGGATAGATAGGTGACTTGGCTGACACCAAGGTATACACTGTTAATGACATACACTATTTCCTGTAAAGATAAAATAGATATTTTCCACGTATCTCTAAACTTCCTAAACTTGTGGTAGGCAGCTTAGTTCAAGTGGCAATGAGTCAGGAAATTTGTGAAGGAGAGGAATTTAAGAGTAAAGGCCATAAAGTATATCCTCAATTTTCCCTCTACACCCCAAAGTTCCAAATGATTATTTAGGATAAGTAACATTTTCTTCCTACTCCCTCAAAAGATTTAAAACTGTTTATGACAAAAATACAATAAGACTAAACATTTCCAAAATAAAAACCCTATCTAAAGTGTGAGGGATACAGGGAAAGATAAAAGCTCTAAAAATACATTTGCCTAAGAAAAGTTATAGAAAAAGATAAGAGAACTTAATACTTTAAGTTTTCTAAAAGTCAAAGCAAAAATAGAAACAAGAATAGTTATATGACCCTTATTGTCAAACAATGAGTTTATTAAGAGAAACTTTTTCCTAGCCTTGAACACAGAAAATTTTCTCTCCACAGTCTTTGTATAAAGGATGTTGAGCAATTTAACAAAGACTATCCCAATTACAGTTCTTAATAAACAGTGAAGCAACATTCTGCATATGGCTTTCTTGTATTACCCTGAAACCTTGGTAAAAAGCCACTTTTAACATTAAAATCTAGTGCAGTGATGAGAGAAGAGAGAAAGAAATAACTGATGTGGTTCAGTTATATATTTTTCTGAGACTCTAACATTAATATCATAGGAAGAAATCTTGGAGAAGACTTAATATGTTCTCATTGCAAAACAAATTTAAAGGCACTAGAAAAAATCTGCGGGATACTCTCTCCTGTTAACAGAAAGATCCACAGTTTGTAAACGTCAGGAAAGCAAGGGTAAGAGAGGTAGAAAAGCTAAAAACTTCTAGCCCCTACTAAACACCAGGTCATGTTAAACACTTTTCCTATTTTATAATATTTGATTATGATTAAAAACTTGAGAGGTAGGTATCAAATTAGGCTACTTTTATATACAAAGAAAATGAAATTTGAAGATCACCAAGTTAGGAAGTTGGGAAAAATCAAGATTTACTCAATTTCAACACCACTCACAGGTAATATGCCAGTTGTATGTAACCAGGTAACAATAAAGATGAAAATGGAAGAGCTTGACTTATATTCTTGCCCTAATTTGAGACCTAACTTCCTTCTACTTAGAAAGGCCCTCATAATGACTCTGCCAAACATTACTTGAAGACTTCTCAGAATCCCCAGGCACAGTGAACTCTTCTTTCATTTGTATTTCAGTAACAATTGTATAGACTCCTATTAGAACTTCATCATTTTTGTTTACATGGTTAGAAGCTATCAAATTGAATTCAAATTGTACAAATAAGGCCACAGGTAACTGGTTAAATTTTGCTTCCTTTGGGTTTAGTTTGCTCTTCTTTTTTCCAGTGTCTCAACATAGAAGGTTAGGTTATTGATTTGAGATATTCTTTTCTAATGTAGGTGCTTACAGCTATAAATTTCCCTCTAAACATTGTTTTAGCTGCATCCCATATATTTCAGTATGTTGTGTCTTCATTTTCAGTAATCTCAAAGTACTTTTCTAATTTTTCTTGTGATTTCTTTCTTGGCTCATTAGTTATTTAGGAGTATGCTGTTTAATTTCCACATATTTGTCAATTTCCCAAATTTCTTTCTGTTATTGATTTCTAACTTCACTGTGGTCAAAGAATATACTTGGTATGATTGCAGTCCTTCCAAATTTATTGACTTGTTCAGTGACTCAGCATATGGTCTATCTTGATAAATGTTTCATGTGCATTTGAAAAGAATGTGCATTCTACTGTTGTTTGAGAGAAGACTTTTATAAATGTCAATTAGATCAAGTAGGTTGATAATGTTTTTCATGTTTTCTATATCCTTACTTATTTTCTATTTGTTCTATCAATTATTAAGGGAGGGGTGATGAAATCTCTAATTATAATTGTGGATTTGTTTACTTCTTGCAGTTTTGACAGTTGCTGTTTCATTTACTTGGAAACTCAGTCACTTGGTGCATACATGTTTAGGATTATTATGTCTTCTTGATGAATTGATCCTTAAAGATAATCATATAATGTTCCTCGTTATCTCTGGCAGTACTCCTTGTTCTGAAGTCTACTTTGATATTAAAACAGCCTCTCTTGGGGCTTCCCTCATGGCGCAGTGGTTAAGAATCCGCCTGCCAATGCAGGGGACATGGGTTTGATCCCTGGTCGGGGAAGACCCCACATGCTGTAGAGCAATTAAGCTGGCGCGCCACACTACTGAGCCTTTGCTCTAGAGCCCACGAGCCACAACTACTGAAGCCTGTGCGCCTAGAGCCTGTGCTCTGCAACAAGAGAAGCTGCCGCAATGAGAAGCCCACGCACCACAACAAAGAGTAGCCCCCGCTCACCACAACTAGAGAAAGCCAGTGCACAGCAATGAAGACCCAACACAGCCAAAAATAAACAAAATACAAAACAAACAAACAAACAAAAAAACCCCCAGCCTCTCCACCTTTCTTATGTTTAGTGTCTGCATGGTATATCTTTAAAGTAAATTTCTTGTAGACAGCACATAATTACGTTTTGTTTTTTAATCAGACTGACAATCTCTGTCTTTTAGTTGTAGTCTTTACACCATTTTTAATGTAATTATCTATACTACTTGGTTTGAATCTATTATCTTTCTGTTTGTTATCTATTTGTCCCATATATTCTCGTTTCCTTTTTCCTGTCTTCTTTTAGATTACTTGGGTATTTTTCAAGATCTTATCACCACTATTTGCTATTATCTATACATCTTTTTTTTTTTTTTTTTTAGTGACTGCTCTACAGTAAACTATGGCCCATGGGTGAAATCTAGACCACTGTCTGTTTTTGTAAATAAAATTTTCTTGCAACACAGTCACCACCCACTTGTTTACATATTATCGTTACTTTCATGCTACAATAGCAGAGCTGGGTCATTGTAACCACATGGCCCACAAGGCCTAAAATATTTACCACCTGAACCTTTACAGAAAAGTTTGCAGACCACTGTTTTGTAGTTTAAATTTAAAAATTAATATCTGGTAACAAAAGTCAATTCCTCAGGTAATTACTCACATTGTTTTCTTGGTTCTTGTTGTTCTTCAAGAGGGTGATAATACAATTATGAATAAAGAAAGCAAGGGTAAGCACCCCAGTCAGCTGTGGAAACTGAAATCTTATCTCTAGGAGAAAAAGAGGGGGAAAAAACACATTAAAACTGACAGTTGGAAAATGAATATTAGTAGCTGAAAGTTGATTACTAAAAATCAGTTGTCTCTGTTTTGTCCAGGGAATAAGAATATTAAAATGTTTTTACAAAGTTCCTCAAGGCTAACATTATACTAACAAATACTTGAAAAGGGAGAGAAAAGGAATCAAGAAATGACTACTCTGTGAAGGTACTTTATATCAGTTATTTCTGTTTGAGGTCATACAACTAGTATGTGGCAGAGCAAGATCAAATTCAGGGTCTGTCTGATTAAAAAATGGGCAGAACACTATGGAGAACAGTATGGAGGTCCCTTAAAAAACTAAAACTAGAACTACCATATGATCCAGCAATCCCATTACTGGGCATATACCCTGAGAAAACCATAATTCAAAAAGAGTCATGTACCACAATGTTCACTGCAGCTCTATTTACAGTAGCCAGGACATGGAAGCAACCTAAGTGTCCATCGACAGATGAATGGATAAAGAAGATGTGGCACATATATACAATGGAATATTACTCAGCCATAAAAAGAAATGAAATTGAGTTATTTGCAGGGAGGTGGATGGACCTAGAGTCTGTCATACAGAGTGAAGTAAGTCAGAAAGAGAAAAACAAATACCGTAAGCTAACACATATATATGGAATCCAAAAAAAAAAAAAAGTGGTTCTGAAGAACCTAGGGGCAGGACAGGAATAAAGATGCAGATGTAGAGAATGGACTTGAGGACATGGGAGTGGGAAGGGTAAGCTGGGACGAAGTGAGAGAGTGGCATGGACATATATACACTACCAAATGTAAAATAGACAGCTAGTGGGAAGCAGCCACATAGCACCGGGAGATCAGGTTGGTGCTTTGTGACCACCTAGAGGGGTGGGATAGGGAGGGTGGGAAGGAGACGCAAGAGGGAGGAGATACGGGGATATATGTATATGTATAGCTGACTCACTTTGTTATACAGCAGAAACTAACAAACCATTGTAAAGCAATTATACTCTAATAAAGATGTTAAAAAAACTAAAAAAAAATGGGCAGAAGACCTGAATACACATTTTTCCAAAGAAGATACACAGATGGCCAACAGGCACATGAAAAAATGATCCACATTGCTAATCATCAGAAAAGTGCAAATCAAAACCACAATGAGATACCACCTCACATCTCACACAAAATGGCTATCATCAAAAAATCTATAAATAACAAATGTTGGCGAGGATGTGGAGAAAAGAGAACCCTAGTACACTGCTGGTGGGAATGTAAATTTGTGCAGTCAATGGAAAACTAAAAAATAGAACTACCATATGATTCAGCAATTCCACTGCTGGGTATTTATCTGTAGAAAATGAAAACACTAATTTGAAAAGATAATGCACCCCAATGTTCATAGCAGCATTATTTACAATAGCTAAGATATGGAAACAATCTAAGTGTCCATCAACAGATGAATGGATAAAGACGATATGGTATATATATGTATAATGGAACATTACTCAGCCATAAAAAAAAGAACGAAATTCTGCCATTTGAAGCAACATGGATGAACCTAGAGAGTATTATGCTTAGTGAAATAAGTCAGATAGAGAAAGACAAATAGTATATGTTATCACTTATACATGGACTCTAAAAGATAAAACGAATGAATAGAACAAAACAGAAACAGACTCACAGATATAAAGAACAAACTAGTGGTGAACCAGTGGGTAGAAGAAAGGGAGGAAGGGCTAGATAGGGGTATGGGATTGAGAGATACAAAGTGCTATGTATAAAATAAATAAGCAATGAGGATATATTGTACAGCACAGGGAAATATAATCATTATTTTGTAATGGAGTACAAATATATTGAATCACTACACTGTACACCTGAAACTAATATAATATTGTAAATCAACTATACCTCAATTAAAAAAAATTCAGGTGTCTGACTGAATTTGTCTGACTCTAAAGTCCTTCCTCTTCCATTACTTGAATTTGCCAGAAAAATACTTAGAAAAGTAATCAGGGAAGGGAGAATTTGTCATTTAACATTGTTCAATGGCTAATCTAAAATGCATTGCTTAAAAATACTGGAAATAATTTAAATGTCTACATAGAGGGGAATGACTAAACTATGATGCAGTTGCTCAGTGGTATATATTATGCAAGAATCATGTTCCAGAGAAAGATTTTATGCTACAGCAAATGTTCATAAGTCAAATAGCATGTATAATACAATTTTACTTTTATTTTAAAAAGTGTGTGTATGTGAAAAAAAAAAAAAAATGACTGTAGAGATAGCCACAAAGTGTAAATAGTGGTTATCTCTGGTTAATGGAATTTATTGTAAATTAATCACTTACTTATATTCTCTAAATTTTCTACAATAAACACAATAAACATAAAGTTACTTTGAAATAAGAATAATAAAATAACATTTTAAAAGCACTGCCAATTTCTGTCTTGAAGGTTTGCTAATATAAAAATGAAAAAATTTCTTTTATGTAGAAAAAGACTATGATTTACTCAAAAACAGTGCTGCATCTAGGCAAAGGAGGTGGCAAAGTGGAGGACAACCCATCACAAGTGATTCCTTAGTGTAAAAAGTAGGAATGAAAAAAAAGCCCCCTGGCTTTTTACCATAATATTTTAGGAAAGGAAGTGAGAACAACTAAGAATCAAGCAGTAGCTCTAAAAGAAATCAGAAAGTAAGATAAAAAAAATTACATACTTTTGTTTTATATCAAGTTTTTTGTCTGCTAGCTTTCATCTGAATTTTTATCTGTGGAAGCAATTCAAAATGTATTTTTCTTAGGAAAAGTCTCTCCTTCTTCTGTCTGTAATCTTTTAAAATTTTACATGTCAGCAACAAAGTAAAATGTGGGGGCAATTCCCACTTCTGTTTTTTAAAAAACTCTTAAATTGGGAATAGAAGCATACTTTTTTTTTTTTTTGACATTCTGCACAAAGTGTAAAGGGTCTTCTTTTTATTATGTGTTACATAGGCAAAATTATTTAAATCAATAAATTTTTAAGGAATTTCACATGTTCTGATTCTTTCCACTGCCAATCACCTTAGTTCCTCCAAAGTCATAATCTTCAAGATAAGATAGCCCTTTCAAAAAGAAGTTTTACTCAATCCACAGTTATCATGTCAGTCAATCCACAATTCTTTCAGTTGGGCTTCTTTGATCCCGTGGAATATGGATACACTTCAAAATTCCCCACCTGTAATCTCTGGGATCCAATTTCCTCAAGCAATTTACTTTAGGACCATGTTTAGGGTCAGGAGATGGATCTGCCTGGTTCTGAATTTTAGACACCCTCTAAACATGCATTAAGTTCAAATCATATTCACTCCTAAGCTATCACACCCTAGAACAGTACAGATCGTTGGGATATGCCAATACCTAAGATAAAAAAAGAGTTTGACTGTTAGGTTTTTCAGTTTATTTAGCAGCTCTGTCTTGTAGTTCTTTCCCACGGATCTAACACATAGTTCTATGAGTAAAGGAAACCACATAGTTACTCTATGAAGTGCTTCCAATGATATAGGTTTATAGATAAAGCCCCATGGGGATAGACCTCAACAGAAGGATACTTTCTCAATAAGAAAAAGAATGATCATTTCAGATCAACAGTTAGCACTATATTTATATAATTATATAGAGCCCCAAATTTTGGGGAAGATGATAGAATTATTATTTATATATGACAGGCCTAACTCAAGAAATAAGAAAAATCTCAAATAAATGGTCTAATTTTACACTTAAAGAAACTAGAAAAAGAAGAAGAAATGAATCCCAAAGTTAATAGAAAGAAGAGAAATAAAGATCAGAGTGGAAATAAATGAAAATAGAGACTAAAAAGACAATAGAAAAGATCAATGAAACTAAGAGCTGGCTTTTTTTGAAAGATAAAACAGACAAACCCTTAGTTAGATTAAAAGAAAAAAAGAGAGGACTAAAATAAATAAAACTATAAATGAAAGAGGAGACATCACAACTGATAAAACAGAAATATTACAAAGGATCATGAGGCTACTGTGAACAATTATATACCAACAAATTGGACAATCTAGAAGAGCTGGATAAATTCCTAGAAACATACAACCTACCAAGACTGAATCATGAAAAAACAGAAAATCTGAACAGATCAGAGATTGAATCAGTAATCAAAAACCTCCCAACAAACAAAAGTCCAGGACCAGATGGCTTCATTGTGAATTCCACCAAACATTCAAAGAAGAATTAATACCAATCCTTCTCAAACTCTTCCAAAAAATAAAAGAGAAATGAACACTTCCAAACTCATTTTACAAAGCCAGAATTACTCTGATACCAAAGCCAGACAAAGACACGCAAGAAAAGAAAATTATAGGCCAATGTCCCTGATGAACACAGATACAAAAATTCTCAACAAAGTATCAGCAACCCAAATTAAACAATACATTAGGACTTCCCTGGTGGCACAGTGGTTAAGAATCTACCTGCCAAAGCAGGGGACACAGGTCCAAGCCCTGGTCCGGGAAGATCCCACATTCCACGGAGCAACTAAGCCCATGCGCCACCACTACTGAGCCTGCGCTCTAGAGCCTGCCAGCCACAACTACTGAAGCCTGTGTGCCTAGAGCCCATGCTCTGCAACAAGAGAAGCCACCGCAATGAGAAGCCCACACACCACAACGAAGAGTAGCTCCTGCTCACCACAACTAGAGAAAGCCTGTGCGCAGCAACAAAGACCCAACGCAGCCAAAAATAAATAAATAAAATAAATAAATTAAAAAAATACATTAAAAGGATTACATACCATTATCAAGTGAGATTTATTCCAGGGATGCAAGTATGGTTCAACGTGTACAAATCAATCAATGTGATACACCACATTAACAAAATGAAGAATAAAAATCATATGATCATCTCAATGATGCAGAAAAAGCATTTTACAATATTCAACATCAATTTATAATAAAAACTCTCAACAAACTGGGTATGGAGGGAATGTATCTCAACATAATAAAGGCCATATATGACAAACCCAGAGCTAACATCATATTCAATGGTGAAAAGCTGAAAACTTTTCCTCCAAGATCAGGAACAAGACAAGGATGCCCACTCCTGCCATTTTTATTCAACACAGTATTGTAAGTCCTAGCCAGAGCAATTAGGCAAGAAAAGAAATAAAAGCCATCCAAATTTGAAAGGAAGAAATAAAACTGCCTCTATCCATGGAGGATATAATACTATATATGGAAAACCCTAAGGATGCCACCAAAAAACTGTTAGAACTAATAGACAAATTCAGAAAACTTGTGGGGTACAATTTCAACATACAAAAATCTGTTGTGTTTCTATACACTAATAACAAACTATGAGAAAGAGAAATTAAGAAAACAATCCCATTACAGTTACATCAAAAAGAATAAAATACCTAGAAATAAATTTAACCAAGGAGTTGAAAGACCTATAAACTAAAATCTATAAGACAATGATGAAAGAAAGTCACAAATGTAAAGTTATTCCATGCTCATGAATTGGAAGAATCAATATTGTTAAAATGTCCATACTACCCAAAGCAATCTATAGGTTCAATGCAATCTGTATCAAAATTCCAATGGCATTTTTCACAGAAATAGAACAAACATTCCTAAAATGTGTATTGAAACATAAAAGACCCCAAACAGCCAAAGCAATCTTGGGAAAGAAGTACAAAGCTGGAGGCATCACACTTCCTGATTTTAAATTATAATACAAGATATAGTAATCAAAACAGTACGGTACTGGCAAAGAACAGACATATAGATCAATGGAACAGAGTGCCCAGAAATAAACCTACACATATACAGTCAATTAATTTATGACAAAGGAGTCAAGAATACACAATGGGGAAAGGACAGTTTCTTCAATAAATGGTGTTGGAAAAATTGGGAGACACATGCAAAAGAATGAAACTGGACAAGTCTGGAGCTAAAAAAAAAAAAAAAAAAAAGAATGAATGAAACTGGGCCCCTATATTAAACCATATACAAAAATCAGCTCTAAATGGATTAAAGACTTGAATGTAAGACCTGAAACCATAAAACTCCTAGAAGGAAACATGGGGGGGAGGGTAAGCTCCTTGACATTGGTCTTGGCAGCGATTTTTTGATTTGACACCAAAAGCAAAGGCAACAAAAGCAAAAATAAACAAATGGGACTACATCAAACTAAAAGGCTTCTGCACAGTAAAGGAAACCATTAATGAAATGAACAGGCAACCTAAAAAATGGGAGAAAATGTTTGCAAATCATATATTGGATAAGGAGTTAATAACCAAAATATATAAACAACTCATATAACTCAACAGCAAGAAAACAAACAATTCAATTAAAAAATGGGCAGAGGACTAAATACAGGCATACCCTGGAGATATTTTGCATTTGGTTACAGACCACTGCAATAAAGTGAATATTACAATAAAGGAAGTCACACGAATTTTTTGGTTTCCCAGTGCATATAAAAGTTACGTTTACAATATATTTAGTATATGAAGTGTGTAATAGCATTATGTCTAAAAAAATACATACCTTAATTAAAAATACTTTATTGCTAAAAAATGTCAAAAATCATAGATCACCATAACAAATATAATAATAATGAAAAAGTCTGAAAATTGTGAGAACTTCTAAAATGTGACACAGAGATAGGAAGTGAGCAAATGCTATTGGAAAAATGGTGCTGAAAGACTTGCTCAATGCAGGGTTGCCACAAACCTTCAATTTGCAAGAAAACGCAATATCTGCGAAGTGCAATAAATCGAAGTGCAATAAAATGAGGTATGCCTATAGGCTGTTATCCTAAGAAGACATACAAATGGCCAACAGGTACATGTAAAGGTGATCAATATCACTAATTATCAGGGGAGCACAAATCAAAAACAATGATAGTGCTTGCTCTGACAGCACATATACTAAAATTGGAAAAATACAGGGGCTTCCCCAGTGGTGCAGTGGTTAAGAATCTGCCTGCCAGTGCAGGGGACAGGGGTTCGATCCCTAGTCCGGGAAGATCCCACATGCCGCAGAGCAACTAAGCCCGTGTGCCACAACTACTGAGCTTGCGTTCTAAAGCCCGTGAGCCACAACTACTGAGCCTGCGTGCTGCAACTACTGAAGCCCGCGTGCCTAGAGCCTGTGCTCCACAACAAAAGAAGCCACTGCAACGAGACGCCTGCACACCGCAATGAAGAGTAGCCCCTGCTCGCCGCAACTAGAGAAAGCCCATGTGCAGCAACGAAGACCCAACACAGCCAAAAAAAAAAAAAGAAAAAGAAAATTGGAACAATACAGAAAATATTAGCATGGCCCCTACACAAGGATGACACACAATTCGTGAAGCATTCCATATTTTTTCAGTATCCTGTAATAAGCCATAATGGAAAAGAATATGAAAAAGAATAAATGTGTGTGTGTGTATAACTGAATCACTTTACTATACAACAGAAACTAACACAGCACTGTAAATCAACTATACTACAATAAAAAATTAAAAACAAAAACAAAACACAATGATATATCACACCTGTTAGAATGGCTATCATCAAAAAGATAAGAGATAACAAGTGTTCTTAAGGATGTGGAGAAAAGGGAACCCTGGTGTATTGTTGGTGGGAACGGAAATTGGTGCAGCCACTATGGAGAATGGGATGGTGGTTGCTCAAAAATTTTTAAATAGAACTACCATATGACCCAGCAATCCCACTTCTGGGTATATATCCAAAGGACTATCTTGAAGAGACATCTGCACTATGTTCACAGCAGCATTACTTACAATAGCCAGGATATAGAAACAACCTATAAGTCCATCAACAGATGAAGGAATTAAGATGTGGTAAACATATACAATGAAATATTATTCAGCCATGAGAAAGAAGGAAATCTTGCCATTTGTGACATGGATGGACCTTGAGGGCATTATGCTAAGTGAAATAAGTCAGACAGAAAAAGACAAATAGTGTATGATATCATTTATATGTGCAATCTAAAAAAGCTAAATTCATAGAAACAGAAACCAGAATCCTGGTTATCAGAGGCTGGGGAGGTGGGGGAAATGGGGAGATGTTGGCCAAAGAGTACAAACTTCCATTTATAAAATGAATAAGTTCTGGGGATCCAATGTATAGCATCATGATTACAGTTCATAATACTGCATTACTTGAAAGTTGCTAAGAAAGTAAATCTTAAATGTTCTCACCACAAAAAAGAAATGGAAATTATGTGATGAAGATGTTATCTAGTGCTATGGTGGTAATCGTTTTGCAATATATAAGTGCATCAAATAAACATGTTGTACACCTTAAACTTACACAGTGTTATATGTTAATTATATCTCAATAAAGCTGGGGGAAAAAAGAGTTCAAAGTAAGGGAGCTAGAAAGAAAATTTTATATAAATATATATATGAAATCAACATCTTTCTTATATACCTATAATTGTTTAGAAGATATAGAGAAATTAAAGCATTCCATTCACAATAATAAAATAAGCATACATATTGTTAAAGGTATTCCTAGGCCATAACTAGGAATAACATTAATATTAACATGACAAATTTATATTAAAACATTATAAAACTTCACTGTGGCAGCCATGTAAATGTACTACTCCGATATCCAAGTGAGAACCTGATGCAAGGCATGCAGTGAGCTGATAAACTCCAGCTGCAGCCTCTTTGGGCTGTGCTGACCTAATCAAGAAGTCACACTTTCCCTGGGCAGCTCCTAGCCAACGACTGAGCAAAGCAGAGTACTCGGGCCTGACCACTTTTGCCCAACCCTCGACTCCTCTGCAGGCAATCTTTGACAGAGCTTCACATTGGGTTGGCTAAGACTTTCTTAATCTATTTCTACCCAATCCTCCTCCTTTCCTTTTCTCCTTTCACAGACCTAAGCTACAATGTGGTCTGATGTAGCTACCTACTCCTGCTCGCCCTCCCCTCTTTCATAAATGCTCCCCCACAAAATTTCTTGTACTTCTAACTCCATTTTGATGGCTGCTTACTGATATTGGAAGTTGTCTAAGAAAGCAGACAGTGAGATGGGATTTGGGCATGGGATCAGTCATCACCCACCTCTGAATTACCATGTCAGCAATGCTTTAGTGATATCCCAAGGTTCTAACAGTGTTTTCACTATCATTGCTTTTCTACAGATTCTGTTGATTCAAAGAGGCTACAGCACCTCTGACCTCAACTTACCTTTTATGAGGGTGGTATGTGACTGTAGCAGCTCCATTATGAATCCTATTTTTAGGCGGGGAATTATAGGACTACTCTTCCTCTACCCTATTGACCTAGGGACACAGAAGCCTAACTCTTAGTTCAGCCAATCCCAAATAAGGGAGAAGGAGGCTCTCATAGCCAACCAGAGTTATTTTTAGCTTAAAATAGAAGACTCTCCATGATCTGGCCTTTGCGTCTTTATCCGTGTCTCCTATTACTTCATCAATAAGTATTCTTTCACTTCAGCCATCCAAATTCTTGTAATTTCCTAAATGGGTCATGGTATCTCAGGCCTTAACTGTTTCTTAAACATATTGATCCCTTGACTTGGCATAAACCCATTCCTCCAATTCTTCATTTAAAGAACTCCTTTTGGCCTTAAAATACTCTTATTTAGAACACTTCTCTGATTCCTAATTCTTATTTACATGCAATTCCTCTATACTACTATGTCTCTTGTGTATCTTCATACTGTGATCATTAATTCACAGAGCAGTCTTACAGCTCAACTGCAAGCTCCCGGACGGCAGTGGGCCATGTCTTTTTGGGCAATGCATGACACATAACCAGAGGCGTTCATTTATTTTCATAATAAAGGACTCTTGGCCATGAACATGGTCAACATTCTACTTTAAACTGTTCTTCAGAATGATTTTGCTTTTTCCTAAGATTTACTAGTTTTCGATAAGCTCTTTTCAATTTAGCTGATCTTTCCTGTCTTTTGGAGCACTCAACATCTATTACTTCTAAGATGCCTCGTGAAGCAACTTGTTAGTTGATTCTTCTCTAATTAAGCCAGGTGATACCACTGTTGTTTCTAACCCGTCAAATTAGAGTGAGTGAATATCCAGCTTTTTCCAATTAACCAACAAAAACTCTGAGTAAATGTCTTGAAAACCTAAGATTATCTTTAACAGCTCTGTTGAGATATAATTTACATACCTTTCACCTGTTTAAAGTGTACAGTTAAAAGTTTTTAGAATATTCCCAGAGTTGTACAAGCATCACAACAATACCTTACTCCTTTTTATTGCCAAATAATATTCCATTGTATGGATATACCACATTTATTTATCTATTCATCAGTGATAGATATTTGGATTGTTTCCACCTTTTGACTACTATGAATATTGCTGCTATGAACATTTGTGTACAAGTTTTTGTATGAAAAATATGTCTTTTAAAGAACCCAGACATTTATACCATGATCAATGTGTAGTAAATTAAAGAAGACAGATTCCTTCACAAAGTGGTTTTAAAGAAGCCCCAAACCTCCAATCATTCTCAAACTGCCTACTTTATTACTCTGAGAAGTCATATTAAGAAAGGAAGTAAGCAGAGGGGGAGAAGATAATTGAATACATAAGACAGGTACTTAGAAAGTAAAAAGAACTCCTATAAATCAATATGAAAAAAATAGAAAATGGGCAAAAGACTTGAAAAGGCACTCGACAAAAGAGGAAATCCAAATTGGCAATGAACATATAAAAAGGTGTTAACTTCATTAGCCATCAGGGAAATGCAAATTAAAAGCACAATACCACTACACACCCACCAGCAAGGCTAGATGAAAAAGAAAACAGAAGTGTTGATGGAGACGTGGAACAACTAGACACTCAAACACTGCTGGTATGGACGTAAATTGGTACAACCATTTTGGAAAGCTGACTGGCAATATCTGCGAAAGTAGAATATATGCATACCCTTTGACCTACCAATTCCACTCCTAGGTTTATGCTCAAGAGAAAGCAGGCATTTATGTTCACCAAAAGATATGTAAGAGAATGAAGA
Organism: Eschrichtius robustus; assembly: GCF_028021215.1. Classification (NCBI taxonomy): domain Eukaryota; kingdom Metazoa; phylum Chordata; class Mammalia; order Artiodactyla; family Eschrichtiidae; genus Eschrichtius; species Eschrichtius robustus. The sequence goes on from NC_090825.1 coordinate 42,802,493, forward strand.
GTGCTACAATAAACATAATGGTCGAAAATTGGAGACTACTCAAACATCCCTTAATAGGAAAAAGATAAATTGTGGTATAGTTATAAAATGAAATACTAATGAGAATGAACAAACTACAAATGCACACAACAATATGGCTCAATATCACAATATAATGTTGACTGGAAGAAGCCAGACACAAAAGAATACATACTGTATATTCCAATTATAGTCAGTCAAAAAACAGACAAAATTAATCTTTGGGGTTAGAAGTTAGAACAGGTGGTTATCTCTGCAGGGAGACAGCGATTGGTAGGGAGAATGAGAGGGACTTCTGGGGTGCTAGTAATTTCTGGTTTTGATCTGGGTGCTGGTTATCTGGTTTGTTCAGTTTGTGAAAATTTTGTGAGACTTTACTTTCTGAAAATACCTTTGTTGTACTCTAACAGTTGAATGAGAGTATGGTGGGATTTAGAATTTTAAGTTAAAATAATTTATTCTGAGACCTTTGATGACACTTCTATTGCCTTCTAACTTTCAGAGTTGTTGTTAAAATGTCTGATACTATTCTGATTCCAGACCTTTTGTACAGACTTGTTCTTTGTCCCTGAAAGCCCTTCTCTTTATCCCTGGTGTTGTAAAATTTCATAATGATGAGTTTTGGTGTGGGTCTTATTCACAATGCTGGGTATTTTGGGCCCTTACATCTAGAAACACATGCTCTTCAGTTCTGGGGAAATTTCTTAAATTATTTCTTTGATAACTTCCTCACCTTCATTTCCTTTCTTCTCTATGAAACTATTTTTAGCTGGATATTGGGCCACCTGAATTAATTATCTATTTTCTCATCTTTTCTGTCCTATTTATTTTTTTCCTTCCTCCCTCCCTCTCTTCCTCCTTCCCCCCCTCACTTCCTCCCTCCCTCCCTCCTTCTCTCCCTCCCTTCCTTCCTTCTTTCTAACCATCCATCCATCTGTCCATCCATCCACCCATCCATAATTTCTAGTCTTTTGGGGAAGTTAGCTTTATCTTCCAAATTTTCTTTGAATTCTTAATTTCTATTACATATTTTATTTCTAAGATCAACTCCCCATTTTTCCTTCCTTGCTTGGCATCCAAATATTGTTTCATGGATATCACTGTCTTTTGTTACTTTGAGGATGTAATTTTTTGGAATTTTGCTTTTGTTCCTTCTTATTATTTTTCCCTTTAAATTCCTTTTTTATCTTTCTTTTTTTAAAAAATATTTATTTATTTATTTGCTTGTGCCAGGTCTTAGTTGCAGCAGGCAGGCTCCTTAGTTGTGGCATGTGAACTCTAGGTTGCGGCATGCATGCGGGATCTAGTTTCCTGACCAGGGATAGAACCCGGAACCCCTGCATTGGGAGCATGGAGTCTTAACCACTGCACCACCAGGGAGGTCCTCTTTTTTATCTTTCTTGTTTTATTTTTATGTAAGAGGTTTTCCACAAATATCTAGTGCTCTTTGTATGTTTGTTTATATTTAAAAGTGAAGCACTAAAAAAATGCATACTTAGTGGACATCTAAATGGTCTGATACAAGCAAGGTACCTGCCATTTCTTTGGTAGAACCCGAATATCTGAGACTCTAGGTCTTTCCTCTTGGGCTTATCAGTTTCTCCTGAGAAGAATCCTCTATTATCCTATGCTATCAGCATTCTGGGAACCAAGGAATAAAGAAAAGAGAATTGGAGGGGTAGATGGTGGGGTATGGCCTCATCATTCAGCATATATGCTTTCACTTAACCTGTTTTAAGACTAGAGGCTTATTCCTACCCTTTTGCTGTATTTGGCAAACCCGAGTCCAGAGAGTGTCTGATTTAGTTTCTTCCATCTCTTGCTAGGTTGAAGAGGGAAGGGGGATGGATTATAGCTAATTATTCCTGATATAAACCTTCAGGGAATTCTCCCATTTTAAGCCCTTCTCCTTACCCTTGCTTTCAGAGTTAACCAATTTTCTCCAAACACTCAGGCTTTCAAGAATTGTGTAGTTCAAACTGGCCTCCTCTCTACAGGTACTTACATTTCAGCTTTCTCTGCTTTGCTGTCAGTTACCAACCATGTATCAGTTTTCGAGCTTCTAAAAATCTGTTGCTCTCTCTCATTTGCTATTGTCTCTTCTATAGAGTCTCTTTGTGTTTGTTTTTTACATTTATTTTTTTAATGTAAATGTTTTAATGGGATTTAAAAAGGAGTGGATATAAACACATTTACTCTTAATAATTATTTATTGAGCACTCATTATATGCCAGAAGTATTATAGGCCTTGGAGACACAACAGTAATAGAGAAGTATAAAAAACAAAAAAAACCATTTCTTTTCTCAGAGAGCTAACATTCTAGTTAAGGGAGACAGATACACAGGTAAAAAAAATAATACAGGTATTTCTTACCATCTGAACTTTCACTACTCGAATTCAAGAACCAAACAGATTCGGAAACAGTTCTAGGTAAGTCTCTTGTTATCTTAACGTCTGCTACTATTTATCTGAAACTCAGGAGCTAAGTTGATTAGAATAACAGATACGCCTCAATATTCCAACTAGTCAGAATCAAGAACTTAATAGATTTAGATGACCAGGGATATCTGCATATAAGATTTGGTAGTGATGAGGGCTCTAAAGAAAATAAGGAACAAGAAGGAGGTGTGAGAATGGGCAGGAAGTCAGGGAAGACCTCTCTAACAATACCAACTATGTAGATACCTGAGAAAAAGACAACAACATTTCATGTACAGGGAATCCTAAGTGCAAAGATTCTGAGCTAGGAGTGTGCTTGGCATTTTTGTGGAACAGCAAGGAAGACAGTGTGGCTGGAGTGGACTGAATGAGTGGGAAAGTAATAGGGGATGAAATAAAAGAGGAAGCCAGGAGTCAGATCATATAGGGCCTATGGACTGTGACAAAGACTTGCCTTTATTCTGAATGAGTTGGGAAACCATTAGAGGCTTTTGAAGGTTGTGTTTCAAAAACACCACTCCATCTGCTAGGTGTAGAACAGATCACGGAGAAGGAGACAAAGTGGAAACAGTGAGACTAGTTATGAAGCTACTGCAATAATCTGGCTGAGAGATTAGAAGCTTAACATAATTCTTTTTGGTGGAAATGGTAAGAAGTAGTCAGATTCTCAATTTATTTTACAAGTAGAAAATAGATTGTGCAGATATGGGGGGTGGAAAGGAAGAACAGTCAAGTATGACTCCAAAGAGTTTGGCCTGATCAAGTGGTAAATTGGTGCTACCATTTTCTGAGAATGAGAAGCCTGGGAGAAGAGCAGGTTAAGCAGGCTGTTGGGAGGGGGTGAATGAGGAAGAAAACAAGTATTTGATTTGTGTAAATTAAGTATACAAAATGGACATCCAAGTGGAGATGTAGAAGGGGCAGGTAGATATATGAGTATGGATTTCAGTGGAGAGATCTGGGCCAGAGATAAAAAAAATTGGGACTAGTCACCATATAGCGTGGTGGCTAGATGACATTATTTAGGGAATAAAGGTAGAGAGAAGAGGGGTTTGTGTACTAAACCCTGGATGACTCTATCATTTAGAGGTCAGAGATATGAGAAGGAACAGTTATGTAGAAGAATCAAGAGAGAATAGGGTTTTAGAAGTTAAATAAAGAAAGTATTTTAAGATGGAAGGAGTGAACAAATGTGCCCCATGCTGCTGACAGGTTGAGTAAGAAGAGGTGTGAGATTTGGTCATTGAGTTTGGAAGGATGCAGTCATTGGTCATCAGTCAGTGGAGTGATTGGAGCAAAAGTCTAACAGAAGTGAGTTCAAGGCAAAATGGAAGGAGAAGTGGAGACAGTGAGCACAGACAACTCTTACAAAGGTTTTTCTTTAAAGGGAAACAATAGCTAGAGGGGAATGCGGGGTCATATGAGTTTTTGTTTTTAGATTGGGACATAGGTTTGTATACTGGAAGGAATAGTTCAGTAGGAAAAATCTGATGATACATGATTAAAAAAGAAAGAATAACTGCAAAAGTGAAGTCCCTGAGGAGGCAGGAAAGGATAGGATGAAATACATGAGTAGGTTTTTCTCATTATTTTTCCAGTTACCTGGGAAGAAGGGTGATGGGATTTACCGAACTGAAAAATAACTTTTTAGAAACAAGAGTACATAAAGATTCAATTAGAACTAGAAGTTTATGAGAATTCTTCATCAGGATGGTAAAGATTCACACCCTCCAATTCTCTGATTTTTAATTAGCCTTTACTGAAAAAGATTTATGATATATTTTCTTTCTTAAGAAATTCTTCAATCACAATAAAGTAATTTCAGGACCACAGGTATTTACATGAACCTCTTTTAGTCCTCATGATTCTCCCCTCATATCATTTAGAAATGAAGTAAAGTGAAATAAATGGCTTGATATCTATTTAGGTATATTCCCTTTTCCATCTTTTAAATAACTATTTGTACTCTCCATTTCTCCCATATTTATCTCTAATGTCTTATCATTAGCAGAAATGTTCATCACTAAGCCTCAATATAAATCAATATGGATCTACTTTTAGAAAATAATATCCTAGACTATTTTTATTAATCAATGGAAGAACTAGTTTAAAGTTGCTATTTTCATCACTGTCCAATTCTAAATACAATCTGTGAGAGAAGATGCTTTGCAAGCCCCAGTACTTCCTTTATCCTGAATTTACACTGACTTTTTAGTCTTTGTGGGCTTCTAATAGATATTAAAAAAATCAAAGCTGATGCAGCCAGATGATCTGAAAACAAGTAACCATGGTAACATAAATAATACCTTCCAATGACCACCAACTCAGCACACCTGGAAAACTCAGGAATGTTGTAACAAAAGAAACAAAAGGGGTGGTAGACAACTATATTTGCAGGCTTTAGAGACTAACACCAGAAACTGAATAGAGATTTGAATTCTAGACTGCCAGAATCAACAGTTGAAGATTGGAAAGAAAGCAGTCTTTCTAAACCAACAACAGAATTTTGTACTACGTTCCCCTTATTATTAGTTTTTAAGATACGAGCGTAATAGTTACTTCCATTTTTTAGTCTGTCTCCTCATTTAGCATTATCCATTCATTGCTTCATGGTGCTTCTATCATGTCCAAAATCCTCTAAATTTGGGTGAAACTTAAGAAATTGCCAAGTTATAGCCATGGGGAAAAAATTTGGGTGAAACTTAAGAAATTGCCAAGTTAAACTTAAGAAATTGCCAAGTTAAACTTAAGAAATTGCCAAGTTAAACTTAAGAAATTGCCAAGCCATGGGGAAAAAAAAAAAGGTGGGAAAGAATACTTAATAATCACCACCCTAATTAGCCTGAAAAACAGCAATATTAAAAGAAAAAAACCCATAAGGGGAACAATGATGTTAATTACCAGTATTATTCACATATATTTATCACTGACTGTGTTCTAAGTCTCTGAAATTCTAGGGGTATGTTTCCTCAGAGAAAGTGTAGAGAATGAGTTCTTGATTTTTCAATTGCATTGTGACTTTAACTCCCAAGCAGAAATGACAAAGGGTACTGGTTAGCCCTAACTGCAAGAAAACCACAGTAATTTCAACTGTACTCCTGTTTTTAGCTTAACAGCATTAATAAAAGTGTTCATCATAAAATCTACCAATACTTGTTTTATAGTAACAATAGTTAACTGAAGATCACATTATTGTAATTTATTAATTCTTTACTTGGGACAAATAGCTCACCTGGGACAAAAAATTCTGTTGGCATAAACCAATGAAACTCCAAATGAAATCCCAAGCGAATAGCCTTCAAGGTGACAAGAAAAATCAAGTAGAGAACAGACACTGTGCCTGTAAGGAAAAATTCAGAAACCATTTATCAAGTTTGTTTTACAGACTATTTCAAAATCAAGTTTTGTTTCTACATTCTCAGCATAGTTTGGAAAATTATTACCTTTGTTGTTTATGCCCACTAAAACCCAGGTAAGATCTAAAGAACAGAAACAAGCTATGTGAGATATCAAAAAACAAAGCAAAAAACTATGTAGTAGGCCTAAGAACTTAGGAGCTGAGTTTAGTGGAAGATACATGCAGAGAGTCCATTATAAAATTGTAAGGTTACATAGGAGAGAAAAAACAACCTGAAACTGACTCTTATTCTTTGTATTGAAAGTATTAGAGGGGAATTCCCTGGCGGTCCAGTGGTTAGGACTTCTCGCTTTCACTGCTGAGAGCCAGGTTCAATTGCTGGTCGGGGAACTTCAAGATCCTGCAAGCTGTGTGGCATGGCCAAAAAATAAAGAAATAAATAAAAAATTTAAAAATGAAAAGGAACGGGTAAAATTAACTTTAAAAAAAAGTATTAGAGACAGTCAATAAGTTGGAAAAGTCTGTCAAAATATTTAGTGTAAGAAAAAGTGAAGAAAGAAAAGTAGTAAATGTGAATCATAAACTTATTTGAGAAAGGCAATAAGCCACCTAATCCATGAACAATCTGATCTACTATCTAGATGAAGTTTTGATTGAGCAGTACTACTTGCTAGATGGAAAGATTCCAGATTCCATTCACTGTGTAAAGTAAATGCCCACTTTATGCAGGGTAAAGTGGGCATTCAGAATTTCCGGATTTTTTAGTAGTCTAGATGTTAGAGGATTTAAGGAATTAAGTCCAGTCATTATGGAGTAGAGTCAAGAAATCCAGAAAGGTTTCTAGAGGAATTAGATTCTAATTTCTCTAAAGAAGCTATATGCAGTTTTAAAAGGGAAAGTACCAAGGAAAAGGGCAAAAGAAAAATATCCTTAAGGAGGTAGAGAATAACTAACCTGGTTAGAAGCCTAGTGATTGTTTTGCCCAACTGAGCAAATTCTTCTATAAGTTTACATGCTAACTTTTAAAGATCTGTTCCATGGGAAAGTAGGCAAGCAAATCAGGAAACCACAAATGAGCTATATAAGCTCTTACTGTGGGTTTGGAGGTTAGCTGATTCAGAAAGGATGAATACAAGAGGCTAAAGCTTATATAACCACAACTCTTCATTTTCTGTGTGTGTCTGTGGTAGTCAGTCTTACACTGAATCCTGTTGTGAGGCAGAGGTATAGAGAAATATCCTTACCTCCTCCTTTGGTCTTCTGAAAACCCAAAGCCACCTCCTTGATGTGATGAGTAATCTAATTATTTCATACTCCAGGCCGCCTACCAAGAGGTCAGAACTATAGGGAGGAGGTGAAATCCTATTATCTATTTAGGTTATCAATTCTTTATGAATGATATCCTTGTCCTTAGTTAACCAGATCTGAGCTTTCATAGGGGTTCCTTTTCTAAAACAGGTCTCACAAAAAGAAGTCTGTTTCTTTAAGGAGGCAATAGTGTTCTAAGAAAGAAAAAGCACAGAGGAAGAGAGCAGAAGCAGAATAAACCTTAGGAGCTTCAGCTAGAGAACAATATCCCAGGCTGAAAGTCAAGTGATAATTTTGTGCTATACTCTTAAATAGATACTGTAGGAAAAAAATATTCCATAACCTCCCTTAGTAAGTTATAATATTTCCAACCCTTAGACTTGAGAATTCCTAAAACATCCACTTTGGATCTCTCCTGCTGAAATCGTAGTCTACTTCCTCTAGCTGTTCTCTTAGAGGGAATGAGGGATAGTTGTTCAGTAAGGATAGAATGGAAACCCCAGCAACTCATCCTTTTTTTTCTTTATTTTAATTTGGTTGAACCGGGTCTTAGCTGTGGGAGTTGGGCTCCTTAGCTGTGCCTTGAGGGCTCCTTAGTTGCAGCAGGCGGGCTACTTAGTTGTGGCATGCAAACTCTCAGTTGCAGCATGCATGTGGGATCTAGTTCCCTGACCAGGGATCAAACCCAGGCCCCCTGCATTGGCAGCGCGGAGTCTTATCCACTGTGCCACCAGGTAAGTCCTTTTTTTTTTTTTTAATGCACCCAGCAACTCATCTTAAAAAGGGACTTGGACTTGAAATGATCATCTATATTTTTCTTTTTTTTTTAAAAGATTTTTTTTGATGTGGACCATTTTTAAAGTCTTTATTGAATTTGTTACAATACTGCTTCTGTTTTGTGTTTTGGTTTTTTGGCTGCGAGGCATGTGGGATCTTAGCTCCCCCACCAGGGACTGAACCTGCTCCCCCTGCACAGGAAGGTGAATTCTTAACCACTGGACTGCCAGGAAAGAGCCCATCTATATTTTTCTCTCTTCCAAACTCCATTAAGAAAACCAAAAAGCAGGGTAACATATGCATGAACAAATTAAACATAGATGAACAGGCCTGGAAGGTAACTATTGATATTTCCCCAGTCAGACCATATTTCCACAGAATCCAGCATGTATTCTACTACACAGAGGCTCTATAACACAGTGCCTTGGCTTACCTAGGATATTAAATTTTGAAAAAAATGAAGGAGATTTGAAATTAAGCAGTGGCAGGAGGAGCCCTATGAGGTAAAAGGGCACTGTCTTGGACTTATTCCACCACTTTTCAAACTGCTGGAGTCCCGAGTCATTGGTGTAGAAAATCATAGAGCCATTGTCAGGATGGTCACCACTCCCGGCACTTGGACAAATCACTGCAATAGGGAAGCAACAGATTAGAGAAGGCAACAAAGAACAGAAAATGACTACCCCCAAGACTGACACTTGTTCTGCCAACCTCAATTTTTACCATGAATGCTAAGTTTCTTTTTTCTGGAAAAAAATAGAGGGTTATATTTAGATATATCATGAATCTTTTTTATTTATTTTTATTATTTATTTTTATTGAAGTATAGTTGATTTACAGTGTTGTGTTAGTTTCAGGTATACAACAATGTGATTCAGTTATTTATGTATTTATATATTCTTTTTCAGATTCTTCTCCACAATAGGTTATTACAAGATACTGAATACAGTTCCCTGTGCTATACAGTATGTCCTTGTTATCTATTTTATATATAGTTATATTAGAAACCTTTTACCTATAAATAATTAAAGGTAGGAGAATGTTAGAAAACTTTGAGGTATAGCCTTAATTTCTACTGGAAATTATAAAATTATCCTACCAGATATCCTTTGGTCCCATTGCTAGAGAGAAAATACTGGGTTGGATGATATTTGATCCTATTTATATAATAATATAAGAAATATCATACAGGTAATTGTTCACTGTGTTAATAACCCACACAAAGGCCAAAGAACAGGTTTCTTCTAACAATAAACAAAATCTCTGGGTTTGGAATAAAAAGTGGACACCACCAAAACATCTGCCACGGTATTGCCAAAATCTAATTATTGCTTATAGCTTAAGAATCTTGAATTCCAGCAATCCAGAGTAATTGTCCTGGATGTTTATCACACCTTATAGCAGCTTAAGAGCCCAGATGATATCCAGAGAACTGGGAAGCGAGTAAAACGTATTTTTCCTAACACTGATCTTCTGTTAGCAGAGAGAATACAAATCATTCTCACTGTGTTTCTAGTTTCATAATAGTACTTTTTCTAATAATCAGCTCTTTGTAAAGAATGTTTAATGCTAGTGAAAAATGCTGACAAACAATTTTATTCTCTATCCGTTATTTCGCATACCACAAAGCCAAAAATTTTCTTTCACCTTCTTTCTTAGCACTTTAACATGCACATTTTTCTTCTATGCTCTGGAGAGAAGTAAATTAACTTGAATTTTTCTTGTGCTAATAATTACAGTGGTAAAGGGCACAGGCTGTGGAAGTATATTGACTGAATAAAGAATCTCGACCCTGTCACTTAATAGTTATGTAACCTTGGGCAAATCACTAACTTCTCTGTTACCTTGGTTTCTGCACAGAAAATGAGAGAAAAGATCTACCTTATGGAGTTGCTGTAAAATATTTAGAACAATGCCTGCACACAGTAAGTATCCAATAAATGTCAGCTGTAATTTTTAATATTAACTGAGATGGATTGTTTCATACTCTATTTAATACACTGTTCAAAATAAACCAAAGAATCAAGAAGTGCTACTATCAACATATCACTATGCAAAGTAAACTGACTTTGCTGATGGTGCTCTCCAAATTATCACTGTAATTGTGATATTTATGGACTCAACAATGAACTCTCTAGTGAAGAAATCCTATTAGATATTAATGAACTAGTTTTATCAATTGATATCAGAATAGCTATAGTAAAATGAATTTCTCTTTTAAGACAGGTATGTTACTTGGTCTTCTGAAAATTCTGAGGTAAGGAACAGGGTGCAAGAGATATATGTTTAAATTATAAAATACTTCAGTAAAATACTTTAGTATAATTATTGAAAAGTGTGTATGTGTGTGTTCACAGAAATAAAAGCTGATACTTCACTCATTTTCTAGTGTTAACATGACAGGTTAATCAGTTTAATCAAGGGGTAAAATAAGACACTGAATAGAAAACATGGGAATGTACACTTTATGAGAGGAGAAACTCTTGTCTGTCCATTATATCCCAGAGCCTAGAACAGTTCCTCACAGGTAACAGGCTTAATAAATATGCATTGAATGAATTGTCCTCTTAGTGATCAATGTGTACCTCCATCAAAATGCTATGAATTCAGTATCTTTGAAACTTAAACACATAAAAGCTTTAGGTGATGTTAGTTACACTGTTAACCAGGTTATGTTAGCTTTTCTATTCACTTTTCCTATGATTGCCATATTGGATAAACCCATAGGCCACAAACGTTTATTTTTAATAAATTAATTAAAAGAAATTTTCTAAGAAATGAAGGGTTTTTTTTTGACAAATCTTTAATTTATTTTTCTGTATTTACTAACCTTGGTTCATTATTAGGAAATTTAGGGCACAGATTTGTATATCTTAAATATTACTAACTAAAACAATAAATGTCTAAAACTAAGTTAACAAACTGAGAACTATGGTTCTAGACTTCCAAAACAATTAGCAGTGATATAGGTTCTTCAAAATATGTATTGATCATAGGCAAATATGGATACTATAGATGTGAGCTGTAACTGTGAATTGAATAATATGAACTAAATGTTGTTTAGCTCACATTAACACAAAATTTTGTGGAGTTTTTCTTTTTTTTTTTTTTTCAACATACTGACTGCCAACAATTTAATAGTGGCTTACTTAACATAATGATTTTATGCTGGTCATTTACCTAAAATAAAGTTATAGGTTCTACCTTAAATCATTTTTGAAGCGAGGTGACGAATAAAGAAACAAGCCAAACTTTCAATTCCAAACTACTTACCAGGGTTGCTATCGTTGGTACTCAGTATAGCATCTGTGTCATTAATGTGATGAATAAAGTCTAAAAATTAAGGGGAAAATATAGTTTAATACTGAATGAAAGATGCTAAATCAATCACCCTCTAAAGTCTTTTACCTATAAAAATCTTTTAAGATCTACTGTGTGGTAATATTACCTAGTACACCGAACAAAGGCTACTTCACTGTTAACATAGCTTTACCTTCTTCAGCTTTCTCTACTTACGGGAAAAATGTCATTGGTGTCTCAGTCCCACTGTGTTTTACATGATTGAAGATTTTTTTTAAAAACTACCCACAAGGCTGAATTTAGTTAAAAGCCCTGGAATAAAGACAGTGTGCACAATTTTTTTTACATATACGGACACTAATTTATATAAGTATAGTTACATCTTATATAATAAAGTTCTAAAGTCTGCAAAAGGGGTAAAGCCAGTACTCATAACAGCTGAGCTTATCTGGAAAATCACGTAAAGTTTTTACAAAGTATAGGACGTGCTATTATAAACTGAAGGCTATATAGTAATTATTGCTCACAAGCACCATTAAGTAATACTAAAAGAAGTAGCAAAACAAAAAGCTAATGCAGATACCTGAGCATTCATGTCATTCTACAGTGAATGAGAGAATGGGTGAAGAATATGTTTTTACTTGCCTGAGGGAATGTACTTCATTCTGTTTGATGTTAACCTTTTATAACCTTAGTAAGCATTAATAAAAGTAATGTAAAACTTAAAAATAGGATGGTAAAAAATGTTGGATTAAATTTTAAGGTCATAAAGTAAGTTAAATATGTGAATTATTCATCTCCATTGTACGCCTCTCAAGATAGAATGAAAGAAGTAGTCTAGTGCTCTAGGTTTTTACAGTTATCTCCAGGGCTTACTACTGATTTAAGATCGGAAGTTATGAATCTTTAAGGAATTCCTGGTGCCAAAGACTTACATAACGCTAGTAAAACCTTGATACCAAGTATACTGGGTTGAATAGTATTCTCCCCAAATCCATGTCCACCAGGAAACTTAGAATGTGACCATATTTGGAAACAGACTCTATGTAGAGATAATCAAGTTAACATTAGGTTATACTGGATTAGGATAGGCCCTAAATTAAGTGACTGGTGTCTTTAATAAGAACAGGAAATTGTGGACACAGAGACACTGAGGGGAGATGGCCATGTGAAGGCAGAAGCCGAAATTGGAATGATACAGCTACAACTCAAGGAATACCAAGGACTGCCAGCAGTCGATCATCAGAAACTAGAAAGAGGCAAGGAAGGCTTCTTCCCTAAAGGCTTCAGAGGGAGCAGAGAGCCCTACAGATACTTTGATTTTGGACTTCTAGTCTCCAGGACTGTGGGAGAGAACAAATTTCTCTTGTTTTAAGCCAAACAGTTTATGGTAATTTGTTACAGCAGCCCTAATACATCAAGGCTCAATGAGGACAGTGTGAGAAAGAAAAACTCTAGGCCACTATCTCTTATGAAGAGACACAAAAGTTCTAAATAAAATATTACTCCCACTCCTCCCAAAAGTAAACTGAATCCAGTAAGAAAATTTTAAATATACATCATGACTTACAAACTAATTTAAGTTTGTCCCAGAATATAAGTATGATTTAAATATTATAAAATGTATTCCTTTAATTATCCATATTAACAATTTAAAGGAGAAAATCTTTACAATCATTTCAAGAGATGTAGATTAAGTATTTAATAAAATCCAGCACACATTAATAAAAATGCATAAGAAAACAATAGGCTGGAACATCTCTGAATTACTAAAGGGTACAACCCTTTGATCCTACAACTAATGCAATATGTAATGGTGAAACATTAGAAAGATTTCCTCAGGAACAATATAAGGATGTCTACCAGCACTGCATCCATACAAATTTACAGTTTAAAAAAAGATAAATATATCTATATGTGTATATATGTAAACATATATACATGTGTGCATGTGCCTGTGTGTATATATGTATGTATGTACATATTAAATATAAATGTATGCATACAGATATGAATCATTCAAAAACTAATAACTAGAGGAAGAACTTTTCACTATTCATAGATGACATAACTACCTAAATAGAAAATCGAAAGTGAATCTACAAAATTATAAGCAATAAGAGTTCAACACATTTACTAGATTCAAGATAAATATTAAAAAATTAATTAGGTTCTTTTATTATAATAGCAACAAATAATCTTAATTTTTTATAATTAAAAACTATATCACAAGAAGCAAGAAAAACTACAATTCTGCAGCCTGTGGAAGGAAAACCACATTCACAGAAAGACAGACGAACGAAAAGGCAGAGGACTATGTACCAGATGAAGGAACAAGAAAAACCCTCAGAAAAACAACTAAGTGAAGTGGAGCTAGGCAACCTTCCAGAAAAAGAATTCAGAATAATGATAGTGAAGATGATCCAGGAGCTTGGAAAAAGAATGGAGGCATAGATCGAGAAGATGCAAGAAATGTTTAACAAAGACCTAGAAGAATTGAAGAACAAACACCTAGAAGAATTAAAGAACAAACAGAGATGAACAATACAATAACTGAAATGAAAAATACACTAGAAGGAATCAATAGCAGAATAACTGAGGCAGAAGAATGGATAAGTGGCCTGGAAGACAGAATGGTGGAATTCACTGCCGCGGAAGAGAATAAAGAAAAAAGAATGAAAAGAAATGAAGACAGCCTAAGAAACCTCTGGGACAACATTAAACGCAACAACATTCACATTATAGGGGTCCCAGAAGAAGAAGAAAGAGAGAAAGGACCCAAGAAAATATTTGAAGAGATTACAGTCGAAAACTTCCCTAACATGGGAAAGGAAATAGCCCCCAAGTCCAGGAAGTGCAGAGAGTCCCAGACAGGATAACCCCAAGGAGAAAGACGCCAAGACACATAGTAATCAAATTGACAAAAATTATAGACAAAGAAAAATTATTAAAAGCAACTAGGGAAAAATGACAAATAACATACAAGGGAACTCCCATAACGTTAACAGCTGATTTCTCAGTAGAAACTCTACCAGCTAGAATGGAGTGGCACATTGTATTTAAAGTGATGAAAGGGAAGAACCTACAACCAAGATTACTCTACCCAGCAAGGATCTCATTCAGATTGACAGAGAAATCAAAAGCTTTACAGAAAAGCAGAAGCTGAGATAATTCAGCACCACAAAATCAACTCTCCAACAAATGCTAAAGGAACTTCTCTAAGTGGGAAACATAAGACAAGACAGGGACCTACAAAAACAAACCCAAAACAATCGAGAAAATGGTAATAGGAACATACATATTTGATAATTACTATAAATGTGAATGGATTAAATGCACCAACCGAAAACACAGGCTCGCTGAATGGATACAAAAACAAGACCCATATATATGGTATCTACAGGAGACCCACTTCAGACCTAGGGACACATACAGACTGAAGGTGAGGGGATGCAAAAAGATATTCCATGCAAATGGAAATCAAAAGAAAGCTGGAGTAGCAATACTCATATTAGATAAAATAGACTTTAAAATAAAGAATGTTACAAGAGACAAGGACACTACATAATGATCAAGGGATCAATCCAAGAAGAAGATATAACAATTATAAATATATATGCACCCAACAGAGGAGGACCTCAATACATAAGGCAAATGCTAACTGCTATAAAAGATGAAATCGACAGCAACACAATCATAGTGGGGGACTTCAACACCTCACTAACACCAATGGACAGATCATCCAGACAGAAAAGTAATAAGGAAACACAAGCTTTAAATGACACAATAGGCCAGATAGATTTAATTGACATTTATAGGACATTCCATCCAAAACCAGCAGATTACACTTTCTTCTCAAGTGCACACGGAACATTCTCCTGGATAGATCACATCTTGGGTCACAGATCAAGCCTCAGTAAATTTAAGAAAATTGAAATTATATCAAGCATCTTTTCCGACCACAACGCTGTGAGATTAGAAATAAATTACAGGGAAAAAAACGTAAAAAACACAAACAGGACTTCCCTGGTGGTACAGTGGTTAACAATCCATCTGGCAATGCAGGAGACATGATTTCGAGCCCTGGTCGGGGAAGATCCCATATGCTGTGGAGCAACTAACCCGTGAGCCACAACTACTGAGCCTGCGCTCTAGAGCCCATGAGCCACAACTACTGAGCCTGTGTGCCACAACTACTGAGTCTGCGCTCTAGAGCACATGCTATGCGACGAGAAGCCACCGCAATAAGAAGCCCGCACACCACAACGAAGAGTAGTCCCTGCTCTCCGCAACTAGAGAAAGCCTGCACACAGCAACGAAGACCCAATGCTGCCAAAAATAAATAAAATAAATAAATTAAAAAGAAAAAACACAAACACATGGAGGCTAAACAATACGTTACTAAAAAAACAAGAGATCACTGAAGAAACCAAAGAGAAAATCAAAAAATACCTAGAGACAAATGACAATGAAAACACGATGGCCCAAAACCTATGGGATACAGCAAAAGCAGTTCTAAGAGGGAAGTTTATAGCACTACAATCCTACCTCAAGAAACAAGAAAAATCTCAAATAAACAATCTAACCTTACACCTAAAAGAACTAGAGAAAGAAGAACAAACAAAATCCAAAATCAGTAGAAGAAAAGAAATCATAAAGATCAGAGCAGAAATAAATGAAATAGAAACAAAGAAAACAATAGCAAAGATAAATAAAACTAAAAGCTGATTCTTTGAGAAGATAAACAAAATTGAAAAACCTTTAGCCAGACTCATCAAGAAAAAGAGGGAGAGGACTCAAATCAATAAAATTAGAAATGAAAAGGGAGAAGTTACAAGGGACACCACAGAAATACAAAGCATCATAAGAGACTACTACAAACAAATCTATGCCAATAAAATGGACAACCTGGAAGAAATGGACAAATTCTTAGAAAAGTATAACCTTTCAAGACTGAACCAGGAAGAAATAGAAATATGACAGACCAAGCACAAGTAATGAAATTGGAATTGTGATTAAAAATCTTGCAACAAACAAACAAAACTCCAGGCTTCACAGATGAATTCTATGAAACATTTAGAGAAGAGATAACACCCATCCTTCTCAAACTCTTCCAAAAAACTGCAGAGGAAGAACACTCCCAAACTCATTCTACAAAGCCACCATCATTCTGAGACCAAATCCAGAGAGAGATACTACAAAAAACGAAAATTACAGACCCATATCACTGATGAATATAGATGCAAAAATCCTCAACAAATTACTAGAAAACAGAATCCAACAACACATTAAAAGGATCATGCACCATGATCAAGTGGGATTTATCCCAGGGATGCAAGGATTCTTCAGTATACGCAAATCAATCAATGTGATACACCATATTAACAAATTGAAGAATAAAAACCATATGATCATCTCAACAGATGCAGAAAAAGCTTTTGACAAAATTCAACACCCATTTATGATAAAAACTCTCCAGAAAGTGGGCATAGAGGGAACCTACCTCAACATAATAAAGGCCATATACGACAAACCCACAGCAAACATCATTCTCAATGGTGAAAAACTGAAAGCATTTCCTCTAAGATCAGGAACAAGACAAGGATGTCCACTCTCGCCACTATTATTCAACATAGTTTTGGATGTCCTAGCCATGACAATCAGAGAATAAAAAGAAATAAAAGGAATACCAATTGGAAAAGAAGAAGTAAAACTGTCACTGTTTGCAGATGACATGATACTATACATAGAGAATCCTAAAGATGCCACCAGAAAACCATTAGAGCTAATCAATGAATTTGGTAAAGTTGCAGGATACAAAATTAATGCACAGAAATCTCTTGCAGATAAAGTCAAGAGCGGAGGATTAACCAAGATGGCGGAGTAGAAGGACGTGCTCTCACTCCCTCTTGCGAGAGCACCAGAATCACAACTGGCTGCTGGACAATCATTGACAGGAAGACCCTGGACTTCACCAAGGAGGATACCCCACGTCCAAGGACAGAGGAGAAGCCACAGTGAGACGGTAGGAGGGGCGCAATCAGAGTAAAATCAAATCCCATAACTGCTGGGTAGGTGGCTCACAGACTGGCGAACACTTATACCACAGAAGTCCACCCACTGGAGTGAAGGTTCTGAGCCCCATGTCAGGCTTCCCAACCTGGGGGTCCGGCTACAGGAGGAGGAATTCCTAGAGAATCAGACTTTGAAGCCTAGTGGGAATTGATTGCAGGACTTTGACAGGACTGGGGGAAACAGAGACCCCACTCTTGGAGGGCACACACAAAGTAATGTGTGCATCGGGACCCAGGAGAAGGAGCAGTGACCCTGGGGGAGACTGAACCAGACCTACCTGCTGGTGTTGGGGGGTCTCCTGCAGAGGCGAGTGGTGGCTCTGTTTCACCGTGGGGATAAGGACACTGGCAGCAGAGGTTCTGGGAAGTTCTCCTTGGCGTGAGCCCTCCCAGAGTCTGCTATTAACCCCACCAAAGAGCACGGGTAGGCTCCAGTGTTGGGTTGCCTCAGGCAAAACAACCAACAGGGAGGGAACCCAGCCCCACCCATCAACAGTCAAGTGGATTAAGGTTTTACTGAGCTCTGGCCGCCACAGCAACAGGGAGGGAACCCAGCCCCATCCATCAACAGTCAAGTGGATTAAGGTTTTACTGAGCTCTGACCGCCACAGCAACAGTCAGCTCTACCCACCACCAGAGCCTCCCATCAAGCCTCTTAGATAGCCTCAACCACCAGAGGGCAGACAACAGAAGCAAGAAAAACTACAATCCTGCAGCCTGTGGACCAAAAACCACAGTTACAGAAAGATAGAGAAGATGAAAAGGCAGAGGGCTATGTACCAGATGAAGGAACAAGAAAAAACCCCAGAAAAACAACTAAATGAAGTGGAGATAGGCAACCTTCCAGAAAAAGAATTCAGAATAATGATAGTGAAGATGATCCAGGACCTCGGAATAAGAATGGAGGCAAAGATTGAGAAGATGCAAGAAATGATTAACAAAGACCTAGAAGAATTAAAGAACAAACAAACAGAGATGACCAATACAATTACTGAAATGAAAACTACACTAGAAGGAATCAATAGCAGAATAACTGAGGCAGAAGAACGGATAAGTGACCTGGAAGACAGAATGGTGGAATTCACTGCTGCGGAACAGACTAAAGAAAAAAGAATGAAAAGAAATGAAGACAGCCTAAGAGACCTCTGGGACAACATTAAACGCAACAACATTCGCATTATAGGGGTCCCAGAAGGAGAAGAGAGAGAGAAAGGACCAGAGAAAATATTTGAAGAGATTATAGTCGAAAACTTCCCTAACATGGGAAAGGAAATAGCCACCCAAGTCCAGAAAGCGCAGAGAGTCCCATACAGAATAAACCCAAGGAGAAACACGCCAAGACACATAGTAATCAAAGTGGCAAAAATTAAAGACAAAGAAAAATTATTGAAAGCAGCAAGGGAAAAACGACAAATAACATACAAGGGAACTCCCATAAGGTTAACAGCTGATTTCTCAGCAGAAACTCTGCAAGCCAGAAGGGAGTGGCATGATATACTTAAAGTGATGAAAGGGAAGAATCTACAACCAAGATTACTCTACCCGGCAAGGATCTCATTTAGATTTGATGGAGAAATCAAAAGCTTTACAGACAAGCAAAAGCTAAGAGAATTCAGCACCACCAAACCAGCTCTACAACAAATGCTAAAGGAACTTCTCTAAGTGGGAAACACAAGAGAAGAAAAGGACCTACAAAAACAAACCCAAAACAATTAAGAAAATGGTCATAGGAACATACATATCGATAATTACCTTAAACGTGAATGGATTAAATGCCCCAACCAAAAGACATAGACTGGCTGAATGGATACAAAAACAAGACCCATATATATGCTGTCTACAAGAGACCCACTTTAGACCTAGGGACACATACAGACTGAAAGTGAGGGGATGGAAAAAGATATTCCATGCAAATGGAAGTCAAAAGAAAGCTGGAGTAGCTATACTCATATCAGATAAAATAGACTTTAAAATAAAGAATGTTACAAGAGACAAGGAAGGACACTACATAATGATCCAGGGATCAATCCAAGAAGAAGATATAACAATTATAAATATATATGCACCCAACATAGGAGCACCTCAATACATAAGGCAACTGCTAACAGCTATAAAAGAGGAAATCGACAGTAACACAATAATAGTGGGGGACTTTAACACTTCACTTACACCAATGGACAGATCATACAAAATGAAAATAAATAAGGAAACAGAAGCTTTAAATGACACAATAGACCAGATAGATTTAATTGATATATATAGGACATTCCATCCAAAAACAGCAGATTACACGTTCTTCTCAAGTGCGCACGGAACATTCTCCAGGATAGATCACATCTTGGGTCACAAATCAAGCCTCAGTAAATTTAAGAAAATTGAAATCATATCAAGCATCTTTTCTGACCACAACGCTATGAGATTAGAAATGAATTACAGGGAGAAAAACGTAAAAAAGACAAACACATGGAGGCTAAACAATACGTTACTAAATAACCAAGAGATCACTGAAGAAATCAGAGAGGAAATAAAAAAATACCTAGAGACAAATGACAATGAAAACATGACGACCCAAAACCTATGGGATGCAGCAAAAGCGGTTCTAAGAGGGAAGTTTATAGCTATACAAGCCTACCTAAAGAAACAAGAAAAATCTCAAGTAAACAATCTAACCTTACACCTAAAGAAACTAGAGAAAGAAGAACAAACAAAACCCAAAGTTAGCAGAAGGAAAGAAATCATAAAGATCAGAGCAGAAATAAATGAAATAGAAACAAAGAAAACAATAGCAAAGATCAATAAAACTAAAAGTTGGTTCTTTGAGAAGTTAAACAAAATTGATAAGCCATTAGCCAGACTCATCAAGAAAAAGAGGGAGAGGACTCAAATCAATAAAATCAGAAATGAAAAAGGAGAAATTACAACAGACACCGCAGAAATACAAAGCATCCTAAGAGACTACTACAAGCAACTTTATGCCAATAAAATGGACAACCTGGAAGAAATGGACAAATTCTTAGAAAGGTATAACCTTCCAAGACTGAATCAGGAAGAAATAGAAAATATGAACAGACCAATCACAAGTAATGAAATTGAAACTGTGATTAAAAATCTTCCAACAAACAAAAGTCCAGGACCAGATGGCTTCACAGGTGAATTCTATCAAACATTTAGAGAAGAGCTAACACCCATCCTTCTCAAACTCTTCCAAAAAATTGCAGAGGAAGGAACACTCCCAAACTCGTTCTATGAGGCCACCATCACCCTGATACCAAAACCAGACAAAGACACTACAAAAAAAGAAAATTACAGACCAATATCACTGATGAATATAGATGCAAAAATCCTCAACAAAATACTAGCAAACAGAATCCAACAACACATTAAAAGGATCATACACGACGATCAAGTGGGATTTATCCCAGGGATGCAAGGATTCGTCAATATACGCAAATCAATCAATGTGATACACCATATTAACAAATTGAAGAATAAAAACCATATGATCATCTCAATAGATGCAGAAAAAGCTTTTGACAAAATTCAACACCCATTTCTGATAAAAACTCTCCAGAAAGTGGGCATAGAGGGAACCTACCTCAACATAATAAAGGCCATATATGACAAACCCACAGCAAACATCATTCTCAATGGTGAAAAACTGAAAGCATTTCCTCTAAGATCAGGAACGAGACAAGGATGTCCACTCTCACCACTATTATTCAACATAGTTCTGGAAGTCCTAGCCACGGCAATCAGAGAAGAAAAAGAAATAAAAGGAATACAAATTGGAAAAGAAGAAGTAAAACTGTCACTGTTTGCGGATGACATGATACTATACATAGAGAATCCTCAAACTGCCACCAGAAAACTGCTAGAGCTAATTAATGAATATGGTAAAGTTGCAGGATACAAAATTAATGCACAGAAATCTCTTGCATTCCTATACACTAATGATGAAAAATCTGAAAGAGAAATTATGGAAACACTCCCATTTACCACTGCAACAAAAAGAATAAAATACTTAGGAATAAACCTACCTAGGGAGACAAAAGACCTGTATGCAGAAAACTATAAGACACTGATGAAAGAAATTAAAGATGATACCAACAGATGGAGAGATATACCATGTTCTTGGATTGGAAGAATCAACATTGTGAAAATGACTATACTACCCAAAGCAATCTACAGATTCAATGCAATCCCTATCAAATTACCAATGGCATTTTTTACGGAGCTAGAACAAATCATCTTAAAATTTGTATGGAGACACAAAAGACCCCAAATAGCCAAAGCAGTCTTGAGGCAAAAAAATGGAGCTGGAGGAATCAGACTCCCTGACTTCAGACTATACTACAAAGCTACAGTAATCAAGACAATATGGTACTGGCACAAAAACAGAAACATAGATCAATGGAACAAGATAGAAAGCCCAGAGATTAACCCACGCACCTATGGTCAACTAATCTATGACAAAGGAGGCAAAGATATACAATGGAGAAAAGACAGTCTCTTCAATAAGTGGTGCTGGGAAAACTGGACAGCTACATGTAAAAGAATGAAATTAGAATACTCCCTAACACCATACACAAAAATAAGCTCAAAATGGATTAGAGACCTAAATATAAGACTGGACACTATAAAACTCTTAGAGAAAAACATAGGAAGAACACTCTTTGACATAAATCACAGCAAGATCTTTTTTGATCCACCTCCTAGAGTGATGGAAATAAAAACAAAAATAAACAAGTGGGACCTAATGAAACTTCAAAGCTTTTGCACAGCAAAGGAAACCATAAACAAGACGAAAAGACAACCCTCAGAATGGGAGAAAATATTTGCAAATGAATCGACGGACAAAGGATTAATCTCCAAAATATATAAACAGCTCATTCAGCTCAATATCAAAGAAACAAACACCCCAATCCAAAAATGAGCAGAAGACCTAAATAGACATTTCTCCAAAGAAGACATACAGACGGCCATGAAGCACATGAAAAGATGCTCAACATCACTAATTATTATAGAAATGCAAATCAAAACTACAATGAGGTATCACCTCACTCCTGTTAGAATGGGCATCATCAGAAAATCTACAAACAACAAATGCTGGAGAGGGTGTGGAGAAAAGGGAACCCTCTTGCACTGTTGGTGGGAATGTAAATTGATACAGCCACTATGGAGAACAATATGGAGGTTCCTTAAAAAACTAAAAATAGAATTACCATATGACCCAGCAATCCCACTACTGGGCATATACCCAGAGAAAACCGTAATTCAAAAAGACACATGCACCCGAATGTTCATTGCAGCACTATTTACAATAGCCAGGTCATGGAAGCAACCTAAATGCCCATCAGCAGACGAATGGATAAAGAAGTTGTGGTACATATATACAATGGAATATTACTCAGCCATAAAAAGGAACGAAATTGAGTCATTTGTTGAGACGTGGATGGATCTAGAGACTGTCATACAGAGTGAAGTAAGTCAGAAAGAGAAAAACAAATATCGTATATTAATGCATGTATGTGGAACCTAGAAAAATGGTACAGATGAGCCAGTTTGCCAGGCAGAAGTTGAGACACAGATGTAGAGAATGGACATATGGACACCAAGGGGGGAAAACTGCGGTGAGGTGGGGATGGTGGTGTGCTGAATTGGGCGATTGGGATTGACATGTATACACTGATGTATATAAAATTGATGCCTAATAAGAACCTGCAGTATAAAAAACAAACAAAACAACTAATACTAAACTTTCATTGGGTTATTTGTATGGAAATATGTTAATATAAATGTTTCAGACATTACATGAAATTTCTAAAAATCTTATATTTGTATTTGTATGGAAATATGTATGGAAATATGTTAATATAAATGTTTCAGACATTACATGAAATTTCTAAAGATCTTATATTTGTATTTGTATGGAAATATGTATGGAAATATGTTAATATAAATGTTTCAGACATTACATGAAATTTCTAAAAATCTTATATGTTCTGGTATAATGTTATAAGTAATAATCCTAGTTATTACTTTAAAATGTATATCTCAGAAATAACTAATTTTCTTGTCAACTGCATTATTATGAACTTTCATCAAATCTTTAAAAAAAAAAATAAATAAATAAAGTCAAAAAAAAAAAAAAAAGAAATCTCTTGCATTCCTATACACTAATGATGAAAAATCTGAAAGAGAAATTAAGGAAACACTCCCATTTACCACTGCAACAAAAAGAACAAAATACCTAGGAATAAACCTACCTAAGGAGACAAAAGACCTGTATGCAGAAAACTAAAAGACACTGATGAAAGAAATGAAAGATGATACAAACAGATGGAGAGATATACCATGTTCTTGGATTGGAAGAATCAACATTGTGAAAATGACTATACTACCCAAAGAAATCTACAGATTCAATGCAATCCCTATCAAACTACCAATGGCATTTTTGACAGAACTACAACAAAAAAATTCACAATTTGGGGGCTTCCCTGGTGGTGCAGTGGTTGAGAATCTTCCTGCTAATGCAAGGGACACGGGTTCGAGCCCTGGTCTGGGAGGATCCCACATGCCGTGGAGCAACTAGGCCCGTGAGCCACAGCTGCTGAGCCTGCGCGTCTGGAGCCTGTGCTCCGCAACAAGAGGGGCCACGATAGTGAGAGGCCCGCGCACCGCGATGAAGAGTGGCCCCCGCTTGCCACAACTAGAGAAAGCCCGCGCACAGAAACGAAGACCCAACACAACCAAAAAAAATAATAATAAATTAATTTAAAAAAGAATAGCTCTTTAAAAAAAAAAAAATTTCACAATTTGTATGGAAACACAAAAGACCCCGAATAGCCAAAGCAATCTTGAGAATGAAAAACGGAGCTGGAGGAATCAGGTTCCCTGGCTTCAGACTATACTACAAAGCTACAGTCATCAAGATAGTATGGTACTGGCACAAAAACAGCAATACAGATCAATGGAACAGGGTAGAAAGCCCAGAGATAAACCCACACACATATGGTCACCTTATCTTTGATAAAGGAGGCAACAGTATACAATGGAGAAAAGACAGCCTCTTCAATAAGTGGTGCAGGGAAAACTGGACAGCTACATGTAAAAGAATGAAATTAGAACACTCCCTAACACTATACACAAAAATAAACTCAAAATGGATTAAAGACCTAAATGTAAGGCCAGACACTATAAAACTCTTAGAGGAAAACATAGGAAGAACACTCTTTGACATAAATCACAGCAAGATCCTTTTGACCCACCTCCTAGAGAAATGGAAATAAAAACAAAAATAAACAAATGGGACCTAATGAAACTTAAAAGCTTTTGCACAGCAAAGGAAACCATAAACAAGACGAAGAGACAACTCTCAGAATGGGAGAAAATATTTGCAAATGAAGCAAGTGACAAAGGATTAATCTCCAAAATTTACAAGCAGCTCATGCAGCTCAATATCAAAAAAACAAACAACCCAATCCAAAAATGGGCAGAAGACCTAAATAGACATTTCTCCAGAGAAGATATGCAGATTGCCAACAAACACATGAAAGCATGCTGAACATCACCAATCATTAGAGAACTGCAAATCAAAACTACAATGAGATATCACCTCACACCAGTCAGAATGGCCATCATCAAAAAATCTACAAACAATAAATGCTGGAGAGGGTGTGGAGAAAGGGGAACCTTCTTGCACTGTTGGTGGGAATGTAAATTGATACAGCCACTATGGAGAACAGTTGGAGGTTCCTTAAAACACTAAAAATAGAACTACCATACGACCCAGAATCCCACTACTGGGTATATACCCGGAGAAAACCATAATTCAAAAAGAGTCATGTACCACAATGTTCACTGCAGCTCTATTTACAATAGCCAGGATATGGAAGCAACCTAAGTGTCCATCGACAGATGAATGGATAAAGAAGATGTGGCACATATATACAATGGAATATTACTCAGCCATAAAAAGAAACGAAATTGAGTTATTTGTAGTGAGGTGGATGGACCTAGAGTCTGTCATATGAGTGAAGTAAGTCAGAAAGAGAAAAACAAATACCGTATGCTAATACATATTCATGGAATCTAAAAAAAAAAAAAAAAAAAGGTTATGTAGAACCTAGGGGCAGGACAGGAATAAAGACGCAGATGTAGAGAATGGACTTGAGGACATAGGGAGGGGGAAGTGTAAACTGGGACAAAGTGAGAGACCGGCATGGACTTATATATATTACTAAATGTAAAATAGATAGCTAGTGGGAAGCAGACACATAGCTAAGGGAGATCAGCTTGGTGCTTTGTGACCACCTAGAGGGCTGGGATACGGAGGGTGGGAGGGAGACACAAGAGGGAGGAGATATGGGGATATATGTATATGTATAGCTGATTCACTTTGTTATACAGCAGAAACTAACACACCATTGTTAAGCAATTATACGCCAATAAAAATGTTAAAAAAAAAGACCCAATGCAGCCATAAACAAACAAACAAACAAATAATTTTTTTTTAAGAAGGAAAGAAAACAGGTGAGGGGAACATGAAGGTTCCTTATGTTGTTCCATTTAATTTGTACATGTTTGAAATGTTCTATAATAAAAAGTATGTGTATTTGAATATTAAACTAAAACTGCTTTACCAAAGAAAAAATATTTTAGGGTCCTGAGAATAAAATAAGTCTAAAAATAAGATATGTAAGACCTTTATCAATAAAAATTTAAAAGATATTTAAAAAGACCTAAATAAATGGAGAACTATTCCATGCCATGATCATGGACAGTAAGACTCTGTATCCTAATGATATTATTCTCTCCACATTTATAAATTCAATGCAATGCCAATCAAATTCTAAACTCAGTACCCTAATGACATCAATTATGGTAGCGGTTGATACATTAAGTTACACTGACTGATAAATTCAATACAATTTCAATCAAATTCTGATAGGAATTTTTTGTGGAATTTGACAAAATGATTCTAAAATGTATGTGGAAGAGTTGTGGACCATAATGAAAAAGACTGAGTAATTTGAAAGTAAAAGAAAAACTTCTGAATCAGAGAGCCACCATAGACAAAGTGAAGATAAGTCACTAACTGGAAGATATTTGCAAACATTAATGAATAAATATTAGTATCCAAACTTTACAAAGAGTTCATATAAATAAATAAGAAAAAGACCAACAATCCAAAAGAAAAATTGGCAAAGGATATAACAAGCTATATAATGTCCAATTAAGAAAAGATGTCTAGGATCATTCCTTATGAGGAGAAATGCAAATTAAACAATATCCCGACTGGCAAAATTTAAGTCTGATAATATCAAGTGTGGATGAGGATGTGGAACAAGGGGAAGTTTCATAAACTGTTGGCAGGAGTATAACTCGTATAAGAATGATAAAGAACAATTCCGTAATTTCTAGTGAAGTTGAAAATGTGAATATTCTAAGTTCCAGCAATTTGTCTTATAGGTACATAGTTTGAAGAAACTCTCCCACATATAAACAAGGAGACAAACAATGATGTTTAACAAAATTTTGTTTGTAACAGGAAAGTACATAACTGAAAACAAATTAAATAGCAAGAGAATGGATAAAGAAGTCATGGTACATTCATATTACAGAATAAAGCAGTTAAATTGAACTAGAACAATGTATTATTGAAGATGATTACAGAAAAAAGCAAGTTGCAAAAGCATTTATACAGATTAAAAACATGCAAAATAATATGGTATGTTGCTTATATATTTATATAGTAATATAACAAAAACATGTAGGTACCATTATTTTGTACCAAAATTAGGGAAGAAGGAAAATGAGACTGAGAAGGAGTACACCTGGGGCTACATTTATAGGTCTGTAAGAATAGAGAACTAATGTAAATATGGCAAAATGTTAAGACATGAAAACTCATTTAGTGGGTACAGTGGTATTTCTATTACCCTCGGCATTTCCTTGGTAGTTTGAAACATTTCATAATTTCTCATACAATAAAAATGATTGTTAATAAAACAAAACTTAATTAAAATGCTAATTTTATGGTTTAAAATAAAAATAGAATTTATCTCCCTCACTCACCTGCCTCTCAAAAGCTCTTAGGAAAATTAGCTGTTGTAGTTATGTTAGAACTTATTTTGAAATTTGGTTTTCATGTAAATCTAGATTTTAAATACATAGGGCTTATTTAATAATATATTTCCCACATAAATTCCACTATTCTATTGTTTCCTAATTTTAGATCCTAATATTTTGAAAATATGTGACTGACATTTGTTTCTTCAAGACTCTACACATTGAATTTTTTAGCAACAAACACCAAGGAACTTCATAAGTTTTCCTGTTACACTAAAATTTTGTGGTAAAAATTGAACAATGCTTAAAACATCTGTTGGAACTTAGAAATATTTTATGTTAATTAGAGAATTTGAAGGAATATTATTTATTCAAAAATTAATTGTTGGAAATTAACATACACATTATATTTGAGATCATAACCATAGAAAACAAACTGAATCAAGTATATCGTCTAGAATTACAAATATTACTTTTTACTTTATTAATCCCAAGTCCAGAATTTAAGGTTGAAACGAAAACATTATAGTAGTTATTGTATCTGAAAGTAACTGTGTTAAAGCATATGATATGGATACTTACTAAAAATAAACTTTCCAGTATTAAAAAGAAAATTAGACATAAGCACCCAATACACTATCATTGCTCCAATGAGAGACACCAAGGAGAAAAGGAGACTCGACCACTGCCCAAAGGAGCCAAAATAATATCTGCAGACATCTGGATATTCCCACGTAGTGGTATCTACTGATGCTAGATAAAATATAAAAGGGAAAGAATAAAATTAGATGTTAATCATATATTCCATATTCATAATTTGTGTTCTCCAAATTAAATCATTTAGCAAAAGATTATGGGTATTCCACCACCAGGTATTAGACCATATTATGAAATAACAGTAATTAAAACATTATATACAGCAGACATTAACACAACATTGTAAATCAACTATACTTCAATTAAAAAAAAAAAACAAAACAAAAAATTATAGAACAAATACATAAAAAGAAATGTAGGTGAATGAAATAGTACAGGTAATCTGAGAAGTAGATTATAGTATCATAAAATTTTATAATTAATAAAAGCAAGTGATAAACCAAGGCTAGAAAAAATCATCAATAAGGGACAGAAGACATTATCCAATATTGGCATACTTAATAATAACATAGAGGAAAGTTTTCTTGAGTCATACTTCACACCACATGCCAATTTAAATTTCAGATAGTGAGGGAAGTGGGGAAGGGCAATAGAGTAGTAGAGGAATAAGAGGTACAAACTATGTATTATGTATAAAATAAGCTACAAGGATATATTGTGTAACATGAGGAATATGGCCAATATTTTATAATAACTATAAATGGAATATAAATTTTAAAAATTGTGAATCACTATATTGTACACCTGTAACTTATATAATATTGTACATCAACTATACTTCAATTTAAAAAAATTTCAGACAATTGAGTTAATTTAAAAATTAAATAACAGAAAATTTAGATGACAATGTAAAAATAGCACCTGAAAGGTTATCCTTTTCTATCAACTGAAGAAATAGAAATTACAGTGAAAAAGATAGGCAGATATAAACAAACTAATACGATACAAAAGCCATTCAAATATTGAATAGGAAAGAAATTAACAAAAAATAACAGGTAAAGGGCTAACTGCCTACCTCATATAAAGAATTTAGCATATCTATAAGAGCACCAAGGGACTTGTGGATAAATGGGAAAGGGATATGACTAAATAATATAATTAAGAGAAAATATACCACTGCTTAGTAGAGATGGAATAAAACTGGAGGCAAAGCCTGGTCTGTTGATTCGTACTTGCTAAGATTCAATGAAATAATGTATGTCTATTTAGGTCCTAAACTAAAACAACCTAAAAAGGTATTTCCCTGATCTAAATTATAGAAATGAGTGGAGGTAACACGATGGTACAACTTTGAGAATTCATTACAAAGGACACATTGCTCACATTTTCATACTTAAAATTTCTACTTTTAGGAGATTCCAACATTTAGATCTTTTGGTAGGGATAGGTCAAAACAAGTCACCATAAACTGATAAGAATCATAGAATTTTCAATTTAGTTCTAGCAAAGACCTTATTTTTAAAATACAACTTTTTAAATGATTCTTATGAGGAAATTAGCACCAAAGTAAATGCACTCTGCAAAGAACTAGACTCTCAGAATTTCAAAGGCAGCCACTAAATTCATTAACATATCAGTTCAGCCAAATGCTATGAATTAGAGAAGTAAATCTTTAGACAGAAAATAGTTAACACATTTGTGAAATGTACACATTAGTGATCTACCTCAACATAAATTCTTAATACCCATATCACTCATCTGTTTTTACAGTGGCAAGTTCTTACATATCATAGCTCGTGATTTCACAACTCTGTAGCAGCAATAAAGTGTTAAAAGGCCCATCAGCATGATGACACACATTCCAGTAGTAAACCCAG
The DNA here is from genome assembly GCF_028021215.1 of Eschrichtius robustus. Taxonomy (NCBI): domain Eukaryota; kingdom Metazoa; phylum Chordata; class Mammalia; order Artiodactyla; family Eschrichtiidae; genus Eschrichtius; species Eschrichtius robustus. The sequence continues at coordinate 42,832,313 of NC_090825.1, forward strand.
CCTGTTTAAAAAAATAAAAATACAGAACAACATATATCATCATTTTAGAATATATTCATATATAATCATATTGTTACCCTAAACAATTATGATTAAAAACCGGACAACTAATGTAAAATTAAATATAATCATCTAGGGACCTCCCTGGTGGCGCAGTGGTTAGGAATCTGCCTGCCAATGCAGGGGACACGGGTTCGATCCCTGGTCCAGGAAGATCCCACATGCTGCGGAGCAACTAAGCCCGTGCACCACAGCTACTAAGCCTGCGCTCTAGAGCCCATGAGCCACAACTACTGAGCTCACGTGCCACAACTACTGAAGCCCGCGTGCTGCCACTACTGAAGTCTGCGCGCCTAGAGCCCGTGCTCCACAAAAGAAGCCACCGCAAATGAGAAGTCCGCGCACCGCAACGAAGAGTAGCCTCCACTCGCCGCAACTAAAGAAAGCCCACGTGCAGCAACGAAGACCCAACTCAGGCAAAAAATAAATAAATAAAATTAAAATAAATAAATGTAATCATCTATTTTCTTTAATAAATTTTATGTAGATTTATTAAAACCTCTATTGTAAAACTTAAAATACAAAGAGAAAAAAATTCTGGCAAAAAGTGTGCTGAAAATTATATTACCTGTTTTATGCCCCAAGGAATACTTAGTATAGATGTTCCCATCATGGTATTCCAAATCATAAAACTGAAAAGCAGAGTAATAGCAGTAAAAATATGACGTTTGACTCTTCAAACATTTTAATTACAACAAAAAGTTAAAATAATCAATAATTTTTGTTTACAAAAAGTTTGTTATGCTCCAAAAAGTAGTTTTACTCACATGGTTACTAAACTGGTGTTTTTACCGTATCCTTCAGTGTAACTTTGAAGTTTATAAGCAGAACCTAATGGACTATACACATAGCACTCTTCTGGATCTGGAACTACATGATCTGGGGCAACCTGGTTAAAAAAAAAAAGTACAGAAATGTTAGAAGCAGTAAATGTGCAACAGAGGATATTTTCTATGCAACAGAGTACCTGACTCTAGACACATTTCCAAATATCATGAACAATTAAATAGTGTGTATATCTGATTAATAAATATAAAAATTATTTTTCAAATATAGTAGAAGATCTAAAGGAGCAAGAGTTTAAATACTATAAACAATAAACTGTTCATCTCAAATGAGAATGAATTCCTAGAGTATGCAATTGCCAAAATATTCTTCTCTTCATTTTCATGAGACAGGAGGAAGAAGAGTCAGCAAGAGCTAGATTAAGTAATTCTAGATGGATGAGACTTGGGTCTTAAGTGAGGGAAATTTTAAGAATGAAGTGGTCACCAAACTCCTATGTGAAGGTGGTTTTAGCAAAGAGGCAGGTAGGGAACTCAAACTATAAAGAATTGAGGAGTCAACAGAAGGGAAAGAAAGGAATAATAAATATAGACTATTCTTCTAAATGCTTTGGTACCAGAAGAAAAAGGTGAGCTAAAGTGGCTTAAGGAAAAGGCAAGGCAAGGGTTCTTAAAGACAGAAGATGTAAGCAAAAGGGAAGGAGCCAACAGAGAGAGGTTGAAGACGTACACAGACAGAACAATTGAACAGATATACATTTTTATACACATAGCTCCCACCTTACCCTGACACATTTCTTTCTAATTCTACCTCCCTATTTTGGAGGGAAAAAAAATATGGTTTCCTGATGGAATTCTGACCATCTCCCTGAGAATTGTCCTTTGCGAATATGTAGTCCTTACACATAATATTAAAGACGTAGGAGCTGACTGGTATAAATCAACAATCTTTCATATCAGTACTTACCACGTAAATCTACAACTCTGTGCTAGGTTTAGCATTCAAGTAAAAATAATATACAACCCCTCACTTCAAGAAGTTTAAATTCCAGTTGGAACATGTGTGAAACAATTAGAAAACGCTATAAGAATAAAAATTAAGCGTTCAACTCGAACACAGGAATGACAATAATAATGATAACAACAACAATGGGGACTAGAATAGTTGGGAAACGCCTCAAGAAAGTGATGGACTTTCCATCCATGTGATGAAAGTGATGGATTAGGACTCAGCAGGGAGACAGGATACGAACTGGTGCAAAAAGAAAAAATACCAAATCCTTCTCTCTTTATGCATATGATTGGTGGTGTCTTGTGGGCAAAGAATGTCTTGAATGCCATGCCTGGTGTGGCTTTGGAAACAACTATTTCCTATAGATACAAAAGCATATATGGAAATAGGTCTGCTGCCTTCTCTTTACCCTCAGTCCTCTTGGGTCTGAGTTCTGCTGTCTTCTACTATGGAGTAAAAAGAAAAAAGGGGCAGGACCATGTCTGTATCAGGCAGCAGATAAACCATGGTATCTAGCAGAGCAAGTTCAGAAAAAGTGAAAATCAAAAGTTATCAGGGATAGGATTAGAAGCTAGAGGATAAATTATTAGGAGAGACAGAAAAATTGGAAGATTGGATCCCACACTCTCGTCAGTGGTCTAGGACAGTGCTTTTCAAACTTGAATGTTCTTGTGATTCACACAGAGAATTTGTTAAAATACAGATTTTGATTCAGTAGATCTGGAGCAAGGACTGAGATTCTGCCCTTTTAACAAGTTCTCAGTGATGCTGATATTGCTGGCCTGTGCAGGCCACACTTTTCTTAGCAAGCATCTAGGAGATGTCAGCAGCCAAATAATTTACTACTCTTTCCCAATTTAGAGTAAAAATATTAACGTAAGTGGGGAAATTTTCAGAAATAAAAAGGTGTAACTGTGTAAAGACCTGACACCTGTGGTTTCATATTACTCTTCCCTAAAAGGTCTTTTAGGAAAAATAATTTTGGGATTCTCAGAAAATGAGCATGGATGTATACACACAATCATTAAAAATGGTCATAACATATTATTAATTTTAGATCACTGTTTATATACTTTGATTAACTAGACTCATCTCACTGTCAGTTAACAAAAGGGATTCAGCTTGGTGTACAATGCTGACTTAATTTCCAGGCAAACAACATACACTCAGACCTAGACTGGCCCAGCTGGTATCTCTGAAGTTTGCTTCCGCAAGTACAGTCTCCAGGAGGTCTGAACTAGACCCAGAGATATTAGATTACTTCTACTCCCCAGAAGGCTTAGATAATTCTGATATGGAACTAAGACTTTATCACAACTATTGATGTAAAGACCTAGGGGAAGAAAACGTGAAAAAATTGGGGAAAAAAATTATCCCACCCAGAATATTTTGGAAGTCCCTACTATGATTACACAGAAGGAGATCTTAATAATTCACAAGGCTTAAAATGAGATATCTGTGTTCAAGTGACTAGCCCAGTCCTTGCCCCTCAGTAAACATCTAGAGTGTTGAATTCCCTTCTCCCTTTTCATTATTACCTATAAAAAATCATTTTTTTCTCAGAATGCTTCATTTTTCTTTCAACTTTCAAATTTCTGAATATCGGTAATTCTTATAAGAAATGAAATTACTTATATATTTTTGATCCTAAGATAATAACACAGATTTTATAAGATCAAGAGTCAACAAACCATAGCCCATGGGCCAAATCTAGCCTTCAACTTTATTTTAACAGCCCCTTTGGTAAGGGGCTGTTTAAATGATTATAAAACAGAAGTAGAGAAGAATATGCAACAGTAGGTGGCCCACAAAGCTTAAAATGTTTAGTATCTGCTCTTTGACCCTGGTTTTTGATCTATAAAAGGACATTACCAAATACGAAAAAAAAAATATATATGTATGTATATATTTCAGTTTCTCACTCCTGTAGAAAATTTCTAAAAACATTTTTCCCTTGTAGCTTCAAACTTAAAAATTGAATAGACTAACCAGAACTTATTATTTATGTTATTAATCAATGACCTAAACTACTTCAACATCTTATCCTCCTCAAAGCTCTTAGGATTGTGGATTAGCAGAATTTAATCCAACAAATCTCTAGGCTGTTGTCAACCTAGAGAGATTGTTTCAAATCCGTCTATGCCAGGCTAATAAGAATGAACTAGCCTGAGATGTAAGACGCATTAATTAATATCTTTGACTTTCCATGATGCTATCCTTGGAATATGGCCAGCAAAAAGTTCAACCACTGGGAGCTGCCGTGACTTACGTTGTTCAGTTCATTTCAACTTAACCTTAGACAATTAGCAATGCTTTGCCCCTTACCAGTGCCTTGTCTGCAGGAGCAGTGAGCCGGCTGTAGTAATGAATCCTCTTGTTCATTGCAGAGGCATGGTCACTAACCCTCTGAATGACATCATTCACATTGACGATGTTTGTGGGCTCTATATAGAAAGGCCTAGAGAAGGGAATATACACTTGACAAAGAACGTTCAGGCAGAAATTCTGGAAGTCAGCCATTGAAGAAAATAACTTCTTGTCCTCCATTAGAAATGGGATGTACCAAGGCAAGGCATTCACTTCTCACTTTTGGTGGGAAAAGAAAATGTCACAAGAGAAGTATTATCCAATCCACAGAATAAAGCTTTTGTTTCACAATGCTATTACTTTAAACACACTTTTTTAAACTTAAGGAATTTTGCAATAGAGGAGACATAACAGAAAGACCTTCAATCAGTTATTAAAAAGAAATATAGCAGCTGGCAGTTTTCAACAATGAAACTCAGACAGACACGGCTTTGAATGTTCTCTCAAAAAGCATCTGGCACTGAATCAGAGAAATTACAAAAATGTTCCTCTAGTTAAGAGTCTCTACTCCTTCTTTACGGGCCAAAGTTACTTCTTATGATAAACACAATTCCTATTTGTTGGTTCATGTACTAAGGATTAGTGATCTCAACCATCTCCCTTATGAAACTTATCCAAAATACTATCAAATAGAACATCAAGACACTAGAGATATTTTGTCTCATTCTACTTTTCTTAGATTTTAGTAACATACCATTATGTTACTATTTATATGTATGCTTTCTCCTCATAACTATGTCCCAATCAACTGCAGATTCTGGTTTTCAATCATCATTTTCAGTCATTAACCCATTGAGTTCCTTACTGAAACTCCCTCCATTTGCTTTCTTTCCATCAATAAACTACCCAAAATGGAAAGATCTGGCACAAGCTCATGAAATGACTGCACTCCTCAGATCCCCTGAAGTCACAAATGACACTGTCTCCCAAACTGTATACAATTTGCTATTTCAGATTATACACAGATCCAAATAAGAAAGGGAAAAAAAGCCAGGAGGTTTATCACTGGTTCCACATAAGTCTTCTATATTTACAGTTCTGAAATAAGCTTAAAAGTTATTAAAGTATGGTAACCATTTTTGGAGACACTGTTAATCTAATCTTGTGGGAAGCACTTGAAAAACCAAGTGACTGGAATTTTAGTTTATGCTATTTTTCCAAATAACTCTGTGATATTAGAGAAATTAAATTTAGCCGTCTCTCTAGTTAGCATACAGAATCTTTGAATCTTTCTTTTATTATTTACTCTCCATCACAGCATCTAAATTTGGTGGGTACTTTCTAGTTCAATCCAACAAATATCTAAGAGCATTTACTAGAGCAAGTATGTGGATATAGAGATCAACATGACATACTACCTATAGTAAGCAATAACTGCTAAATGAATTCATTGGTATCAATAAATCTCAAGGGGATACAATGAAAACGAAAGGGTCGGAGGCCAAATAAACTATCCCTACTTATAAATTTGGTAGGCTGAGATAACTACCTCTCCTTCCAAAGCATTAAGGTGTTCTAAATAATTTACGTCTCTACTGTGACACTCAGTAGTACTAAAAAGCAATGTAAAAATATTTATGTCTGGGAGACAGTGTGGGGTCACACTCTACAGGGCATTCTCTTCTTGTTTTGTAAGTATGATATCCGACAAAATTAAAGCTACAGCTTTAAGGCCAACATAAAGCAGAGATTTAAGCTAATCAAGGATTACTAGTAGAGACTAATAAGTATGATATTGATAGAAAGAGTTGTAGATGTTCTACTTGTAGCTTATTATCTGAAAATTCAATGGTATTAATATCAAGCACTAAGTTGGCTTGAAGGCCTGTTGAAAAGCAGTCCAGGAAGAGCTACACTTCTTGGCTCCTGGCCTCTTACAGAAGTGTTAACTGTACCAGTTTAGTTGGCTTGGGTACTCAGAGAGCAGAATGACTCTGAAAGATTTTCTTTTCCAACAGTTTTCATCAAGATGCTGAGTGCCTGTTCAAACAAATACTTTGGAATCTTTTCAATGCAGATTCTCTTTAAAAATATACAACCCAGCATATTTTAACTGAATTATTAGAAACATATGCTTAAAGCTTCATCTGAGAAAGCAAAAAATATAAATTATATTTCTAAATTGAACTTTAGTTGGATCTGAAAACACTTTTAAAATTAAAACTATGCAGAGGATAATATTCAGAATAAAACATTTTTTGAAACTTGGGCTTTTTCTTTTGAACACAGTTTCACATGAGTGCTCCCTATCAATGTTACTTCCCATTTGAAATGTAGCTCAACTGTGCCACACTGAAAATAAATCATAATATTTTATGTAGAAGTTATATTTGTCTCACCTTAAAAATATTTATGGTCATGCTACAGAAAAAAAATGCTTTTAACATTCAGCAAAATTTAAAAAAATATTTTAAAATGTGACTCAAAACCCTTTATTTTCATTTAATACACCTATAAACAAAGAAACCTTATTTCTACCTAACACCTTTTCTAGGTTCCACTCCTTAAATTCCTTAAAAATTTTTGGCTTTTAAATCTGTCTCCACCCTTCTACTGACGAGTTATGCTTCTCTGAAGTTTAATAACAATTCCATGAATCTTAAGAAGGTTCATACTCAATATGAAGACCCTTCATTTAAAACTATTCCTTTAGGGCTTCCCTGGTGGCGCAGTGGTTAAGAATCCGCCTGCCAATGCAAGGTACACGGGTTCGAGCCCTGGTCCGGGAAGATCCCACATGCGGCGGAGCAACTAAGCCCATGTGCCACAACTACTGAGCCTGCGCTCTAGAGCCTTTGAGCCACAACTGCTGAGCCCATGTGCCACAACTACTGAAGCCCACGCACCTAGAGCCCGTGCTCCGCAACAAGAAAAGCCATCTTTTTTTTTTTTTAATTTTTATTTATTTATTTATTATTTATGGCTGTGTTGGGTCTTCGTTTCTGTGAGAGGGCCCTCTCCAGTTGCGGCAAGCGGGGGCCACTCTTCATCGCGGTGCGCGGGCCTCTCACCATCGCGGCCTCTCTTGTTGTGGAGCACAGGCTCCAGACGTGCAGGCTCAGCAATTGTGGCTCACGGGCCCAGCTGCTCCGTGGCATATGGGATCTTCCCAGACCAGGGCTCGAACCCGCGTCCCCTGCATTGGCAGGCAGACTCTCAACCACTGCGCCACCAGGGAAGCCCCAAGAGAAGCCATCTTAATGAGGCCTGGGCACCACAACGAAGAGTAGCCCCCGCTCGCCGCAACTAAAAAGAAAGCCTGCACATGGCAACGAAGACCCAACACAGCCAAAAATAAATTATTTAATTAATAAATTAAAAAAGAAACAAACTATTGCTTTATTCACATCTCTATGGAAGCTGCAACTCTCAAACACCTGCCAGATTGGAGTAGTTTGTTAGAAAATGAAAAAGGAATCAAGTATTCAAAAAATCTTATGCAAATAAACATTCAAAATAATGAACCCACTGTACTTGTTTCTACCTGCTTGGTAAAACACTATGTCTGCCAGGCAGCTTTTCAATAAAGAAGACCGAAAAGAAGTTAATCAAGGCATTGTACCTAGATATTTACTGCTACAAAAAAATATTGGTAACTTGTGGCTTGCCGACATGTTTCTTGCTTCCTCTGATGCCTAAATAACACCCTCTTTCACAAAAACCCTGCTTTACACTCCAACTTCACTCACTGTCTCCAAAGGCTGAGCCTGTATAAGCTCTTCTCTTTCTATTATGGCTAATTAATTCATTGGTTCTCTAGTTTATTAAATATTGTTTAAGTGCCAACCAAGTATTCAGCACTGTGCTAAATGTTAAATGATGAATAGGACATAGAACCTCAAGGATCATAATCTACTGGAGGAGATACATAAGTAAGCAATTCCAATCCAGAGAAAAAAATAGAAAAAGAGAGAAAATGCTTATGAGCAATAATGGGAGTAAGAAGATTGTGTGATGCTGGGTATGTATAGAGTACATAGAAGGGGAAACTAAACCACGTCTGGCAGACCACTGAGGAAGCTATTGTTGAGGTGAATTCTAAAAGATATAAAGGAGTTAATCAGGGACAGGGAACAGGAGGAAAGAAACAGTGCTTCAAAGAATGGAAAAGCATGTAGAAAGAACCCAGAAAAAGAGCACAATATATTTTTTAAAACTATAAGTAGTGAGAAGAGAAGTAGTAAGAGATGAGGTAAACCTGGGTTAGTACATGGAGGACTTCACATGCCAACAAAGACATAATCCTAAAGGGAAGAACTCTCAGCCTCCTTTGCCGATTCCTTCTCAAACCCCCAACCCTTAAATGTCAGAGTAACCCAGAGTTTAATCCAGACATTTTCTCTTCTCTATCTACACTCAATCTCTCGGTGGATTCATCTAGTTACATAATTTTAAATATCATGTGTACGCTGATGGCACTCAAACTATTATCTTCAGCCTGAACTCCTGATTCATATATCAAACTGCTCTCTGTTACCTCTCCCCCACCCCACCTCTAGGACTTCATTGTCTACCACACTAACCACAGTAGTTTCCTCACCATTCCCGACACACTGCAAGCATGTACCTACTTTAGGACCTTAGTTAATAATTTCAGGTATAAACAAAGACTCTGAAGGCCTTTTCCCTAAATATGTTCATGGCTTGCTTTTTTACTTCTTTCAAGCCCTTCCTCAAGGTCCCCTTTCTCAATGAGGCATTTGGCTATCCTTGTCACCATACCTAAAATTTCAACCCCTCTTCTCTATCCTTGTCATTTCCTATACACCATCTCTGCTTTTCTGCCTTACATTTTCTCTTTAGCATTTATACTACCTAGCATAATACATACTTTTTATTTATTATTCATTACCTCCAGTAAATATAAGTTTCATGAGGACAGGGATTTTTGTCAATTTGGCCACTACTATATTCCCAGGGCCTAGAATAGTACCCGGCATATCGTAGGAGCTCAATAAAGTGTGGTGAATAAATGTATTTTGAAATAATTTTAGACTCACACAGAAGTTGGAAAAATAGTACAAAGAGCTCCCATATATACTTCATGCAGGTTCCCCCCAATGATGACATCTTATATAACCATAGTATGATCATCAAAACTTGTACTGCTTTTATAATCAGAAAAAAAGTTAATAAAAAATTATAAATGTAATGCTTTTAACTTTTCTTTAGTTTAAAAAATTTTTAAATAAATATCTGGGGGAGAAATGATGGAGGCAATAATCAAAAGTATCAAATGCTATAAAAAATGAGAAGCAGCAACCTATAAGAAAATCAATTTATTGTGGTATCCTCAAGCAAATTAAAGACTTTTTTCAGGGTTAGAGAATGACTGCATCAAGTGCTACTGCTAAGTCAAATGAGATGAGGACTAGTTGATGAAATGACCACTGGTAACCTGCATGTGAGCAGTTTCAGTGGAGTGGTTAGAACAAAAGCTTGTCTGAACTGGGTTCAAGAGAAAAATGTGGTATGGTGAGCACAAATAATCCTTGCAAGGAGTTTTCTGTAAAGAGGAAAGAGAGCAATGAAATGGTAGCTGAAGAGGTAAGTGTAAATACTATAGCAAATATTTTAAAAGCATAAAAAATATAAAAATCACCTATAATCCCACAACCAGTAATCATTAGTAACATTTTACCAACCTCAATCTCTTGGAAAAAAAATAGAATGAGATACCACTATATGTTCATCAGAATGGTGAAAACTTAACAATCTCGCAATATCAAGCACGAGTAGGAGGTAGAGCAATGGAAACTCTAGTGGGAATGTAAGTTGGTATAATCCCTATGGAGAACAGTCTGGCACTATCCAGTGAAGTTGATTATACACATACACTACCACCAAGCAAATCCACTCCCAGGTATATATCACAGAGTTCTTGCATATGTATACCAGGAGACACACATATTAATGTTTACAGAAGCATTCTTTGTAAAAGCCCCACACTGGAAACATCCCATATGTTCTAAAGTAGAATGGATACATAAACTGCAGATACCTACAGAATAAAATGCTAGAAACCACTGGCAATGAAAGTAGAGTCATATACAACTTGGATGAAAATTATAATGCTAAACAAAAGTCACAAAAGAATACATACAGTGTGATCTCATTTACATGAGATGCAAAAACAGGTAAAGCTGAATTCAGTATTTAGGGATACACAGACAAAACATTATAAAGAAAAGTAGGAAAATGATCACACAAATGTCATGAGAGTGATTACCTGTAGGGAGGAAGAGGGATGTGCTTGGTGAAGGACACATGGGGAACTTCTGGGGTGCAGCTAATTTCTAGACCTTGTTGTTGTTTGGATGGGTGTTGGCTTTATTATTTTTTTAAATTGAACGTATGTATCATGCACTCTTCTGTGTATATATCATGTGGTAAAAAGAACTTTAAAAACAAATCTTAAAGTAACATATTCTTTCAAAATTTAGTAATGAGACCAAGAGGGACTGAAAAAATCTTGTGTACCATACAGAAATTTGCTGGTTATCTTGTGGCAAAATATCTTTAAAATTTGTCAAACTTAAGTATGAATTATCTACTTTTCTTCTATAAAAAGACAACTGTTGGGCTTCCCTGGTGGCACAGTGGTTGAGAGTCCGCCTGCCAATGCAGGGGATACGGGTTCGGGCCCTGGTCTGGGAGGATCCCACATGCCGCGGAGCAACTACGCCCGTGAGCCACAACTACTGAGCCTGCGCGTCTGGAGCCTGTGCTCCGCAACAAGAGAGGCCGCGATAGTAAGAGGCCCGCACACCGCGATGAAGAGTGGCCCCCACTTGCCTCAACTAGAGAAAGCCCTCGCACAGAAACGAAGACCCAACACAGCCATAAATAAATAAATAAATAAAATTTAAAAAAAAAAAACAAAAAAAAAAACAACTGTTCCAAATTGGTTGACCTCTTCTGTGATGACTTGTGGCTATCGACAGTATGCTATATAAGTACACAGTAGGTATCAAAAACCAAAATAGCCGCCCACATATCTAATCTATCTCCCTTCAAGGTAAAGATATTTTAACAATGACTGAGAAAGCAGTTGCTCTTAAAAAAACTCACAATATACAGAGAATATTCTGATAATAGATGTTTAAAAATGTTTCCATTGTTACATGATTTTATTGTTGAAAATAATGTCTGTCACCAATAAAAACTCAAAACTGCAGTTTTATAGACATGGAATAATTGGTCGAGAAAAACAAGGACATTCCTGAAGTACTGTATCTAGCTCCCCTCCAATGGAGCTTTCAGACCAGCTAGGCAGCTCCTGCATTCTGGCCAGAAGCCACTGGGTTGTAACAGTTTTGATTTTAATCCCAGTTAACCTGGGAAGGATGATTCTATTAATTTCTCCCCTTCCCTGAGCAAAGAGGTCAGCTGCTTTCTGGAGGCTCTCTCTAAATCAATGCCTTTTTTTTTTTTGAAGCAGAGGAGAGGTCGGAGGATAGACTGGAGAGAGAACCAAGAAAGGCGAACAAAGCTACTGGTTGTTTGCAAATTAACAGTATTAAGCCAGTAAAAATAGGAGTATTTTGGACTTTAAAAATAACATGGGATACCAGAATACACAAACTAGCACAGCAATCACTAAATGTAAGAACTGAGTCATATCAAGGAGGATAAATTTAACCAGGCAAATTTCAACAAAAACTTCCACATAATTGTAGGATGAGCAGAAATGAATTTCAAATCAGCTTGAATTACTATTGTGGCAAGGTGTTATAAGAGTTTCAAAATAATAAAGCATATTCTATTGTTACTGTTAATATCATAAAGTGAAAACAAAGGTTTTAATGTACTGTTAATAGATAAAATTTAAAGTTAATTTTATCAAGATCATTACATCTTATAATTTAAAATTTTCTATTTTTATGTTTTATAATATACATAATTTATAAGTACAGAAGTACATGTATATAATTTGCAAACGAACACACATACACACACATAAATAGACACAGTCCCAAAGTTTTAGGTTGTTATTATTTTTTTAACTGATGAGGATGATATGAAAAAAGTAAATGTTAATAAACACCTGGTTGAAGGTTATGGGTTCTTTATTTTAGAATTCTAAGCTTTTACTAAGCCATGAGTAGACATCTTCATTAATGACATATGGACAAAGAACTTGACCTGAATATTAATTCTCAGGGCTAATTAAACTATATGTTTAATTAAATGCAGATTCTGCTAAGAATGAATTTAAAAATTCTTTCAATGCAATTCATGCTTTCAAATTTTGGTTTTTAAAAACACATAAATTGTTTTAATTCTACTGTCCTGAAAACAAACAATCTCTTCTTTCATGGTTACAAAATGATCAGTAACAGAAATGCAAAGGTTTTTTTGTTTGTTTTGCTTTTAGTATCAGCACTGGAATGAGGCTAAAAGAATTATATAAACATCAGGAACTTTCAACAAAGTTAAGATGCTAAGGCACCTGTAAGTAAATACAAACATAACAGTTCTTTAGTTTTTCACTAGGTTGATATAAAACAGTAACACCACCACCATCACCACATCCTATCTTCTATCTAGAAAAAGCAGTTCCAGTGGAACATACTGACTGACATTCCACAAAGGAAGATTAACAATACTTAATTATAAATTATAATTAAGATATACTTAATTATATACTTAGTTATAAATAATTATTTATATTAATTATAAACAAATAAATTACAGAGACACTGTAGGCTTCAACCTGTAATGTCATGCCAATTATTACTCTCCTTCTTACACAAATCTACCAAAAGAATTTCTGGAAAAGAAATGAAATTTCTAGTTTCAAAACCTAGTTATTCCCCATTAAAAAGAAAAAAAAAAAATCAGGGAAGAAGAAAATTGCCAGGCCAGCATTTTAACTAAAATTTCCTCAAAAACTTGAAATGTAATGAAAGAAGGTAAATATTTCAGTAAGTATATATATTGAGATAAATCTTATTTTTAATATATACATGTGATTCTTCAGATGAACACTAAAATTGCTTTCTTCATTATCCTAATTCTGTTATCTAGAAATTGAAAACACAGACAACAAAATTTATCTACTCTTTAAACAGACTACCAAAGAAAAAGAGCCTCTTTCTTATTCTTCTTCCATAACTTAAGAAAGGGATACTACTTATCACGCGTTAGAAGTCTTTATCATGGCTCCCAAGAAAGGTAAATGGGCTAAGAGAACTTCTGCTTTGCCACTGGAAAGACAGCAACAAATCGTCTACACAAACTGGCCTTTCAGGTGACCATGGCTGTATTTTCAACCCAGATGGCAAATACTGTAGTAGTCTGACCAGAATCCATTGTTGGTTGTATGACATGTTACTCCGCAAACCAATCCCAAAATAAGAGAATAGACTGATAAAGGCCAAGAGTCCAACGTGAAACCTGCTGCCAACTGGCTCTTACCAACTTTTACATATAGGAAAGTTTTATAAACAAAATATAAGATGTTTTAGTAAAAAAGAAAATAAACAGTGCTAGAAAGGGGATTTTGAAACAGGAACTTTCACATATTGCTGGTAGGAGTATAAAGTGGCACAACCTTTCTAGAAAACAATTTGGCTATATATATCAAGAACCTTAATTGTGCTTTACATCCTTTTATTCTAATAATTATACTTTTGACACTCTATCAGAAGAAATCAAAATATGGTTTAAATACGATATGTAGAAAGCTGCTAATCAAAGCATCATTTAAAATAATTAAAATTGTAAACAGCTTAATAGTTAAACATTGTTAAATTATGATATATTTAAATAATACATATTTATTTAAAATGATATTCAGAAAGAATATGGAAAATTGCTTACAGTTTTTTGGGACATTTCAGTGATTCTTAAGAATAATTTTTATTGTAAAACTTTTTACTATTCCTTGAAACCTGGTACTTTCCCCTTATTTATCACTCTTAGCTTCAGTCACTATCTCTAGAGTTTATGGCAGTTAAACTCCTTGGATGACCTTGCCAAAGAACTCTAGGCTTGCTGCAGGGACATGAGGTTCAGGGGGAGGCTAGAGATTGTTTTGTTATCCAAAAGGCTATTTTGACTACAACAACTTCATTAAAAGCAACTGTGAGGGTGGAGTGAAATTAAGGTGAGTGGGCCTCACTTTTTTAACTTCTCTAAAAGCAAGGCAAGAGGTATCCCTAGGGGTCACAGCAGTAGGAAGTACCAGTCCCTATGGTTGCTTACACCTGAGTCCAGAGTCTCTCCTTGCAGACTAGAGGTTGGTAGTCACGGACAGATAGGACAAATCTGGTCCATGGCCTGTTTTCATAAATAAAGTTTTATTGGAACACAGCAAGGCCTGTGCGATTACATGTTATCTATGGCTGCTTTCGCTCCACAATGGCAAAATTGAGTCCATATGCCCACAAAGCCTAAAATATTTACTATCTGGCTCTTTACAGAAAAAAAAGTTTGCTGACTCCTGCCCTAGACCACTGAATGTTCTTACACAGAGCAATGCCTGCACCAAAACCCCCAAAACACCTAGCCATCAGTACCACAAATGACCTCATTCTACTCCTGGCTGGGCTTGGCCAGACCCTACAGCATAGTTACTCACTGGGATATGATCCCATGGGTTCTTTGTAATGCTGGATCAGGATGGGTTAAATCAGTATTTTTTTCCTAATGAAAATTGAGTACTGAGTTAAAAAGAAAAAAAAATATGTGTGTGCGTTTGTATATATACATAAAAAGTCAAATATTTATAACCCTTCATCATAGTGATTCCCGCCCCCCCCTTTTTTTCTGCTGAGTGTCCATCTCCTTCCCCAAAGTGTCTGGCACCAAAAAGAGCTTAGTGAATGTTTACTGACAAAAGGAAGGAATAGAAGAACAAAAGGAAGGGAGGAAGGAAGTAGAGAGGGAAGGACAGAAGCAGAGAACGAGAGAAACAGGTAGGCAGGCAGGCCGGCAACTAGGGAATAGCTTACAGAAGTAACAACAGCACGCAACAGAAATTTAAACTGAAAAAGTAGCACGTTAAATTGTATATAGTATATGAGCTCATAAAATATCATAGAAAAGGATAGAAAAAAATATACTAAAATGTTTTAACAACACTTGCCTCTATGTGATGGGAATATATTTCTTTATGCTTTTTTTCCCAGAACATTCTCTATACAAGAACAAAACAAAATAACAAAACAAAACATCCCCTAAGTAGAGAAAAAAGATAAATTGTATCATCCTATAGAAGCACAGGTGATTTAAACATTATTTTTAATAAAATGGGTTTTTCATTTTGTATATACTATTTTTATCCTAAATTATAGGAATGCTTTATTTTCTGAATAACTTTTTTTCTCATTATAAAAGTAGTACATTGTTTATGTTGAGGATAATATAGAAGTTATAGAAGAAAATAAAAACCACCCATTAGAAATAATCAGTTAGGGCTTCCCTGGTGGCATGGTGGTTGAGAATCTGCCTGCCAATGCAGGGGACACGGGTTCAAGCCCTGGTCTGGGAAGATCCCACATGCCGCGGAGCAACTAGGCCCGTGAGCCACAACTACTGAGCCTGCGTGTCTGGAGCCTGTGCTCCTCAACAAGAGAGGCCGCGACAGTGACAGGCCTGCGCACTGCAATGAAGAGTGGCCCCCGCTTGCCGCAACTAGAGAAAGCCCTCACACAGAAACGAAGACCCAACACAGCCAAAAATTAATTAATTAATTAATTAAAAAAAAAAAAAAAAAAGGACTTCCCTGGTGGCACAGTGGTTAAGAATCTGCCTGCGAATGCAGGGGCCACAGGTTCGAGCCCTGGTCCGGGAAGATCCCACATGCCGTGGAGCAACTAAGCCCGTGCGCCACAACTACTGAGCCTGCGCTCTAGAGCCCGCAAGCCACAACCACTGAGCCCACATGCCACAACTACTGAAGCCCGCGCACCTAGAGCCCATGTTCCTCAACAAGAGAAGCCACCGCAATGAGAAACCCACGCACCACAACAAAGAGTAGCCCCCCCCCACCACAACTAGGGAAAGCCCGTGCACAGCAACCAAAACCCAACACAGCCATAAATAAATAAATAAATAAATTTATAAAAAAGGAAATAATCAGTTAACATTCTAGTATATTTTCAAATGAGTGTAGACCCATATACGTTCATACAGGTGCACACACACACGAAATTAGTTTTACTTGTTTTTGAACTTTACATAAAGTGGAATCACACAATATGTATTTTTCTGTCTAGCTTCCTTTGCCAACATTATCTTTCTGAGATTCATCCATATTCTTGCATGCAGCTGTAGATTGTTAATTTTCATAGCTGTGTAATATTCCATTACATGAAAATACAATTTATTTAACCATTCCTAGTTGGTGGATATCTGGGTTGTTTCCAGTTTGGCACACCTATGAATAACTCATAATCTATATTTTTGTACATGGCTCTTGGTGAAATGTGCACACATTTCTATTGATTATAAACAGCATATACTCAATGTTAGCAGATAATTACAAACCCTTTTCTAAACTGATTATGCTAATTTACACTTACTCTAGTACTGCATAATCATTCCCATTGTTCTACATCCTTGCCTTGATTTGTTTTCATCATTGATTGATTTACCTTAGGTTACTGTTTTTTTGTTTTTGTTTTTTTTATATATTTATTTATTTATTAGTTTTGGCTGTGTTGGGTCTTCGTTGCTGTGTGTGGGCTTTCTCTAGTTGCAGCGAGCGGGGGCTACTCTTCATTGCGGTGCGCGGGCTTCTCACTGTGGTGGCTTCTCTTGTTGCAGAGCACGGGCTCTAGAGCACACGGGCTCTAGAGTGCACGGGCTTCAGTAGATGCGGCGCGTGGGCTCAGTAGTTGTGGCTCGCAGGCTCTAGAGTGCAGGCTCAGTAGTTGAAGTGCACGGGCTTAGTTGCTCCGCAGCATGTGGGATCTTCCTGGACCAGGGCTTGAACCCGTGTCTCCTGCATTGGTAGGTGGATTCTTAACCACTGCGCCACCAGGGAAGCCCAGGTTACTGTTTTTTGATTTTTAGTTTTTAGTTTCAGATTTTCCATTTGGTTATTTTTTTATTCAATAAATATTTTCCATGAATTTGGTTCTTTTTTACATTTCTAGCCAGTGCCAAAATTCTCAACCTTATTTCAATTTCCCTGAACATACTAAACATAGTCTTTAAAAAGTCTGTTTCTCAATAAATGCTGGAGAGGGTGTGTAGAAAAGGGAACACTCTTGCACTGTTGGTGGGAATGTAAATTGATACAGCCACTATGGAGAACAGTATGGAGGTTACTTAAAAAACTAAAAATAGAACGACCATATGACCCAGCAATCCCACTACTGGGCATATACCCTGAGAAAACCATAATTCAAAAAGAGTCATGTACCAAAATGTTCATTGCAGCTCTATTTACAATAGCCAGGACATGGAAGCAACCTAAATGTCCATCATTGGATGAATGGATAAAGAAGATGTGGCACATATATACAATGGAATATTACTCAGCCATAAAAAGAAATGAAATTGAGTTATTTGTAGTGAGGTGGATGGAGTTAGAGTCTGTCATACAGAGTGAAGTAAGTCAGAAAGAGAAGAACAAATACAGTATGCTAACATATATATATGGAATCTAAGGAAAAAAAAAAAAGTAATGAAGAACCTAGTGGTAAGACGGGAATAAAGACACAGACCTACTAGAGAATGGACTTGAGGATATGGGGAGGGGGAAGGGTAAGCTGTGACAAAGTGAGAGAGTGGCATGGACATATATACACTACCAAACGTAAAACAGATAGCTAGTGGGAGGCAGCCGCGTAGTGCAGGGAGATCAGCTCAGTGCTTTGTGACCACTTGGAGGAGTGGGATAGGGAGGGTGGGAGGGAGGGAGATGCAAGAGGGAAGAGATATGGGAACATATATATAACTAATTAACTTTGTTATAAAGCAGAAACTAACACACCATTGTAAAGCAATTATACTTCAGTAAAGATGTTTAAAAAAAAAAAAAGTGTTTCTGATAACTCCATTATCTGGATCATCTGTCAGTCTTCATTGTGTATCAAGTCTCTTAATTTCTAATCATGTTGTCTCATCCTCTCTTATGCCTAGCTATTTTTGATTACGTACCTGGCATAATACTTAATAGAATTCTAGTATACAGAAAACAGTATAAATAAGTTGAAGCCTAGAATAATATTATTTTCTTTAGAAAGGGTTTACATTTGCTTTTGGGAGCCAATTTGAGACATTTAGCAGTCCTAGATTACCTTAATCCAGTTTTAGGGATTGAGATGAGTTAAAGTTGAGCTACAGTCCCTGAAAGAAGGCCATTCTATTTCCAGTTCACTCATATTTCTAGGCTTATAGACCTTAGGGCTTCCAACCTAAAGTTTGCATGGGGCCTACCCACTATTAGTGAACCCTGGATTCCAGTTTTTCTCCCTCTAGCCTTGTAAAGCTGTTGAAAGCTCTGTCAATTTAATAGCCACCCAGCTAATAAACTGGAATTGGCAGATACCCTTGAGGAAATGCTGGACTCCCCTTTCTTGGTTTCCTCCTTCTTCTTGATCTAGACCCCATTATTCTTCATTGTTTTATCAGTTCTCCCATGTCTTTAGGCAGATTAAAAACATTTTTTTTGGTCAGTTTTTCTAGTTATTCTCAGCAAGATGGTTGGTCCAAATTCCTTAATCTGCCCTTGTCATAAGCAGAAATCCCCCATGCCCTCTTTAATTAAAAAAAAATTATTAAGATATTAATTCACATACCATAAAATTTACCCATTTAAAACGTACAATTCAATAGTTTTTAGAACATTTATGGAGTTGTGCCTCCATCACCATAATCAATTTTTGTTTTTTTTTTTTTTTTTAACTCTGCCATGAGACATACAGGATCTTAGTTCCCTGACCAGGGATCGAACCCATGCCCCATGCATTGCAAGCAGGGAGTCTTAACCATTGGACTGTCAGGGAAGTCCCACCATAACCAATTTTAGAACATTTTCATCAACCCCAAAAGAAATCCTGGACTCCATTATCCCCTCTCCTCAGCCCCTGGCAGCCATTAATCTGCTTTCGGTCTCTATGACTTTACCTAATCTAGATAGTTCGTATAAATTGAATCAGACAATATGTGTCTTTTGTTGTGTGGTCTCTTTCACATAGAATGGTTTCAAGGTTCATACATGTTGTAGCATATATTGATATTTTAATTCTTTTTTACAGTCAAATAATATTCTGTTGTATGGATATATCACATTTGGTTTATACATATATCAACTGAAGGACATTTGGATTGTTTCCACTTTTGGCTATTATAAATGTTATGGACATTTCTTTATATTTGTGTGGACATGTTTTCAATTCTCTTGGGTATATACCTAGGGGTGGAATTGTTAGGTCAAATGATAATTCTATATTTAACATTTTTAAGAATTATCAAACTGTTTTTCAAAAGTGGCTATACCAAAAGAAAAAAAAAAGTGGCTATACCAGTTGCAAAAGGAGTCACGGGTATGAAATGAATAGTATGGGGAATATAGTCAGTGTAATAGCTTTGTATGGTGACAGATCATAACTAAACTTATCATGGTGATCATTTTAAAATGTACAGAAATACCAAATCACTATGTTGTGTAACAGGAACTAACATAGTGCTGTATGTCAATTATACTTCAAAAACAAACAAATTCATAGAAAAAGAGACCGGATCTGTGGTTACCAGAGGCAGAATGAGGGTAGGGAATGCATGAAGGCAGTGAAAAGCTACAAACTTTCAGTTACAAGATAAATAACTACTAGTGATGTAATGTACAACATGATAAATATAGTTAACAATTCTGTGTGTTACAGATGAAAGTTGTTAAGAGAGTAAATCCTAAGAGTTCTCATCATAAGGAAAAATATTTTTTTCTATTTTTTAAAGTTTGTATCTATATGAGATGGTGGATGTACACTAAACTTATTGTGATAATCATTTCATAATGTATGTAACTCAAATCATTATGGTGTATACCTTAAACTTATACAGTGCTGGATGTCAATTATATCTCAAAAAAACTGGAAGGAAAAGAGAGTGGCCATACCATGTTTCAATCCCACTAGCAACGTTTAAGGACCATGCCCTCTTTTTAAGCAATTTTTTTTAACACCCAAATTTACTAGCCTTAATAAAATAGACCAATTATTCCTCAGTAAAGCTGAAATAAATAAAATAGAAAATATTTATAAAAACAGGGACTTCCCTGGTGGCCCAATGCTTAAGAATCTGCCTGCCAATGCAGGGGACACAGGTTCGAGCCCTGGTCCGGGAAGATCCCACATGCCGTGGAGCAACTAAGCCCGTGTGCCACAACTACTGAGCCTGCGCTCTAGAGCCCGCAAGCCACAACTACTGAGCCTGTGTGCTGCAACTACTGAAGCCCGCGTGCCTACAGCCCATGCTCCACCACAAGAGAAGCCACCGCAATGCAAAGCCTGAGCCCCCACTCCCCGCAACTAGAGAAAGCCCGTGCACTGCAACGAAGATCCAACACAGCCATAAATAAATAAATAAATAAATAAGAAAAATAATAAAAAATAAAAATAATTCTCTAACTATAATAAAAGAGAAACAAAATAAAATATAATAAATTAATATAAATTTTAATATGTAAGTCGTAGGGCATAACAACAAAGACAGAATGAACACCAATGCCTACATCAATTTATAATGAATAAGACAGGATTTAAGAGAAGATTAAGCTATTCTACAGAAGAGGTATAAGAAAATAAAAAATCAGAGGTATTGGTAGATATAAAAACTCGTGTTAGAATAAACAAGTCATATATGAATTTGAGGAAATGCAAATTTCAATTTGATGAAATTCAAATTCAAATATGAGAGACATGAATTGTTGGAATTCAAATTCAAATTTGAGAGAAATTACCTTAATTGAAGTAGTGAGAACATGCCAAGATAAACTATAAACTAACTGAAATAGAAGAAATGAGGAAGTGTGATGCTGTTGCAATGAAATCAGACTTTTTAAATTAAGTGCAGCACCAAAGTAATTTTCTATATTACTGTATAGAAAACATATTTCCTCACTTAAAATGTTGAGGCATTCACTTATCTCTTAATATTTAAAAGATCTTGGGGGCTTCCCTGGTGGCGCAGCGGTTGAGAGTCTGCCTGCCAATGCAGGGGACACGGGTTCGAGCCCTGGTCTGGGAGGATCCCACGTGCTGCAGAGCGACTGGGCCCGTGAGCCACAACTACTGAGCCTGCGCTTCTGGAGCCTGTGCTCCGCAACAAGAGAGGCCGCGACAGTGAGAGGCCCGCGCACCGCGATGAAGCGTGGCCCCCGTTCGCCGCAACTAGAGAAAGCCCTCGCGCAGAGACGAAGACCCGACACAGCCAAAAATAAATAAATAAATAAATAAATAATAGTAAATATATATTAATATTAAAAAGAAAAAAAAAGATCTTGGAAACCATACCTTGTGACAAAGGAATACAGAACAGATTGCAAGAAGAAATCTTAAAAAAAGAAGCCATAGAAAAAATATATAATAGACTTTTGGAGACAATTTCAGACTAAGACTAAAAAATAATAGGCAAGCCAAAGATACATAATCTCAGTATGTTATTTTTACATCAGTTCCTTATCTTTGGGTTACAGTCATCCATTAGGCTTTTAACAAGATCCATAAATTTCATGTGCTTCCATAACTTTAAAATATTTGATTTTAAGTCTGTTTGTTAAAAGGAGTTTCAATTTTCTTATTGTACACTTGCAATTGGTTTCATTGCTTTTGCAGTAATAGTGTAATTACTTGTGAAAGGAAAATCCAAATGGAGTTGGTATTGCTGACAGCTCTCGAAAATGGAGCTGGGAAGCCATTAAGGAATTGTGACTTATGCATGTCTCAGCCTGGATGGAGTGTGACCTTTTGACCTTACAAGCAAGTCATCCAGAACATCTGCCAGAAACTCAAGATACTTATTGGATCCTTACCCTAAAATAACTAGTGACAGTCTATCTACCTGTAGGACCCCTATCCTAAAACAACTTGTGATTCCTTAAGGATAAATCACAATTCTTCCCAGGCAATTAACAACCTTGTGGCTTTTTGTCTTTATAAGCCCCTGACTCTTTCTCTTCCTCAGAACACTTTCAGGATTACCCAAATCTGTGTCTCCCGAATTGTAATTTTAAGACCCCCCCCAATAAACTCTTTTCTTATTTGCAGCCCCCTGCATTACTTTTTGGCTTACACACTAAAAGCCTTTTCAACTATATACTTGGAGATGTTATAATACTGAGTAGACAGAGAAAGATGCTAGCCCAACTCTTCATACCCTTTCCTCCCAACAAAACACACTTGATTGGCACTAATGAGCACCAAACTCATTAGGCTCCCTCTTTCTTCAGGCTTGTCCAAATAATGTCAATGAGGGAGGAAGAAAGGGAAGAAAATAAAGCATTAGTTTAGAGGCAAGGAAGGAAACAGCAAAATCAGACAGACCAGAGAGAATAAGGAAAGAAATGGAAGCAACTCAGGCAAGCAGATATGTATACAAAAGGATAGTTAAGCAAACAAAGACATCTGGAAAGAGAGACAAAAGTAAAAGAACCTGTGAACTTGAGAATAAAAAGGTTCTGATGGGACTAGAAATAAGATCCCATTCTAACAAAGTCCATAGTTAGATTTATTTATTTATTTATTTATTTATTTATTTAAATTAATTAATTTATTCTTGGCTGCATAGGGTCTTTGTTGCTGTGCGCAGGCTTTCTCTAGTTGTGGCGAGAGGGGGCTACTCTTCATTGCGGCGCGCTGGCTTCTCATTGCGGTGGCCTCTCCCGCAGCAGAGCATGGGCTCTAGGTGCATGGGCTTCAGTAGTTGTGGCATGCAGGCTCTAAGGTGCAGGCTCAGTAGCTGTGGTGCACGGGCTTAGTTGCTCCACGGCATGTGGGATCTTCCCGGACCAGGGCTCGAACCCGTGTCCCCTGCATTGGCAGGCAGATTCTTAACCACTGCACCACCAGGGAAGTCCCTTTAGTTAGATTTAAAGCACCTCTGAATCCATGGCCAGGGTTGCCCTCTTCAAGCATTTAGCAAAAAGAGTTCCACTGGAGAAAAATAATGGTGGAGAGTGGGGAGAAGGGAGGTTAGAGAAGTGGACTAAAAAGGGAGAGAAAAGAGGAGAGGGAGGAGAGTAGGGAGAAAAGGAGGAAGGAGAGGGAAGGGTACAGAAGTTGTAATACAATCAGCAAGTTGGTATCAGCTCCATGGCACTGATAAATGGTTAAGGGCCCTGGTCCTGTCTATTTAACACGGATGGCAAGTTCCTCAAAATGCAATTTATGCAGCTCTGGAAACCAACCCTCTTGGGAAAACTACTTTTCTAGATCTGTATAAATCCCCAACTATGAAACTACCAAGCGTCAATAATCACTCCCAATCACTGTTATTGGTCCAGGGCACATTAATAGATAAACTCTTCACTTTGTTATGTGCCCCCTGACCCAGGACCACAAATACCAAAAAGAATCAATTCAGGCTGCTATTCAGTGATAGTATTATCGACAGATGAAAGTGAGAGAGGCCAGTTTACAAGTAGACAAGTAGACACTGTAAAGTAGATGTGTAGACAAGTAGACACTGTAAAGTAGATGTGTAGACAAGTAGATGTGTAGACAAGTAGACACTGTAAAAAAAAAAAATAGGGGCCATAAGCATGCTTAGTATGTTTGAAGGGCACCCGGAACTGCCTATTTTCAATGTCTACCTCTACCCCACTGGCTTACCAGAGTACTTGAAATGTTATCAATTAGAAAAATCTAACCTTTAGGTTAGGCTTTTAATTAATTAATTAATTAATTTCTTTATATAAATTTATTTATTTTACTTATTTATTTTTGGCTGTGTTGGGTCTTCGTTGCTGCACGTGGGCTTTCTCTAGTTGCGGTGAGAGGGGGCTACTCTTCATTGTGGTGCGTGGGCTTCTCATTGCCGTGGCTTCTACTGTTGCAGAGCACGGGCTCTAGGTACTTGGGCTTCAGTACTTGTGGTGCGCAGTCTCTAGAGCACAGGCTCAGTAGTTGTGGTGCACGGGCTTAGTTGCTCTGCAGCGTGTGGGATCTTCCTGGACCAGGGCTCGAACCCATGTCCTCTTCACTGGCAGGCGGATTCTTAACCACTGTGCCACCAGGGAAGGCCTAGGTTAGGCTTTTATATTCTAGGATTCTCCTTATTAAAATGCAAACAGCCATGGAAAAGTAATAGACTAGGTCTTTGACACATCAGATTGTTTGCCATCACAACACCGAAACAGACAAAAGAGCCCTGCACGAATAGGACAGATAAGCACTAGTGAATAAGGGGAGGAAGAAAAAGTATAATTTACAAAGCACTGTCTAGAGGAAATTTTTGAGTGAACTCCCTGAGAAAAACTGGGCACACAGAGAGGAGCAAGAAAGCCCTAAGTCCTGGGAAAAAAGGAAGAGGAAACAGAGTTTGAGAAAATGGAAAAAGGGAAGTTCAAAGCCAAATTAACCACTTCACAGTTTGGTTTCAGGCTGGCTGGGGTAGTCAACTCCCAAAGGTCATAATCTCAGAGCAGCAGCAAAGCATGAAGCAATCCTGAATACCAGGTCTAATATTTGGTTACCAGAAAGTCTGGGAAAAGCAGGAAAACAATCTCTAAGACCAGTGATTGCCAATGGAATATTATCAAATACAGTATAGCAGATTTCTAAACCTTCCTGCCCTGCCACCCACATTCCTCACTCCACCCCAAACCAGGTAAAAAAACTAATAGGGGAGGGGAGGGGAGGAGAGGGGAGCGGAGGCATGCAGAGGGAAAAGTGGATTTGTGTAGTTTGCAAAAGTTCCCCAAATAATCCAAATAATTGTGACATGTATCATTCCTCTACAGTGACAAGCTCCTTCTTCCACCTAAGTCTAATTAGACCCCAGGTCCAACAAAATGATAAGCAGGTCCAGCACGTTATCTTTTAGCCCAAAGCAGTTCTTAAAATTCTTATATTTGAACCGAAACATGACTTTGACTGCCACCTAGTGGAAGAGATAAAGTCAACCACGAACTAAACTGAGGATAAGCAATCTAAAAGTATCAGATGTTGTTCTTTATATTCTAACAGCCTAAGACAGTTTCCAAAAGTGTGGTTATATGTAAGATGATTTTAGGTAGCACAAGGATAAACGCTATTTTAACTACTTGGCATTTACTGCAATGCATATTAGAAAAAAGTATAAACAATATTTCATCATTTCACAAATACATGATGAGGCTAAATTAACCCTAATTTTTCAAAGTTAATAAATTAAAAAAATATTAAATTATAATATTACACAGGTGGTACTGGGATATCACCAAAGTCATAAGGTGACTCTAAAATGACTGAAGTTTTGGAAATAGTTGTCTAAGTTGGTTCTTCTAATTGAAGACACTTTTCCCTCACTGTGTCTGATATTTATGTATATAAAGTGAAATAACCCATATTTTAGTAGAAATAACAATGTTTTAAGGTACTCCAGTTTTTTCCTCATCAAATAAGTTTCTGAAATTATTTCACAAGCAAATTAGCATTCAATACTGCTAAACCCCTATAAATATTTGCCTTCCTTAAAACATGCTTACCTAGTTATCCTATGATTGAAAACAGTTGATTCCCTCTCATTTTGACAAGTTTCATTATAGAAAATATATTTCCATTTAATCTACACGGTTAAACAAATTCTCAGAGAACTGTCTGAACTCCTGCCAACCTATTGCAGTGGAATACACTTTAATGACCTATGTTCTATTGTCACAGTGGTCAATTATTTATCATAGAATTTAGAGGTTTCAAGAAAATCCTGAGCATTTAATCAGCATTCATTAGTCCCTGTATTCACTGATACTGGAACATATAAGTGAAAATTACAAGATTCATTTCATTATCTTCTCTGATGGCCACCTTAAATGACAAAGATAAATTTCTCATGTGATAAATTTCACACTGCTCTAGCTGCAAAAAAGACTAAAAAATTAAGTATCTGGAAAATGGAAATGGGATTATCAAGACTAGCTTAAACCAATCCTCCTTCATCTCCTGGATCGGAAACTACTTAGACCCTTAACACTGCTGGCAAAGAAGAGGTGGGGTTGTTGAATAGCTGGGTATTTACCGAACAGTAATCTGCCACAGGTCCCACCTCAAGCACTCAGTTTCCTTCTGAGGAGGCAACCATCTTACAGTTTCCTATTTATTCCCCCAGAGTCATTTATACATATTTGCATAATATATAACTTGTTGATGTTGTTTTTACCCAAATGGTAGTATACTATATACACTGCTCTGCACTTCACTTTTTTCATTTAACAAAATAAGTTGAAGACTTGTTCCATTTTGATATGTAATAAAGCCACTTCCTTCTTTTCAATGGGTGAAAAATATTCCATTGTATCAATGTGCCATAATTTATTTATCCAGTCCTGTAAGAAAAGACATTTTAGTTGTTTTCAATCTTTTGCTATTATAAAAAATAGTGCATTAAACAACCTTGTACATATATTATTTGACATTGCAAATTAATGCTTAGAAATGAAATTGTTGGTAAACTTTGGAATTCGTTGCTGGCATGTTTTTTGGTGAGGGGCAGATCACATTAATTTTATGGATTAAAATTTAAGAGCATGACATTTTATTTTAGAGTCTTCCCTACTGAGAGCAGTATATGCCTTTTTGTTACATGTCTTATCTTATTAATTCTAATATGCACATTTAATCATTTCTAAAATATGGATGCATCTCATAATCCAGGTAACTGTCACCTGTGATTGCTTCAGTCATCAAACCATTTAGGGACCATTTAAGGAAGAAATGTGAGCCACAGTGTCTAGAAAGCTTTCTGTGACACTTTCTGGTAAGATCAGGAAAGTGCAAGCATCAAAACTAAAAAGTGTCAGTGACTAGGAAGAAAATTCTTTCAAGAAATGTTACACTATCAGTGTTCTTAGTGATACTAAGAACAATTTTGTGTGGGCAGGAAAAAAACACTGATTTTGATGACTGCAAGTCAAAAAGTGATTCAGAAGAATCAGACTCTATATGCGAAGAATCAGATTTGTAATATCTTAACCGATATATTTTGTTTATATTTTTACTTTTATAATTACAAGAGTTCTTCTAGTAAACATCAAAATAAAATTCTAAGTCCAAAGAAATTGTTGCAACAGAGGTATGGGTAGCAGTTTATGTGAGTATTATATTAAAAACAACAACAACAACAGGGACTTCCCTGGTGGCGCAGTGGTTAAGATTCTGCGCTCCCAAGGCAGGGGGCCCGGGTTCGATCCCTGGTCAGGGAACTAGATCCCACATGCATGCCACAACTAAGGAGCCCACCTGCCACAACTAAGACGTGGCGAAACCAAATAAATAATAAATAAATAAATATTAAAAAAAAAAAAGCAGCGCAATTTATAATCAGCATCTCAGATTTGAAGAAATACTCTACATATTATTTTAGGTCTCTCAGTAGTATTTTAAAGTTTCTCTCATATAGATTTTGCACATCCTTAAGGCTATTCCTATGTATTTTGTCTTTTTCTCCATTATATTTTCTCATCAGAATGCTATTTATTTTTGCCTGTTTTGTAAACAACCACGTTACTGAACTGTCTTACTATTTATAATAATTTTTCAGTGGATTCTTTTGGGTTTTCCAGGTATGCAATGAAATAAATTTTAAACTCTAATTATCTTAAACTATCTGCTGGAACTTAAGCTCAATGAAGGTAAGGATTACGTATTACTTTTACTGTTCTATCCCCAGCACCTCGCATGTTACCTTGCACAAATCAGATAATCAATATATATTTGTTAAATGAGTTATACGCATCTTACTTCATAAAACTTACCCCAACCACCCCTGACAGACAAGTGGAGTTTACTCTAAAAAGTCAGATATAAGTGAGAAAAGAGTATTTATATTTATTCTCTACCACATACAAACATACAGATTCTGTAAGAAACTGGATATTTTATAATCAAAGTTATATATATTTGGTTATAATTAGTTCTATATTAATAATTAAAAACCTTAATTATAAAATAAATATTTTATTTTAAACACTTACCTTTTGGATCTTATATCTGATGAATCAAACTGGATATTCATAGGTCCAGGATTTATTTCATTATCTACCTCAGGGATGAGAAGATGGCTAGAATCACTATCCATATTTGCCATTTTTCTCAGACTCTAAGCACTGAAGAAGTCAGTCCTATAATAAATCAGAAAAGATAAATAATTTAAAGTTTAATTTAAACAATTTTTTACTATTAATAGGTAATACATTTGCATGCATAAGAAATTGAAAAAACACAGGAATTTGCTGAAGATATCTTAATGAGCTACATGCCTAAAATATTTATATTATCAGAAACTTGTTAAGTTGAAATGGAGTTACTGCTTATTTTTCAGCTTAGTAAAAAAGAAGCAGGGCAATCCATTTCTAGTAATAAAATAGATTAGGCTACTTGGACTCATTTTCCTGCAGAAAACAACTAAAAATACTGGATAAAATATATATATATATATATTTTATTCGGAGATCTCATAGCTTCATTTTATTTATTTATTTTTTTGGTCTGTGAAATATATTAAAACTTTGCTGATGACAGTTGGAAATCAAAACATTAAAACTTTTAACATAATAAAATAGCTGTGTTTGTGAAGATTTTTTAAAAGTTTCCTAAACCAATAAGAGAGAAAAATTAAAAAGTAGTGAATATAATACAAATTAAACATCAATTGAAAATAGGAGTCAGTGTGTTAAAAAAAAATTAAGAAGTTGGTCAGGTATAAAGGAGGTCATCTTAAATTTCTAATACTGTTACAGTATGTACAGCACAGCTGAGGTAGGGTGATGGACAATATGACCTCTTGAAGCCCTTTACAATCTTTTTGTTGTTGTTGTTATTTTTTTTTAATTTAATTTTATTTAGTTTTTTATACAGCAGGTTAGATACAATATTTTTTAAAAGTTTTTGAAAAGCACCTTTTAGTAAGGAAAAGCAGGCCATTTGTAGGTGAATTTAAGGAACCTAGAAAGTAAGTAGCTCAAAGAAGTTGCTTCTGATCTGAGGGTATTTTCTGTGCCAGGAGAAACTGGGCTGAGGTTTTCAAGACCTTGTGAAGTATTAAGAAAATAGAAGACAAAACCCAAGATTCACCCAAAGTAAGGAACGATTGTAGTAAGAAATCATCTCCTCTCCCTACTTCCCATACAGCTGGGACTACAAAGAACTTTACCATTAGATTAGGAGTTAACAAGAAGTAAAAGTGCCTCACTGCCTCACAAAGGAATAACAAACAAGTTTTCTTGACACTGAGTACAGCCTGTATGTGTATGTGTGTGTGTGTGTGTGCGTGCGCTTGAGGGAAATATTATATACCACAAACTGCACCTCATGTGGATTTGCAAGGTGATCAAAGAACACTTAAAGCTGTGAATATACTTTCAGGTTACTTGCTTGGTAGAGCTTATAGGTAACCGGCCGAAGCAAATGTAAATCTTTTCTATGAGGATACAGAAAAGATTGATCCTAGGCCTCAAAAAAGACTTGCTAACAATCTTTCAAGAACAATGAACAGTACATAGCCAAAAATAACCTAGCATATAAAGAAACAAAGTACTGGGCTTCCCTGGTGGCGCAGTGGTTGAGAGTCTGCCTGCCAATGCAGGGGACACGGGTTCGAGCCCTGGTCTAGGAGGATCCCACGTGCCGTGGAGCAGCTGGGCCCGTGAGCCACAATTACTGAGCCTGCGCATCTGGAGCCTGTGCTCCGCAACAAGAGAGGCCACGACAGTGAGGCCCATGCACCGCGATGAAGAGTGGTCCCTGCTTGCCACAACTAGAGAAAGCCCTCGCACAGAAACGAGGACCCAACACAGCCATAAATAAATAAAAATAAAAATGTAAAAAAAAAAAAAAAGAAACAAAGTACTATTAGTGAGAACCAGAAGAAACAGCAGAAACAGATCCACGAAGGCTTCAACTACAGGGATATCAGAATAAGATTATAAAATAATTATGCTTCCTATGTTTAAACAAATAAAGGAAAAAGTGGACATTTTCAAAAAGTAACAGCATGTTTGAAAAGGACCATAATGAATGTTTAGGCCTAAATAAATAATAAAAAAGAAAAAAAATAATAACACAAAATGTAATAGCCAAAATTTAAAACGCAGTGGACGCATTTTAAAGTTGAAGAGAGGGCGTTGGCAACATGGTAGAATAAGAAGCTACCTTTATCTTTCCCCTTCAACCAGTAAACCAGTAAAACATCCACAACGCAACAAAGGTGCCTCTGCCCAACATACTAGGATGCTGGAGAATCCCACACATCTGTACATCTACGAGTGAGTGGACTGGAACACACAGAGGAGGGGGAACTGAGGGAGGGAGAAACCAAGGGAAGAGCAAAGGCAGTGCCTGTAATCCTACCCCTCTGGCTGCAGCAGCTGAGACTGCAGCCCCAGAGTACCAGGTAGCAGCAGGGGAGGCGGGGTACATAACTCCTGCCTCAACAGCCCTCATGGCCACAGAGGCAGAGACGGAGAACCTTACAACACTGAAAACAGCAAAGGTGCCCATGCAATCCTGGCTCTTCTTCCCTTTCGTCTCCCTCCCCCTGCAGTGTCAGAGTCTGCGACTCAGAAGATCCTGGATGCGAAGGAAGAGTCCACCATCCTGTCTGGTGATGCCAGTGACAGTAGCAGAAGCAAGGCACCAACAACCCTGGAGGCACAAGAAGCAATAATGAGGGCCCAGAGTAATGCCACTAACAGAGGTGATGGAGGATGGAGAGTAAGGGCTCAAATATAACCAGAGTTGGCTCAGGTGAGAAAAACCAAAAGATTGTGCTATAGCACCACCTACTGGAAAGCAAAAGAAAGGCCTCAATTTCTAATCTGTTTAACCCGTTATAATCAAGCAAAAATGTAAAAAAAAATAAAATGTGGCTGCGGAGAAACAGCTCATCAGGCACCATGAACCACAGTAACAGTGCACTACAAAAAGAAAATGACATTTTGTGACTTTCTGTCTGAATTATAAAAAAAAAAAAAATCCCACAAGGACTCAGAGGCAAAGAATATACAAATCAATTTTCACTGCAAAGTAAAGGAGCTGTTACAGTGGAGGATTACTGGACTGAATGTCAATATTGTGACATAGTATGAGTGTGTTTCATGTTTGGTAATTGCAATCACTGTTGCTTTTGTTGTGGTCATCCATGTACAATGCTTGGTGTCAGTCTATTTATCTCTTGTAAAAATAAAATACAGTGTGTGTGTGTGAAAAAAAAAAAAAAGAAAATGACAGTTCTCCAGAAACCAATCATAAAGTCATGAAATATTGTGATCTAATTGATAGAGAATTCAAAATA
This sequence comes from Eschrichtius robustus, assembly GCF_028021215.1. Lineage (NCBI taxonomy): Eukaryota > Metazoa > Chordata > Mammalia > Artiodactyla > Eschrichtiidae > Eschrichtius > Eschrichtius robustus. The sequence goes on from NC_090825.1 coordinate 42,863,981, forward strand.
GCTGTTATGAAGACACTCAACAAGCTACAAGTTTTCTTGTAGAAAGGCAGTTTCAATGAGCTCAGGAATAAAATTAATGAACAGAGGCAATACTTTAACAAAGAGATTGAAACTAAAAAAGACCTAAACGGAAATTCTAGAGCTGAAGAATTCAATAAATGAGATGAAGAATGAATTAGAAAGCACTGGAAATAGAGCAGACCAAATGGAAGAGAGAATTTGCAAGCTTGAAGACAGAAATCTAGAAATGATACAAGAGGAAAGAGAAATAAGATTTTTTTTTTAAATGAGGAAATTCTACAACAGCTATCTGATTCTTTTAGGAAGGGCAACATTAGGGTTAGTGGGTATCCCAGAAGAGAAGGGAACAGAGTTTATTTAAAGAAATAATAGCTGAGAACTTCCCAAACCTGGGGAAGGAATTGGATATACAAATCCATGAAGCTAAGAGAACACCTAATTGCCTCAATGCAAAAAGACCTTCTCCAAGACACATTATATGAAAATCATCAAAAATCAGTGACAAAGAAAAAATTTTAAGGGCAGCCAGGGGAAAAAGGATGATAACCTACAAAGGAACCCCCATTTTACTATCAGCAGATTTCTCACCAGAAACTCTACAGGCCAGGAGGGAGTGGGATGATATTCTCAAAATACCATGAAAGATAAAAACTTTCACCCAAGAATACCCTATCCAGCAAAGTTATCATTCAGATATGAAGGAGAAATAAAGACTTCCCCAGACAAACAAAAGCTGAGAGAGTTCATCAACACTAGACCTGCCTTATAAGAAATGTTGAAAGGAGCTCTTCTACCAGACACTAAAAGGCAAAAGTACACAGAATTTTGAGTAAGGTGATAAATAGACGAAATCAGAAAATTGCAACTCTTTATTAGAATAGGTTTGTAAACACTTTATTATAGTGTAAAGGTTAAAGGGCGGGAGTAGAAAAAAATTTCAATTTGGTAACAAACTCACAATATAAAAAGGGATAGTTTGAGACAACAAAAACACAAAAGGGGAAGAGGAAAAGGACAGAATCCATATAGGTAAATGCAGCTAAGATGCTATCAGCAGGGACTTCCCTGGTGGCGCATTGGTTAAGAATCCGCCTGCCAATGCAGGGGACATGGGTTCAATCCCTGGTCTGGGAAGATCCCACATGCTTCAGAACAACTAAGCCCATGTGCCACAACTACTGATCCTGCGCTCTAGAGCCCGTGAGCCACAACTACTGAAGCCCATGTGCCTAGAGCCCATGCTCCACAACAAGAGAAGCCACCACAATGAGAAGCCCGTGCACCGCAACGAAGAGTAGCCCCCGCTTGCTGCAACTAGAGAAAGGCTGCGCCCAGCAACAAAGACCCAGTGCAGCCAAAAATAAATAAATAGATAAATAAATGAAATTTTAAAAAAAGATGCTATCAGCAGAAAAAGGACTTTTATGTATGACAATTTTATACAAACCCAATGGAAACCACAGAACACAAATCCAGAGCAAAGACATGACACATAAAAAAAGAGGAAACTGAGAAAAACATCATAGAAAAACACCAAACCAAAATGGTAGATGGAAACAGAAGAAAAAAGAAATAATGGAGATGTAGAGTAACCAGAAAACAAAAGATAAAATGGCGATACTGTCTTCATCTATCAATAATCATCTAACTGTAAATGGACTGAATTCACCAATTCAAAAACACAAAGTGGCTGGATGGGATAATTCATCAAGAAGATATTACAGCAAAGTGATTCAGTTATACATATGTGTGTGTGTGTGTGTGTGTGTCTGTGTGTGTGTTTACACACACACACATATATTCTTTTTCAGATTCTGTTCCCTTATAGGTTATTACAAAATATTGAGTATAGTTCCCTGTGCTATACTTCAATAAAAAATTAAATTAAAAAAAAATCACAGTTACTAATATACATGCACCTAACATAGGAACACCAAAACATATAAAACAATTATTAACAGACCTAAAGGGAGAAATTGAGAGCAACACAATAATAGTAGGGGACTTTTAACACCTCACTTACATCAAAGGATAGATCATTTAGACAGGAAGTCAACTGAGAAACAGGGCCTTATATGAAATGTTAAACCAGGTGGATTTGATAGATTTGTACAGAACATTCCATCCAAATGTAGAATACACATTCTTCTCAAGTGCACACGAAACTTTCTCAAATGATAGACCATATGTTGGGGCACAAAATAAGTCTCAATAAATTTAAGAAGACTGAAATTATATCAAGCATATTTTCCAGTCACCATGGTATGAAACTAGAAATCAACTACAAAGAGAAAGCTGGAAAATATATGGAGACTAAACAACATGCTATAGAACAACTATTGGGTCAAAGAAGAAGTCAAAGGAGAAATCAAAAATTACCTGAAAATAAATGAAAATGAAAATACATCAAACCAAAATCTTTGGGATGCAACAAAAGTGGAACTAAGAGGGAATTTTACAGCAATATAGAACTACCTTAAGAAACAAGAAAAATCTGAAATAAATACTTTATCTTTCACCTAAAAAAACTAGAAAAAAGAGAACAAACAAAACCCAAAGTCAGTAGAAGGAAGGAAATAATATTGATCAGAGTGGAAATAAGTGAAATAGACTAAAAAGGCAATAAAAAAGATCAATGAAACTAAGAGCTGGTTCTTTGAAAAGATAAAATAAACAAACCTTTAGCTAGACATAGTAAGGAAAAAATGCTGATAAATAAAACTACAAATGAAAGAGGAGAAATAACAACAGATACCATAGAAACAAAAAGGATTATAAGAGACTATGAACAGTCATACACCAACAAATTGGACAACCTAGAAGAAGGGGACCAATTCTCAGAATCATACAATCTTCCAAGACTGAATCACAAGGAAATAGAAAATCTGAATAAACCAATCACTAGTACAGAGATTGAAATAGTACTCAAAAAAGCTTCCAAGAAACAATAGTCTGGGGCTTCCCTGGTGGCGCAGTGGTTGAGAATCTGCCTGCCAATGCAGGGGACACGGGTTCGAACCCTGGTCTGGGAAGATCCCACATGCCGCGGAGCAACTAGGCCCGTGAGCCACAATTACTGAGCCTGCGCGTCTGGAGCCTGTGCTCCGAAACAGGAGAGGCCGCGATAATGAGAGGCCCGCGCACCGCGATGAAGAGTGGCCCTCACTTGCCACAACTAGAGAAAGCCCTCACACAGAAACGAAGACCCAACACAGCCATAAATAAATAAATAAATAAATAAATAAATAAATAAATAAATACCACCCCCCACACAAAAAGTTTAAAAAAAAAAAAAACAAAAAAACAATAGTCTGGGACCAGACAGCTTCACAGGTGAATTCCATCAAACATTCAAAGAAGATTTAATACCTATACTTCTCAAACTCTTCCAAAATACCGAAGAGGAGGAAATGCTTCCCAACTCATTTTATGAGGCTAACATCACCCTGACACCAAAATCAGACAGAGACAACATAAAAAAAGAAAAATTATAGCCCAATATCTCTGATGATCATAGAGGCAAAAATCCTCAACAAAATATTAGCAAACCAAATACAACAATACAGTAACAAGATTATATGCCATGATCAGGTGGGATTTATTCCAGGCATGCAAGGATGGTTCATTATCTGCAAATCAATCAATGTGATATACCACATTAACAAAATAAAGAACAAAAACCATATGACCTTATCAATGGATGCAGAAAAAGTATCCGACAAGATTCAACACCCATTTATGATAAAAACTCTCAATAAAGTGGGTATAGAAAGAATGTACCTCAACATAGTAAAGGTCATATGTGACAAACCCAGCAGCTACACATACTCCATGGTGAAAAACTGAAAGCTATCCTCCTAAATCAGGAACAAGACAAGAATGCCCCCTCTCACCACTCTTATTCAACATAGTATTAAAAGACGGCATCCATCCATCTCCTTCTTCTTACCTCTCTGGATGCTCCCCCCACCCCTGCAGGCAGCATCCTCAGTCCATCCTCACCGCCCCTGTCCACATGATGGGAACAGTGGTGGGTCTTGCAAGCATGTCCCCGAACTGGCCTGCATCGGTCGGTCGGGGGAGGCACCTGTTCCACCTAGGCCAGGGGTCTCAGGTCGAAAGGCAACATTCTGCCAGAGGAAATGGCAAGAGGGAAGGCGGGGGCGCCCCTTGTAGCACTTCCCGCCTTGGTGCACCACGTCTCTTCCACACCCTGCCATGGGCCCAGTGCACAGGCTGGGACGGGGAAAGGGGAAAGGCAAGTGCGGATGGTGGGGGCATTGGAGGGCGGTCCCACGGATCCCTTTCCTGGGGGGAACTTTGGGCTGGAGGGCAGGAGCAGCATGTGTGTGCTGCTGAACACGTCTGTACCCGGGTCCTCTGCCATCCCTGGCATGGGGAGTGGGCCAGGGGGTCTGGTTGGTTGCGGCCTTTGTGCTTTCACCCTCCTCTAAAAAAAAAAAAAAAAAAAAGTCCTAGACAGAGCAATTAGGCAAGAAAAAGAAATAAAAGGAATAAAAGAAATAAAATAAAGAAATAAAAGGAATCCAAATTGGAAAGGAAGAAGTAAAATTTAATAGTCTGCAGACGATATGATACTACGCATAGAAAATCCTAAGGACACCACCAAAAAACTACTAGAACTCATCAATAAATTTGGTAAAGCTGCAGATACAAAATTAATACACAGAAGTCTGTTGTGATTCCATACACTAACAATGAACTATCAGAAAGAGAAATTAAGAAAATAACTGGGGGCTTCCCTGGTGGCACAGTAGTTAAGGATCCACCTGCCAATGCAGCGGACACAGGTTTGAGCCCTGGTCCGGGAAGATCCCACATGCCGTGGAGCAACTAAGCCTGTGCACCACAACTACTGAGCCTGTGCTCTAGAGCCCACGAGCCACAACTACTGAAGCCCAAGCACCTAGAGCCCATGCTCCACAACAAGAGAAGCCACCACAATGAGAAGTCTGCGCACCACAACAAAGAGTAGCCCCCGCTCGCCGCAACTAGAGAAAGCCCATGTGGAGCAACAAAGATCCAACTCAGCCAAAAATAAATAAATAAATAAATTTATTTATTAAAAAAAAAAATAATTGCCTTTACAATTGCAACAGAAAGAATAAAATACCTAGAAATAAATTTAACAAAGAAGTTGAAAGAGCTGAACAATAAAAACTATAAGACATCATTAAAAGAAATTAAAGACACAAATAACTGGAAAGATATTCTCATAATGTGCTCATAAATTCAAAGAATTAACATTATTAAAATGTTCATAATACCTAAAGCAATCTACAGATTCAATGCCATCCCTATCAAAATCCCAAGCACAATTTTCACAGAAATATAATAGCAAAAAAAAAAAATCTAAAAAATATATAGAACCACAAAAGACTCCCAATAGCCAAAGCAACCCTAAGAAAAAAGAACAAAGCTGGAGCTATCACACTCCCTGATTTCAAACTATATTACAAAGTTACAGTAACCAAAACAGATGGTTTTGGCAGAAAAAGATATAGATCAATGGAACAGAATTGAGAGCCTGGAAATAAACCCACACTTATATGGACAATATATGACAAAGAATCAAAGAATATACGATGGAGAAAGGATAGTCTCTTCAATAAATGGTGTTGGGAAACTGGACAACCATTAAAAAAAAAATGAAACTATGCCACTATTTCACACCACACACAAAAATCAAGTCAAAACTGATTAGACTTGAATGTAAGACCTGAAACCATAAAAATTCTAGAAGAAAACACAGGCAGTAGGCTCTTTGACATCAGTCTTAGCAATATCTTACTAGATATGTGCCCTTACGCAAGTGAAACAAATGGGACTACATCAAACTAAAAAGCTTCTGCACAGCAAAAGAAACCAATAACAAAATGAAAAGACAACCTACCAAGTTGGAGAAGATATTTGCAAACCATATATCCAATAAGGAGTTAATATCCAAAATATATAAAGAACTCTTACAACTCAACAACAAAAAAACCAAACAACCCAATTTTTAAAATGGGCAGAGGAGATAAATAGACATTTTCCAAAGAAGACATACGGGTGGCCAACAGGCACATGAAAAGGTGTTCAGCATCATCAATTATTAGGGATTATTAGGGATCAAAACCACAATAAGATATCACCTCACACCCATTAGAATGGTTATTATCAAAAAGGCAAGAAATAACACGTGTTGGTGAGGATGTAGATATAAAGGAACACTTACACACTGTAGGTGGGAATGTAAACTGGTGCAGCCACTATGGAAAACAGTATGGAGATTCCTCAAGAAATTAAGAATGGAAGTACCATATGATCCAGCTATCCCACTTCTTGGTGTTTATACAAAGAAACACTAATTCAAAAAGATATATGCACTCTTACGTTCATCGCGGCACTATTTTCAATAGTGCAAGAAATATTTCCAAAGTACAGAAACAACCTAAGTGCCCAACAATGAATGAATGGATAAAGAAGGTGTGGCATATACATACAATGAAACACTACTCAGCCATAAAAAAAGATGAAACCTTGCCATTTATGACAACATGGATGAACCTTGAGGATATTATGTTAAGTGAAATAAGTCAGAGAAATAAATACTGTGTGATTTCACTTATATGTGGAATATAAAAAACAAAACAAATTAAATAAATAAATGAACAAACTAAACAAAAACAAACACATGGATACCAAGAATACTGAGTAGTGGTTATCAGAGGGAAAGGGGCAGAGAGAAGGGTAAAGGGGATCAACTGTATGGTGATGGATGGAAAGTAAATTTTTGGTGGTGAGCACACTGTAGGGTATACAGAAGTAGAAATATAATGAACAATTTTATAAGCCAATGGTACCTTAATAACAAATAAATCTATAAATAATACTGAATAAATAAAATTAGCAACCTTTATTAAAGAAATTGAAGAGAAAATTAATGTACTAGAAGATAAATCAGAAGAAGTTATCCAGAACAGAGCAAAGAGAGAGAGAAAAAAAAAGGCAGAAAATGTGGAAGAGAGGTTAGAAGACAAGAGATAGAATGAGAAGGTCTAACATGCATGTAATTGGTGAACCGGAAAGAGAGGAGATAGCAGAGGTAATACTGAAGAGATAATGGCTTAGGATTTTCGAGAATTCATAAAAAATAACGATCTGCAGATTCAAGAAGTTTAATGAATTCAAGCAGAATCAATAAACAATATGTTACAGAGTTGGAAAAAAAAAATTAAAATTTCAGACCAAAGGGGGAAAAGATCAAGTGAAGTTCTTGGAATTAAAGTGTACTAAAGCCCTTGTATTGTCCAGATCAACATTACACTTTGATGTGATGTATGGTGTAATTTTAAAGGTAACTACTCACATAATAGAAAACAATATATAACTTATAACCTAGGAGAGGGAGAAAGGAGAATGTTAAAAAATAAATGACCTAAAGAAAGGTAAGAAAGGAGAAAAAAATGTAAAAGAGGTAGGACAAATAGAAAGCATAAAATAGATAAGATCCTCCCATTCTTTCTTAAACCCATGCTAATCAGGCTATCTTCCCCATCACTACACAAAACCTGCTCTTATTAGATCACCAATGTCCTCCATATTGGTAAACTCAATTTCTCAGTCTTTAACTTACTTGCCCTATCAGAAATATTTGCCACAAGGAATCACTCTCTTCTTTAACAAACTGATTCAACAGGGCTTCAGGTTTTTCTATATCTCTCTGGTCCCTCCTCCTTTTCTGTCTCCTTTGCTCACTGTTTGCTCCTTGTCTCCAGACTTCTTAAAATTTAGAGTCTCGGGCTTTCCTGGTGGCACAGTGGTTAAGGAATCCGCCTGCCAATGCAGGGGACATGGGTTCGATCCTTGGCCTGGGAGGATCCCACATTCCATGGAGCGGCTGAGCCCATGCGCCACAACTGCTGGGACTGCGCTCTGGAGCCTGCGAGCCACAACTGCTGAGCCCGTGTGCCACAACTGCTGAAGCCTGCATGCCTAGAGTCCATGCTCTGCAGTGGGAGAGGCCACTGCAATGAGAAGCCCGTGCACTGCAGCGAGGGGTGGCCCCTGCTCGCCACAACTAGAGAGGGCCCGCATGCAGCAGTGGAGGCCCAACGCAGCCAAAAATAAATATATTTATTAAAAAAAAAAAATTGTAGTCTCAAGGGTCAGTCTTTGTACTCTTCTCTATTTACCTCAATTTTTAGGTAATGTTATCCAATCTTATGGTTTTAATATCGTCACTTGTGTTATACAATTCAGTAGCCACTAGTCACAAGTGATTACTTAAATTTATATTAATTAAAATTAAATTTTAAAAAATTCAGTACCTGAGTCACTCTAGCCACATGTGACTAGTGGCTACCATATTGCACAGTGTAGGTATAAAACATTTCCATCATTGTAGAAAGTTCTATTGATCTAGATAATGACAAATTTCACATTATATTTCTAGCCAAAACTTCTCTCCTAAATTTCAGACTTGCATATCCAACTACCGACTTAACATCTTTTTAAAAATTGAGATATAATTGACATATAACATTATACTAATTTTAGATGCACAACATAATGATTTGGTATATGTATATATCCAACTTAACGTCTTTACTTGGATATAATAGACAAGTGGAACCTGTCTAAAACTGAACTTTTGACTTTTTCCTGAAAAGCTACCCCATGCATTGTTTTCCTGATTTCAGTTAATGGTATTTCTATCCTTCTAGTTGCTCAAGCTAAAATTCTTGGAATCTCTCATAACTTCTTTTTCTCAGTCTACATTCAATCCATTAGGAAATCTTGTTGGCTTTCCTTCAAATATATCCAGACTCTGACTACCATCATTTGTTACCAAGATTTCTACAGTGGAGCTCTCTGTTTGTACCCTTACAGTTTACTCACCACACAAGCAGGTAGAGAGTTGTAGAGTGGTATAGTAAGGAATTTGGCCTCACCCAGTTGGTTGTTACAACTGAGGGAAGTGCTATTAGCACCCAGTGGGTAGAGACTAGGGATGTTGCTAAAGATCCTACAATGCACAGGCTAGCTTCCTACAACAAAGAATTACCTAGCCAAAAATGTCCTGAGACTGAGAAATCTGCCCTAAGGGGGAAAATAGGAGGTTGTGTTAGGGAAAGATAGGAAGGGACCTTATATGGTAATGGCAGTATTCTATTTCTTTAACTTGATTGTGGTTACATGGCCATTTGGTTATAATTATTCAATATATTCATGTTCGACGCACTTTTTTGTAGGATGTTGTATTTCACAATTATTTAAAAAAAGGGAACTCCATAAAATGAAGTAAACAGGTTTTAACACAAAACCAAGTGCTTTATACCTTTTATTCTCAACCTATAAGTTACTATTATTACCTTCACTTTATAGAAAAGGATACAAAGCAAGGAGAAGGTTGATTGATTACAAAGTTAGTAAGTGGCAGAGTTCGAATTCAAGCCTACACAGTTTAAGTCCAGAGCCTGTATTCTTTGCCACTATGCTGTGCTGTTTTTCCTGTTCTTTGGCCTTTCCTCCTCTCTTTTATCTTTCACCTTTACTTCTCTTTCTTGTTACAGCCCAAACTACTCAACAAGTATAGTTTTATTATTGCTGTATTTGTTTAATGGAGTTTAATGTCCACTGATCTTATTTTTCTAATTGTAGCATTTACGGCAAAGTAGAAAGAAAATGGGGTTTCTGAGGGAGAGTCCTATATTTGCCACTCACTACCTGTGTAATTTAAGACTAACCATTTAACCTCCACGAGACTATTTTCCCATTTGCAAAATGGAAATAATAACATCCTCTTCACTGGGGTGTTTGAGAATTAAATGACATGATGCATATTATACTTAGTACTTTGTAATGGGAAAATAAATGTTCAAATGTATTATTATTCCTTTCAAAAACCAAATAAAAATACTTCTTTTTTTTAAAACATACGCAGCCTCTTGAGTTTTTTCCTATTTTTTTAAATGAAAAATTCTTCTTAGTAACAAAGAGCTAAACAAATATTGCCAACATGCCACTATTATGTGATAGAGATGTTGGTAACATGTTTTATTCCCCAGCATGTGTTTTCTTTTCTGTTTCTTTCCTTTCCATTTCCCTATTCTGCTCTTCTGTGTTTCTGTTCAACAATTAAGCCAAAGCTCTCATTAACTTAGTTCTACTGAAGATAAATAACGTTAAATAAAAATGTTAAAGTATTACCTTATAAAGTAATAATAGTAATTTTAACAGTAACTTTTCAAAAAAGGCAAAACCAAATACAGTTGACCCTTCAACAATGAGGGAGTTAACTGTGCCTCTGCAGTTGAAAATTGGTGTATAACTTGACAGTCAAGTATCTGCAATTCTGCATCTGTAGATTCAACCAATCATGGATGGTGTAGTACTGTAGTACATAATATTGAAAAAAACCCACATATAAGTGGACCTGAGCAGTTCAAACCTGTGTTGTTCAAGATCTACTGTATTACCATTTCCAATCAAGAAGGGCCTTATTTCTGTATCTTATAAAGAGTATGAACATAAAAATGATGATCTATTTTAAGATGAGACAACTAAAATACTGAGTAATGGTAAACTCTGAACAATATATTCATCCAACAAGTTCTCAATGAGCCTCTACAAGGTACTGAGGTACTGAGAAAAATAGAAAGAAAAAAAAACTCATGGTCCCTATCCTCAACAAACTTAAAAAATATAATTTATGAAGTCAAGAAGTCAGGTAACTTGTCCTAAATCACTTAAATAATAAAACCTAGCAGGATGCTAATAACCAATTATGATTTTCTGTTCTTCATTTCACTTTTAGCTCATATCTACACCACTTGCTAGTCATGACTCCCAAATTAGCTTTGTAATAGATCAGTGCAAGATTTATTCTTTTAAGGTAAAAAGTTTAGTTGACTGTTTGAAACATAGAGCCATATAACGTATATATTCAAATGTGGAGCATCAGAAATGATCCTGAATATAAAGTGTACACTGTTCAACAGCAATTGTTACTGAAATCTCACTAAGATAAAAGGAACTGTGAATAAGCTAAGTAGTTTCATCAGAACAGTTAGCTGATATGCAAAAACAGAAGCTTGATTTTTCAGTTCCTTTTTTAATGTAATAAAACTGATTAATAATTCAGTGGTCTTTGGTCTTAAGTATTAAAACTAAAGGCAGAATTGAGATTACTTTGACCCACTAATTTACAAAACTAGGATTGACAGTCCTATTAAATATCCTTAGTCTAAAACTGTCAATTTCACTAAATAACTTGAAAAAAGTATCCCCTGGATGTAAGGAGTAAAAACATTCTATATAAAATATTAATGAAAACTATATTTTAAATTAAGGTGGATATCTAAGATCAGCAACAACTCAAGGATGCCCACTCTTGCCAATTTTATTCAACATAATATTGGAAGTCCTAGCCACAGCAATCAGGCAAGAAAAAGAAATAAAAGGATTCCAAATTGGAAAGGAAGTAAAAAGGTTAACACTTTGCAGATGACATGACACTACACAAAGAAAATCCTACGATGCCACCAGAAAAGTACTAGAGCTCAACAATGAATTCAGTAAAGTTGCAGGATACAAAATTAATATAGATAAATCTGTTGCACTTCTATACACTAGAAATGAATTACCAGAAAGGGAAATTAAGAAAACAATCCCATTTACCATTGCATCAAAAAGAATAAAATACATAGGAATAAACCTATCTCAGGAGGCAAAACACCTATACTTGGAAAATTATAAGACACTGATGAAAAAAATTGAAGACAACATAAACAGATGGAAAGGTATACTGTGCTCATGGATTGGAATTAATATTGTTAAAATGACCATACTACCCAAGGCAATCTACAGATTATTGCAATCCCTATAAAAATACCAAGGGCATTTTTCACAGAACTAGAACAAAATATTTCACAATTTGTATGGAAACACAAAAGACCCCGAATAGCCAAAATAATCTTGAGAAAGAAGAACAGAGCTGGAGGAACAATGTTTCTTGACTTCAGACTATACTACAAAGCTACAGTACTCAAAACACTATGGTACTGGCACAAAAACAGACAAATAGATCAATGGAACAGGATGAGAAAGCCCAGAAATAAACCCATGCACTTACGGTCAATTAATCTGTGACAAAGGAGGCAAGAATATACAATGGAGAAGACAGTCTCTTCAATAAGTGGTGCTGGGAAAACTGGACAGCCACATGTAAAAGAATGAGATTAGAACATTTTCTCACACCATATACAGAAATAAACTCAAAATGGATTAAAGACCTAAATGTAAGACCGGAAACCATAAAACTCCTAGAGGAAAACATAGGCAGAACACCCTTTGCCATAAACCACAGCAACATATATATATTTTTTTGATCTGTATGCTAAAGCAGAGGAAATAAAAGCAAAATAAGACCTAATCAGACTTAAAAGCTTTTGTGCAGCACAAAGGAAACCACCGGCAAAACAAAGAGACAACCTACTGAATGGGAGAAAATATTTGCTAATGATATGACTGATAAGGGGTCAATACCCAGAATATATAAACAGCTCATACAACTCAACAAAAAAACAAACAACTCAATTTAAAAATGGGCAGAAGATCTGAATAGACATTTTATAAAGAAGACATACAGATGGCCAACGTCAGTAATCATCAGGGAAATTCAAAACCACAATAAGATATCACCTCACACCCATGAGAATGGTTATCATCAAAAAAGTAAGAAATATCAAGTCTTGGTGAGGATGTAGATATAAGGGAACCCTTATACACTGTTGGTGGGAATGTAAATTGGTGCAACCACCGTGGAAAACAGTATGGCAATTTCTCAAAAAACTAAAAATAGAACTACCATATGACCCAGCAATTCCACTCCTGGGTACATATCTGAGAAAAAATGAAAACACTAATTCAAAAAGATACAGGTACCCCAATGTTCATTGCAGCATTATTTACAACTGCCAAGATACGGAAGTAACCTAAGTGTCCATCAACAGATGAATGGATAAAGAAGATGTGGTATATGTATAATGGAACACTACTCAGCCATAAAAAAGAATGAAATTTTGACATTTGCAACAACATGGATGAACGTGGAAGGTATTATGCTAAGTGAAACGTCAGACAAAGACAAATACTGCATTATATCACTTATATGTGGAATCTAAAAAATAATACAAACTAGTGAATATAACAAAAAGGAAACAGACTTACAGATACAGAGAACAAACTAGTGGTTACCAGTGGAGAGAGGGAAGCAGGGAGGGGCAAGATACGGGTAGGGGATCAAGAGTTATAAACTATTATGTATAAAATAAATAAGCTAGAAAGATATATTGTACAACACAGGGAATACAGCCAATTTTTTTTGTTTTTTACTTTTATGCTCGTATCTCTTAAAAAAATACTATAAATCATTATTTTAATTTGTAATTCAGGTATACCCATCCTCCTATGCTGTTTACCCTTTATCGTTAACTATTTAGGGTATTATAAAAATCACAATAAACAGCATTATTTTTATGTATGTAACTGAGATATGTAGCATTTAAGATTGAGAGAAGAAATCTAAGGCTAAATGTTTTCAGAGCTCTAGTGGGCATACAGTGGGAAAGGAAAGGTGAACTTTATTTTCTTCGAGGCAAAGAAACTATAGGTGACATCTTAGCTTGCTACCAACCTTTATTCTAAATATGAAGTTTGTAGTTGTTTGTGAGGCAAGGAGATTTTTGTTCAAGTTAAAACAAGGGTTTCTTTGACCTACTGCAGAGTGTAAAGCCTTTCCCTTCAGGGGCTGCCTGTTACCCTGCATATGACAAGCAGTAAGAAGATAAAAGGAGGGGAAACAGGTTCTAGAGTTTGCTAATCTACTGATCTCAGCAATAGATTACGGTATGGCTTGAGAGTCATGAAAATTAGGTTTTAGTCAAGCTGGCCATTAACCGGTTGTCTGGTGGTGAGCGAGCCAGTTTCTTCAACTCGGTGGACTTAAGTTTCCTCATCTGGAAAATCAGAGAATGCGCTTGACTAGCTGCTCTCAAAGGCCCGTTCCAGCTCTATTATTCCAAGACAGGAATATGTCAAGCCACCTACTATGGGCACTGTCTCTCACAATCGAGCCGGGGAAAAGCGTGACGAGGACTTACCTGTCTCAGCCCTCACCCCATCTGCGGTCCTAGCTCAAGGCACCAAAGGAGCTTCCTCCCCACCTCCCCTCTCTAGCTCTCTCCTACTCGGGATAGAGAAGGGCGCTCCCATTCCCGCAATTCCCCCAATTCTCCTCCTCCCTCCTCCTCTCACTCGGGTGTTCACCCACGGTAACCCTGCCTTTTCCCGAAGGTCCGGCAGACACCGACTCCCAAAGCCCCTCGAGTTCTTTCTCAGCCTCCGACGGAGGCCCTAACTTGCTCTCACCCGAGCCCTGTAGGAACGCGCGCCGCCTCTCCGGATCGGTCTCCGCGGGCCCCGGCTTTGGCCTCACCGCTCCCGCAAGAAGCCACTGTTCCGAGGCGTCTCCCTAAAGAACTTCCCCGGGTAACAGCCGACTCCGTCGCAAGCTCAGCCTTAGCAGCCGCGTCCCTCCTTTCCCTCCGCTCCCTGCCGGGAAATGAGTTTGCAAGACCCGGTACGTGCTCTACCTGAGCAGGCCAAGCCCTTAATCTCAGAGAGCTCGGCGGGAAGGAGGACCTCCCTCCCCCAAACTTCTCAACTTGCTGCAGCAAGGCTTCTCGTCCCCTGAACAAGAACAGGCAGCGGCCTAGGCCGCGGGGGCCAGCGGGGGATGGAGTTCTGAGAGCGCTAAGCCGGCTGCCGCAGTCAAACCTCCCGCCGCCGCGGACTACAACTCCCAGAGGGCTCTGCGACAGCCAACACGCCTCCCGCCGCAGAGCCTAGCCCTCCGGCTTCGGAAGGAAGGGCGGCGCAGGTGGACTAATCGCGTTTTATCTGCAGCCAGACCTTTGCGCCAGAGTCGGTTGCCTGCCTGCCCTTAAGGCATCTAAGAGGAGGGACGCGATCTCCTGCAGTCCTGACCACCCCGGAGGCCACCTGAGAAAGGGCTGATGTGACATTTCCATCTAGGGCTGACCTCCCATTATCTGTCTGTCATCTCAGGCTGTTCTGGCTGGTGCTCTGTACTCTCATCACGTGCTTGCGCCCTGTGGACACCAAGGGAAGCTGGTTTGAAAAAAAAATTGTTAGATTTGGCACTTTCTCTCCCTTGTCTAGACATTTAGGTTTGTTTTTTGTTTTTTACGTGTTGGCAGTTTAGCCACTAGGCTAAAAGAAGGGCTTTGGTAGGATTTTAAGCACCCTCTCCCCATCCCTAACAATTTCTCCGACAGCCACCCCAAATAAACATACAGTCTAAGGAAAATTGGTGTGCTTTTTATAAAAAGTCAGCTTAAGGTAAGTCTCCTGAAAAGCATATGGCAATACCTAAGCTCTTCTTACGTAGGAAGCCAGTGGCTTTTTTTTTTTTTTTTAAGCAAAACAACCAGGAAAAATCCAACAATGTAGTGTAATGTGTTAATCCCAAATGAAAGAAACCAAATTTAGCAAGTAGTTAAAACTGAGTGCCAAGCATTTTACATAAAATACCTCATTAAGTCTTTACCATGATTCTAGAAGTGTATATTATCCCTATTTTACAAATAAGGAAACAGTCCTAGAGAATTTTAAGAGTTACCCAAGGCCAAACAACTATCAAGTGGCAGAAGATCTGGAATTCAAACTGAGGTCTTCTTCCAAAGCCTATGCTCTCGAACTCTGCCTCTATTATTGAGGGTTTGACAAATGCAAGGCAGGTAATGTGATGAATATTGCCTTTAAGGCAGATAAAAGTTATCTTGCTAATGGTGTCCTTATTAAAAAACTTTTGCAACTGCTTTTTAGCCTGCCTTCAAATTAACAGTACATTCTTTTGATAGCTCCAATGGTGGCAAAATTTTCTTCTTTCTCTGCTTTTCAGGCTGAGAAAATATTTTTAGGCAAGGCTGAGAAGCACGAAAGTAGATGGTATGGAATGACGTCAGCGAAAATGGCTGAATAGGGAACTTGAAAACTCTCCCTCCACAAAAGCAACGAATAACCTGGTGAAACTGTCAGAATCAGCTTTTTTTTGGAACTCTGGAATCTAATAAAAAACTCACAACAACCAGGGGAACACTTAAGAAAAGACTGCTGAATTTTGGCAAGAAAGCTCTGTGATTATCTCCAGCTTGCCAGTGGCCTTGAGGACAGCAGCCCACATTCCTGGTGTAGGTTGCTGGTACCAGAGAGAGTAATATGGACCTTATTCTAAAGGAGTTGTAATTTTGTGTTTTGACCTATCTGGTGGTGTCCTGAAGGTGTGGCTCAAGGGCTTACCTTTGTTTCCCCAGGCTTGGAGCCTCCCAGGGCTGAGGCAGGATTGTCAAAAGGATTTAAAGCAAATGTATTAGCCACTGCCACCAGGGTAAGGTGTAACAGTTGGGACAAACAATAAACAGCCCAAAAAGCCTAGGAAGGAAGAGGCTGGGGAAGCAGATACTTGGGGAGTAAGGGGTTTTTGTTTTCTATTTTTTAAATATTTATTTATTTGGTCGTGCCGTATCTTAGTTGCAGCAGGCGGGCTCCTTAGTTGAGGCATGCATGTGGGATCTAGTTCCCTGACCAGGGATGGACCCGGGCCCCCTGCATTGGGAGCATGGAGTCTTATCCACTGTGCCACCAGGGAAGTCCTGGAATAAGGGTTTTCTTGAAAAGCTTCCTCCTCTTCTGGGGAATCCAGAAGGCCACATGCATGCCTTGGTCTGGACCCATGCTCAGAAAAGACCTGAGAAGACCCTAAGCTCTCACTTCTGGCTGACCTTCAGACTCTGTACAAGCAGGAAGTGAAGGCTAATGCAGAAATGTAAAGTATCCTGCTAAGCATTGAAGGAGTGCCACAACACAGCTAGCTGACAAAGACTGGGAGAGTTTTTTTGCATTTTGGCTGGTTTTTTCTTTTTCTTTTTTGCTTATAGGCATTTAATAAAGATATCTCTGCTAAATCACTAGCTGACCACTAAGCTAATGGAACAGAATGGTCACACAACAAAGAATACAGACTTTATAGAGTTAGCTGACTGGTAGCTAAGTCTAGAATCTTGATCATACTTAAACTTGATTTTTAAAATCAAGCCTTTATAGTTGGTGTTATAGACTTCCCACCACATCAGGAAGCACATTTCTGGAAGTCTTTCATTTGTGATATTAAGACTATTCAGTGGGCTCAAATATTGTCTCTTACAAAGTTCGCCTTTAGGTTTTCACCAGTCATTGATGATCAGTAGCCATTGATGATCATCTTCTAGATCAGAGGTTTGTGTCACCCTTAGTGTCTGAGTAAATTTTTCTCAGTGTCCTTAGTTTCTGTTTACTAAGTGGTTAAGTCCAAACAAATTAATATGTGTTTATTTAAATATATATGGAAATTAAAAGAAAAAGATTTTATTTCATTCTTTAATAACCACAATTGCTTACTAATTGGGTGTATACACCTATTGGGCACTGCATAACTTCTCAAACCTTGAAATCATTGGGACATCACTGTCTTCATTTCCTCTTCCACATTGGATTTTGCACAACACTTGCTTGAGATCGTAGGAACTGCTGAAAACTCAATTTTGAAAAGATACGTTAGCCAAAAGAATTGACTTGATCTAATGTTGAAACTGTGAAGTACCGCAAGCGTTCACATGGTGTCTGACAGATGTTGCTGTGTTTTCCTCAAAAATTTAAAATACTCTGTGAAGTCCTTGTGAGTTCCCTGTGGTAACCTCATAGCTTAGGAACTGCAGGTCACTAGCAATTATATTCCTGGCCTAAAGCAAGAATTGACAAACATTTTATGTAAAGGGCCTAGTAGTAAGTATTTTAGGTTTTATAGCCATATGGTCTCTGTTAACAACTACCCAATTCTGCCTTTATGGCGTGAATGCAGCCAACATAGGCAATATATAAACCAATGAGGTGGCTATATTCTAATTTATTTATAGAAATGGTTTTTAACTGGATTTGTTCCCAGAACTGTAGCTTTCTGACCCTCTGGCCTAGAGAACACAGAGTGGAAATTTTCCTTTATTAGCTGGATTCTTCAAAGGAGAGGACTTTCCCCTTTTCTCCTGGATCTGAGCTCACACCCTTTTTGCATTTGAAGCTCTCCAGCTTTATTTGGGATTTATTTAAAGGTTTCATCTTTCTTGGTAAGGCCTTGTTTTGAGTACTCGTTTGGCACTTTGGTCTGATCCTGAGATCAGAATGTTTCAACTGAAGTTAGCTGAAAATGACTTTGGCCCAATTTCTTTGGGAAGGGGCTGCTTCAAATGAAACTGCTGGTTTAGCCTTCAGCCCATTCCTTTGGAAGGGCTGTTTTCTGGAGAATGGCAAAAGAAAGGAGGGAGAGAGGGAGGAAGGAAGGAAGGAGGGAGGGAGGAAGGGCCTTTGTCCTGGCTTCTCAGGGACCAAGCTGTCTTCTTAAGACTGTCTGGGATGAGCTTGCAAGCTGTTTGAATTGAACCTATTGTGCTGTAAGCTGTTTAAACTGTTTGAAAATTGTTCTTTACTCTAAAGGAAAAACATCTAGAAAATGAGATCCCAGTTATCTAAGTATTTTGAGGGCACACCCTCTACAGGGACTTTAGCCAATTTTATGTTTAAAACCAAGGTCCTACGGGGAGGGGGAAGGGTAAGCTGGGACGAAGTGAGAGAGTGGCATGGACATATATACACTACCAAATGTAAAATAGATAGCTAGTGGGAAGCAGCCGCATAGCACAGGGAGATCAGCTTTGTGTCCACCTAGAGGGGTGGGAAAGGGAGGGTGAGGGAGGAGTGGGGATATATGTATATGTATAGCTGATTCACTTTGCTATAAGGCAGAAACTAACACACCATTGTAAAGCAATAAAGATGTTAAAAAAAAAAACCAAGGTCCTTCCCCTTGTGCACTTCTAATTAAGTGGACTGACCTGACCAAAGGCAACTGAGAATATCAATGGTCATTATGGGGAACTTTTGAAATCCCCAAACTTAATTTTCTTAAAACAGAATTGGACTACAATAGCTCAAAAATTTCCAGAATTGAGTGGAATGCTTATTTCTATGGGTATTTTGAGGCTTTCTGAAATTATCAGGAGTCTAAAATTGCCTCTGCAAAATAAGACTTTAAGATTAACTGAGGCAAACAAATGATTAAAGAAAGGTAAAATGGCTCCTGAAGGCTCAGGCTCTTCTTCCTTGGCTTCTTTGTCTCAGGCTCTGCCTCTGGCCCCATCTTGTCTCCCACAGCACCCTCTTCCTCTTTTTTACCACCACCCCCATACTAATTCTCTCACCAAACTTCCCCCTTTCTCTGAAACTCTCCCTACTCCCTTTTTCTCTGCACTTGTCAGTACCTGTTGCTTTAAAATTTAGCATTCTGAGGATCGAGGCTAAAAGCTTAATTTCTTGATATTCTCTGGACTGAAGCTGAACTGCGAGCCATAGCCAAAGATTTTTCCAAAGTAACTGAAGGTCTTCACAGATTCGCTGAGGAATTTAATATAGCCATTCAAGTGTATCAGTCTGGCTTCTCTGATTAATATCAGCTAGTTGGTATATGCTTGTTGGTAAAGGCCAGGCCCAGCATGGATGAAAACTGCTAATTGGGAAAGTCCTGAAAGAGCTCTAGAATTACAACTGAGAAACCAGCCCGCTAACTTATTTTATGATTAGGCTCAGGCAATTGCTAGATGACTTCATCGAGCAATTCCTAGGGCTTTTCCAAAATGGGAAATTTGATTGGAACAAAATTCAGACTTGCACACAAATACCTGATGAACCTGCTCATGAATATTACAATTGACTTCAGAATGTTTTTAAATAAAATTCTGGTCTTCCTTCAAACGTTGATTCCACCTGAGTAGTTTTTTAATTTTTTTACTCCTAATTTATCCCTCATGCACCCCCTTTCTGCTTTGATAACCATAAGTTTGTTTTCTATGTCTGTGAGTCTATTTCTGTTTCATAAGTTCATTTGTATCATTTTTTAGGTTCCACATGTAAGTGATATCATATGATATTTGTCTTCTTTTTCTGACTTGCTTCACTTAGTATGATAACCTCTAGGTCTATTCATGTTGCTGCAAATGGCATTATTTCATTCTTTTTTATGGCTGAGTAGTATTCCTTTGTATGAATATACCACATCTGCTTTATCCATTCACCTGTCGATGGACATTTCGGTTGCTTCCACATCTTGGCTATTATAAATAGTGCTGCTATGAACATTGGGGTGCATGTATCTTTTCAAATTAGAATTTTTGTCTTTTCCAGATATATGCCCAAGAGTGGGATTGCTGGGTAATGTGGTAACTCTATTTTTAGTTTTTTAAGGAACTTTCATGCTGTTTTCCATAGTGGCTGTACCAATTTACATTCCCACCAACAGTGCAGGAGGATCCCCTTTACTCCACACCCTCTCCAGCATTTATTATTTGTAGACTTTTTGAAGATAGCCATTCTGACCCATGTGAGGTGATGGCTCATGGTAGTTTTGATTTGCATTTCTCTGATAATTACCAATGTTGAGCATCTTTTCATGTGCCTATTGGCCATCTGTATGTCTCCTTTGGAGAAATGTCTATTTAGGTCTTCTGCCCATTTTTTCATTGGGTTGTTTGTTTTTGTTATTGAGTTGCATGAGCTGTTTATATATTTTGGAAGTCAAGCCCTTATTGGTTGCATCGTTTGCAAATATTTTCTCCCACTGCATGGGTTGTCTTTTCGTTTTGTTTATAGTTTCCTTTGCTATGCAAAAGCTTACAAGTTTGATTAGGTCCCATTTGTTTATTTTCCCTTTATTTCTATTGCCTTGGGAGACTGACCTAAGAAAACACTGGTACAATTTACTTCAGAGAAATGTTTTTTGGCTTTTTAAAAAGATTTATTTATTATTTATTTATCTATTTTATTTTTATTTTGGGCTGCATCGGGTCTTAGTTGCGGCACATGGGGGATCTTCATTGAGGCACGCAGGCTCTTCGTTGTGGTGTGCAGACTTCTCTCTAGTTGCAGCATGTGGGTTTTCTCTCTCCAGTTGTGGTGCCCAGGCTCCAGGGCGCATGGCCTCTGTAGTTGTGGTGTGCAGGTTCCAGAGCGTGTAGTTTGCAGCATGCAGGCTCTAGTTGAGGCGTGCAAACTCAGCAGTTGTGGCACACGGGCTTAGTTGCCCCGCAGCATGTGGGATCTTAGTTCCCTGACCAGGGATCAGACCTGCGTCCCCTGCATTGTAAGGTGGATTCTTTACCACTGGACCACCAGGGAAGTCCCCATTTCAGAGAATGTTTTGCCTATGTTCTCTTCCAGGAGTTTTATGATGTCATGTCTTATATTTAAGTCTTTAAGTCATTTTGAGTTTATTTTTGTGTATGGTGTGAGGGAGTGTTCTAACTTCATTGATTTACATGTGGCTGTCCAGTTTTCCCAACAGCACTTACTGCAGAGACTGTCTTTTCTCAGTTGCCTCCTTTGTCAAAGATTGACTGTAGGTGTGTAGGTTTATTTCTGGGCTCTTTATTCTGATCCATTGATCCATATGTCTGGTTTTGTGCCAATAACATGCTGTTTTGATTATTGTAGCTTTGTAGTATTGTCTGAAGTCTGGGAGGGTTATGCCTTCAGCTTTGTTCTTTTTCCTCAGGATTGCTTTAGCAATTCTGGGTCTTTTATGGTTCCATCCATCCATATGGTTTTTAACTCTTATGTTTATTAATGGGTGGAACTGGGACCTTTTCCTTCTAGTAAAAATGACCAGGTTGGAATGGAAAACTTTGTTCACTCCAGATTTAGTAAATCTGGCAAAACAGCTCCCTCATTCTCTAGATGTTACCTTAAAGGAACACAGTCAAAATTCTTAATCTCTAACTCCAGCAAATGAAGGATCCTAAATATAATCAAAACCTGCCTAGTTTCTAGATTGTTACAAAATTAAGCACTTGTCTTCCAACATCCTCCCAATTCTCAGTGACAGGGCTCCAAGGAACTATAGGTGGTTTTCCCAATCCTCCTTCTTAATTGGCTTGAAGGAACATTTCTCCAGATTGGGGGAAAATCTCTTCTAGTCCTAACTGACAAGGGAGCTACACTCATTGCTCAATTCCGCTACTATAAAACAGCCCTGCCTCAAAGTACTAAAACAGTTCAAATAGTGCAGATCTTTAATGAGCCTCAAGAGGTTCTTGTCTCTGAACCTATTCCCTTTTGTTTAGGACTTTTGAGAGATACTCACCCTTTTCTCCTTGGCTCCTCTGCCCCTATCCACTTATTAGGCTAAGACTTCTTAGAGAATTATCATGCCAGTATTCTTTCTCCCCGAAGATATGGAAAATATAGAAATTGACAGTAGTCATCAAAGCAATCCACCAAGTGAATTAAATGACCCTTTGATATCTTTTATTCCATCTCTGACCGTACTAGAGCAGATTCTGGAAACACTGATCATTTGTCCCTATTGAATCAGCTACCACTTTCCTTATGAGCAAAATCTCCAAATGATGTTGGCAAAATTCATAGCACATTTCCCATTAAAATTCAGAGAGATCCCTCAAAATCTCTTCCCAGAATTAATCGATACCCTAAGAGTAAGGTAGCCATTCAAGGTGAAAAGCCCATAATAGAAGATTACAAGGCTCAAGTCCTCATTATCCCTTGTACTAGGCAGACGCTCCCATTTTACTGGTGAGAAAATCTAAGGGCCAAGGGTGGAGGTTTGTCCAGGACCTCCCAGCAACAAACAACATTGTTATCTCTGTTGTTCCTAGCCCTCATAGTTATTAGGTAGTAAATTCTTTACTGTAACTGATTTATGTAATGCATTCTTTAGTATTTCAGTTGGTGAAGCTAGCCAATACCTTTTTGCCCTCACTTGGGAAGAAAGCCAATTCACCTGGACTGTAATGCCTCAGGGTTATACTGAGTCCTTATTTCTTGGGCAAATCCTGAAGGTTGATCCCTAGAGATACTACTTTGTTGCAACAAGTGGATGATTCACTTCTTTTCTCTCCTTCTCAAGCCTCCTTACAGGAAGGCAGCATCCACTTGCTAAATTTTAGCCTTAAAGGGACATAATATCACCAAAGAAAAATGGCAGTTTGCCCCAAACCAGGTTTGATATTTAGGGCATCAGATATCAGAACAAGGGATACACTTAGATCCAGATAGACTTCATGGTGTCTTAGTTTCCCAAAACCCAAAACTAAGTGCCAACTGTGAGATTTTCTTGGTCTAGTTTGGTCTAGTTTGTAATTGCTGAAATTGTGTCAGGTTTCCTTGGGCTAGACCTTAATGGCTAAAATTGGATTCCAATTTTTCTCTCTTTCCTTGGGCTAGACCTTAATGGCTAAAATTGGATTCCAATTTTTCTCTCTTATGGCCAAACTTCTGCATGTTTTACTCAACAATAACAACACAACCTAATTTTATGGGAAGAATTGGATGACACAGCCTCAGGGTCTTAGAGAAGAGTTTGCTGAACCCACCTGCCCTTGATCTTCCCAATTATCAAATTCTGTTTTTCCTTGTTGTATATGAAAAGGAAGGGAATGCCCTTGGGGTACTCACCCCAAAACATGGATCTACCATTGGGTAGATACCCATTGGGTCAATACTCATTGACCCATAGGGTATTATAGCCAGCAACTGGACCCTGTAGCATGAGGTTAACTCCCTTGTCTTGCTGTGATCCCTCTAAACCTCACATCCACCCCTTTTGGAATTCATAAGCTCTCATCCTTTGAGCTAGTCACAGAGTACACCCAATGAACTTGGCTCCTGCTTCTTTAACCTACAACTGATAAAAGGAGAGATACTCCAATATTGCAAGGGCCTAATTGCTTCTATTAAAAATAACCATGTTTTGGTGGATCAGTCTTTTCACAGTGCACCCTTGGGGGACAAAGACCTTAAGCAACACAACTTGCAACCTGGAGATTTCATCTATCGGAAAAGATACATCCAGAAGAACTCTCTTCAACCTTGCTGGAAAGTACTCTATCAAGTACTCCAAACAACCCTTGTGCTTCCAGACTCCAAGGAATAGACTCTTGGATTCATGAGACACACCTAAAGAAAGCATCGAACCTTAACTGAAGCTGCACATCATCTGGTGACCTGAAAGTAAAGATTCTCCAGAAATGAAGCAGATGACATCTGATAAGACAGCTTTCCCAAGATATCTGGACCAGGCCTGTTGGAAGTTTGTCACCAAGCCTTTGATGATGGCATAATGCCTCAGGAGATCTCTGATGTCTATGATTTTGATAACAGGACTTTAGATAAAAAGTGCCTGAGAGTCCTCCTTCCTCCTCCTTGTTACTCAAATGTGACCTTAATAGGTTTCCAATCTGTGCACTTTCCCTCTGATGTGAGACTCTATACCCAGGAATGGTCCTTCTTGACACTGAGGGACAAAAAGCCATTGAAACTAGAAACCCTGACTCTTCATAGCAATGCTTTCAGAGAAAAATCCTGATCAAAAGGGGAAAATGTAAAAAATTAATAAACAGAAACCTCAATTAAATAGAGTTGGGAGACCAGAAGGGGGAGCTCTCACACACTCTGGTGATAGAACTTAACAGGAAGAAGAAAGACCCCTTTCCCGGCAGGGACTCAGCCAATGAAAAGCCATGAGCTCTTTGTTTTATTTATGGTCTGTGTGTTTTCACACTGGACTGAAGCCTTTCCTTGAAGGCAGACTGCCTCCTCTGTGGCTAAAGTCTTTTTAGAAAAGGTTATCCCTACCTGGGGAACTCCTCTAGAACTGTGAGGAACCCATCTTACTGGCCAGGTGCTTTGACAAGTCCTTTTCCTCTCTATAAAAGTGTTCTCCTTCCTTTGCCATGCCGGGACTTGCATGTGGTTTGGCATGGTTGCAGACCCCAAATTGCAATTCTCTGCTAATCCTGAATAAACCCATCTTTGCTGGAGAAATGTTTGGCAGTGTTTTTGTTTCAGGTCAACAGCAGTCTATGTGCTAGCACGTGCACTGTTAATGGGTTTATCATTGTTTCTATGCTTTTTCAGTGGGCAAAGTAAGGAAATCTTTTTATTTTATGGAGATAATATATCATGTGTTCATAATGATATTTCCAATTCAAGTTTAAGAGTATAGGGCTATTTCTTAACCTCTGATTTCTATTTCAATCTCTTTTCTCTCACACTAAAAATCTTAATTCTTAAACAATATTAACTTAATTATGTACCAGTTTATTACCAACAATATGATTACAGAATTGGTTTTTTTTTGCAGTTCTTTTTGCCTTATGATATATCCCACTAGGGACATATGTTCAAATTACTGTATTTTAAATCACTTGAAATAACTCTTCTCTGTGTGGTTAAGCCACTAACTCAATACACATTTATTTAAGTGTATTTGGTTTTTTGCTTTAAATTCTAAAATAGCTCTTTAAATTTCGATTTAATTTAGTTTTATAGTTTTGCATAACAATCACATGGTTTCACAATCAAATCCACTCACTCAGAGATGTCTGGCACACGTTCTTGTCCTTTTCAACCTGTTCTCTCATCTCATAGGTAGTCATAATATTTGGCTTATCCTTCCATTTTTTAAAAATATAAGCAGATACATCTCTTTAGATATAAGCTAGCATACTTGACACCCTACTCTGTACCTGGCTTTTTTCCAATAATATATCCTAGTGATCACTCCATAGCAATATACAGAGATAACCCTCTTTCCTTTTTACAGCTGCAGAATACTCTGAAGGGGAGCACCCCAAAATATGCCACTTTGGCATATTGATTGGTTTGAATTAAAGGTACTTGAGAAACAGCCAGTGCAAGGACACTCTGAGCCACCTTTGTCTCCCTGAAAGCAGGATATAAATCTTCCATGTGAAAGGTACCCACAACCCCCTCCACCAATACCAGAAAGGAAGAGGGCATCCTTATCACCAGAGACAGGGAATTTAGGGCCTTCTCATCCCTAAGCAGATCTTGTTACTTCACCAATCTACTATCACAAGGCCACACTACTTTGTCTTGTCAATTCTTCACAAGTTTATCGTTTCTTTGTCTAAAAACATATAAAAGCTTCCTGCTTTGGTCACTTCTTTGAGTCTCATTTTTATGCAGCTCCTGTATGTATGAAATTTAAATTTGTTTTTGTCCTTTTAATCTGTTTCATGTCAGTTTAATTATTGGACCAGCCAAAAAGCCTAGAAAGGAAGAAGGGAAAAATTTTCTGCCCCTACAACTCCATGGGTGGATGTTTCAGTCTGCTATTGAGGGACTTTTGAGTTATTTCCAATCTTTAGCTTTTAGTTCTGCAGTTAATAACATTGTGTGTATGTCCTTTTATATTTTTTTGCCAGTGTGTCTTTGAGATAAATTCTAGAAGTAGGATTATGGGATCCAAGGGTAAATGCACATGTGATTTTGCTAGATGATGTCAAATTCCCATGGGATATCCCCAACAGCGATGTATGAGGGTGCCTGTTACCTTGAAGCTTCTCTAGTAGAGTGCATTATCAAATGTTTGCCATTTTAATAGGTGAAAAATTGCATCCTAGTGTAGTTTTAATTTGCATTGCTCATAAAATGAAGAAAATTGAGCATTTCTTCATGTATTTAATGGTTGTTTCCTTTTCTTTTTTGTGAACTCTTTGTTTATATCTCTTGCTATTTTTCTTTAGATTTTTTTTTCTTCTTTTAGATGCTCTCTCTATTACAGATATTAACCATTTTTCTGGATTATGTTGGAAACTTTTTTTTCCCAGTTTGTCATTTGTCTTTTGGCTTTGTTATTATTTTTTTGTCATGAAACATTTTATATTTTCTTTTGTATATAGTCACAATATGTAACATTATTGCTTCTGGATTTTGAATCATAAATAGGAACATTTTTCCAAGTATAGAGAAATTCATCAATGTTTTCTTCTAGTTCTTGCATGGTTCTATTGTTTTACATTTGAATTTCTTATCCCATTATACGGTATGAAGAACAGGTCCAATTTTATCTTTTTCCATGTGGATATCTAGTTACACATAGAGTGTTTTTGTAAAGAAGAAGTAGTCAAGTGTCGAGGACTGCTAAGAGTTCTGTTTGTTAGGTTAAAAATTGAAAACTGTCATTTGGGTTTAGAAACAAGGAGGTCAAGGTGACCTTTTCAGTAGCAGTTTCAGTGAAGCAATGGGGGCAGAAGCCAGATTGTAATGGGTTCAGCAAAGAAATAAGATGGGATAGTGGAAAGAGCAAGTGTAGATAACTCCTTATGAAGTTCTAAATTTAAATAAAGCCTTTTTATTAGGCACCATATAAAAGAATCAGCATTCTAAAAGACAGATTTCAGGCAAAAATGTTTTTCAGTAAAATCCCTGCATCAGTCAGGGACCAACCAGGGAAATAGAAGCCATTATAAATATTTAAAATAGAAGGATTTTTAAGCTTTGTGAGAATTAGAAAATGGCACCTCATATGGGTAGATGGGGCTCAGCAGGAGCATGACTTGGTAAGTGGAGCGCAGGCTGAGTTTAGCTCCTTCTTAGAGCCTTTTGGCTTGGTGCCTTTCTGCAGAGCCCAACCTCCAGAACTGTATCTGGTGGCCCTGGTTATACCCATTTTACAGAGAGAGAAATCAAATAACTTGCCCAAGGTCACAGGTTAATAAATGAACAACTACAGATTACCTGTGCTGACTTCTCAGCCAATTGCTAGTGATTTCTTCCTCTCTGACTTTTTGAAAGCTCCAACCCTCCAGTCTTTGGAGGAGTAGATAAAAAAGAGTCATTCCTGGTCTAGGTTCATGGATGGGACCAGGTCACTACTTCTCCTCTTGAGGTGAAATACTTCCCTCTTTTATACCTAGTATGACTGACAAAGATGACATTCACAAATCACTTTTGCCATTTAAGACACAGAGAACTCAGCTTTCTTTGTTAGACGTACCTAACATCTAGTGGGAATGGAAAGGACTAGACCTTGTTATACTATGCTTTCCTAGTAACTGTTTACCAAATTCCCCATAATTCACTGATGAAACATCGTTTCACAGCAAAGAGCCAAAGACCCCTTAGTCTTGTCCCTGGTCCCCAGACACAGTATTTGACACTTTATCCTTCATTTACTTTAAGCTCTCATTAAATACACTTGTAAAGTTGCTTAGGGCCCACTGAATATATCACGTTATATAGGAGGTCTGGTTGATTACAAGCAGGCTCTCTCTCTCAGGAACACTAGTTAAACTCAAAGAAGATTGATTTCTAAAGCAGAATCTCAATGTATTAATTCAAAGTGGGGAGCAATAGGCTTGTACATCTTATTCACTGCACCTCCTTTCTCAGTATCAAAATACTTGGGGGAGTTGAATTATTAATCAGGAAGTTGCTAAGTGAGCATGGAATCAGAACAAGTACTGATGAAATATCTTTACCTCACTGTAGCAAAAACCTCTCTAGTGATCAGTGCCCAGATCCAGTCTTTTCCATTTGCACCAATATTTCCCATACTTTAGTCATTTGATACCACCTTCATGATTTTTGCTATTCCTGCATAACATTGAGACTTAGTTTTTCTCTAACTGAATAAACTTTTTAAACTTAAATATGTACTTTAGCCTCATCTAAGCAATTATATTTCTGAAATCATAGGTTTGATGATTTCTAATATACATTAATACATTAAACAGAAGCACTAAAATAACTACCAAAATGAAAATTGTCCATGAATTATCTAAAATCAGTGGTATGTGTACTACAGTTTCACAAATACTGCCTTAGCCATTACTGGAAAAATACAGATATTTTTGTCTCTCTGAACCCTGCTTGGTATGCTGAAAACCCCTCTCTGATTACTTTCTTTCTTAGATGTTTTACTAGCACAAGTTGTGCTAGCTCTCTTGGAGACATTATAACATACCCCCACCTCCTTTTGTGTTGATTTACAGGGCTCCAACCTGCACTATTTAATTTTTTAGTCTGTCGTATGGTTATGTGCATAATAGGAGATTCTCAAATGTTTATAATACTTAAAGATGAACATCTAACTCTCCCCCACTTGAGGTAATCCATGTTTGTACTACTGGTAGATTGAAGGAATTTTTAATAGATTTGACATGGTGCTAGGCACAGTCCACATCAATTAAAAAAATCATTATTTGAATAATGTGGAGATAATATTGAAAGCATAAAGTCTAAAATGTCAGTTCTCTTTATCTGCATTACTTTGAACTTAACTTTATCTGCATTACTTTGAACTTAACTCTCTTTATCTGCATTACTTTGAACTTTACTTAATATCAGTTCTCTTTATCTGCATTACTTTGATTCCAAACTGAGAGACATCTTTGAGGAAACTCTTGTCCTACCTTATTATATGGGATTTAGAGAATTTGGAGAAACTATATATAAGCTTTCCAGGGAATTTTGAGACACCAATCTTAAGGTTTTAAGTTCCGTTAGCCATTGCCATTCTTTTCACTAGAATGTCCCTTGATAGGTTAGTTTTATCTATAGCATTTAGCATAGTACCTGGCATACAGTGGGTGCTTATTTAAAGCCT
This sequence comes from Eschrichtius robustus, assembly GCF_028021215.1. Taxonomy (NCBI): domain Eukaryota; kingdom Metazoa; phylum Chordata; class Mammalia; order Artiodactyla; family Eschrichtiidae; genus Eschrichtius; species Eschrichtius robustus. Next base: position 42,893,604 of record NC_090825.1, read on the forward strand.
ATTTAACAGCTGAATGAATCCCTGCCTTTTCCCTATGTTGTGATTTATTACCATCACTAATTTAAGATCCGTTAGATGGAACCAGAAAATAGAATACACTGGCTTCACTTTCTTGGGACACACATTAAGGAGCAAGTGTTTACTAAATTGTTTGTCCTTTTTCACTGTTTATGTTCAATTTTTGAATTTCATTATTTTCATCCATTGTTTATCCTTTCCTCAATACTGAACTTCAGTTCTCGTCAGAATTCACTTTTTCTTAACCAGGGCTAGCTCTCAAAAATTATATACATTGAGTGTTTCATAAAGAACTATTTCATTGAAAGCAACAAAAATCCCTTCTCTCCAAGATTTAACAGCAGAGAATGTTTGCTAAATGTTTTAAAAAATATGCTCATTTTAGAAAATATCTCCAAACTTTCCATTCCTAAAATAAAAAATCTAGTTGGTTATCATTCTATCTACACAATTTCATATTTTGCTCTTTTCACTTAATAAGTATTTTCCCGTGACATAAAAAATTTTGAAAGAATATTCAAAGTGAGTTAAAATACCTCAGAGGACCCTGTGTACAAATTCAGAGCACCAGAAAGAGTATTTGTGTCTCTCCCCCTTACGTATACAGTGATTGAAAGTGTCAGCTGCCTCAAGGGTATGATGCGAAAATTTTGTTTAAAAATAGAAATTGCAGGGGGTGTGGGTTCCACCCCTGGTCAGGGAGCTAAGATCCCACATGCCTCGTGGCTAAAAAACCAAAACATAAAACAGAAGCAATATTGTAATAAGTTCAATAAAGACTTTAAAAATGGTCCACATCAAAAAAAAAAAAAAGATAATTCACCTTGAAAATAGTTTGACAAAGTTTGGTGCTAACTAAATAAATCCTGACATATTTTTGACGGAAGATACAGATCAGTAATGGTGGTTCTAGAGCTGAAAAGTATGAAGCGTGCCCATAAGGTACCTCAACCTCTGTGCCTGAGTGCTGGACTGTGTTGGGACTTATATTTATGAAGTATTCGGGAATTTATTCAAAGATTCAGAGAACGGAAAATGATGAAAATACAACCCAAAATGAAAATGACACTTTTCAAGTAGTCCGTTGTTATGCCTTTTGGAGGGATGGGAAAATACGGAGGGATTTCCCTGACTTTTTGTGGGGCAGAACAAGAATATCTGATTGGTGAGAACATAAGTACCAAAATGACCTTCGGTCACCCTTAGGTTTGGCCAGTAACTCTAGGGATATAAACAGGTGGGCCACAAATCCAAGCGCTGATGAACGACCTACACCAGCAGAATTTCCTTCTTCCTTCTGGATCAGAGAGCGTCTCCTTCCCAAAGAGTTGGATCCCAACTCTAGAAGACAAGCTACTTTCTTTACAGCTTTCTGGGCATCAGCGTGACAGCCTCATCCCTGCCTTCACTGGGAGGAAAAGGAAATGCACCACCTCCACCGGCCTCAGCCATACGTTGAAGCACTCGGGAATCCCCCGGATGTGAAGCAAGCGCCTCAGAAATAGGCCAACTGCCAGGGACTGCAGTAGGCAAAAAGGGGAGAGAAAACGCTTAAAGAGGTAGGTGGGAGGGCATTTTATTCCTCTTCTGTTTTTAACTTTAACTTGCAGCGCTTGCATACGGAAATTCTATAGCCTCTCCAGTTTGAGGACCCCACCCATGAACCTAGAGAAAAGCGGCGCACGGCCAGCCTTCTACCCCAGGCCTAACGGGCCACTCTGGGAGGAGCCTAATGGGTCCAGCCACTGCGGCCTAGAACGCCAACAAATAGGGTAGGAGAGGCTGGAGATGGGGGCGGGACGGCGCGGCTGACTGACCGCTGATTGGCTGATGGCACTCGTCTCCTGGTGCCATTTGTTGTTGGAGCAGCGCACCTGACACAGCCGGCGTCCTGCACGTGCAACCGTTTAAGCGGCGTCAGCGCCTGCGAGGACCCCAGGAGAGCAAGAAGCGGAGAGGTGAGTGGGCCAGCGGCTTTTTTCCCCCCGGTACGCGCCTCATCCCGACCCTCCGGGCTTCCCAGTAGCTGGACTTTGGGCCAACTGAAGGACGGATGGGGTGGGCGGGGGTTTGAAGCCGTCCTTTGGCGTCATTCTGCTTTCTGTCGGAGGGTCCAAAAGCACCGTGGGTGCCCGAATACTGAGGTTGAGGCCTGCAGAGGAGGTGAAGGAGCCTTTTTGACCAGCCCCTGCTCGTTTTTTTCTCTGAACAGGGATGGTTGTAGTATCACTGTGTATAAATCCTGCTTGGCGAAGCCAGTCCTTTGTGGGAGGTATTTGGGCCACCGAACCACTGCTTCCTTCCCTGCCAAACTTCGAGGCCTTGATTCTCCCCGCTCCCCTCCCCCCCCCCCCCCGCAAGAAACTAAGTCAAAAACCTCAAGCTAAACGTCTTACCTAATTTTGAAGGGAGGCATGTGAGGGGAGAAACCTTGAGTAGTATCTGAAAAATTTCCCTTCCCCTTAATATACAATAAGACGTTTGGGGACCCTTCGATGGAGAAGATAAATTCTATCAGCAGATTTTGGGAGAAAGCCTAAACATCAGTGGGGACATGGTGATTGCTAGAGTGATTAGGTAAGTGGCTCAATTAATTTTTAAAGAGAAAAAGGATGGACATAAATGCTGTCTCTAGGGAAGAAACAAAACTTAATTGCTTTTTTTGCAAAAACTTTTGGGAAGGATCAACACTTAGTTGAGTAGTTTGGAGGGGTATATGTGAAATGATGAGGGTTTATGCTTTTAAAGATACGATTCTGATCTCTCTGATTCTAATTGAGGCTAAATGTGCATGTTTGTATTTTTATGAAAATAGAACTGGAAGCCACCATGGGAGATGAAGATTGGGAAGCAGAAATAATCAAACCTCATATGTCTTCCTATGTTCCTGTATTTGAGAAGGTAATAAAATTTAAAGTTTGCAGTTATTAAATGCTGCTGATTTTATCGAAGTTGAAAATCACTGTTGTGAGAAAGTTTTAAATTACAGTTTGCTGTGCTTATCTCCCTGTGATTGTTATTAACTATCTCATGGGGAATGATGAAGAGGCACGCTAAGCCTCAAATAGAATAAAATAGTCTGAGGTAATTTGATAATTAAAAACTAAAATGTATATAATAATATTAACAATTTAATTTAAATCTCAATGATTTAGGACTTGTGGGTGAAAGCAAGCTTATGCTAATGTGGTTGAATGTCTCAGATACAGTCATATAGAAAACTGAAAAAATATAATTTGATTTTGGTTGACGTTTTGAATTCTGAAAATTGGTTTCGTACAAGCAGGGCTCTCAAGATAAAAACATTAGGCTGATTCAGATGGTAACATCAGTTTGATCTTCAAATGTACAAATCAGCAGATCTTTTTTCTCAATGGTGTTTGAAGAGTTACATTGGAATTCAGAAGAAGGGGTTATGGAGTGGGTTTTTGGATTTCAGTTTTGACTTGAAAATTGACTTAATAAGATGAACAGACTCTAGACTTTAGAATATAGTGTATTTTAACGGGTTGCTTTTACGTAAGTGTTACGTACTTGAAAATGTCTCCAAAAGTTGATTTTTTTCCTTTTAGAATTTCCAGTTGGTGTTTATGTTAGTCAATTCTGACACTTTGTATTTCAAGTGATGTCTTAGTGGAAATTCTTAATTTACCCCAAATCATAAGATAAGTAATTCTTTATTTGTCTCAACTGGATTTGATCTGTATGTATATAAAGTTTATATTAAAATACCTAAGATGTTAATCTGAATTTATCGTGTTTCTTGTTTTGGGACTTATTTTAGAAGTATCATCTTTTGTATGTTATCTTTTTATAGTCTTCCCATCATAAAAATATTGGAACACCATTGGGAAAAGAGGAGAAAAATCACCTAACAGTCTTGCTCACTAGCACAAATGCTCTGTTTTTAGTAAATTTTCTTCTATTTTTCCCAAACATGTTTTTATATAGATTGTAATGATAGTACATAATAATAATTTTTGATTTCAGCTTTTTCACTCTTCAGCACTAACTATTCCATATTACTAATTTCCTAAAAATAATTTCTAATGGTTATATAATATTTCATGGAATAGAGCTACCATAACATAAATAATTTTCTGTTGGTGCGAATTTAAGATGTTGTTATCTTTTCACTGTAATATTGTCACGAATATCTACAGTTTATTCTTTGTTTTAATTTGGGAGTATTTTTTTCAAAAATGGAATTACTTGGTCAAAGAATATTTTATGGTTCTTTTTTCCCCTGGTTCTCAACAGATTTGTTCTAATACAAAGTTTAACTCACAGATACAGATGTTCTTCCACTTGGACTTGTCTAATTTTTATTTTTTCTTACTCTGAGATTTTGTCTTCACTAAGTATTCTTCAAACAGTATACTTACTGCACTGTAGCATGTTGTGCATGGTTATTGCAAAGGGTGTCTGAAATTGAGGATGGTCAACTGTCAGGCTTCCAGATTTACCTTTTGGAAATCTTTGTGCTATTCAGTAACATACTTTGTTTCTTGATATTGGTCACACTGAGTTGAATTTTAATTTATGTTAACATTTCTGCCTTATGATTCTTAGTACCTATTTGTGTGGGGCCAGTTTGTAGCAAACTTTTTGCACTTGTCTGCAAACTTAACACCTGATACTGGTTGTGCAATTAGTTATTTGACCTACTTGACTTGAAGGAACATGGTGCAGTCAGTGGCTTTGTTTGCCTGCCTTGGTTGAATAAGAAATGTAGAAACTAAGGATGAATACATGACATTTTTATGTAGGAAGAATCTGAGGTCTTTTCTTCAGCCTATTTTCTTTTAAAGGCACCATTTTGATTGGTTGTTCTAATTGAATTTCCATTTCGAGAGACAGCTGGGCTTCCCTTTTGTTCAATTTATATTGGCTCTGAGACCATCTTGGATTGGTAACAATATCTGTGATCAGCCTTTTCTTTTTTTTATTAATTTTTAAAAATTGGAGTGTAGTTGATTTACAATGTTGTGTTAGCTTCTGCTGTATAGCAAAGTGAGTCAGTTATACATATATCCACTCTTTTTTAGATTCTATTCCCATATAAGTCATTACAGAGTATTGAGTAGAGTTCCCTATGCTATACACTAGGTCCTTATTATGTGATCAGCCTCTTCTGAATGCTTCTCAGGATCCGTATTTGGAGATTTAATATTGATACATGGTTATATAATTTTGAACTAACAGGCTACTGTTCTGGTAGTTCTTAGAACTTCCCTATTCTAGTTTTTGAAGTGAGTGTACCACCTGAAGATAGAATAATAAAAGATGTGGGGTTGAGAGAAATTTGATAATGTAACAGTTACAGCAGTCCAGAAATCCCAGTGGTTAGGCATTTGCACGTTGCATGCAAACTTGTTGGGATGAGTGGTGGAATGGATGAGTATGATGACTGTAACAGGATACTGGGTTTGCTTGCTAGTTGTAATGTTTCTTGTTAGGTGACCGTGGGAGTAAGTCTACACAGTGATCACTTCTGTCTGATCTTTTTGCCTTTTTTGTGGCATATTTCAGAAGGCAGATACTCTTGTGATTAAAGTGGAAACAGCTTGAGATAATTAGTCCATCCGCAATTATAATTTTATTAAGCAGTAAAAGCAAAGTTTATAATAGTTGTTTAGATAAGAAAGTAAAGTTCATGGCTTCTTTGTTCATGTTCATACTGCAGTTCTGAAGTAGCAGGGGAAAATGTGGTGGTTGGACATCATTGGGTTGGCAGACCTAAGGAAGTTGAGGTGCTGGAGCCTGAGGAAGATTTCCACCAATTTCTGCTGCTAGTCATCAGTGAGATGTGGGAAGATACTGTGTCTCTTACTCAAGAGCACAGAAAATCATATATGCTGAATAGGAGCAAGTTGTGGGAGATACACAATATGTTCATCCAAATAAAAACCCAGGAAAGTGCTCTCACTCATCTCCCAAATCTAAATGATGGAGTCAAGGGCAGAGTGGCAAAAAAGTATGAGAAGGCTGAGGAGAAGGCTAAAGAGATTGCAATGGTGGTAGAAATGTTGGTCGAGCTAGTCCAGGGGATAGAGAAAAGTGAATCCTCTTGAAGGAGGATTGGCAGTTTATGACCAAAGGATTCCAGTGAACTGATGGAGGTTGGCTGATGCCCACGAGAACCTAAAACCAGAGAGTCTTTCGTTTTCTCCCCTTTTTTCTCTGTATATACTCTGTCCTCACAGTAGGTTTGTGGTATAGTCTGCAGTTGATAACGTCAACATGAGTTTTGATTGCTAAATGTTTTTGTTTGGGGAAATAACTTTTATTTGGAAAATGCTGTCACGTACAGAAATTAGGGCTTAGATTGTAAGCGTTTGCAACAGACATATTTGTTCCTGGGCTTTGGTTATTGTTTCTATTTTGAGGTGCTTTGCTCTTTCTTATGTGACATGATAGGTCATCTGGAACCTTAGGTCTATGTGTGATACATGACACTCGGAGTTGGAGTTCTCTAGCTCTGGAGGCGCTGAAAGAGCTGCATGAATTCTAGAAGATGACTCCATGCAGCAATTGCTGGAGAAACTGAAGAGGGGACCAGACTTCAACTGGGAATGTGAATGGGGCTGATCTGGCTTGGACTGATGAATCAGAAGAAGGGATGGAGGATGGTATTGTCTGTATTTGGGAGCTTTAATTTCTGTTTTAGATCATAGGAGGAGAGATGTATTTTGTTCAAAATTTAAATTTTATGTGGCATGCTATCTGATGCAACCTATCTGGTCAGTTTATTTGGACAATGTAACTCAGCTTTATTTGACATGGAACCTAGAATAGGAGATGAGATCTTGGTATTCTGTACAAGTTGATTTAGTACTCTGATGCATTTCAGGGTATTCTGGGCATAAAATGGAGGATATTTGCAAAGGCCCTTAAAGGGCTGGGGAAGAAACACATGGAACTGTCTGCATAGGTCCCTGAATGGACAGGGAAGAGGCATCTTCAAGGTTCATAAGCTGTCCAGCTATAAGTTTGCTTGAGTAGCAGACCTGACAGGTAATTGAGATCAAAACCCTACCATGTTTTAAAAAAAACAACTTAACATGTTAATGGAAGTATTCATTTGTTTGAAAAGACAAAAGATCTAAAAAAAAAAAAGTAAGATATTCCAGAATTGAAAATAATAAGAGTACGTATAAGGTAAAAAGAAATGTGTTCATCAGAATGCAAATAGATTATTTATAGCTACCTGTGAGAACCCTTATGTTTAAAACATTTTGAAATTTCTCAATTGGTTCATTTGGATAGGTAAACAGGTTATAAATATTTTATAGCTAAGTGTTCTATAAATAAGGTAATGTTAAGACCTAAGACTCATTCAGCACATTTTTATTATTATTATTATTATTATTTTTCTTTTTTGGCTGCGTTGGGTCATTGTTGCTTCGTGGGCTTTCTCTAGTTGCGGTGAGCAGGGGCTACTCTTCGTTGTGGTGCGGAGGCTTCTCATTGTGGTGGCTTCTCTTGTTGCGGAGCACAGGCTCTAGGTGCACAGGCGTCAGTAGTTGTGGAGCGCAGGCTCAGTAGTGTGGCACACGGGCTTAGTTGCTCCACGGCATGTGGGATCTTCCCGGACCAGGGATTGAACCCATGTCCCCTACATTGGCAGGCAGATTCTTAACCACTGCACCACCAGGAAAGTCCCAGCACATTTTTATTTGAGCCATACTTGGTGCTGGAGATAGTGGTGAACGTGATAGATAAGGGGCTCACTGTCATGGATGTTCTATTTTACTGGGAGAGACAGAATAAGCACATTGAAAATCAAATATAGAGAGTGAAAAATATTATGAAAAAAAATCAGGAAACTCTGTGTGTGTGTGTGTGTGAGAGAGAGAGAGAGAGAGGGAGAGGGAGAGAGGGAGAGAAAGAGAGAGAGAGAGAGATATTGGGATGGGGTAGATTTAGATCACGTGGAGAGGAAAAGCTTCCCTGAGACTATGACTCATGAGCTGGAGACCTGAAGGAGTCCCAATAGGACATGATGTGTAAAGATCCAGAGAAGGGAACAAACTTGGGGTATCAGGGCAACAGGAGGAAGTACAATTATTAGTTTCCTATGGCTGCTGTAACAAATTACCACAAACTAGGTGGCTTACAGTAACAGAAAAATTTCTCTTACAGTTCTGGAGGCCAGAAGTTAGAAATCATGGTGTCAGCAGTGCTAGTGCTGTCTTCCTTCTGTAGGCTCTAGGAGAGAATCCATGCCTCTTCCAGCTTCTGGTGGTTATGGGCAGTCCTTGGCTTGTGGCTGCCTCTCTTTCTGCTGTCTTCACAGGTCTTCTCTGTGTGTTTGTGTTAATACCCTTTGCCTCTCATAAGGACACTTGTGATGACATTTAGAGCCCACTGTGATAATCTGGGGTAATCTCCTCATTTCAGAATTCTTTTTTTTAAAAAAATTTTTGGCTGCGTTGGGTCTTCGTTGCTGCGTGCGGGCTCTCTGTAGTTGTGGTGAGCGGGGGCTACTCTTCGTTGCAGTGCGCGGGCTTCTCATTGTGGTGGCTTCTCTTGTTGCAGAGTACGGGCTCTAGGGCGCGTGGGCTCAGTAGTTGTGGCTCACGGGCTTAGTTGCTCCGCGGCATATGGGATCTTCCCAGACCAGGGCATGAACCCGTGTCCCCTGCATTGGCAGGCAGATTCTTAACCACTGCACTGCCAGGAAAGTCCCAGAATTCTTAATTATATCTGCTCCATCTCTTTTTTCCAAATAAGATAAGATTTACACATTTCAGGAATTAGGACAATATCATTGAGTGGCCATTATTCAATCTGCTATAGCTAGTATTGCTGAAGCACAGTGAGATAAGACAAGATTGGTAGAAAATGAAATCCGAGAAGGAAAGAGAAAAGGAGGAGAGGGAGAGGACCCTGGAGATAGTGGTGGACATAGAGCTGATAGGACTGGATGGGCTGGATATGGGGAATGAAAGAGAGAGTGATGCCACATTTTTAAATTTAAGCAACTAGATGGATGATGGTGCTCTTTACTGAAATGGGAAATACGTGGAAGATGAACAAATTTGGGAGGGAAAAAAAATCAAGAATTCTGAATTTGCTGTGTTCAATTTGAGATACCTAAGAAAACATGTAAGTAAGAATGCCAGTCAGTAGATTATATGAATTTGTTGGTTAGGAGAGTGATCAGAGCTATAGATACAAATTTGGGAATTACCTATATATTAACGGGATTTAAAGCTGTGAGATTGGGTAAAGTTGGATAGAGTAAAATAGGCTGAGGGCTGTGCCATGAACTGTGGGGCACTCCAACTTTAAAGGAACATTAGAGGAGGAGCTGGCAAAGGAGATTGAGGAGGGAGTGGCCAGTGGGGCAAGAGGAAAACCAGGGGAGTGTGTGTTCCTTAAGCCAGAGAAGAATGTTGGAAAGAGGAAGGAGAGTCTGTTGTTTCAAATGCTGCTGAGAGTTCTGGTAGGATGAAACATAAAAGTAGTAATTTTATTACATAATATCCTTACTATAAGCTTTTTCAGAGCAGAGGTAAGGATGGAGGCTAGACTAGAGTGGCGTGAAGGAAAAATGGAATATGAGAAAATGGAGGCAGCAACTGTAGACAAGATATTTTGCCTACAAAGGAGCAGAGAAGTGATAAAATAGCTGGAAGGAAATATGAAGTTAATTTATTTTTAAGGTAATGAAAAAGATTAAAGATTTTTTATGATGAAAGATGAATTCTGTTGAAAAAAATTTTTTTTTTATAATTTGCCTTGGAATGTATGTGGGACATTAAATTCCAGTCTGAAGATTGTCTAATAATAGTAATTTTTCGATTCTTTGGTGCCAGAGTGTTTCATTTTTTTTTATCAGTTATATAATGCTGAAAGTGTTATAACACTTATAAAACCAGCCCTTTTTTGGGTTCTGTTCATCCAGTAATACTTTGGCCACTAGGAAAGAGAGAAAAGTCTTCAGGGTTTCAGTTTAAACAGGGAAAACTGGATTACTTTTCTTGTTTTAATGTCTATGGTAATCATAAATTGGAGCTTTTTACTGTAGCCCAAGCCATTTCCAGGATTCTATTGTCTGTTTTTAATAAGTCAGAAAAATAACTGGATGACTTTTGAGCTTTATAAAGGTAGTTTTTAAAGTCATTTAGTGTCTTTTGTGAAAGAAATTTTAGATAAAAGTATTACCTGAAGAGACCTACCTTGGTGCACTCCCTCCAGCTTTGGGTTTATTTAAAGGAATTTATTTGAAAAAATATTGTGATTCTTCTAATGCAGTCAGTTAATTAAAGTATCATCTGTAAATTTTAGGTCACTTTTCGTTTTTAAATTATTGAATTCTGATTTTGATGTGCAAGAATTTCAGAGCTCTGTTCAAAAGTTTTGCCTTAAGTAGAGGAAGCTTGTTTGAGAGGAAATAAAGATTTAATGATGGTAAGGACATCCTAGGAGTTAGAAGTGAGAAAAATGTTACTCATGTTGTCATTAACCCAGGAATACCCTGAGAAATGTTGGAAGGTTCCAAAATTAACTTGACATTTAGCTATGAATTTTCTGAGTCCAACAGTCGTTACACCATTGCAAGCATAATGCATATGTATTAATAGCGAATAAATTTTGAGACTGAAGTAGGGAAAATGGGACAGTCAGTATTTGGGAGCATTAAAGGCAATCTTGAACTATTTCTGTGACAAATTTGATTGAAATTAACCATGAATATTCTGACCTGTAGCTGGCATCCACCAGTTCATTGGATTTTTAGTGCACCTGCGAGATACATCTGTAGATAAACAGTTTTCAGTGCATAAGTGAGGTTTTCTTCACTTTAGAATTAATTCTTTTTTTAAAAATGTGAGTACATTAGTTTCACTTCATATAAAAACAATTGAAGTTTAAAAATAAATTTCTGTAATGCTTTACTGTAGAAATTGTTATCTGCCACTCTCCTTCTGTGCTCTACTTTATTCTGTACAATTTTGATGAGTATACTGTAAAATACTGAACTCTGTAACCTATATTGTGTATTGGCAGGTATTGATTTATTCATGTATTACTTTGGTTATTGTAGTAATATAATAATAGTATTTGATTATGCTTTTCAAGTAGGGTGGCTAAAGTTTTATTTGAAGTTGGGTGTCAGCAAACTCCATAAAGGGCCAGGTAGTAAACATTTGAGACTTTGAAGGCCTTATGGTCTCTGTTACGACTTTGCTATTGTAGTGCAAAAGCAGCCATCAACATACGTAGATGAATTGAGGGTGGCTGTGTTCCAGTAAAACTTTATTTACAAAAACTGGTAGCCCACCAGATTTGTCTTGTGGCTGTAGTTTGCTGACCAGTGTTTTTTTTTTTTTTAAATTAATTAATTAATTAATTAATTTGTGGCTGTGTTGGGTCTTCGTTTCTGTGCGAGGGCTTTCTCTAGTTGCGGCGAGCGGGGGCCACTCTTCATCGCCGTGCGCGGGCCTCTCACTGTCGCGGCCTCTCTTGTTGCGGAGCACAGGCTCCATACACGCAGGCTCAGTAGTTGTGGCTCACGGGCCTAGTTGCTCCACAGCATGTGAGATCTTCCCAGACCAGGGCTCGAACCCGTGTCCCCTGCATTAGCAGGCAAATTCTCAACCACTGTGCCACCAGGGAAGCCCGCTAACCAGTGTTTTAAGTGATATATTAATACGCTATACATACAATGTTAAAGTGAAGGTGTTTTAGAGTAATTAATAAAGGAACATGCAGTGACTCAGAAAATCTTACATTCTGTTATTGTTTTGTTCTGAACAAAACCCAGTTGTTAAAATTTTGTAGTATTTGTGAGATAGATTACACATTTTTATTATTCACCGTAGAAAACTAGTCTTTTCTTTTTTCTTACAGGATAGGTATTCTTCTGGAGCACATGGAGACACTTTTAACAGGACTCTAGCTTCATTGTCAGGTATGTGTTAAGGCAAAAAGGTAAAACCGTTTTTAGGTTAAGGGCTTCATCCAGTGGATGAGGAGCTGACTAGTAGATGTCTTGTAGAGGATGTTTTCTAAATTTTCTAGTGAGAATTCATTCTGGCTTGAATATTTTGGGTTGGGAGCCACTTACAACTAAAGGAAAGGAGAGAGGAGAGAGTGTAGTGCTATAGAGTGTATCCTTTGATTTAGTGGGTTTGCTGTAAAACCTTTGCCCAACCTGGAAGTTGCATGTTTGGCTTTCAGGCTGCTTAGGGAATTGTCAGGGTTCCTGATATAAGGCAGTAGGAGATTGGACTCTGTAAGGTGTTGAAGTAGGTTGCAATGGTGGTGACCTGTCAGGATAACAACTATTTAAGCCAAACTCATATGAAGATAATATGAGTTTCTTTGGGATCCGAAAACAAATTTAGGGGAGGTCCTAGGCAAATAAGAGAAACAAATCAAGATAAGGGAGCTGTTGTTTTCCCCTACCACTTATTTCCATCTGGTTCGCCTACATATTTTATAAAGTTGATGTGGATGGGAAGATGGGTGGAAGTGGTAGGACCTGGGCTAGGAAGTTAAACTTATGGCAGTAGTGTTTCATTTTGTTGAAGTCCAAAGCAGGCTGAAATGCTATTTCTACTATTTTTCTTCAATTTTTCTTACTGTGGTAAAATACATGTTAACACAAAATTAACTGTATTAACCATTTTTAAGTGTACAGTTCAGTGACATTAAGGACATTCATATTGCTGTGCAGCCATCACCACCATCTACCTCTGGAATTTTTTCATCTTCCCAAACTGAAACTTCATGCCCATTAAACAATAACTCGCCAGTCCTTCGTCTCCTCAGCTCTTGGCAATCACTGTTTACTTTCTATGAATTTGAGTTACTGTGAGTCTCTATGAATTTGAGTAACTACTACTTTTAAGTCTTACTCTGATGCAAGAGAGGGCCTGGTGACACCAGGTAGTTTTATTTCTCTCATCAAAAATTAGTGGATGAGGTAAAACATTTTATAGTCTAGGAAGCTGCTGGCTCACTGAAGCCTGTCCCAAAGTGAAAAAACCTGTGGAGAGGTAGTTTCTAAAAATGTGAACGGGAGTTCGAGAATCAGAGTTCATCAGGTTAAAGCAAATTTAATTCCCATGTTCACCTTAATTTCAGAGTAATTCTCTCTCTCTTTTTTTTTTAGAGTAATTCTCTTGATAGAAGGAAGTTGAGTTTAGAAGAAATGCTTTTGCTATTACCAAGATGCATTTGTCTTTTGTAAACATTTAAACGCAGCGGTTTAATATAGAATATTCAGATTCTCAGAAGTTTATGCAATTGCTGCCTGCTGAAACCCCAGCAGAAGGCTAACCACATGCATGTGTGTGTACTTGAAGTATTCCAAAAAGAAAATTGGGTAAAAGTAATCTATACTTCTTAACACATCTATATGCATAGATCATTGTGTAATCAGGAGAAACCTTGTTCTGTGAGGTGTCAAAGATAATTTTTGTAAAGGAATGGAAGTTTGGGTCCATAGTATATTACAGTATAACGTGACTTTGTAGTGAAATCGTCAGTAAACTAGATTGAAGTAGCCACCAGCTAAAAACCTGGACTTTTCTTAGCATTAGATCTTGAGTGTTCAGGCTAATGATATAAAATCAATTAATGAAAAATATAGATTGCCTGCTCACCTTCTGGATAACAAATACTTTGGTAGCTCTTTTTTAAGTAAAATATTTTTTTTCATGAAAATAGACTTCCTTATTACAGAAATACATACTAGGCCAATGAATGCTATACTAAGATAATACCTAGATACTCTTATTGCAAAAAAAATAGTGGAAAAACTTAAATATAGTTGTGAAAAGAAAGAAAATGAACTGAAATCTTGGCTCCCAGGTTTAACCACGAGTGTCTGTTGACGGTCTTTCGACTCTGATTTTTTAGATTTCTGCATGAATCAACCAACTATGGATGAAAAATACTTGGAAAAAAATTCCAGAAAGTTCCCAAAAGCAAAACTTGAATTTGCCCTCCACTGGCAACTATTTATATAGCATTTACATTGTATTTGGTATTATATGTAATCTAGAGATCATTTAAAGTATGTGGAGGATGTTAGGTTATATGCAAAGACTACACCATTTTATATGAGGGACCTGTGTGCCCAGGGATTTTAGTATCCTTGGGGGTAGGGGGTGGGTGGAGGGGATTAGGTGGTGGGTCCTGGATCTAACCCCTCTCCGATACCAATATTTAGCTCCCCCCCTTTCCCCTATATACTCCACTCACACTTCTTCCCTTCCCACTCTCCTAATAGTTACCACACTTTTTGCATAAAAACCTATACTCAGTTTTTATATCATGGCTGTGTATATATCATTCATATGTGAACCATGTAATATATTATGGTTGCATTTCCTTTATTATTCAATCTTCTGTTTTGTTTTTACTAGAGTTAATCATTACCTTGTTTTGTTTACTTGATCTGTGTTTCTATTGCTAATTTACTTCGAAACCCTCTGCCAGAACCACAGCTATCTATTCATATCTATTTATGTTCATAGTTTTTAACACATCTTTCTAAGCATGGATATGCATCAGACTATATTCATGGTTAGTTTCTATCACGTATACAGTGATCTATCAGTTTCATTTTTCCTGATTCCTCTATCCTCTCCAGGATAAGCTTGCCTCCCTAGCCTCTCATCCCAAGAATTACCCTTCACCTCTTCCATGTGTCACCTTTTCTTTTCCCTGAATCCCATGTTTTTTCTATCTTGATTTCCCTGCCTCCCCACTTCAGTGGAGCCCATTTTCCTGCAGCTTCTTGGGAAAGGAAGCATGGGAAAGAAATTTGAGAGATTGCAAATATCTTTACTTTCATAATTGATTCATAAAAACAGAACAGAAGATTGATTCCTAGTTTGAGTAACATTTTAGGTTGGAAATAATTTTCCCTTAAAACTTTATAATATCTTCATTGAATGTGAAATACTAGTGATGCTGCTTAGTTTGATAATCTGAGTTCTGGTCCTTTGTATATGACTTTTTCTAAACTCTTCTGAAGCTTTTAGGATCTTACTTTGTCTTCTGTATTCTGAAAATTTTATGATTGTGTAACTTGATGTGGAACTTTTTATTTATTATACAAGACACTTAGTGAATGGGCCTTTTAAATCTGAAATTCATACCCTTTACTTATTTTCTTATTTTTTTCTCTGAGGATTATTATAATTTCATTTGAATGTTATTTCTGTTCCCTTTGCTGGTTCTTAGACTTCTTTCTCCCTGTGTTTGTTTTGTTTCATGTGGGTGACTTTCTTCAAAAGTCTGGTGATCCTTGCCTGCCTTTTTGTATTTAGGAGTGGAACATTAAAAACTCAACCCTGTGCCTGGACACAGCTTCTTGACTGATGGGTTCTACTATTAAGTGATTGGGCCAGGGCTAGGCTGTTTTGTTGGGGAGAGCAGTTTTCTTAGAGAGGAATCATGCAGTGCTTTTCTAGAGGATTTAAGTTTTTTAAGCTCTCATTTCTTGTTTCATCCTTCCCTCCTCTCTCTTTCCTTGTTGTATTGTACAGATCCTATGCTGCCTTTGCTGATTTCTTTTTTACCCATTTTTGAATGATTTGAATTCTTCCTAGACTAGCCATTAGAAGTGTCAGGGAATTCTTATTCCTCTACTTCCCTGAAGCAGCCATTCTTTTTGTGTGTGTGTTTTAAAAGATATGTTGTTACGTGTACCTATTTTTTTGTGTGCTTGTAATTTTAACTTAGAAAAATGTTACTGTGCTGAAGATCTCATAATTTTTTCTTACCTCCCACCACTATGTTTAAGACATATTGCTAATTGATAATTGATTGCGTTATTTCTAACTACTGTATGGTATTTCATATACTTTATCACCAAGTTTTATCTCCTCCCTATCCCCATGATGGACACTGTAATTACCCCTTATTCCCCTCCAGCACCACAAGGATGAACATTCTTTTACATGCCCCTTTGTGGGTCTAAGTGAGAATTTCTTTGGGTAATGGACTCAGGAGAGGAATTACAGGGTCATGGGGTGCATATATACTTAATTTGATTAAATATTTAATAATTGCTTTCCAGAATAGCTATGTCAGTCTCTACTCCCATAAGTAGGACATGAGGGTTCTTATATTCCATTGACATTGTTATTCAGTCTTGTGCTTTTAGCCAGCCTATTGGGTATATAGTAAAATCTCTTTGTTTTAAATTCGCTTATCTGATTATTTATTAGCTTAACTGTCTCTTCATATGCATGCTTGTTATCTTTTTGGGTTTCCACTTCTGTAAGTTGCCTATCATATATTTAGTCCATTTTCTATTGGGCTTGCTTTCTTTCTCTTGTTGATTGGCAGGCATTCTTTGTATGTTCCAGATTTTACACTTTTTTCTGATTTAGACATTGTGAATATCTTCTTCCATTTATTATCTGTCAACTTTGTCCATGATATTCCTTATTGATCAAAAATTTTAATTCAAAGTCATTAAGTTAATTTTTTTTTTGCTTTCTGATTTGCTTTTGCACTTTTAGTTAAGATGCTTTTCCCTACCTCTGTGTCAAAAAAGTAACCACCTAAGTTATCTTTAGAGTTTTACCTTTCACATTTAGCTTTTATTCATCTGAATCTGTCCTTTTTTAAAAAAATTCATGATGGCCATATTTATTTGGGTGCCAAATCAGGACATAGTATATGTAGTATGAGTGTACATACAGGGCTCACAAAAAAGAATCTTTGACATTAGGGTTTTTCTCGTCAACTTGGGCCATGGGTCTTCAGTGATAGTGGAGGTTTTTTTTTTTTTAAATCTTGGTAACAAATATAACATAAAATTTACTGTCTTAATCATTTTTTAAGGTAAAAAATGATTAAAAACTATTTTTTAGAGCAATTCTAGGGTCACAGCAAAATTAAAGGGAAGGTATAGAGTTCCCATAAACCCCCTGTCCTGACACATGCTCTGCTTCCCCAACTACCAACCCCCCCACCAGAGTAGTACATTTGTTACAATTGATGAATCTACGTTGGCACATCATTATTACCCAAAGTCCATAGTTTACATTATGGTTCACTCATTGTGTTGTATATTCTGTGGGTTTGCACAAATGTGTAATGACATGTATCCACCATTATAGTATCATACAGAATATTTTTACTGCTCTAAAAATCCTCCATGCTCCACCCATTCATCCCTGCCCTCTCCTTCAACTCCTAGCAACCAGTGATCTTTTTATTGTCTCCGTAGTTTTGCTTTTTCCAGAAGGTCATATAGCTGGAATCATACAGTATGTGGCCTTTTCAGATTGGCTTCTTTCACTTAGTAATATGCATTTAAGCTTCCTCCATGTCTTTTCATGGCTTGATAGGTCATTTTTTTTTTTTTTTTTTTTTTAGTATGGAGTAACATTCCATTGTCAGAATGTACCCCAGGTTTTTTGTTTTTTTTTTTAAACATTCACCTACTGATGGACATCTTGGTTGCTTCCGTTTTGGCAGTTATGAATAAAACTGTTAGAAACATCCATGTGCAGGTTTCTGTGTGGACGTAAGTTTTTAACTCCTTTGGATAAATACCAAGGAGCACAGTTGCTGGATGGTATGGTTAAGAGTATGTTTATTTTTGTAAGAAGCAACCAGACTGTCTTCCAAATTGTGTCTGTACCATTTTGCATTCCCACCAGCAATAAATGAGAGTTCTTGTTGCTCCACATCCTCCTCAGCATTTGGTGTTGTCAGTGTTATGGATTTTGGCCATTCTAATAGGTATATAGTGGCATCTCATTGTTTTAATTTGCATTTCTCTGATGTCCTATCATGTGGAGCATCTTTCCATATGCTTATTTGTCCTATATTCTTCTTTGATGAGGTGACTGTTAAGGTCTTTGACCCATTTTTTAATTGGGTTTCTTATTGTTGAATTTTAAGAGTTGTTTATTTTGGATAACACTCTTTTATCAGACATGTCTTTTGCAAATATCTTCTCCCAGTGTGTGGGTTGTCTTCTCATTTACTTGACATTATCTTTCACAGAGAAATTTTTAATTTTAGTGAAGTCCAGCTTATCAATTATTTCTTTCATGGATTATGCCTTTGGTGTTGTATCTAAAAAGCCATTGTCATTCTCAAGGTCATCTAGATTTTCTCCTATGTTATATTCTAGGAGTTCTATAGTTTTGCATTTACATTTAGGTCTGTGATCCATTTTTAGTTAATTTTTGTGAAGGGTGTAAGGTCTGCTCTAGATTCTTTTCTTTTAATATCATGTGGATGTCCAGTTGTTCCAACACCATTTGTTGAAAAGATTTTCTTTGCTCCGTTTTATTGCCTTTGCTCTTTCGTCAAAGATCAGTTGACTATATTAATGTGGGTCTATTTCTAGGCTCTCTGTTCTGTTCCATTGATCTATTTGTTAGTTATTTTGCTAATACCACACTGGCCTGGTTACTATAGCTTTATAGTAAGTCTTTTATTTTTAAAGGTTAGACTTTATTTTATTGCCTAGATTCTATTTTTTTTTAAATTTATTTATTTATTATTTATTTATTTTTGGCTGTGTTGGGTCTTCGTTTCTATGCGAGGGCTTTCTCCAGTTGCGGCAAGCGGGGGCCACTCTTCATCGCGGCGCGCGGGCCTCTCACTATTGCAGTGTCTCTTGTTGCAGAGCACAGGCTCCAGACGCGCAGGCTCAGTAGTTGTGGCTCACGGGCCTAGTTGCTCCGTGGCATGTGGGATCTTCCCAGACCAGGGCTCGAACCCGTGTCCCCTGCATTGGCAGGCAGATTCTCAACCACTGCGCCACCAGGGAAGCCCTATAGTAAGTCTTGAAGTTGGGTAGTGTCAGACCTCCAACTTTGTTCTCCTTCAGCATTGTGTTGGCTATTCTGGGTCTTTTGTCTTTCCATATAAACTTTAAAATCAGTTGTTGATATCCACAAAATATATAACTTGCTGCAATTTTGATTGATATTGAACTTATAGATCAAGTTGGGAAGAACTGACATCTTGACAGTATGGAGTCTTCCTATCCATGAATGTGGAATTATCTCTCAGTTTATTTAGTTTTTGTTTGATTTCATTAACCAGAGTTTTATAGTTTCCCACATATAGATCTACATATTTTGTTAGGTTTATACCCAACAGTTTCATTTTTTGGGGTGTTAATGTAAATGGTAATGTGTTTTTAATTTCAAATTCTATTTGTTCATTGCTGGTGTGTAGGAATGCAGTTAACTTTTGTGTAATAACCTTGTATCCTCCAACCTTGCTGAAATTGCACGTTAATTCCAGGAGGTTTTTTTGTCAGTTCTTTTGGGTTGTCTGCATTGATGATCATGTCATTTGTGAAAAAAGACAGTTTTATGTCATATGTCTTCCTTCCCAATATGTATACTTTTTAGATAGAACTTCCAGTATGATGTTGAAAAGGAGTGATGAGAGGGCACATCCTTGCTTTATACCTGATCTTAGTGGGAAAACTTTTGAGTTTCTCATTATTAAGTATGATGTTAGCTATAGGGTTTTTTTAGCTATACTTTATCAAGTTGAATAAGTTCTCTCATCTTAACAATTTTTAAGTGTACAGTTGAATCCATCCTTTTGAATATGGTGTGAAATAGAGATCATTTTATCTGCATGTGGTAACCCAGTTTTCCCGGCACCATCTGTTAAGCATTCTGTCTCTTCCCTCATGATGTGTGATGCAGATTTCATCTCATACAATTTTGTTCTTTTTTTTTTTTTTTGTCTTGAAGCACTGGACAAATCTACCATTCATTGAATAGTAGTAGAAGTAACAAGCATTTAGGCTTTTCCTCATTTCAGTGGAATGCGCCACAGTTTTTATAATTAAAGTGTAATGTTTGCTTTAGGCTTCTGTTAATTTTTTTTTCAATCATGCCAAGGAAGTTTCTTTCCTTTTTGCTTGACTATTAGTTTTGTTCAGGAATGGCAGTTGAAAGTTAGCCAGTGCTTTTTTTTTTGGAATTACTGATTTCTGTTGATTTTCTTCTTTAAATATGTTAGTGTAGGGAAATAAATGGATTTTCTATTTTATTTTTAAAATTAATTTATTTAGATTTTATTTATTTATTGGAGTATAGTTGCTTTACAATATTGTGTTAGTTTATATTGTACAGCAGAGTGAATCAGCTATATGTATACATATATTCCCTCTTTTTTGGATTTTCTTCTCATTTAGGTCACCACAGAGCATTGAGTAGAGTTCCCTGTGCTACATAGTAGGTTCTCATTGGTTATCTATTTTATACATAGTATCAATAGTGTATATATGTCAATCCCAATCTCCCAATTCATCCCACCTCCCCTTTTCCCCCTTGGTATCTATATGTTTGTTCTCTACGTCTGTGTCTCTATTTCTGCTTTGTAAATAAGATCATCTATACCAGTTTTTTCAGATTCCACATATATGTGTTAATATACAATGTTTGTTTTTCTCTTTCTGACTTACTTCACTCTGTGTGACAATCTCTAGGTCCATCCGTGTCTGTACAGATGACCCCGTTTCATTCCTTTTTATGGCTGAGTAATATTCCATTATATATATGTACCACATCTTCTTTATCCATTCCTCTGTTGATGGACATTTAGGTTGCTTCCATGTCCTGACTGTTGCAGATAGTGCTGCAGTGAACATTAGGGTGCATGTGTCTTTTTGAATTATGGTTTTCTCTGGGTATATGCCCAGTGTTGGGATTGTTGGGTCATACAGTAATTCTATTTTTAGTTTTTTATGGCATCTCCATACTGTTCTCCATAGTGGTTATATCAGTTGGATTTTTTTTTTTTTAACTTGAACTAACTGTGTTCCTAGGATAAGTTTCTAGGATAAATTCATTCCTTGGATAAATATAGTTATTTTATTGCAGTATTGGATGAAATTAGGTGTTTTATTTAGCACTTTTTGAATTATATAAGATTGGCCTGTAGTTTTCTTAAGTTGTTCTCATTTGATTCTGTTTTCAGGCTTTTCATTTAAAAGAAAAATAAGCTCTGGAACATGGAAATTACCTGCTTTTTATAAGTTTAGTAGAATTTGTCCACAGAAGTGTCTAGGCCAGGCCAGGTTCTTCTTAACTAAATAATTTTTTTTTATTGAAGCATAGTGTACACACAGATTCAGTATTTTTAATTAAGTAATATACATATCATAAATGTACAGGTCACTGGAGTTTTACAAGCTGAACACTCCCTTGTAACCAGCACCCAGATCAAGAAACAATGCATTATAAGAGAACCCTAGAAGCCCTCCTGTGTCTCCCTTCAAGGCACAATCCCTCTGTCAGGAGTAACTACTATTCTGATTTCTAACAGAGACAGGAAATCTTGGGAAGAGTATACAGAAACTTTAGTTGATTGAAAGGTATGTTAGTCTGTTTCTTGAGCCTAAAACATTTCCTGTTGACTCTAAGGGCTTGCCATTTCTTATACACAAGTTACTTGCTTAGGTATTTGAGTACCATTGCAACATTTGCTTTATATGTTGATTCAAGATAGAGAATGAGTGAGTACTTTATTCCTTTTCCCATTTATGTCTTAGTGATACAGCTTGGGAACTACCAGTCTTAGACCAGTGCTGTTCATTAGGACTTTCTGCAATGATGCAGATATTCTCTAGTTGTACTGCATTTGGCTGTTGAACCACAAGTTATATTTGACTGTTGAGCACTTGAAACATGACTAGTGCAACCGAGTAACTGAATTTTTGATTCTATTTAATTTTAATTAATTTTGAAGTTAAATAGTCACATGAGGCTAGGCACTATTGTATGATACAGCATAGCTTTAAAATTTGAGCCAGCTAAGGCATGGCTATTCTCATCTTGTATATTTGGGGAGAGCCTGGCAAACATTAGAAGCTAGTGTTTGGAAAATTGTTAATTTTTCTGGCTGTGTCCTTGCCTGGAATGTTCTTGTCCTTGTAATGTCCCCTTCCCTTTCCTCTTTACCAAAAGCAAAGCTACTTCTTACTGTGATGCTGAAATTGGTACTTCCCTCATGAGGAGTCCATTGAATGTTGGAGCAGTTAGATTTTTGAATAGATCTTCTTAAGTTGGCTTTGAGCTTTCCATCGTCTGAGAGCATCTGAGCTTTACCTATTTACTACTACCTGGAACTCAGAAGCCTTTCGGTTACTTGATGAAATGTTTAGCCTCATCAAGAGAGAAGGAAACTAGTATGAATTGTGATGCCCAGAATATAGCTAGTGTGATGCCAGAATACAGCTAGAGGAGGGACTTACAGAAGAGGGATATGTGACTTAAATGTTTTTTAGCATTTTTTATTTTTGGAAGTTTTTTTTTACCCTGTCTAATATGTGGCAACTAGTGAGAGTAAGAATTCAAAGAATAATTGTTACCTTGTGACTTTATTTTATTGATAGAACCTTTATTGAAGACCTTTTTATAAAAAGAAATACCTACTGTATTAAAAATGTCACATTTGCAAATTATAAAGCTTCATAAATGTTTTGAACTACCACCCATTTTTAAGAACACTACTAATACTGTTATATTGTTTATGTATTATTTCCCTATTCTGTTGTCCAGTCCCCATCCTGCGTTGTTTCTTTCTCTTCCTTTTCAAAAAAAAGCTTTATCACATACGTATGTCTCCCCAAACACTATATTTAAATTTGCTTCTTTAAGTTTTACAAAAATGGTACTGTACCATAAATAGTTTTTGTTCTGCAATTTGGATTTTTCACTCAGTATTCTTTCTAAGGTTTATCTGTGTTGCCAATTGTTGTAGTTCATTTATAATTATACTCTGCTGTGTGAATCTACCATATATATAATACTATATAATATAGAACACAGTGTATGTAAAACTCTGTTGTGTGACTATACCACATATTTTAATTCGTTTCTTGGTGCACATTTGAGTTGTTTCCTTTTTTATTGTATGAACAAAGCTGCTGTGAACATCTCTTTTTTTCCTTGTTTGCTAAGTATATGTTTTCAGTCGTGAATGGTGTTGAATTGTATTATTTACTTTAATCTGTGGAGATAATTAGTTTTTTCTTTTCTAATCTGTTAAGGTTGTTAATTACCTTTTTAGATGTTCTGATGTTAAAATACCCTTGCATATTGGAATAAACCCAACTTGGTCATAGTGTTTTATCTGTTCAGTTACTGTTGGGCTTGATTTGCTAATATGTGGTTTTGAGATTTTGTATCTACTTATGAGTAAGAGGGGTTTATAATTTTCTTCTGTCTTGTCTTATCAAAATTACGATGGCCTTGTGGAATGAGTTGGGGAATAATTCCTCTTCCTGTTTTCTGGTGGACTTGTATGACATTGGAATGATTTGTTCTTTGAGAGTTTGGTAGAATTCACCTGTGAAACTACATTTAAGTGTGATGCAGAGATTTAAGTACTGGTTCAGGTTCTGTAGGACAATTTAGTTTGTTTTTATTGCTTCTTGAGTCTGTTTTGATGAGTTAATTTTCTTGGAACTTTTCTGTTTAAGTTGTAAATTTAGTAGTATAAAGTTGTTCATGGTAATTTTTATTTTTTTATTGTGGTAAAAAGCATATAACAAGAGAGTTATTCTCTTAAACTTTTAAGTGTATAGTGTTACTGTTAACTACAAGCACAGTGTTCAGCAGAACTCTAGAAACTTTTTTATCTTACATAATTGAAACCTTATATCCATTTAACAACACCTCCCACTGTTTTTGAGGTTATTTCCTTTTTAAAAAAATTCCAAATACTGTTCATTTATGTCTTTTCTTTCTTTCCCTTCCCCCTGCCTCTATCAGACTTCTAGTGATTTGTCACTCTGGCAAGTCTTTATTGGTTTCTTTAAAAAAATTTTTTTTTAATTTAAGTATAGTTGACTTACAATATTGTGTTAGTTTCTGGTATACAGCAAAGTGTTTCAGTTATACATATGTATACATATATATGTTCTTTTCAGATTCTTTTCCATTATAGTTTATTACAAGATATTGAATATAGTTCCCTGTGTTATACACTAGGACCTTGTTGTCTATTTTATATATAGTAGTTTGTATCTGCTAATCTCCTAATTTATCTCTCCCTCCCCTTTTCCCCTTGGTAACCATACATTTGTTTTTATGTCTGTGAATCTGTTTGTTTTGTAAATAATTTCATTTGTATCATTTTTTTAAGATTTCACATATAAGTGATATCATATGATATTTGTCTTTCTTTTTCTGATTTCACTTAGTATGATAATCTCTGGGTCCATCCATGTTGCTGCAGATGGCATTATTTCAGTCTTTTTTATGACTGAGCAGTATTCCATTGTACATATATACCACATCTTCTTTATCCATTCATCTGTTGATGGACATTTAGGTTGCTTCCATGTCTTGGCTATTGTAAATAGTGCTGCTGTGAACATTGGGGTGTATGTATCTTTTTGAATTAGAGTTTCCTCCAGATATATGCCCAGGAGTGAGATTGCTGGATCATATGGTAACTTTATTTTTAGTTTTTTAAGGAACCTCCATACTGTTTTCCAGAATGGCTGCACCAATTTACATTCCCACCAGCAGTGTAGGAGGGTTCCCTTTTCTGCACACCCTCTCCAGCATTTATTATTTGTAAACTTCTAAATGATGGCCATTCTGACCCATGTGAAGTGATGCCTCATTATAGTTTTGATTTGCATTTCTCTGATAATTAGCAATGTTGAGCATCTTTTCATGTGCCTATTGGCCATCTGTATGTCTCCTTTGGAGAAATGTCTATTTAGGTCTTCTGCTCATTTTTTGATTGGGTTGTTTGTTTTTTTGTTATTGAGTTGTTTGTATGAGCTGTTTGAAAATTAATCCCTGGTCGGTCACATCATCAGCAAATATTTTCTCCCAGTCCATAGGTTGTCTTTTCATTTTGTTTATGGTTTCCTTTGCTGTGCAAAAGCTTGTAAGTTTGATTAAGTCCCATTTGCTTATTTTTGCTTTTATTTCTATTGACTTGGGAGAGTGATCTAAGAAAACATTGGTAAGATTATCTCAGAGAATGTTTTGCCTGTGTTCTCTTTTAGGAGTTTTTGATGCAATTTGAAAAGGGATTTTTTTTTAAACTTTCCCTTTCTGATATTTCATTGTTAGTGTAAAGAAATGCAACAGATTTGTGTATGTTAATCTTGTATCCTGCTACTTTGCTGAATTTGTTTATCAGTTCTACTAGTTTTTGTGTGGAGTCTTCAGGGTGTTCTATATATATATTATGTCATCTGCATATAATGACAGTGTTACCTCTTCCTTTCCAATTTGGATATCTTTTATTTTTCTTGTCTGATTGCTGTGGCTAGGACTTTCAATACTATGTTGAATGGAAGTGGTGAGAGTGGGCATACTTGTCTTGTTCCAAATTTTAGCGTGAAGGCTTTGTTTTTCACTGTTGAGTATTATGTTGGCTGTGGGTTTGTCATAAATAGCTTTTGTTATGCTTAGATATGTTCCCTCCATACCCACTTTGGTAAGAGTTTTTTAATCATGAATGGATGTTGAATTTTATCAAATGCTTTTTCTGAGTCTATTGAGATGATCATGTGGTTTTTGTCTTTTGTTTTGTTGGTGTGGTGTATCACATTGATTTTGCATGTGTTGAACCATTCTTGTGACCCTGGGATGAATCCAGCTTGATGTGTATGATCCTTTTTATGTGTTGTTTGGATTCGGTTTGCTAATACTTTGTTGAGAATTTTTGCATCTATATTTGTCAAAGGTACTAGCCTGTAATTTTCTTTTTTGGTAATGTCTTTGTCTGGTATCAGGGTGATGGTGGCTTCATAAAATCACTTTGGGAGTATTCCCTCTTCTCATTCTTTTGGAAGAGTTCGAGAAAGATTGGTACAAGTTCTTCTTTGTATGTTTGGTAGAATTCTTCAGTGAAGCCATCCAGTCCTGGACTTCTGTTTGCAGGGAGTTTTTAAATTACAGTTTCTATTTCACATCTAGTGATCAGTCTGTTCAAATTATCTGTTTCTTCTTGATTCAGTTTTGGTGGGCTGTATGTTTCTAGAAACTTGTCCATTTCTTCTAGGTTGTCCAATTTGTTGGCATATAATTGTCTATAGTATTCTCTTATTTTTTTTTTTTTTGTATTTCTGCAGTGTTAGTTGGTATTTATCCTCTTCATTTCTTACTTTGTTTATTTTGGGTCCTCTGTCTCTTCTTCTTGGTGAGCCTGGCCAGAGGTTTCTTGATTTTGTTTATCATTTCAAAAAAACCAGATCTTGGTTTTATTGATTTTTTTTCTATTGTTTTTTTAATCTCTGGTTTATTTATTTCGTCTTTGATCTATATTATTTCTCTCCTTCTTGTGACTGTAGTTTTTGTTCTTCTTTTTCTAATTCTTTCAGGTGGTGGGTTAGGTTGCTTGTTTGAGAGTTTTTCTTGTTTTTTGAGGAAGGCCTATATCACAATAAACTTCCCTCTTAGATTTTGTGTGTTTGTGTTTTCATTGTCATTTGTCTCAAGGTATTTTTAAAATTTCCTCTTTGATCTCATTGTTGACCCATTGGTTTTTGTCGTAGCATGTTGTTTAGTCTCCTTGTAATTGTTCTTTTCTTGTTTCTCTTTCTGTGGTTGATTTCTAGTTTCATGCCATTGTGGTCAGAAAAGATGCTTGAAATAATTTCTGTCATCTAAAATATGTTGAGGCTTGTTTTGTGTCCTGGTGTGGGTCTAACCTAGAGAATGTTCCATGTGCGCTTGGAAAGAATGTGTAATATGTATATATTTTGGACGTAATGTCTTGAAAATATCAATTAAGTCTAACTGTTCTATTGTGTCATTTAGGATCTCTGTTGTCTTACTGATCTTCAGTCTGGAATATCTGTCCATTGATGTCAGTGGGGTGTTAAAGTCTCCTACTACTATTGTATTCCCATCCATTTCTCCCTTTATGTCTGTTAGTAGTTGTTTTATGTATTTAGGTGCTCCTGTATTGGCTGTATATATGTTAATGAGTGTAATATCCTCTTCTTGTGTTGATCCTTTTATCATTATATAGTGTCTTCCTTTAGCTTTCTTTATGGCTTTTGTTTTAAAGTTGATTTTGTCTGATACGAGTATTGCTACCCCCACTTTCTTGTCATTTTCATTTGCATGAAATATTTTTTTTCCATCTCCTCACTTTCAGTCTATGTGTGTCCTTCATCCTAAAGTGGGTTATTGGTTTCCTGAAGAGCTAGGTTTTGGTTTTGTTGAGCGCTATTATATGTTTGTTTCCTATTTCATTAATTTCTGCTCTTACCATTTTTTTCCTCCTTTACTTTTGTGTGATTTATTTTGTTCTTTTTCTAACATTCTTACTAGTTGAGATGGCTGTTTAGCTCATTAATTTTGAGTTCTTTCTTTTGAGTTCCTTTTTTTGTATAAAAATTTAAGTTCTGATATATGTCATTTTTATCATACAATTCTAAGTATTTCTAAAGTTCCATTGTAATTTTTTTCTTTGCGCTATGTTGTATAGAAGTGTTTTAGAAATACATTTCCAAATGTAAGAGGATTTTAATCAAGTTTTTTTTGTATTTAATAATTTCTAATTTTTTAAAATTGAAGTATACTTGAGTTATAATACCATATTAGTTTCAGGTGTATAACAGTGATTTGATTTTTTTTGGGTTACACACCATACAAAGTTAGTATAAGACAGTGACTATATTCCCTGTGCTATACATTACATCCCTGTAACTTATTTATTTTATAACTGGTAGTTCGTACCTCTTAATCACCTTCAGCTATTTCGTACCTTCCCCCACCCCTCTCCCATCTGGCAAACCACTATTTGTTTTCTGTATCTGTTACTCTTTTCTGTTTTGTGTATTTGTTTGCTTGTTTTGTTTTTTAGATTTCACGTATAATTGAAAATATACGGTATTTGTCTTTCTTTTGGTAACTTCCAATTTGATTGCATTGCAATTAGAGAATTTTGTGTATATGATATTGATTTTTGAAATTGTTGAATGCATTTTGTCCTTCCATGTGGCCAGTTTTTATGAACATTCTATTGTTGAATGTCAACTTCTTTAATGTTTTTAGTTCTGTGAATGTGCACAGTGTTCTGTGGATGACTGTAATTTACCTATTCTCCTTTGATTTTTTTTTTTTTGGCTATTATAGACAGTGCTTATAAAAACATCTTTGTGTGTATCTGTTACCATCTGAGTATATCCACAGGGAAAATCATACTAGTATACTTCCATAAAGTATTTTCTTTTAAAATCAAGATCAAGATTGATCCAGTTTATAGTTTCAATGTTGTATATGATTTGTGCTTGTTTCGCTATGTCCTTGACTAGTCTCAGTATTAGCAAACTGTTTTCCAGTCAGTTGTGGTTGAGAAAACTATATCCTTTTTTTGGTTTCCAATTTCTTTAATTATGAGTGAGAGACACCTTTTTTCTTTTTTTCTTTTGGAGGACTACCTATTCTTATTCATAGCCCATTTTTCTACTAGGCTTTTCATCTTTCTTAGTGCTATATAAAATTCTTCCTTTGCCATGTTAATGGCACATTGAGAAGGTTTAAAGTTTCCTTACCACCAGGGTACTTTTTTTGTTATTTTGACTTGCTTCAAATGTTATTTGCTTTAGAAATGGATGATGGATATTCTCGAAGAGATCATTTCATGAGAAGCAGATTTGCCTCTGGGAGGAGTTTGGGAAACAGGGGTAAGTATCTTTCCTTAATCTTCTGTTAAATTGTTGAATAGTGGAATGAATAGAGGCCTTTATGGCTGTTTAGTGCAAGGTAAAATCTATTATAACTTAGTGTACAGTAGACTTTGTTGGGATAATGAGTTTTTTTTTTAATGTCTGTTTTTTTTTTTTGTTGCTTTACTTTTTTAAGATAGTAGGCAGTAGTTAAATTGATTAGATAGATTGGTTAAAGAGAGTTGCTTCCCAGAGCTTCTTCAGGTGTTGGTGATTATTGTTCCCAACAATTGGCATGGGAGGAATGTTTGTAAAAGCTCCAAAGATTATGGTGTGAAGGACCTCTTTCTTAAGTTTTATATTTCTCAAGAAAAGGCAGTATGGAAAGCAGTTCTGTTAGCTCATTAATATTAAGAGGTTGTTTCCCCAAAATTGGAATTTTTTGTTGTTACTTTTAGAACAACCAGCGCTAGATTTGACAGATAATGACCCAGCAAAATACCTTCCTCCAGTCCATTTTTAGATTTGATATTAAAATGCTGAAAATATTCTGCACTATGTTTTGTTATAGTGCAACAAAATATTTATTATTAGAACCTCAAATTAAATGGTCATATGGATTTTTAAATAAATTTCTTCTATGGGATGCTGTAAGCTAGGGTTAATTGGCAGTTTTAAATATACATGACACTTATTGAAAAATGTCAATCCTTCTAGATACTTTTATTCATTGGAAACTAAAGGTTGATGCGTGTATTTCATTTGCCATTTGGAAAATTTAATATTTTTAGATACAGTTAACATAAATGTGAACTTTTATGTTTTGACATGTTTCTGCTACTAATGGAAATAATTTATTTGTTAAATATGCCTGTATACATTTTGTTTTTTAAGCCTGCATATTAAGTAAGAGTCGTTGATGATTTGGAGCACGTAGTTGTGCTAAGAGGTTGAAGTGTGGGTTTTGTTTGCTACTACTAAGATTAGAAATAACAAATACCTTAATATTACACTCAGGGAACTATTTAATATTTAGATATATTTTAAAATCCTAATTTAGAATGGGTTATAATACTTTTTGATGAAGACTTCTAAACATTGTTGAATAAAGCCTTTTTAAATGAGAAAGCCATCACTGAGAGAGACTTTACTATAAATTGTTAATTCCATATGTTGTAGGTTGAAATACATTAAATTTCTGATCAAAACTCTTCGTAAATGTTAATACTTTAAAAAGTTATCTTTGAAAAGAATCTGAAAAAGAATGAACGTATGTGTATGTATAACTGAATCACTTTGCTGTACACCTGAAACTAATACATTATAAATCATCTATACTCCAATAAAATTAAAATAAAAAAAGAAAAAAAGTTATCTTTAATACTACATATAATCCTGGAAATTCATAGAAGACCCATGAGTATAACCCCTTTCCCGAATGATCCATTTAACATTTTAGCTATTTTCAATCTCTGTGATATTTGTTCTCAGAACTTGCATATCTAGTCACATGGTTTTGAAATTGACTCTTAATTGCTTAACATATATATTGATTAGCTTTTTATCTTCTGTGAAGTATGGCCTAAAAAGCCTTAACTTCCTGAATCACACACTTCTTTAGAATCTGATGAAAATACTGATAGTTGCATATATGCAATTTTGCATTTGGCATTAGGAGTTTCACAGATCCCTTAACTCCTCTGCACTAGGATATTACAGATAGAGGTAAGACAGTTTATGAGGATCACAAGATAATGATAGTTATCCCAATGATAGTTTGAAGTGGCAGTTTATGACGTTTTGGATGTCTGTTCTAAGTTTTTGTTTTAAATACCTGTGCTGCTTGCCATAGCAACTCTGCCCTCAAAATTCTTAATTTAGTGGTAGAGAAACACATGGAAAGAAATATTGCTAAAAAAGAGATACACATAGTATGCTGTGGGAATGTGACTGAAGGATTGACTATAGCTGGAGGACTGAAGGAGGACTTCACTGAAGAGGTGGCTTTTGAACCCGGCTTTTGAAGAGTGAAAAGAATTTTGCTAGGAAAAATAGGAAAGCAGGGAATGTCATGCTGAAGGAACAGCATGTAGGAAGGTAGAAAATATTAGAAGTTCACAATGTGGAGTATGGGAAGTTTTATGAATTAAAATGTTGGGTGTTCAGAGCCGTGTAGTGGGGGATAAAGCTAATAAGGCTGATATGAGGAAATACTATGGAGGGGTGGGAGGTAAAGGGGAGTGGTATTCATAGCATTTTTTTCTTTATTATGTAGTCCCTTCCTAATATTAATTTTAAAAAGTGGAAAGACTGAGAGCAACTGAAGTACTAGAAAAATGAATAAGTAATAAATAGAATAATTGCAGGACAACAGTGTAAAATTTTCAGTAGCAATGACTTTCACATAGGGGTATAATGTAAATAGCTATCAGGGTGAGGTTTCAGTATATAGAAAATCAGAGTTGAATTTCTTGATTAAAGGTCACTAGTAAAATAACACCTAGTAGACAGTTGTATTTCACCAATAGTATATTTGTTTTTACTTTGGTGTAATTTAATGATTTAAAAAAGTTGCAGGTGTATTTTATCTTTATAAGTTCCTGTACTACTCTCTCCCTGTCCTTGGGAGTTCCCTTAACCCACAGATTCATTTAATTCCTAGTTATTGGTGGCACACTTGATTTTGTATGTTGAAGAGTTTTAACTCTATCTGAACTTTTTCAGATCCTGGCGAGTCTAATAAAAGAGAGAATACATCCACAATGGGTGATTTTGGAGTTGGAAGGAGTTTTGGAAACAGAGGTAACCTGCTTATGATATCTTACAATCAAAACTTAAGTGACCCCAAGTTTTATAGTCTTTGAATTCTGTTTCCCTTTAATATACATAGAAAGTGTGTGCCTTTCCCAAGACTTTATGGCGATCACAAGGGAGTGCTTTCACTTTCCTAATCATAGTTTAGAGCACCAGTTTATGCTGCTTTGGATGTGTCTGCTATTCTATTTCGCTTTTTTTTTTCTTTTTAATAGCCATGCTACTTGCTGCAGCATCTCTTCAAATTGATTTACCCCACAGGTGAAACCCAGTTCTTTTCTACTATACTCATGACTTGCTTTCCCTGCTCCCACAAGCAAGAGATCTATCTTATACTTCCAAAGGTGAATCTGAGTCTCCATCTTTACTTGAGCAAAGAACCAGTAGAAGCTTTGAAATTACATTTTTTTCCATAAAAACTTTAAAAACTGTTAAGTAGAACTTAGGTAAGAGTTTAAGATCAAGACCAGTAGTGTGTAGGTGGAAGACTTTCTCAAGCATTTTGGAGACCCAGCACTTGACTTTTCTGGGAGAGGTGTATGGAGGGGAAGGGGCAATTGTAGAGGGCAGTAGAACGTAATCCTTTTCTGAACCAACTTCAAAGATTGCAAATATTTAAATGGATAAAAAAACTCAAAATCCAAGTTTTGTGATATATACTCTTTTTGTAGGGATTATCTTTATTTTGAAATTACATATCTGTTCAAGGAAAAAGTATCATCCAATCATATATTGAGGCCAAAGGGTACTTACTTTTTATATGCTAATTGGGTATTAAATTTCCAAGAGGTTTAATGCTGAAGGGTACATTAGATTTGTTGAACCTGAGATGTTAAATGACTTGATATGTAGACATTTTTCATATAGATTCTTTTTTTTAATTTATTTTTTATTTATTTACTTTTGGCTGTGTTGGGTCTTCATTGCTGCGTGGCCTTTCTCTAGTTGCAGCGAGCGGGGACTACTCTTTGTTGCGGAGCACAGGCTCTAGGTGTGCAGACTTCAGTAGTCATGGCACGCGGGCTCAGTAGTTGTGGCTCGCGGGCTCTAGAGCGCAGGTTCAGTAGTTGTGGCGCACAGGCTTAGTTGCTCCGCGGCATGTGGGATCTTCCCTGATCAGGGCTCGAACCCGTGTTCCCTGCACTGGCAGATGGATTCTTAACCACTGCGCCACCAGGGAAGTCCCTGCATATAAATTTAACATCTGTCCAACAGTAACTGATTGGTCTCTGTAGTACTGAAGCCATAATTTAATGTATTTTATTATTTAGGTTAGATACTAATTGATAGGCATTGCATATTGACATTATATATAATTTTAACTTACATTATTCCCTGAGTATCTCTGCAGTAAAGATCATTTTATTAAGACTCAAATTTTTAAAATTTTATGAAATATTTTGATGGATGCTTTTAAAATGCGTTTTAGAGATATATCTGTATGCTCCAGAGATGCATAAATCTAGACACAAGTTTTTATTAAATGAGAAATTTGAAAGCAGAGCTTGATGAAAGCTTGTTTGTTTTAAATTTTATAAACAAAAAGAAGTTGGCAGAATTTCCTTGTTATTGAGAAGGGGAAAATTATTGAATATTGGATTATAATTTAGTTGTATTGTCCTCCAGCAGATGAAGAGATTACAAGTTATTTTATAAAGTTTAAAAAGTTTTTATATTTTGAATAGAAAGTACATAGTGGTTATAGTGATATATATACACACAAACACACACACAGCCATGTACATATAGAGGAATATATGACATTTGAGGTAATATAAGATTGGCTGGTATTTTAATAAACTGACACAAGGAAGAAGTTGTCATACAATGTGTATGAATTCTCATGCACTATTTATATATACAGTTGTATGTGGTTTATACTGTTTTAAAGGGGCATCAAAACCAGAAGTCCCTGTAAAGAGTGTGTTTCTTTGTTTCTATGTTTCTCTTTCTCTCTCTCTTTTCCTTTCTTTCTTCTACAAAGGTATAGGTAATTGTTGTTTTCAGAAATGTGCAAGTTTAATTTTATATTTTTTGTAGGTTTTTCAAATAACAAGTTTGAAGAAGGTGATAGCTGTGGTTTCTGGAGAGGTAAGTTCACTGTTTTTTTTGTAGTGACTTAAGAATTTAGTGTCCAGAGTACATGCTAAAGAGAAACTAAGATTAATTATCTTAGTCTGTTCCAGTTCTATTTTATTTAAACCCAGCTTTATAAAGCAGCTATAGCCAGAGCCTTAACCAAGAATTCAGCCATCCTAATTTGGCCTATTGTCATCTGCCTTAATTAATCTATAAAGTGCAACTTTTGAATGCTGTGCTTCCTTAAGAAAAAGAGGATAGTAGAAAGAGCAAGTCAAGAATCAGAATTCCACTTTCATATATAAATACAGTTTGAGACATGTAGGTCTTTATTCAGACTCAAATAAGTATTAACAGTGGAAAAAGATTCATGAGACTGTGGATCACTGCTGAAATCAAAGACATTTCTGTCAAAGGTACTGACACTCTGGTTTGGAGGAATACAGAGAATGATGAGAATAGAGTAATGTTACCAGAAGGTAGACTACAAGAATTAACAGTACTTTTGCAGGAGAGCCTGGTTGAGTAGATTTGGGTGAGGCCCTGGAACCTGTATTTAAAAAGCATCCCTGGTGACTCTGATGCCTCTTTTGTTTGGTAACCACTGATCTATGGAGTCTTTATAACATAATACACTTTGGAGTTCCAGACTTTGTTTCATGTCCCTGCTCTGCTATCTGCTAGTTGAATAACATAGAGCAAGTTGCTTAATTTCTCGGAGCCACGATTTCCTCTTCTGTAGAATGGAGACCATTCATTTTATAGCTTGTTAGGCACACTAAATGAGAATGTGTGTAAAAGCACGAAGCTTAGTCCCAGGCACATTCATGGTAAACAGTAAATGTCATCTATCTTCATTAAATATTTGAGACTTGATCTTAACTGTGATTCTCAAAATCAAAACCAAACCTAGACCTGATCACCTTAAAACGCTTTTGGAACATGGCGGGGTTTTATTATATCAGTTAAGACTGCTTCCCCAAACTACTGTCAGTCTCATTCTCCCTGCTTTTGTCTGCTTTTTCTCCTATCCTGTTCTAATGAAAACATATGTAACATGCAACTAATATTTGAGAGAAGAAAATCATCACCATTTTTATCCTTTTCCATTTCTCCTTGTTCTAATTTTCCAACTTTTAATTAGTATTCAGGATCATTTCTACTCATCAAAGACATTCCTCCCCAGTTGACTCTTTAGTGATGAGCCAGAGTGCTTTTGAGCACAAATTCCAATTTCTCACAGCACTTGAGAGAACTTCTCTCCTCCAAAATGGTCTACTTTCTTCCTTTGATCTATTTGCTTTTTCTATTCTCAGTTTTAGTTCCCCTAAACTAAAAAAACTGTGTATATTCCTAAAAAATTCTTTCACTCTCACAGTTGTTGGCAAGCCCAGGAGCAGGTTTTGCTATCATTATAGAAGCTTTTTCTCTGCACACAGATGTATAGAGTGTTTTGTGGTTATTTTCTCTGCAATCTCATGTCCCCTAGCTGGTATAGTATAGCGATAAGGAGCTCAGACACCTTGGGTTTGAGACCCAGATGCTCCTCCTGTCAGTTGTATTATCTTAAAAAATTTGTTTAACTTCTCTGTATTTCTTTTTCTCTGTTTATAATTTGAGGATAATACCCACCTTGTAAGGTTTTTGTGAGGGCTTAAAAAGTTAAAACAGACTTCATTTAGAGCAGTGCCAGACAGATACTAAGTTCTATTTGTTGTTATTACTATTATTTTTATATAATTAATAGATTATAACTGATCTTGGGATCATTGTCTCATTTTTGTTTGTGCTTGGCTTTAGTTTTTAACCTACAGAAATTATTTTTTTAATAACTTTTTATTTTGAAATCATTTGACTCAAAAGAAGTTTCGAAAATAGTACAGAGGGTTTCCTCCACCCTTCTTCTAATGTAATTGTACCCTTCACCCAACTGCTAATGTCATCAGCCTATTTTAATTCCCAGTGTGGTCAAAATAGCTTTGGGCTTGTGTTAGGAGAACAATTGGCCAAAGATTATATGAGACCTTTTTCTCCTTGTCAGGCCCCAGATTAATTCATAGGTTTTTTTTCCATAAGGCAATAAATATTAGCTAACATCATCATTATTCCAGAATTATTATTCCAAGAATCTTTCCAGAATTCTTTCTTTACTGTTCAGCACGCTTGTCATATTATATCTTGCTTCTAAGAAAGTTGTCTTGATGTTAGATGGCTCTTCAGGAATATTTGTCAGTTGTTGATGCCAGCTCAAATAGGAGCCTGCAACAAGAGCTCTGGGTCATTGTTTATTATAAAACAATATTAATTGAGTAGATTAGTATTTTGCGCAGAAAGTTAACTGATAGCTTCTAATCTGTTTAGCCATTTGTGTCATCACTGGGACCTGAAGTTCTCAGGTGCTAAACGTTAGTGATATGTACAAAGATCCCTTGAAACCATCTCGGTATTTCCCAAACATGGCTTTATTGGAATCTTCTAGAAAGCTTAAAGTTATTACTAAAAGTTATAATTTTTTAATTTAGAAAAATCATCCATTCCTTGCTGTCACTCTACACGTTCAAAATAAACATCTCTGGGGGTGGGCTCTTTCCAACTTTCCTAATAATTTTTAGGCAGCCTTCAGTGTAGTGATCCTCATACCACTATTTAGAAACCCTGGTAATGTTACTTGATAATGTCAGTAAAAACAGAAAGCCAGGATATCCCCCAATTTTTCCATTAAGGTGAATGGGGGAAAGTTTGCATATATTAAAAAAACACTGACATCTCAGGTTTATTAAGAAAGGCAAGTTACAGAAATAATGATGACATTATAAGAAGAATAGTCATGCATTTCTGAGATCCCCTTGACTACTTAATTGTTAGATATTTCTGAAACTGTTTCTAGTTAAACTGATATTTACAAAATTCTTATTTTTTGGCTGTGCTCAGAATTTGACAAATTATACGCTTAACATTTAATATTTAGATATATTAGGTGATTTGTATAGGGAATTGACTGAATAATGTCTTTGTATTTCTGTTGTTACAATTACTTTAAAAATTAAAATGTTCGTATTTTAACTTATGAAGATATTTATTTTTTCTTACTAATTTCTCTAGTGACAGTGCTATTCTTTAGATACTACATTAATGTAAAGACTAAAGTAATTATTTAGATGCTGTTCACATGTTAAATTTTTATTCAAGAGTCTAGTAATGACCGTGAAGATAATCAAACACGGAACAGAGGGTTTTCCAAGAGAGACGGTAAGGACCACGTTTTGGAACAATTTGTACTTAAGACAGAGATATGAAACTGAAAACCTGATTTTGGAAGAGCTGAAAGAAAGAAAAATTCTGGTGGTGAAAACCTTTAAAGAAAAATACTTTGGCATATGTTTTATGCTGTTAATATTTGAATTAATATTCAGTAGGTGTCCCTCCTTCTGCTTTCTAATGTCACTGGATTTTTTTTCCCTAAGACCTCCAGAGTGTGCTATGAAGTACAGAGGGGGACTGTGTGAATCTTGGTCAGTCACAGTGTAGATGAACTGGGATGTCTTTGTCTTTGAGTAGGATCATTGGAGATATGGGGAAGGGAAGAAATCGTAGACTACTTTTTGTTCAAGTCTAGAAGTACTCTACCATACTCTGCTGGTCCTCCCTCTAATGAACTTGAGGTGAGATGGTATAAAAGTTATGCTCAATTCTGGGTTATCTATGGGCAGATTCGTTAAAATAGCAACAGCAAAACTCACAAAAAACCACAGTGAACTTATAAAATTGCTACAGGTGTGCAAATATATTTATGATAAAAGAGTTTAGTTTTTGGAACTGCATGGTAATCAGATATATCATTGTTTTTGCTGCAACTTGGGGGTATCCTTTTCCCTTGCCTATTAGATGTTTGGCTCACTGAATAAATCATTAAATAGCAGGCCCTCCTAGTGAAGCTGAAACTTGCTGTGGATTTCAGTATAGCTTTGGTTGAGTTGTGAGGTGGGGAGGAATTTGGTGGTGAATGAGGTATGGCTTATTTGTCTCATAAGTTGAGTCTTTTTATGACAATTGCAGGGGACCAAACAATGATGGGGAGGAAATTTAAGAAAAAGACTCCTTTTTTAACATTGCTCTCCTCCCCCCTTTAAGAAGCAGTTTTGACACTAACGTTCCTAAACATAACTCTTATTTTAAAATTTTTGGTTTTCTGCAGAACAGTGACTATCTTCCTTACTATTAAATTTTCTTTAAATCAATTTAATTTATATTTAAGTGAAGCAGTCAAAAGCCAGTTGCAGGGCTTCCCTGGTGGCGCAGTGGTTAAGAGTCCGCCTGC
This sequence comes from Eschrichtius robustus, assembly GCF_028021215.1. Taxonomy (NCBI): domain Eukaryota; kingdom Metazoa; phylum Chordata; class Mammalia; order Artiodactyla; family Eschrichtiidae; genus Eschrichtius; species Eschrichtius robustus. The sequence continues at coordinate 42,931,448 of NC_090825.1, forward strand.
CAATGCAGGGGACATGGGTTCGAGCCCTGGTCTGGGAAGATCTCACATGCCGCGGAGCAACTAAGCCCATGCGCCACAACTACTGAGCCTGCGCTCTAGAGCCCGCGAGCCACAACTACTGAAGCCCGTGTGCCACAACTACTGAAGCCCACGCTCCTAAAGCCCGTGTTCCGCAACAAGAGAAGCCACCACAATGAGAAGCCTGCGCACCACAACAAAGAGTAGACCCAGCTCTCAGCAACTAGAGGAAAACCCGCGTGCAGCAGCGAAGACCCAGTGCAGCCAAAAATTAAATAAATGGATAAAATAAATTTTAAAAAAAACAACTCAACAGTTAAAAAAAAAAAAAAGCCAGTTGCAGCTCTATGTGCTTGATCCTGGCTTATTGACTAGTGTAGGGTGACTAGCAGGAACAGTCATTTCTCAGGGTGTCCCTGATTGCTGTTTTCTTTAGTTGTATACATTTGAGGGTAGGAAATTTGCATATAGTGGTTACTCAGTAAATATAAATGTGTGTGTAAATATAACTGTACCTAAGTTTATGTTGAAGTGTGACATGATATAGCAACAGGCAGGTGCTTATATCATAAATGTATATAGCTCAGTGATTTTTCAGTAACTGAATACACCTGGGTTCTGTGTTTTCACAAGCATCCAGATCAAGGAATAGAAATTACTAGCTCCTCAAAAGCCCCTTTCATGCTCATTTTTAGTCATTAACACCCCCCTCCCCCAGTTAATCTCTATTCTGACTTCTAGCAGCATAGACTTTTTTAAAATTTTGTACTTAACATAAATGGAATCATACAATATGTACTCTTTTGTGTCTGGCTTCCTCAATCTAATTGTGAGATTCATTCTTATTGTTGGTTGCAGTTGTAGATCATTATCATTGCTCTGTAGTGTTCTTTTGTTCTACTGTTCTGCTAATGATAGATATTTGGATTTCTTGCAGTTTTGGGCTGTTATGAAACTGCTGCTATGAACATTCTAGTACATTTCTTTTGGTGACACTTGTTACTGTTTGTCTTTTTGATTGTAGCTATTCTAATGGATGTAAAGTGGTATCTCATTATGATTTTTTATCATTGAGTTATAAATTCAATAGTTGATATAGTTGATGGACAATATTATGTAAGTTACAGGTGCACAACATAGTGATTCATAATTTTTAAAGGTTATACACCATTTATAGTTACTATAAAATATTGGCTATATTTCTTGTGTTTTACAACATATCCTTGTATCTTTGTGGTTTTGCTTTGCATTTCCTGATGACTATGATGTTGAGCAGCTTTTCATGTGTGTATTGGCCATTTGTATATATTCTTTGGGGAAATGTCTATTCAGATCCTTTGCCCATTTAAAAAATAGGGTTATTGATCTTTTTGTTTTAAGAATTCTTTATATATTCTTGATACAAGTGTTAACAGATATATGATTTGCAAATATTTTCTCCTTTTCTGTGGGTTGTTTTTTCACTTTCTTGATGGTGTCCTTTGAAGCACAAAAGTTTAAAATTTTGATCCAAAGTTGCTTGTGCTCTTAATGTCATATCTAGAAACCCTTTGCCTGTTTCAAGGTCATGCAGATTTTCACCTATGTTTCCTTCTAAGAATTTTATCGCTTTCACTGTACTCTTACATTTAAGTCATTGATCCATTTGAGTTCATTTTTGTATATGGTGTGAGATAGGGGCCCAACTTAATTCTTTAGTGTGTGAATAACCAATTGTCCCAGCACCATTTGTTCATGTTTTATCTGGACATGTGTAGGTCTAGATATCTTTAAATTTATCCAACTTGCAGTTTATTAAGCTTCTTGGATGTGTAGATTAATATTTTTCATCAAATTTGGGAAATTTTCTGCTTTTTTATTATGGTAAAATAACTCTTAACATAAAATTTGTCATTTTAACTATATGTGTATAATTCAGTGGCATTGAGTACTTCTGAAGTGTTGTGCAATTATCACCACTATCTATTTGCAAAACTTCTTCATCACCCATGCAGAAACTTACGTCCATTAAGTTTCCTTCTCTTCCTCTCAGTCTCTGGTACCCTCTATTCTCTGTACTTCATCAATTTGTCTATGTCTAGATATTTCATACAATTGGAATCATACACTATTTGCTCTTTTATGTTTGGCTTAATTCACTTAGCCTAAAATTTTCAGTGTTCAGGTTGTTGCATGTATCAGAACTACATTCCTTTTTATGGCTGAATACTACTATTCCATTTTATGTGTACTTTTTAAAATCCATTCATCTGCTGATGTACACTTGGGTTTCTTACTACTTTTGGCTGTTTTGAATAATGCTTCTGTGAACATTAATATACAGTTATCTGTTTGAGTCACTGTTTTTGCATTTTTGGGGTATATGTCTAGAAGTGGAATTGTCAGGGAATGGGACTGGGGTAAGCTAAAATATGCCACAAAATCACTGCTCTTACCAAGGACCAGCCTTTTTTAAAAAAAAAAAATGTTCCTTGGGTTGATGCAAGTCCTTGATTAATTTTCAGTTTGGAAAATGTTAATTCTGACAGTGTTGTCAATTTTTTTTCTTCTTTGGAGTAGCAGCATTTGGAGTCCCTTACTTTGCCATTTTCATTGATATCAGTGATACATATCATTTAATAATTTTCATTTTGTTTGCTAGTGTATAGAAATACAATTAACTTTTGTATATTGAAGGTTCAGTAACCTCACTAAACTTATGGTAAGTACTTTTTCTTTCCATGGATTGTGGAAATCCTGTTAATGGTGCAGTTGTGGCAACTTTTAGTGTTTTACAACTGTCATTTTTTCCTTTTAGTCATTTTTAGTTTTTATTCCCAAAACAAGTAGCAGGTTTTTAAAATACTGTAGCTATATCTATTTATACTAATGAAGTTGAACATTTATAGGTCAAATACAGCATTTCTCTTTAGTAACTATCTGTTAATGGCTTAAAATATTAAAGTCATTGAATTATGCAAGACTTAAATAAACTTGGCCACCATGTCCCCAAGATTTCTTTGTTGTTGTTTTGTGTTGTTTTTGTGTGTATGTTTTAATATTATAGGCTATCAAGATGGAAATGATTCAGAAGCTTCAGGGTCATTCAGAAGAGGTGGAAGAGGTAGTTACCGAGGTTGCCGTGGAGGATTTGGTCTAGGAAGTCCAAGTTAGTAGTGGATTGCAAATAGTGTGTTCATTTATTATGAAAGAAATGATAAAAAATAATACTTATTATATAAGGTTGTTATGATGACTATATGAGAATAGTTAAGCATAGTGTGGTTGGTACATAATCACTTATATTGTATAAAATATTATTTTTTAGACACATGTAATTCCTTACAGGTTAAGTGGGAATATATGAATCTTTTTAGCAGAGTGTGTGACTCAGTTCTTTAATATTACATACTGTGAAGCATTTTAGAGCTTTGATAAAGATGGCTGACCTTACAAATAGGTGGCCTTCTCTATGGCTCTGCCTCCCATTATACCTCTTTTATACCAATGTGGCTTTCTACCTAAATTCTACCAGTCGTCATTCCTTGGTGCTAAGGTATTGTCTTCTGAAGTCACTGTTGGAATGCATGCGTCTCTTAACAGAGGAGGACAGAATAGTGGAAGCTAAAAACATAAATTGTAATAATGAGTTAATAGATGCGTAGTGGATTAGTGAATTGTCACTTTTGAAAAAGTGAAGGGATCTGGAGGGTTGCTGTTCAGGACTGATAAAGTTTGATTTGGGAACTGTGGGTGCAAGGGGTGCTTTTCTGGAGAATAAGCAGTGAGATTATGTAATGTGAAATTTCTGGGGGCCGTAACCGTGCTATTTTTCAGAGGTAATTTAACTTTTGCTTATACCATATTTTGATGTAGTATTGACCCTAACTACTTTTATAAAATAATTTTAATAAAATAAATATTTTGAGGAAATAATTTGTTATTGAAGGAAATAATTTGTGGAGAAATCCTTTTGTGTGCTTCTTAGAAAAATACTGTAATTCCTGTTAAATTTAAATTATTTTATCCTGCATCTTTTTAACTTATGGCACCATAAGTTGATTTTTTTCTCTTTGCTGCATATCTAAAAGCTTCTTAAAAGTAACATAATCTAAATTTATTATCTGTAAATCTAGATAGCAAATATGAACAAGATGAAGGGACCCAGAGCGCTGGTGGCATTTTTGGCTCTAGAAGATCAGCATTAAGTGGTGTAGGTGAGAAATAGAATTTATTACTGAATATTAATCATTCACATTTGCTTTTAGCTCTAGGGTTAATAAACCTAATATATATATGTTTAAGTGTACTAGATTGGCTCATGATTTTCTCTGCTTTTTAGATTTGTAGGCAAAAATACATGGACAGTTTTGCCTCCCTTATAAAGTTTGTGCTCTGTGAATTATTTCTTCTCTCTTATCTACCAGTTAATTTGAGTTATAAATTATACTTTTAATTGGAAGAAGGAAAATGAAGTTTGCTTTGATTTCAAAGAAAGGATTCTGAGGGGATTTGAGGAGAAAGTGAAAAAAATGGAACATAATTATTGACGAAAAATGTTCAAATGTGGATAAATAAACTGTGGTACTAAAAAGAAATGAGCTATTAAGGTATGAAAAGACATAGAGGAACCTTAAATGTGTATTACTGAGTGAAAGAAGCCAATCTGAAAAGGCTACATACTGTATGATTCCAACTATATGACATTCAGGAAAAGGCAAAACTATAAGAAGAAGGGTGAAAAAAATAGGTGGTTGCTAGGGGTTGGGGGAAGGGATGAATAGGCAGAGCACTGAGGATTTTTAGGGCAGTGAAGTTACTTTGTATGATACTGTAATGGTGGAGACATGCCATTATACATTTGTCCAAACATAAAGAATGTATAATACCAGGAGTGAACTGTAATGTAAACGATGGACTTTGGGTGATTATGATGTGTCATTGTAGATTCATCAATTGTAACAAATTATCTCTTTGGTGGAGGATGTTGATAATGGGGGGAGGCTCTGCAGGTGTGGGGACAGGAGATATATGGGAAGTCTCTGTACTTTCTGCTTAATTTTTCTGTGAACCTAAAACTGCCCTAAAAAAAAAATGAAGTCTTTAAACAAAATGTTCAAATGAGAAAAAGGTTTAAGTATAGAATTAAGAGATGGTTGGATTAAGGGACTAGAATCCTGAGTAATTACTCAGTATATGAAAAGAAATAGCTATATGGTTTATATGCTTGAGGAGGAGCTGTGATTTCTCTAAATCTTCTGTAAAACAATGCCTTACAGGTAAGGGTGACACTTATCAAAGCAGAAGTGGTAGTGGAAGTGGACGAGGTGAGTTCTTATCTGGTTTACCTATAAGTGGTTAAAATTACTGTAATCCAAGCTTAATTTTTGAAGTTAAAGGTAACTGTTGCTGCTTTTATACACTTTGTGGAGTATGCACTTGCACAGCCAGTTTCGAGGAGTTGTTTACTACTACTCTTTAATCCAACGATTCCGTTATAGGAATTACATACTGTAGGTGTATTTGCTCAATACATGTAAAAGTGTGTTCACTGAAGCTTCATTTATAATAAGTAAAAACTGAAAATCACCTAAAAATTCATGAGTCTGTGTAATAAATGATATAACCATAAAATGGGAGATACCATGCAGATGTTAAAGATTGAGATGTAATCTATATGTACAAATTCTTATTAAAATAATGTTTTTTCTTATGAGATAGTTATTTGGTTTGGTATAGGGGATAAAGAAAGTTCAGTATAGATGATTTTATACTATGAAAAAAAATTTCAGAGTTAAAAATATCTAAATGTCACATAAAAGTTGAAATGTTTTCCAGACTAGTAAAACAATAAAGCTTGTTTGATGTCTTTGAAAAATTCTTAGTGATCATTATTAGTCCCCACTTCCTTCCTTTGGATTCTTGGATTCTTCACTATAGAAAAAGATTATTAATGGCTAAACCGTATCTTCTACAAATGCTCAGATGTTGTTTGAAAAAGGATTTCAAGACCTGTGGACATACAGGACAAGAAAATTAGCTCACATGTAAAACTGCTATATCTAGTTAGCCTTTCAAATCTAATGCAGTCCTTGTTCTTTTTTTGTGATAGTACCTGAAAGTGGCACAATAGATGACTCCTTGTCTAAAGATCAGAAAGATAGTGTATAGAAAAGAGTCAACACGGCAGACCTGACTGCTGTTCTTTGAAAGTCCTGCTTATAAGGTTGGCCCTTACCTGGCTTCTGAGAACGTGGATTTAGGGAGGGTTCTCACCACTCTTAACTGGTGTGAGTGGCTCACTGTGCCTAAACAGTTTGTACAACTGTGTGGTTTATGCTGAATACCTGCTTTGCTTCTGGGAGTCTGGAAGTTTGGTACATGCCAGGCAGAAGGTTCCTGCATTATCAGCACCTCATAAGAACCCTGGATATTGAATCTCTAATGGGCTTCTCTGGTAGACAGCATTTCCAGCATGTTGTCACAACTTGTCCTGTGCGATACCAGTGGGAGAGGCTCTTGAAAGCTTGTGCCTGGTTTTCTCTGGACTTTTCCCCGTACACCTTTTTCCTTTGCTGATTTTGCTCCCTATCCTTTCTATGTAATAAGTCACAACCATGGTTATGACTATATTCTGGGTCCTAGCAAATCATAGAACCTATGGGTTGTAGTGGGGACATCCCAACAAAGATGGATTTTTAGTTCCTTTTAGAAAATATATTCCTTTGCTGAGGAATATAGGGATCAGGAAAGAGACATAACAGTTTAAACAAAAAAATACTAATATGTTATAACAGTGTAATCTGCATAAGATCAGCATGTTGAATGCTAAGGAAACAAAATGTGCAGGGTTCTATTTATCTTAATTGTCTCAAGTATTATTTGTACGAAGGGACTTTATGCATTTTTAGAACTTTTTCTCTTTGAAGATAAGCAATGAAAAGAAAGATGTGCATAGTCTTGTATCTTGTATCTTGACTGTATCTTGTGGATTTCTTTAATAGGTGGTTACAAAGGTTTAAATGAAGAAGTAATTACAGCCTCTGGAAAGAGTAAGTTTTACTTTAGATAAGGTATTTGATTTTTATAGTGAGCATTCTTTTACCCCTCGATTTTTATATATATAATTTTTTTATAAGTATGGAATATTTATTAGGTTTACAGACAGCTAAAGGAGTAAGTCAGATTTTATAAATTAAGAAATCTTGTAAGGTAGCAGAGTCTATATTTTCAGACCACTGTAATATATTCATATCATCAAGCTGGCTGAATTTGTTAGACTGGGAGGAGAACAAAATGTTTTTGGTGGGGGTAAAATCTAGTACTTTAAACTTTTCTGTTTTTATTCAAAGATATGTGAAATGTAAAATATTAACTATTATATGTTCGGGAAATAATTTGTATAAACTATAATGTATTTAGAATTTTCATTCAACTTAATTATATAGTTAAGGGCATTGAAATATTGTTAATGAAGATAATATCACACACCTTGTATTATTATTTATTAATGTCTATTTGATGCAAATTAAAAACTAGGTAATAATTCAAGGCTTTTTCTGTTATTCCAAACATGTTTTCACTCTCAAAATTTAACAACTTCAGTCAACTTCCTTTCTGATAATATACAAGCCACTTTTCTATTAATTTTCAAAAACTTTTATTTTCCTAATTGTAAAATTAATGTGTTCTTAGGCAAATAAAGACATGAAGAAAACATAATTTGTAATCTCATCACCTACAAATAATTACTACATATAGTTTGATATATTCATTTCTAGTCTTATTTCTAATCTATATATGTATTTAAAAAATTGAGGTCATTATATATGCATGTTGTATCAACCTTTTTTTTTTTTTGAGTATAATTGCTTTACAATGGTGTGTTAGTTTCTGCTTTATAACAAAGTGAATCAGTTATACATATACATATGTTCCCATATCTCTTCCCTCTTGCATCTCCCTCCCTCCCACCCTCCCTATCCCACCCCTCTAGGTGGTCACAAAGCACAGAGCTGATCTCCCTGTGCTATGCGGTTGCTTCCCACTAGCTATTTTTTGTTTGGTAGTGTATATATGTCCATGCCACTCTCTCACTTTGTCACATCTTACCCTTCCCCCTCCCCATATCCTCAAGTCCATTCTCTAGTAGGTCTGTGTCTTTATTCCCGTCTTGCCACTAGGTTCTTCATGACCTTTTTTTTTTTCCCCCTTAGATTCCATATATATGTGTTAGCATACTGTATTTGTTTTTCTGTTTCTGACTTACTTCACTCTGTGTGACAGACTCTAACTCCATCCACCTCACTACACCCCTTGATTTTTAAAAACATTTATCTGTTTTTCGGTTTGATTCCTTTTAAGATTCTTGGAAGTCAGAAGCTGAAAGAAGAGAAAGCGGTGACACTCAAGGTATATTAAGTTTTGTGTGATCCATATGAGTGTATATTGCATTTTAATACAAATACAGAATATTTAAAAACAGGTAACTCTTTAAAATTTGAAGTGAAAACTTTAATGGTAAACATTGGGAATTACTACAGTATTTAAAATTTGAGTTTGTCAGGTTTTGTATGTTTTCCCTCTTATTTTTATTCTAGTCCTTGTAATGTAAATTTTCTTTTTAAATTCTAAGGACCAAAAGTGACCTACATACCACCTCCTCCACCTGAGGATGAGGACTCCATCTTTGCACATTATCAGACAGGCATAAACTTTGACAAATATGATACTATTCTTGTAGAAGTATCTGGACATGATGTACCACCAGCAATTCTGGTCAGTGTAATAATTGTTTCTATAATGACTGTGTAGCAAACTTCGGTTTTTAAAAATTTGGTACATTTCTTTAAGTTGGTATTAAAGAATACAAAATTTTCATCTTATTCTCTAATGTCTTAGGTTGGAAATTTAGAACCATGACTACCATCTACATTAGAATTAATTGCTATGTTGAAAGGGAGGGTACTATATTTCCTCCCCACCTCCCCAAACCAGGATGAGAACTTTATTTAAATTTACTAAAAAGGATACTTTTCCTAGAGATCAAGATTTCTGCTTCCTAAGTGTGTGAGAAAGTGTGTCTTAGGGGAGTGGTTTTCTAAGGAGTGGGGGAGCCCAGAGTCCCTTGTTGGTAATGAACCATTTTTACTGATTAGAGTTATTTGTATCTCACAGGTTTTAAGGGGACAGAAAAGAGTTTCTAGAACCACTGTCTGTACGGAATATTCCTTAATTCTATCAAGTAATAACATACAGGTTCTGGATATTACTTTTGAGTGGGGGCGTATTTGTGAAGTTAACATAGTATATATAAAGTGGAATTAACAACTTGAAACTAATTCAAATAGAATATGTTCATGGAATGACCTGTATATGATATATGGAATTTAATCACTGCCACCTGCTTTTTTTTAGACTTTTGAAGAAGCTAATCTTTGTCAGACACTGAATAGCAACATTGCTAAAGCTGGTTATACTAAGCTTACTCCTGTGCAAAAATACAGTATTCCTATTATACTAGGAGGAAGAGATTTGATGGCTTGTGCTCAGACAGGGTCTGGAAAGACTGTAAGTCACTTTCCTGCATGTATTCTGCCCCATATTCAAACTGCTACTTTTTGAACGTTGGTTCTTCCCAAGTAGAAGATTTCAGTGAACTGTCATAAATATTCATGTGTGTTTGCTTCTGATTTCTGGTTTTATTGAGGTTTGTGTACTTCTGAAGAAAGAATTTTGAACTATTTCTACAGTAGTTCATAGATTTTTAATCTCTAAGTGTGTTCAGCTCTTTTTGTGGAACATAATATCTAAAACAAAATGATTGAGGGTCAAAGCACCAAAGTTTATAAGCCACAGAGAAAGGTAAAAAATAATTTATGTAATACAGCGAATACAGTTTTGGAGTCAAGAGAATGAGAAATAGCTGTAGGTATTGTACCTGGTCCTTAGTATGAAGTGACCTCAGGTTATGCTAATTCTAAAAGAGCTCTGATGGGACCAGGTTGGTCTTAGGACTAAACTGTGGGGTTTGTCTATTAAGTAGGGTTCCATGAGATGAGTATTAAAGACTGTCATTTCCAGGATCATAGAGTCTTGGTTCATACTATATTAGTCTTAAAAAGCCTCCCTAGTAGAGTTGAAGGGAAAATGAGTGAGTTGTATAATACAGCAGCTGTTGTGTGACTTAAATGTGGTTTTGGAGGTAGATTTTAGTGTCTTATTTGTTTAATGAGGAAACTTATAGCACAAACTTTCTTGCCACATGTAACTTTAATAAGGGTGATATGTTTAGTAATCCAAATGAATGATTTCCCAAGTTTTGCTCTGCTTGTGGACCACTTTTGTCATGCATTCTGATAATTTTATTTCTACCCCAAAAGGAGTCATTTAGAATGAATGCTGCATGCTGCATTAACCTCTGAAAATAAGTTTATTTAGAATCTATGGCTGTGCTTTTTAAAAAAAAAAGATATTTTCATAGGGTAGATTAACATTATCAGACATTTTATGTTGTATAATATGAGCATGAAGACCTAAATGTTAAAAACTCATGGAAATAAAAATTGTTTTCCTTTCTCATCTTAAATTTACCAAAAAGATGAAAGAATAAGCTAAAGGATATAAAGACATGAGGAATAGGTTGCCATAGGGAGAAGGATGATGCACTATACATCTGTAAATTATGGAATTTAACTTCTAGGCAGCTTTTCTCTTGCCAATTTTGGCTCATATGATGCGTGATGGAGTAACTGCCAGTCGTTTTAAAGAGCTGCAGGAACCAGAGTGTATTATTGTCGCACCAACTCGAGAATTGATCAGTCAGATCTATTTGGAAGCCAGAAAATTTTCTTTTGGGTAAGTACATCTAGAATGCCACTCACAAACAAGTTTTTCTTTCGAGAATTTTCTTACTTATTTTGGGAAGAACGCACTCATGTAATTGATTGAAGTTTACTTTTTCATAATCTTGCTTATGGGATCTCTTTATTTTAAAAAGAAACATTCTTATTAAAAATTAGATGATAATAGAAATAGATAAGACAATAGTGAACATATTGGTGTGTCTTCTGGTAGTTTTTAAATGTATGTTTAAAAAATGAACTTAGGGTGTTCCTAATAATTTTCTGTTCTTTTACACGTAACTTAATAAAATGGATAACTGCTTATTTAACAATCAGACCTAATTTTTAATGACTTTAAGATTGCCCATGTGTATGTATTTTATTTCTCTATTTTGGGTGATTTAGGTTGTTTCTAATTTGGAGCTACTATAAATAAAAATAATTCTTGCTGTAATGAACAGCTTGCTATATAAATTTTTTCTACTTTTATGTTTTAAGTATTTTCTTAGAGTGGATTTTTATAAATTTAATGTTAAAGAATATGGACTTATTTTAAAGCTTGCCTTCTACCAGCAGTATATGAGAATGCCAATTTCACTATACACTTTGCCAGTATTTGGTATTGTATTAGTTATCTGTTGCTGCTTACCTTAAAACCTAGTTGCTCAAAACAATAAATATTATCTTACAGTTTCTGAGGGTTAGGAATTGGGGAACAGTTTAGCTGGGTGTTTCTGACTTGGGATCACTTATGAGGTTGCAGACAAGATGTCAGCTAGGATTGCAGTCATCTGAAGGTTTGACTGGATCTCTGTGTAAGGATGCTTGATTGTCCTTAGGAAATGACAGCTGGCTTCCCTTAGATTGAGTGGTCAGTGAGAAAGAGCAAGGAGGAGGTTGCTGTGACTTTTATAAAACAGCTGCAGTCACTTTGGCCATATTCTGTTTGTTACTAAGCAAGTCAGTAAGTCTAGCCCATACTCAGGACTGGCTATATAATTTGCTAGAACTAGTGCAAAATGAAAACGCAGGGTCCTTTGTTAAAAAAACTATGAATTTTAAGCAGCAAATATAGAGCATTAAACCAAGCACAGGGCTCTTCTAAGCTTGGGACCCTGTATGACTGCACAGGTTGTACACCTATGAAGCCAGCCTTGTACACACCTATGGGGGAGCGGAGTTAGGATCTATATTTAAAGGAAGGAGTATTGAAGAATTTGTGTACATATTTTAAAACCACCGCAGGTATCTTCATTTTCTTTTTTTCATTTATTTGGTTATTGAGAGGTTGAACGCTTTATACGTTTTCCTTTGTGAATTATGCATTTGTTATCTACCAGTTTATCTATTGGGATATTAGTGTTTTTCTTTACAATTTTTTAGAGTTTTCTCTGTATAGAAGCTTCACCTTTTATTTTGTATAAATCAGTTTATTTAAAATGAGAGTAGAAAAAATTAAAATTATTAAAATCCCTTTAATGTCAAGCTTGACAGATCTTTTGGAAAAAGTAGGTGTACATTGCTTATACCAGTGTTTATTTCTTGCTGATCCCCATGTAGTATGTTGCTCTTCAGTCTTTTATTTTTACTTTTTTTTTTAAAGCTTTTCCAGTACATTTTTTAAAAATTTTATTTATTTATTTTATTTTTGGCTGTGTTGGGTCTTCATTGCTGCGCGTGGGCTTTCTCTAGTTGTGGCGAGCAGGGACACTCTTTGTTGTGGTGTGTGGGCTTCTTATTGCGGTGGCTTCTCTTTTCGCGGAGCACGGGCTCCAGGCGCGCAGGCTCCAGTAGTTGTGGTGCGCGGGCTCTAGAGCACAGGTTCAGTAGTTGTGCCACATGGGCTTAGTTGCTCTGTGGCCTGTGGGATCTTCCCGGACCAGGGCTCAAACCCGTGTCCCCTGCATTGGTAGGCAGATTCTTAACCACTGCGCCACCAGGGAAGTCCCAACTTCAGGCTTTTAAATCAAGTAAAAGATAACAGTTTTCTTTTTTAAAAAACAAAAGCATATGTATGATAAATTCAGATAATTATGCACAAAATGAATATTAGTACATGGATATTTGTTGGAACATTTTTGTGGCAAAAAACTGAAAAGTATCAATGTTTGTCTTTAATTCTCCTCTTCAGAGTTTACACACTATTAACAGTTTATGTGAATTATTGTAGAAATAGCTGGTGCACATGTATGCACTTTAATTCTCTCAACAAATGGTGGCATACTAAGCTTGTTGCCACCGTGTTTTTTAAAAATGGTGTATGTTGGCGCTAATGCTTACTCTAGAACTGTACTCCTTTTTATGAATGCACAGTATTCCTTTGTATGGGTGGGCTATAATTTTAAGTCTTTTATTGTTAGACAATTAGATAGGTTTCAATCTTTTGATACTAAAAATAATGTTAGTAGTGAATATTATTTTACAGTCATCTTTACCCATATGTGGGGACATACCTGAAGGGAAAATTCCTAGATGTGAATTTACTGGGAAAAAGATATGTTTTAAAATTTCAATAGAGACTAAAATTGTGAAAGGTGTTGTATCAGTTTATCCTCCTGAGTGCCAGTTTCCCTACACCCTGGCTAACATGGTGTTATCACACTTGAGGGAAAATGTTGTTAGTCTTCATTTATTTTGCTTTTAAAAGTAATGTTGAACTTAAAGTGTTTAAAAACCTTTGTATTTTTTATGAACCATTTGTTCATGTTTTTGGCTTATTGCGTGAGTGCTGGTCATGTTTATCATTGTTTTTGAAGAGCCCTTTATCAGACAGGTTGCATATATTTTTTTCCCACAGCTTTTCAGCTTCTTTCTGGGAAGAATTTAATTTTTTTAAAAGAATATTGAATGTATTAGCTTTTCCTTTATGGATTTCATTTTACATCTTGTTAGAAACAAATGGCTAATTTTCAAGTAACCAGAAAGTGACATTTACTTTTATTGTTAATAGGACTTGTGTAAGTGACATTTACTTTTATTGTTAATAGGACTTGTGTAAGAGCTGTTGTTATATATGGGGGAACCCAGTTGGGGCATTCCATTCGACAAATAGTACAAGGCTGTAATATATTATGTGCTACTCCTGGGAGACTGATGGATATCATAGGTAAAGAAAAGGTAGGCTCTAGAGGGATAACAAAGTTGTGGTATTGATTAATAATTTTTTTTGTTTGGGGAAGAGAGAGATTGGTATAAAGATACATACATTTATTACAGCACCATTTATATATTAGGCCCCCATCAGATGCTTTGAATGCATTCTCACATAAATCTTAAAATAATGAAAATAGGAGGTAAATAGTATTTTCCATTTTATACTTGGGAAAACAAACTTAGTGAGATTATGTAATTTATTTTAAACCTCTCAGTTAGCTCTATTAAGTGATAGAGCTAGGGTTAGAATCTGGATCTGATTCCAGAATCCATATCCTATACCCCACTACACTGGGAGAGAAATGCAATAAGTGCTTTTATCTACTTTCATATATGTCTTGATGAAATAATTTTTTTTCCTGAAAGAAAGCCTTTGTGGCATCCGTAATTTTGTCTTCTGTTTTAGGTGTGGGAGTGATATTATCCAGGACTATTAATTTTCTGTCTTCAGAAAGAGATTTTAGGGCTATGTATTTCTTTTTGGTATTCACATACCACAGTATTACATCTCTGTATCAATATTTTCAGTTCACTTTCATGACCCTGATTTGCTTTTTTAAGGCCCTTCTCTAAAGGGATTATTCAAAACATGCTCTTTCTGTGTAAAGGGACTTTTCTTAGGATACTTATTAAGAGTATCCAGAGAAATCCACCTTGATTAAACATCTTCCCTGGGGTACCAAAATAACTTGTTTTCTTTTTGCAAATGTGTGCTTCTCTTTTTAGCACTAAGTATCCATGATAGGTAAGAAAAGTTTCCCAGTTGTTCCTGAGTGATTAGAGAATGGGGGATTTATTAAGGGTTTAAAGGAGTTAGAAGTAAGTTTAGCAGTTATAAGACATTTGAATATGTCATGCTATTAAGAAATTTTATTTCTTACATTAAAGAGTCTGACTTTATCAGATAATATAGTCTAGATCTGTGCTGTCCGATACAGTAGTCACTAGCTACATGTGGCTATTTAAATTTCAAAGTGATATAAAATTAAAAATTCATTTCTTCAGGCACACTAGCCACATTTCAAGTGCTTATTAGCTGCATGTGGCTACTGGCTAACAGTGAAGATATAGAATTTTTAAGTAATTACAGAAAGGTGTATTGTGTAGTACTGATCTAGGTGTTTTGGTTTCTTTCTTATAAAATGTTTTATAACATAAGGCAAAATTGAGAACTGAAATAAACACTGATAGTATTACCTAATCATAACAGTTCTCTTCGTTTTATGCATTTATTTCTAATCTTCATCCTTAAGAATATATTAATAGTTGGAGTTGTAGAGAATATTTTAGTTTAATACATTAACTAGTATGCATTCTCTGCCCTCACCCTTGAAAATATCCTTAAAGATTGGTCTCAGACAAGTCAAATATATAGTTTTGGATGAAGCTGATCGCATGCTGGATATGGGTTTTGGACCAGAAATGAAGAAGTTAATTTCCTGCCCAGGAATGCCATCAAAGGAACAGCGTCAGACCCTTATGTTTAGCGCAACTTTTCCAGAAGAAATTCAAAGGTAAATTTTTTTCTTCTTAAAAGTAGTTGCTATGTACTTGATGCTTTTATAACAGGAGAAATAATGTGAATATCTTATTTTTGAGAGATTTACTTCATTTAATCCTAAATTTAAGATTGTAACATAGGTAGTTTAGAAGTATTTCCAGGAAGTTTACCATATTTTTCATTGTTTCTTACCTTAATTCCTGGCTTTACATTAGCATCACATTTTTTTTAATATATATATATTTTAAGTTAATTAATTAATTTATTTTTGGCTGTGTTGGGTCTTCGTTTCTGTGCGAGAGCTTTCTCCAGTTGCGGCAAGCAGGGGCCACTCTTCATCGCGGTGCGCGGGCCTCTCACTATCGCGGCCTCTTGTTGCGGAGCACAGGCTCCAGACGCGCAGGCTCAGTAGTTGTGGCTCACAGGCTTAGTTGCTCCGTAGCATGTGGGATCCTCCCAGACCAGGGCTCGAACCCGTGTCCCCTGCACTGGCAGGCAGACTGTCAACCACTGCACCGCCAGGGAAGCCCCAGCATCACATTTTATTAAAGTGTGTGTGTGTGTGTGTGTGTGTGTGAGAGAGAGAGAGAGAGAGAGAGAGAGAGAGAGAGAACATGAGTGCAGCACCTAGCTAGGATTTAATAAGTGCTTACTAAATGAAATTATTTTTATTGTTGTGCCTTCTCCTCAAACCAAATAATAGAGCTTGGGGGAATTGTGCTTGTGTTGGAAAATTTATATACCAATTTCCACAGATATTTGAGTATCATACCACATACTGTGTGGTCTGTGAGTTCTGAGATTAGGATGACACATTCCTGCTGGAGTGGTGACTCTTCCTCCTGCCTGCTGACCCCTTGGCCACAGGGAACCTGAAGTGCCCATGCAGCAGCTCTAGCTTACAGTTCAGTAAGACTCTTCCTGTTTTCTCTGGTGGAACCATTCTCTCTTTGGGAACCAAGACCTCCAAAACTGCAGAACCTATACTTGTAGTGGGGGCAGGAAGCACAGATTTCCCATGTGGGTCACTGGAAGTGATGGATGGTATGTGGGCCACCCTTGCTGTATCCCTTGGTTCACAGACCCATGTACCACATGAAGATCTTTGATTCCTACTGAATGATGTTCCATCCTCATAAAGAATCACTTCCAAGCTATCCCTTTAGCTGTTCTTTCAGTGGACAGTTCCAGTTTGTCAGGCTGGCAACTTCTGGGTGTTGTGGTTATGATATGGACCCCATGGTTATGCACCTGCTGCAATACCACCTTTGCTGAAAGTGGACCCCCTGGTCTGATAGAATGTTATGTGGGGTCAAACACTCAATTTGTATTACTTATTAGATGATCTTAAAAGTCTTTGTATAAAGTTAAAAAGAGCTCTTTACTGAGGAAAAAGTCTAAATCGTAATAAAGCATTTGGCCAGTTGCCAGGATTTTTTTCTTTCTTAGTGGTACATAAAAGAGTAGTTTCTTATATTTAAATGGTGTCTTAAATTTGAAATGGGGTATCTACATTCCCATCATCATCTTAGGTAATTAATACTAGGTGGGTAAATACCTACCTAATTAGCAGGTAATATTCCTGCTGCCTATCTATTTTTTTTTTTCAACAAAATAATTTTATTTCTGGGACTTCCCTGGTGGCGCAGTGGTTAAGAATCCACCTGCCAATGCAGGGGACACGGGTTCGAGCCCTGATCCGGGAAGATCCCACATGCTGTGGGGCAGCTAAGCCCGTGCGTCACAACTACTGAGCCTGTGCTCTAGAGCCCGTGAGCTACAACTACTGAGCCCACGTGCCACAACTACTGAAGCCCGCGCACCTAGAGCCTGTGCTCCGCAACAAGAGAAGCCACTGCAATGAGAAGTCCGCGCACTGCAACAAAGAGTAGCCCCCGCTCGCCGCAACTAGAGAAAGCCCGCATGCAGCAATGAAGACCCAACACAGCCAACAATAAATAAATAAACAAAATTTTTTTAAAATTTATTTTTATTTATTTCCTAACACGTACAAACAACACGGCACAAACACGTACAAACACGGCAAACATATACATCCAGTACGTACTTATCTTGGACATTTATTCATAGATGACTTCCAGACTACAACTGTCTTGATATTTAAGCAGGAACTAAAAGTTATCTTAGTTGATATGAAAGATGCTTTTAGATGGATAACAGTATGGATATATTGGATTGGTAACAGCAGAATTTGATTGATTAGTTCTATGAATTTAAAGCTTGGAAAAGTTACTACTTTTGCATCTAATGCTTTCAGACGAATAGGATGCAGCAATATCAACTTGTATTCCAGAGAAATTTCCTTAGTTTTTCTGGTGATGGAACCACTTATCCACATCTGTTGGTATTGTGCAGGCAGGTTCACATGGTGGTGGTAAAGCATCCACAGTGGCTTTGGCAGCATCAGGGTCACACTGGAAGGGGCTCTCAAACACTGTGGTATTCATGCAACTGATTCCTTTTCCATCAGTTTTCTTAGTCACTAATGCTCTCCAGTAGTCATGAGTGCTTTTGATAATATCAATTGCAAAGTCCTTATCTTTAAATTCTTTAAATTCTGCGTTGAAAGCAAACTGGTTCTCAGGTTTTCCTTCAGGAACCTTGTACCTTCTAAACCAGTCCACAGTAGCTTCCAGGTAGCCAGGTTTCAGCCGCTTGACATCATTAATAGCATTATAATTGGCTGCATCAGGATCATCCACATTAATGGCAATGACTTTCCAGTCAGTTTCCCCTTCATCGATCATAGCCAGTATGCCCAGAACTTTCACCCTGATTATTTCCCCTCTTGCACATACCTTGCTTCCAATTTCACACACATCAATTGGGTCATTGTCACCACAGCAGCCGGTGTGTTCATCATTGTGTCCTGGGTCTTCCCAAGTCTGAGGGATGGCACCATAGTTCCAGATATATCCTTTATAAGGGAACAAATTTGCAACATAACGGAGTTTTCCTTTTTTTACATCTTGTTTAATTGGGTTTAAAGGATCCTTTGTAGCAATCTCCATTTTTGCATTCAACCAGCGTGGTACTTCAACCACCATGTGGAACACATCCTTATCTGCATAAATTGGAATATCATGAAATGGATATATATATTGTCCTTTTTCATTTTTGAGGAAGACTCAGTACTCGAGGGTGAAGGGCGCGGCGTGCTCCTCACTGCTGAAGCCACTCATGATGCCGGAGACCAGCCGCCGCTGCTACAAAGCCACTCTATTTTTTTTTTTTAATTTTAATTTTTTTTTTTGGCTGTGTTGGGTCTTTGTTGCTGCACACGGGGCTTTCTCTAGTTGTGGCGAGAGGGGCTACTCTTCGTTGCGGTGCGCAGGCTTCTCATTGTGGTGGCCTCTCTTGTTGCGGAGCACGGGCTCTAGGTGCGCGGGCTTCAGTAGTTGAAGCATGCAGGCTCTAGAGCACAGGCTCTGTAGTTGTGGCACATGGTCTTAGTTGCTCCACGGCATGTGGGATCTTCCCGGACCAGGGGTTGAACCTGTATGCCCTGCATTGGCAGGCAGATTCTTAACCACTGTGCCACCAGGGAGGTCCCATCTATTTTTTTAATTTACCCTGAAATAGGAAAGTGTTCAGATACTGGCCAGCCCAAATGACTAATGTATACTACTGTCAGTCAGTAATATTTGTTGAGGACTTTTTATGAGCCATATTTGATTATAAGCCCTGGGGCTATATGATAAATAGGATAGAGTTCCTGACCTTGAGTTGTTTATATTCTTGAGTTCTTGATGACTCCTCAGTTGCTTTACTGTCTGCATTTAAATGTTACAAGTTGCCTATTATTCTGTCTAAAGTCCACCTTTTTCATTCTGTGTATTCACTGAACCATTGAAGCATCCATTTCCTTGGCTTGCACTTGTACCTGTTTACTCTCCCAAACTTATTACCTGTATTTTTTTTTGATTGAAGTATAGTTGGTTTACAATATTATATTAGTTTCAAGTGCTCAATGTAGTAATTCAATATTTTTGTAGAATATATTCCATACAAAGTTATTATAAAATATTAAGTATATTCCCTGCACTGTACATTACATTTTTGTAACTTATTTGTTTTATACCTAGTAGTTTGTAACTCTTAATCCTCTTCGCCTCCTTTACTCCTCTCTCAGCCCCCTCCCTTCTGGTAACCACTGGTTTGTTCTCAGTATCTGTTTCTGTTTTGTTATATTTGTTCCTTTCTTTTATTTTTAGATTCCACATATAAGTGAAAACATACAGTATTTGTCATTCTCTGACTTATTTCACTAAGCATAATAATCTCCAGGTCCATCCATGTTGTTGCAAATGACAAAATTTCATTCTTTTTTTTATGGCTGAGTAATATTCCATTGCATATACGTATCCACCACATCGTCTTTATCCATTCATCTGTTGATGGAAACCTAGTTTTTCATATCTTGGCTATTGTAAATGATGCTGCTGTGAACATTGGGGTGCACATATCTTTTCAAATTAGTGTTTTTGTTTTCTTTGGATATATACCCAGGAGTGGAATTGCTCCATATGATAGTTCTATTTTTAATTTTTTGAAAAACTTCCATACTGTTTTCTGTAGTGGCTGTACCAATTTACATTCCCACCAGCAGTACACAAAGGTTCCCTTTTCTCCACATCTTGCCAACCCTAGTTATTTCTTGTCTTTTTGATAATAGCCATTCTGACAGGTGTGAGGTGGTATCTCATTGTGGTTTTGATTTGCATTTCCCTGATGATTAGTGATATTGAGCATCTTTTCATGTGCCAGTTGGCCATCTGTATGTCTTCTTTGGAAAACTGTCTATTCAGGTCCTCTGCCCAGTTTTAAAAATTGGGTTGTTTGTCTTGTACTGTGAAGGAAACCATGAAGAAACACAAAAAGACAATGTACTGGTTGGGAGAAGATATTTGCAGATGATATGTTCCATAAGGGGTTAATATCCAAAATATGTAAAGAACTTCTACAACTTAATATCAAAAACAAACAACCCAATTATTACTTGTATGCTTAATCTCTCTCCTCAGCTCCAGACTTTTAGATTTAACTCTTTAGGATTGTTTTTCCTCTTAGATGAATTACCGGTAACTCATGTTCATCAAGTCCAAAATTGAACCTATTCTTCAGCTCCCTCTTTCCTTTCCAGTTTTCCTGATTGGCATCATGGTCTTTCGAAGCCAGAGTCCTTTGAATCATGTTGATTCCTCCCTCATACTCCTTTAATTCTGCCCTTCAAAAGTGTTCAACTTGGCAGTTATCTCTAAAATATTTCAAATTCGTTAGTTTCTTCTCCATTTCCCACCTTATTTTAGGTCCTTCTCAGTTTCCCTCTGCTCATTGGTAGTAGCTTTCTTTCTAACCTGTCTCCCTGCCTGTAGTTTCATTTTTATGCTGGTATAAATTCCAAAACAAAGTCTGATCTTTATAGCCATTTATTTAAGATAAATCTTCCCATGTCTTTCCATCTCCACAGACTACCAACTTTCAAATTCTTTTACACATGATAATTTCTGCCTCATTTGCCACTTTTTTACCTGGACCGATGTATTTCTGGCTTATTTAGACTATTTCCTATCGGCCACACAAGCCAAATTCTGTTCCTCCTCATTATTTATCCTTGTGTCGTCTTCTGCATTGAGTGCCTTTCCCTAGTCATCATTGTTTCACATTCTTGCTTGCTGCTTCCTTAGATCAAGCTTCAAACTTGAAGACTTAACAGACATCATTTCATCCATTTCCTGCCAATCTTGTGAAAGAATCCTGTATCTTGTGAAAGAAACTATTTAAAACACTTTTCACGTTTCTTGGAATATAGTAAGGTTCAATAGATGTTAACTATTGTAACACTGGATTATTATAGTAAATCATTAAATAATTAAAATATGTAAATACTAAGCTATATAAATATTTTAGATTATAGTAATTATTTTTTAATATAATTATATTTATGCGACTTGATATGAGCACCTCAGAGGCAGAGACCATCATATTCATCTTTATACACCCAGTGCCTTGTACCATGTATGCCTGACACGAGGCACTCAGAATATGTTTTCATGGGTGTAAAGGATGATTGACAATTAAGACTTGCAGATGATCTCAAGGTTTGAGAGGGTTCTTGTCTCTAGAGGTAGTATATCAACAATGTTTTTCTTTTTCTTTTATGGTAAGAGCAGATGAAGAGAGAGAAGCAGCAGTGATTTATTAAGATTATGGATATACTGAGTTTGAACTATTTTCTTGATATGCTAGGAGGTGGCTAGAAAGTAAGGGACTGCTACGTAGGAGAGTATGTACATGACTGCTACCTGACCTTCCCTTTTTTTCCTTCCAAACTTGCTCTGTAATTGGCAATTCCCCTTCTCCCTACTCCGTGTTCCTGGGTGATCTAGAGCAGGGCTTCTTAATTGTATGCTGTCAGTGAGTTGTGTGTGTGTCAAGATGCTGATACCCCCAACCTTTGGGGTGAGCATCCACAACTTGGTGTGGCCCTGGCCCCTAGTCTCTTCACATCATCTCATTTTTTTGCCCAATTATGCTGTACAAATATTATCATTTTCTGTGTTTGTCATGTTACAAAAAGCACTGACTTAAGATCTGGTTTGCTCCTAATAGTTCATTTGAAGTATACTAATTTGACAACTAATATTTTCAGGAAACAACTCCTAGAAATAACATACATGAAAGCAGTGAATGAAGAAAAGAATTTTTGTTGTAGGGTTACATTTTAATTTTTAATAAAAAAATTCCTGCTTATAGTCTGATACTTAGCATACTTTTTTTAATTGTTATATACACGTTTTATATAGTTTTGTATGGTCAGCACATCCACTTGAAATTACGTATCCATAATTTGACACAGACATTTTCACTAGTAGTTGTTAAGTATTTTGCAAAATCTTAACATTTAATACCGATATTTGAAAGTAGTACTTGGATGATGTAAGTATCTACCTTCTCTTATTATAGCTGTTATAATCTGGCTTATTAATATTGAAGTAACACTTGCAGGAATTCAGTGAGTATTATGAGTATTAATGGAAGAGGATAAGTTAAGGAATACTCTCTTGTCTTTCAAGGTTGGCTGGGGAGTTTTTAAAGTCGAATTATCTGTTTGTTGCTGTTGGACAAGTGGGTGGAGCATGTAGAGATGTTCAGCAGACCATTCTCCAAGTTGGCCAGTACTCAAAAAGAGAAAAACTTGTCGAAATTCTACGAAACATAGGTACCTTACATTGATATAATTATCTTTTGTTATGATTTTGATTTTTACAAAAATGACTTTTAGAAAATGACTTTAAGCATTATTTGGCATAAGTTAAATAAATAAGTTAAAGCTCTTTTTCTTATGATTCGATTTTTTAGATAAATGATGTAGCAGTATAATCCTTTCTCCTCCATAAATGTTAAAAATAGGAAGAATTTGAGACTTTGAACAGTGTTTGACAAAAAACTATTCCAGCAGAAATACATATTTTCTTGTTTTAGGAAATAGAAAGGATGAGTAACATATCTTTACATCAAGCTCTGTTTACTCCACTAAAAGTGAAATCTTTGTTGTATTTCTACTTCCCAGTTTTTGCTCTCTAAGGCTTCCTGTATTCATAGTTCAAAGAATTTTTGAGATAGAAGGGACTTGAAAGATCTAGTTCTGTTCCTTCACAATGTTGATGAGAAATCTATCCCTTTCCCCTCAAAAAAAAAAATTTTTGTTTTCAATAGAAAGTTGTATTTCTTTGATTGAGATAGCTTTAGTTTGTGCCTTGAAATAAAATTTTCTAATATGGCCTTTTAATACCCTTTTGTTACCTCACAGGCTAAATTTACTTACATGTGTCCATTCTCCTCATCCTCCATTTTAGTAAGTCTATTTCAGTTTGAATGTCAGAGTTGGGACTGGGGAATGAAAAAGCAGGAAGCTGTCTCATTTCCAACAATAAGAAAAAAAAAAGTTGTTTTAGAAAGCACTCACTCTTTAAAGGTTTCTAGTCTTCAGTTTTCTCCTGAGTTTTATATTAAAAAAAACTTTTAAAAACCAAATACTCATCTTGAGTTTGAGAAATGTTATTAGGTTGCTTCATGATATGTATCATAACATATACTCTGGCATGCAAAATAAAAATAACTGCTATAGGCCACATACTGTTCTGATTGTTTTACATGTGTTAACTCATTTAATTCTCAAAACAACCTTCTGAGGTGGGTTTTGTTATCCCCCATTTTAAGGATGAGAACACTGAAATACAGAGATGTCAGATAACTTGCCCAGTATAAATTGAAGTTCCAATGTAGCAGGAGACAAGCAATATATGGTTTTGCTGAAGTTAGAGCACATTTCTAGTATAATTACCTTTAAGACTTTAATATATGAATTTGTGGAATAAAGTTTATTTAGAAAATAATTCTACTGAAGAGAGTGTTTCAAAATGCTGAGATCAGTGTATAAGCACTATTGGTATACTTCTGTATTATTTAAACTGTTAAATGTTTAGTAGTTTAGAGTTTATTATTCTCGTCTTTTTTTTTTTTTTTTTTACTTTGCATGGAAATGTCATGCCATATATCCTAGTACTTTACGTATTTTTGTTCATATAATTTATCTCTTTTTCTAATCGTTAACTTAAATCTGCTAGCTTTCCTCTTCTGCCTTTAAAATGTGTAGGTTTCATTATTTCATAGTAGTATACCATCTGCCTTTTTCATAATTTTAAATGAACAGGTGTCAAAGATTTTATTGAGCTCATTAATTACAAAGGGAGCTAGTAAGATGTTACAGCCAATTCTAAGGAGAATTCAAAGAACACATTTATGTTTATTTATTTATTTTGGCTGTGTTAGGTCTTAGTTGAGGCATGCGGGATCTTTCATTGTGGCATGTGAGCTTCTCTTTAGCGTGCAGGTCTTCTCTTCTCTAGTTGTGGCGTGCGGGCTCCAGAGCACATGGGCTCTGTAGTTTGCGGCACGCGGGCTCTCTCATTGGGGCGCGTGGGCTCGGTAGTCGTGGTGCGCAGGCTTAGTTGCCCCGCGGCATGTGGGCTCTTAGTTCCCTGACCAGGGATCGAACCCGCTGCATTGGAAGGCGGATTCTTTACCACTGGACCACTAGGGAAGTCCCCAAAGAACATATTTATGTGTAGGATATCAGGAAAGCTAAGATGGATTTACAAATAGATGCAAAAGTGGTCAGTATCCACAAAGCAATAATCAGTTACATTTGAGGGAAAATTTTCATTTGTATTTTTATTGATAAGAATCATTTGCATTGCTCTCAGTTGCAGTAGAGGTATAAAAAAATAAAGACAGTAAATAAAGACAGTAAAAGGCACAGACAACCCTGAAGGGTGTGCTCGTTAGTGATCATCTTTGCTTTTTTCTTGAAAAACAAACACACAAATGGTTTATATTTCTTGGTCACTATTACTCCAAGTGTAGTCTCAACCACTTATGTTAATTATAACTTTTAACCGTAGTAACTTCTATTTCAGAGAGTAAACTAGAGGCAGGGATGGACAATTGAGAGATGTCATACACAAACATGGTAGCTGACTACCAGAGCTCATGAACTTTTGTACCACACATATATCTTTCTACACCACACATATTCTTTTACACTTAAAGTAGCAAAATTGAGTAGGTTCATTAATATGACTCAAAGATATTGCCTCTCTATAGTATATGAAAAATAACAAGCAAAAGGACATAAACTTATGTTTAGTAATTAATGTTTGAGAATTCTATCTTATATTCAGTGATTATTGAGTTAATTAACTCAATATAGTCTACTATTTTAAGTTATCTAAAGCCAAAGATCTTGGAAATTATCTTCCAGATGACAGTATACAAAACAGTAGATAGTGTTGAATAGTCAGTTTAGTTGAACACAGATTTACATTTTCATACTCTTAAACATTATGGAGAATATTAGTTATTTTGACTGGCAAATCTCTATACATTAAGAAAAACCCAAGTAAAATAAGATACATGTTTGTTTTCTACTTAACACTGATAAATTTGAGAAAGTACATTTGTATTTTTAAAACCAAGTAAGTTAGTCTTGTTTACCAAAGATTTCACTTAATTATGGGAACTTGAAATCTTAAAATATTTCTGCTTTAGCTCCTATAGGAAGAATTCTTTTTAAAAAGTTTAATATAGTTAAAGTATTATGAGTCAATTTCTTTATTTTCCAGGAATTTTAGGAATATTTATCTCTATAAATTCTCTAA
This sequence comes from Eschrichtius robustus, assembly GCF_028021215.1. Classification (NCBI taxonomy): domain Eukaryota; kingdom Metazoa; phylum Chordata; class Mammalia; order Artiodactyla; family Eschrichtiidae; genus Eschrichtius; species Eschrichtius robustus. The sequence goes on from NC_090825.1 coordinate 42,957,187, forward strand.
TTTATCTCTGTAAACCAATCAGAATTGAGCTCCTTTAAGAGACTTTATAATTTGTTAATACTCTCCATAGAGTATTAACATAATGATTATACATAGTGGTGGGTAAAGCCCTTTCTGAATTATAGATACATAAAGAGCTTATAGCTTCAGTTCTACCACTTCAGCCACAGGTAAAGAGTAAACACAGAAATACAAAAAATTGCAATCTAACTACCAAAGCTAGAATTCTTTTTAGATTCTTAATTGATTTTAGTTCACAATGGACTAATAGTCAAAAAAGGCTAACAAGATGAATTGTCTATTATTTTTCACCCAACAAAATACGTAACTATAATCCATTAATCCATTTACAAATATCACCAGATGGTCTGCTCATAAAACTAAATTTGCATTATTGCTGCCACCAAAGGGTTATAGCTTATTGTCTGAAGGAGAAAAAATACCAAATCAGTAGAGGAAAAAAACTAGAGAAGTGTCAGCGGAGTTAAATTTTTATTACCATTTGGGATTCACACTGGGAACCAAGAAAAGATGAAATCGAGGCTTTAAGCTACACAGTAGTATTAGGTAACTGACTATCAAATTTATCAGTTTTGGCATTGGGCATCTTGTTGGATTGAAAGGTAATTTTTGATAAAACATAAAATCATTACTCTCTAATAAATAAAATGACTATGTCTCAAGGATATAACTCATTTATTACTGTAAGAATCAGTTGCTCTATTGAGTTCCTACCTGGTTGTCTAATAGATATCTGTGATTTATTGATAATTAAATATCACCCCTAAACCTTCCTTTCTTGCAGTCCTCCTATCTCACTTAGTGTTTGTTCCATTCTTCCAGTTGCTCAGACACAAAATCTGAGGCATCCTTGATTTCTTTCTCCAGTGTACACATCTGATCTGTTAGCAAAACCCTCCTGTTTCTATCTAGCATCAAAGTATATCAGAACCCATCAGCTGCTCAGTTAAAACAAAGATCAGATCTTTCCACTTCTTTTCTCCAAACCCAGTGGCTTCCCTTCTCAAAGTAAGGATCTTTCAGTGGTTTCCAAGGCCCTTCATGATATGGCCTCCATTACCCCTCTGTCTTCAAATCCTACTGCTCTCCCTTGCTCACCCTATTCCAGGCGCACTTTGCTCGTTACTGTTCCCCACACATAGCAGACATGGTTCTGCCTCATTGCCTTTACTCTTGATGTTCCCTCTGCCTAGAACATAAAAACCACATGGGGACCTTTTTCTGTTTTTTTTTTTTTTTGGAGCACACCAAGAACACCCATACCTTAGATCCAATCCTTTATATTTGTTCTTACCCTCTGGCTTGTAATACTGTTTCCTCGGGTATCTGAATAGTTCACTTATTTTAGTAATATCTCTACTCAGATGTCATCTAATTAGAGAGGGTACATCAGTCCACTTGGGCCCTTTATTCTGCTGATTTTTTTTCCTTTTTAGACTTAATGCATAATATTTATTATTTGCCTCCCCACAGTGAGTGAAGGGGCTTTGTTTTATTGCTGTGTTTTCAACACCTAGAATAGTTACTGGCATCTACTAGGCACTAAATATTTGTTGAATAAATGAAGCCAGCTCATAGGAAGATGGGGGAGTGGGATTATGAAATGTAATACCTTATTACTTTCATTAAGGCTATAAATATCTTTCCTCTCTAACATTTTACAGAAAAGTTCCTTGTGTGGAAAAGTCTCTGGCTCATGCTTGAATTTCAACCAATTAAATACTTATAAGATAACAAGTAAATATTCTTTAATGCGTTAAGGCCCTGGGATAATTTTCTGTATATATAAGATACTTTGGGGATTAAGGGGTTTGAATTAAGAGAGAATGTTGGAACATGGAATATTGTAGAGTTTGTCAGCCCTGGGTTGGATGCCATTATTATGAATACCTCTGGTAGTCAAGGTAGAATAAAAGATTCTATGATCTTGGGAAGTAAAGAACAAAGGCATTTATTTATAGCGAGGGAAATGAAGGGCCTGAGACAAATTTGTGGAACTGTTAAGAGTTGGCAGGTAGATACCATTTATCTTTCCCTAAGTCTCTACTTCTTGGTTGGCTTAGGAAGGCAAAGGGCAAGCTGATTTTTTTTTTTTTTAGTCCTAAAGTAGGAAAAAGTCCTTGTCTCTCTATCTTTGACGTTCATCCATTCAGGAAATATTTGAGTTACTATTACCTGTTAGGCCTGAGTCTAGGTGCTAGGAATACAGTGGTGGATGAGACAGTTTCCTACTCACCCTACCCTTTTTTTTTCTTTTCCTAATTTTGTAGTTTGAATGTTAATCATTGTTTCATTGTCTTGTAGGAGATGAAAGAACTATGGTCTTTGTTGAAACCAAGAAAAAAGCAGATTTTATTGCCACTTTTCTTTGTCAAGAAAAAATATCAACAACAAGTATTCATGGGTGAGTAGATTAATATGATTTCCTAGTAAGGAGGTAACTTCTGTTTGTCATTTGTTAAGAAATGTCAGTATATTTAACTAGTATAAGATCCTAGAATTAAGATCTCAAGATCTAAGCTGTTATTCTTCATCTTCATTTTAAGTTTTTATAAGAACCAAGTGGCGGGGATGGGCGAGTTAAAGGTGCGTTTTAGACTCTTTATTATGAGGAATGGTAACTTCTCAAGACATCTCATTTAAAAGGCTCTCTGATACTTAGATCTAGGTGTTTCTTTAGCTGAATCTAATCTTTCTGATTAATCAGTGAATATATAGAATTCAGAGATTATGCGTTTTAAAAAGCGGTAATTTTTGAGGTGGCATTCTGATCAAGTAGTTGTATATTTTTTGTCAAGACTAGAAAGAGATTATTAATAGGTAAGATTTGATGTTTGTCATATTTGAGTTTGTATTTTGGCTCTATGTATTAGCTGTCACCTTAACCTCATCTGCAAATGGGGTTAATTGTCCTAACCTCAAAGTAGTATTATGAGAATCAAATTAAATTATGACTTGAAAGGAATTAGTATAATACTTGGTATGTAAGAAGTAGACATTAATGTTAAATGTTGCGATTTTTTACTGTTATTAAGAAGAAATTTATGTGTCAGACTTCAGTGGTTCTTTTAAATAATTTTCATAAGAGCTGTCCTAATACATGCTTTATCTTCTTTCAAGTGATCGAGAACAGAGAGAGAGAGAACAAGCCCTTGGAGATTTCCGCTGTGGAAAGTGCCCAGTTCTTGTTGCTACTTCAGTAGCTGCCCGAGGGCTGGATATTGAAAATGTTCAACATGTTATCAATTTTGATCTCCCTTCTACCATTGATGAATATGTTCATCGAATTGGGCGTACTGGTCGTTGTGGAAATACTGGCAGAGCTATTTCCTTTTTTGATACTGAATCAGATAACCATTTAGCACAGCCTCTAGTGAAAGTACTGTCAGATGTAAGTTTTTAATTTTTAAAACTGAATGGATAGTGTTCTTACCTTGTCATTGAAAGCGGACATTTTATATATATGTTTTTTTTTAAAAAAACATTCTATTTATTTATTTATTTTTGGCTGTGTTGGGTCTTCGTTTCTGTGCGAGGGCTTTCTCTAGTTGTGGCAAGCGGGGGCCACTCTTCATCGCGGAGCGCGGGCCTCTCACTATCGCAGCCTCTCTTGTTGTGGAGCACAGGCTCCAGATGCGCAGGCTCAGTAGTTGTGGCTCACGGGCCTAGTTGCTCTGCGGCATGTGGGATCTTCCCAGACCAGGGCTTGAACCCGTGTCCCCTGCATTGGCAGGCAGATTCTCAACCACTGCACCACCAGGGAAGCCCCTATATATATGTATTTTAAGGAAAAGTATTCAACTGTGCCAATCTTTGAGACTTTATGCATGTTGTATATGAAGTTAATTTTTTCTTTTAAAGGCTCAACAGGATGTTCCTGCATGGTTGGAAGAAACTGCCTTTAGTATGTATGTTCCTGGCTTCAGTGGTAGTACAAGAGGAAATGTGTTTGTATCAATTGATACTAGAAAGGTTAGTTGAAGGGAAAAATTTAGAACTTGGCTTTTATTCTTTGTAAATGTTGTGCTATTGTGAAGTAACTATAACATTCAATAATTTACCTATTCCATTATTTTCATACCTAGAAGAATACTTTAATAGTTCTCTAAAAATTTTATATACATATTATATAGTTTTGGTCTTAAAGGTGAGGAGTTTGAGATTTATGCTCAGACACCTTCCTTTCCCAATTCTGCTGGCATTTTAAATTCTAATTTGGGATCTTCTGAGATTTTTGTAGGAATTCTTTATTTTTTGAATTCTGACCACATTATTAAGTAAGAAAATAATAGAGATGTGGTTGCATATCTTTTCTGTTGTCAGTTTATAGGCAACATCATTTTTATACAGAAACAATGAGCATGCTCATCATTAAATATTTATGCTTATTCATTGAAGTGAAGAGCTTTGTTTTTCCACTTGCCAAAACTATTGGCTTAAATTTTTCTTGAAATCCTCTGTGCATTTAGACTTTCCAGGTTTATACGGACCTTTTTTCAAGTGGATTGGATTCAGTTGGAATGAAATTTTTTATATATTTGGGGAAGACATGGTGGAAAGCTTGAGTCTCTGCTCTCAGTCTAGGCAATGTAACTTTAAAGCTACATAAAATTAAATGTTTGTTTCTTTTTTTTTTTTTTTAAGAATTACCAGGGCAAGAGCTCTTTGAACACAGCAGGGTTTTCTTCTTCACAAGCTCCTAATCCAGTAGATGATGAGTCATGGGATTAAAGCTAAAACAACCTTCAAGTTTGTGGTACAGTTTTGATGCAGAGAAGAAAATAGTTTTGATTTTTGATTTTTTTAATAGAAGTATGAAACCTGACACTCTTGTTTCTCCTGTCCTCTGTTCTTACTCCCACCCTTAAAAAAACATCTTTACTGACTAGTTATGTGAAATGCTAAAAGTTACAACGTTGCAGTTACTGATACAAATGGTGTTAACTGGAAAGATTAAAGCATTCTAAATGTCTTGCTTATTTTTATTGTATTCTTCAGGGGTTTTAGACATATTTTATGTCTAAATGCCATGTCTTAGTATAGTGTTTATTGATCCTTTAACAAACAGGACAAAGGATACACTTTTGGTTAAAAATTATTGGGTCCTATTTTTACTTAAAAGGAGCCTTTAAACAATAGTGAGTCACTGAAATATAATGACATGATTTTCATGACACATATAGTGAAAGACAAGCTTTTAAAAGTAATTTTGATTTTATATCATCAGATACATGATGAACATAGTTAAATGTTTGCAATGTGAGCTCTGTACTCAATGATACAACTGTTTGTAGTTATACTATATAGACATTCCTTGAAAATAAAGGATGAAACTCTTTTCCCCCTAAGTTTTCCAACAGCACTTTTAATTTTTCTTGTTACAGGTCATAGTTCTCAACTCCTGTCTTTTGAAATTTTATTGAGTCTTGTGAAACCAATGAAGTGAACAAAAAGTCATATAAGTTGAATATGTATAATATACATTAATACACAGATGTAATAATGTCATTCTTTGAACTCAAACTATATCAATAAAAAACATTGCTGTTCACTGTTATAATTTTTTGATATTTTAATATTGAGGGAAAGAACTCTGTTTTTTTCATTTACCATTATATATCTTAAACTTACTATGTCTAGAATGTAAGAAATTCTTAATAAATCATTAAATGAGTGAACCAAAACATTAGGACATAAAACAAGTGAGACGTAAATATTAGGGGGACAAAAATAATCAGTTTCAAATGTATGTTTTTATCACTTAAAATATCCAAAGCAACATTTCCCCAACATATATGTCTTGTTATAGGAATTTGGTTAATAAATGAGGCATCACATATGAAAAGAGGAGTGGAATATTCAACAGATTCTGTTGGGATAACTAGTTAGATGCCTACCCCATGCCATATTAAATATCAGCCCTATGTGAATTACATAAAAAATTACAACTACAGAAAAATACAGTTAAATATTAAACCTTTGAATTGGGAATGAGAGTTGACATTAAGCTCAAAGGACAGAAGTCATGATGGAAACAACAAACAGATTTGATCACAAAAGAATTAGTTGCTTATATAAAAAGGTTAAAACAGTAGACAAGGAAAAGTATTACTGTGACTACAGTGGCTTATCAGTGTATAGTTATTTATATGTGGATATTTAGGAATTCTATTAGACCAATGCACAGAGAACAGACAACTCAAAAAGGGAGGTTCAATTTTAAAAAGCATGGGGCAGGAGTTCCCTTGTGGTCCAGTGGTTAGGACTCTGTGCTTTCACTGCCAGGGGCCTGGGTTTGATCCCTGGTCAGGGGAACTAAGATCCCACAAGCTGGAAAAAAGAAAAAAAAAGGGGAAATATTTAACTTGTACTGTTAATCTCACTTCTGGGAAAGGCTAATTTCCAGTTTGTTTTGTTTACAAAGAGCATTTATAAGTCATTTCTGTTTTTTTTTTTTTTTTTTTCATTTCCTCAAAGAGCTTCTTGGTCATAGCCTGATTGCCTTAAAACTTTTTTTGAATTTGCTTGATTTGTCAAATTTACCATAATAGCATTACTGAAACAAATGTAAAAAGAGAAAGAAAATCATGCATGACCCTACCATCATTATAAACCAACTGTAAATGTCCCAGTATTCAATTACTTTCCTCATTTCTAGGTATAGATTTGAATAATTTCTTTAAAAAACATCAAAGTAACGATACACACATGACTAGAAAATAAAATTCTATAGAAAGATTAATAATAGCAATGTTCTGCTGCCTCTCCCTTTCTAAATTGCTATTCCGCATCCCACAAATACCTTTAATCATTTACAATGGTTGCCATCGTATATTTTGTTTTTGTCTCACCAAGTTTAGACTTCTATTGACTTTGTGTGTGATAGATAACTCACCTCACTCTTACTTCCTTGGTAACTTTATTATGTTTTTCAAGTTGTATTGAGATATAATTATTATACATCACTGTATAAGTTGAAGGTGCATAATGAGCATAATGGTTTGGCTTACACTGTATTGTGAAATGATTACTGCAGTAATCATCATCTTATGTAGTAGATAAAAAGAGAAAGCAAAAGAAGAAAAAATGGTAACTTTAGTATAGTTAGAAGTACATTTTGTGAGATGATGATAAATGCACCCTTTTCCTTCCATTTCTGTTTTTATATTGCAACATCTGTAAACTATACATTTACATTTCCAAAGTTAATATTTGCATTCTATTCTATAACAAAAGTCTCCCTTGTTATATCTACAGGTTGATTCTAAAATTGGAAATCAATAGACAGGGTTTACATTATACAAATATTGTTCTCTGAATGGGCCAGTTAACATAGTCTGATTATCTTTACTATTTTTCCAATTTTGTCACCTCTGTGTTTCAAGGGAGAATTATTATAATTATTATCAATGCCAGGGTCAAGTGAAAATTGATCAAAACCATTTCACATACCAGTTTGCTTTAACCTTGGGCCATACTCTTAGTTTGATTGTCTTTCTTTTTTCTTGTTGGGAGAAGAAACATGCCCTTTTCATCATATTATTACCTTTCTGGGTTCAAAGTTAGTATTGTCTGGAAGCTAGATCCCCAAATATGTTGGTGTTGTTAAATTTTATGAGTGGACATTTTAATTTTGGCGAGTACTTGGTGTGCTTTGCAGATCCCTGGGCGTGTGTTGTATTTCTTTGATAATTTTTCCTAAGCTTTCTCTGTTCTTTCTTTATGGAACTTCTATTAATCAGATGCTAGAACTGCAAAATTAATCTCTAAATCTCCTATCGTTCATGTTTTTTCATCTTTTTGCTTATGTTCTGGTAGAATACTTACTATCTTTAAACCCGTTTAAAACATTTTTAGCAATTATATTTTATTTCCAATCTTATTTTCTTTTGTTTTTCTAAATGTTGCTTAATAATGAATGTTTTGCTTTACTAATACTTGTTTAATCCTTGTAATTTAACCTGAGAAATCTTTTTTTTTTGCATTAAGCATTTGTTTTCCTGCTGCTTGGCATCAGAAATCTTAAGCCTTTATCAGCTTCTATGTTGTATGTATATTGAACGCTGGCTTTAGTCAAATTCAGTAATCTGTTCATTTTTGTGCCTTTCCCCCCAACCCCTAGAGTCTAGTGCCCTCTCCTCTCTAACTCTGTCCATCAAGGCCTCCTCTCAAGAGAAGGGATAGGTTGAGATGTGAATAATAAAGTTTAGATTTTCTTCTATTGAATTCTTTGCATTTTAAGGAGTCAAAGGTTCTGGCCTAAAGTGGGAAGCTCAAAATGTGGAATATCAAGTATCAGCTGTACCAGTGAAGGTTTGGGAATACTGGTGATGTTAGTAGAGAATAAAGATGAAGAATGGTCCTGATTTCGTACTGGGTACATGACTTACCTACTGCATTTGTCTGTTAGGGTCTTGGGGTAGAATAGTCCTCGTTATCTGATTTAACTTTTCAGCATTGATAACATTTCGTCATAGGGCAGCAGCATAAGTTTACCCTCCCACCTTTCCCCTAGCTTTACACTTTGAGCTGTTTGTATAATCTCCTTATTGGTCCCCTAATTCGGGAGAAGACAGCTTTTCATGTTGTTTGGTTTGTCTGCTCTTTATAGATTTTTAAATGTTTAAAATGTCACTATTAGAATTTCAGCCACACAACAGCGTGCATGATGCTGTGGTCGACAGGGGCTGCCTATGTTCAATGTTGGCTTTAGATTTCCCCGCTGTACCCCACGCAGAACAGGAAACCTAGTACCTCCTTTGTAGAAGTCCAGAATGGACTCGTATTATGTCCCACGGTGCTGGTGGTGAGATAAGGCGTTCGTTTTACGATCCGGCCAGCAGAGAGCCAAGCCTCGGCGGCTAGACGGCTGTGTGCGGCTGTGGCCACCTCGAAGCAGCCAGTGCTGGAAAGCAGCTTCGTCTGCATCCCGGCTCCGGCTCGTGGAGGCGGCCGCCGGGGGCGGCCGTGACCTGGTGGTCCTTCCTCTCCCGGACCTGGCAGCGCTCTCTCCGCGGCCGCGGCTGGGGAATGCCAACTAGTACTGGGGGCGTGGGGCGGCAGGAGCCTTCCCCCCGGGGCGGAGCCGGAGGTTGGCCTTATGGGATCTGAGGGACAGGGATGAGCAGCTGCTACGAAGGCGTCCCTGCCGCCGGGAGCTCTGGCTGACCAAGTCCAGGTGAGTGTGGGGCGTGCGCACGCGCGTGGTGGGCTGGCACCGCGGGGCTTTCCTCCGGCCCTCCCTTTAGAATCGCAGCTCCGAATCACTTTGGATCACGTAGGTTATCGACCCAAGTTTTACTTCAAATATCGGGGGATTTATCAACCTATGTAAAACCCATTCATAGACCCAGCGAAAGGGCCCGGGAACCGAAGATTAAATGACTCCTGCTTTAGAGACAGTTGGTGGTGCCCCGAGGAATTCCTCGTGAAGAGAGAATGGGGGTGGGTGTGTGTGGGTTGGAGGCGGGGGAACAGCAGGGTTAGTGTGCTGAGACACTGCGGAGGCTGGAAATTGCGGTGAGCAAATGATTTGTCCTAGAGCTTGGGGACTGGCGATTCAGGTTAATCCTTTAAGCGACTCATTAGTTGTTTTGCTGTAATTTAGGAGATTGACAAATTGTCAGCGTAGGGTACTGAAATCTTCTTTTCTCGGGGGGATTTTGCATGTGAGAATTCCTTGAAAGATTTTTTTCTGCCGTCAGTATTTTCTGGATTTGGAGTCTCATGTGTTTGTAGAATTCTTTTTCAGCATTCAGGAACAAAACCCAACTTTTTTTCCCCTTCTGTGTATATGAACTTGTTAATTCTCCCAAAGTCTTGGCTCTATCTATTTAGCTTGATTTTCTCCTTAGTTTTGGGAGGGGGTTACCATGTGGGGGGTAAATTCTCAACAGAAATAAGAGCAGTTCAAAATACTCAAGAACTTGGATGTGTAGGACGAGAAGCTCCTGTGTGACAAGGTAGGTATGATGCTTCATTATAAAGGACTAGTTGGAGTAACCTTAACACTGGCTTTATTTGTTGACTTGGTGTTGCCTAGCACTATCAGTGATCTGCTTTATGCCTCAGTTTGCTTTTATATAAAAGAAAGACAGTAACTGGATTTTTCTTCATCCAGTGTTCACCCAGTGAAGATGCACACAGTCAGTGCATGCAGTTACAATAAAATACTTTTAAAGAGGCAGCTTTGTGTAAGAATGCAGGGTATCAGAGCCAAATGCTGGTGCACTTGTATTTTTATGTTCATCTTATTCTAATATTGAATTAGCTGATATATCTTTTTTTAAATTTTTAAAAAAATTTTTATTTTTTGGCTGCGTTGGGTCTTCGTTGCAGCATGCAGCCTACTCTTTGTTGCAGTGTGCAGGCTTCTCATTGCGGTGGCTTCTCTCGTTGCAGAGCACGGGCTCTAGGTGCATGGGCTTCAGTAGTTGTGGCACGGGCTCAGTAGTTGTGGCTCGCGTCAGTAGTTGTGGCGCACGGGCTTAACTTGCTCTGCGGCATGTGGGGTCTTCCTGGACCAGGGCTCGAACCCATGTCCCCTGCATTGGCAGGCAGATTCTTAACCACTGTGCCACCAGGAAAGTCCCTAGCTGATATATCAACGTTCAATAAATAGTTGATTCTTGAGAAATATGTCAGAGATCACATTTGCAACTATAGTGCTTGAATTGCTTATAAATATCACAGGGGCATGAGTGACACTTGTTAATTGACTATTTCTGCATCTTACTATATACCTCATCTATCGATTGTTTTATCAGTCTTAGGATGCTCCACCACTGGAGCATGTACAGATACTAAGCAACTAGTGCATTTGTGCCAGTTAAATGCAGTGCAGGTTCTGACAATTTTAACATGTTTGTTCTTCAGCTGAATTATCTTACTATATTACTAGTCATGTGGGATGGTGGAAAGTTTGGTTTCAATCATTTATTTCAATTCTGTAGACAGAATTACTGCTGCTATAGTGCTGCAAAGTTAAAACCAGCGTTTGAAGTATAGAATGTTTTGGTGCCAAAATAAGCACAGTTTATCATAATATGGATATTATGAATGAAATATGTAGAGAGAATGATGCTAATCACATATTTAAAATAAGTAGTAACAGTCTTCTTGTAGTTTTCTCTGTATATAATTGGGTAGGAAAGTGAACCCTACTCAAGTCGGAAGACTCAGATTGACCTAAGTTTAAACCCGAGCTCAACATCTTACTATTTGTGTGCTTTGGGACAGGTTAACTTTTTAATCTTTTTATTTGAAGTAAGGTTTTCATATTATAAAATGCACAGATATTTAGTGTATGGCTTAAATTTTTACCTACATATACTTAAAACCATTGTGTGAATCAAGATGGGTAACATTTCTATCACCTTCTTGCCCCTTTGCACTCAACTCCCTTGCCCAGAGGTAACCACTATTCTGATTTTTATAACCATAAATTATATTTGTTCCTGAATTCTATATAAATGGAATCATAGAGTACGCTCTCTTTTGTGTTTGGTTTTGTTTAGGTTAGTATTTGTGAGATTCATCCATGTTGTGTGTATCAGTAGGTCTCTTGTATTGTGTGGTGTTCTGTCATGTGAATATACTATAAATTGTTTTTCCAATTTCTTGTTGATGGGCATTTGAGTTGTTCCCAGTTTTTAACTACTATAAATAAAGCTTCTATGAGTATTCTACTGCAAGTCTTTTGGTGAGCACAGCCCTCAGTTCTCTTAGGCATGTACCTAGGAGTGGAATTGCTGGATCATAGGGTAGGTATGTGTTTAACTTTATTAGAAACAGAGTTTTCCAAAATGGTTGAATCATTTATTATAGCCACCAGCATTGTAAGAGTGTGCCATTTGCTTCACATCCTCACCATTTTTTGGTATTGCTGGCTTTTAAAATTCTAACCATTTACTGTGGTTTAATTTATGTTTACCTGATGATTAGTGATGTCGAGCACCTTTTCATGTGTCGGTCATTTCATTCTTTCTTCACCTGTTTACATGTCTGCCCAGTCACAGTCTTCCCAACAGTACACCTGGGAGTGGTAAAAGGGGGTGGAGAAAAGGTGGAATCAAGGGGTGGGGTGCTATCTTGCTGCTTGGTGGTGACACCAAGAATTGTGAAATGGTTTATCGTTTTTTGAGTCACTGATTATATCTACTAGGATGACACTAGCTGCTTTTACAACTCCCAAAACTTCAGTGACTTAACAAGATAGAAGTAGGTTTTTGCTCACCTAACTATCCAAGGAGGGTGTTTCTGCAAGGTAGGTGGCCTCTCAAATTGTTACTTAGGACTTCAGGCTTCTTGCATCATGTGGCTCTGCGATCTTTGGTACATGGCTTCCAAGGTCTTTATGCTTCTCTTCATCAAACCAGGAAAAGGGGAAGAGGTGGGTGGGGGAAGGCAGAGGTGCACATATGGAAGATTTTTATGGATTAGGCAAGGAAATGGCATATAGATCTCTTCTCACGTTCCACTGTTGAGAATTTAGTCACATCTAATTGTAAGGGAGACTAGGTAAAGTAGCCTTTTCTGTACACCCAGGAAACTGGGAATCAGCTAGCAGTCTCTGCCAATACTGGTGAAATGGGATGTTCTTAGGAACAGTCACTGGATTTCTGTACTAAACTCAGTCAGGACAAAGACTAAATTCTTGATTTGTTTCGAGTAACAAGGAACCTGTGTAAACTGCTAAGAAGATATTAAATAAGATACCTCCCCATTCTGTGTTTTTGCAACCTGCCTGTGCTGTAGGAGTTGGAGAGTGACCATAAAAGATAATGATAACTTAATAAATCCACTTTGTGATGGCTTAAAATGCTTTGGTGAAAGCTCTTATCCAGTGTAATTTTATTTATGTAATATCTTACATTTATGAAATGTAATTTAGGATAAGGTAATAAAATTTATCTTTCATTAATATTTCAGGACTTTTTGATACTAAAACTTTTTTTTTTTAAAACATCTTTATTGGAGTATAATTGCTTTACAATGGTGTGTTAATTTCTGCTTTATAACAAAGTGAATCAGTTATACATATACATATATTCCCATATCTCTTCCCTCTTGCATCTCCCTCCCTCCCACCCTCCCTATCCCACCCCTCTAGGTGGTCACAAAGCACCGAGCTGATCTCCCTGTGCTATGCGGCTGCTTCCCATTAGCTATCTGTTTTACATTTGGTAGTGTATATATGTCCATGACACTCTCTCACCCTGTCACATCTCACCCCTCCCCCTCCCCATATCCTCAAGTCCATTCTCTAGTAGGTCTGTGTCTTTATTCCCATCTTGCCACTAGGTTCTTCGTGACTTTTTTTCCCCCTTAGATTCCATATATAAGTGTTAGCATACTGTATTTGTTTTTCTCTTTCTGACTTACTTCACTCGTATGACAGACTCTAACTCCATCCACCTCACTACAAATATCTCCATTTCATTTCTTTTTATGGCTGAGTAATATTCCATTGTATATATGTGCCACATCTTCTTTATCCATTCATCCGATGATGGACACTTAGGTTGCTTCCATGTCCTGGCTATTGTAAATAGAGCTGCAATGAATATTTTGGTACATGACTCTTTTTGAATTATGGTTTTCTCAGGGTATATGCCCAGTGGTGGGATTGCTGGGTCGTATGGTAGTTCTATTTTTAGTTTTGTTTTTTTTTAAAAATTATTTATTATTTATTTATTTATTTTTGGCTGCGTTGGGTCTTTGTTGCTGCATGAAGGCTTTCTCTAGTTGCGGTGAGCGGGGGCTACTCTTTGTTGCAATGCACGGGCTTCTCATTGCGGTGGCTTCTCTCGTTGCGGAGCCCGGGCTCTATGCGCGCGGGCTTCAGTAGTTGTGGCACGCAGGCTCAGTAGTTGTGGCTCACGGGCTCTAGAGTGCAGGCTCAGTAGTTGTGGCGCACGGGCTTAGTTGTTCCGTGGCATGTGGGATCTTCCTGGACCAGGGCTCGAACCCGTGTCCCCTGCATTGGCAGGCGGATTCTTAACCACTGAGCCACCAGGGAAGTCCCTATTTTTAGTTTTTTAAGGAACCTCCATACTGTTCTCCACAGTGGCTGTATCAATTTACATTCCCACCAACAGTGCAAGAGGGTTCCCTTTTCTCTGCACCCTCTCCAGCATTTGTTGTTTGTAGATTTTTTGATGATGGCCATTCTGACCGGTGTGAGATGATATCTCATTGTAGTTTTGATTTGCATTTCTCTAATGATTAATGATGTTGAGCATTGTTTCATGTGTCTGTTGGCAATCTGTATATCTTCTTTGGAGAAATGTCTATTTAGGTCTTCTGCCCATTTTGGGATTGGGTTGTTTGTTTTTTTGTTATTGAGCTGCATGAGCTGCTTGTAAATCTTGGAGATTAATCCTTTGTCAGTTGCTTCATTTGCAAATATTTTCTCCCATTCTGAGGGTTGTCTTTTTGTCTTGTTTATGGTTTCCTTTGCTGTGCAAAAGCTTTTAAGTTTCATTAGGTCCCATTTGTTTATTTGTGTTTTTATTTCCATTTCTCTAGGAGCTGGGTCAAAAAGGATCTTGCTGTGATTTATGTCATAGAGTGTTCTGCCTACGTTTTCCTCTAACAGTTTTATAGTGTCTGGCCTTACACTTAGGTCTTTAATCCATTTTGAGTTTATTTTTGTGTATGGTGTCAGGGAGTGCTCTAATTTCATACTTTTACATGTACCTGTCCAATTTTCCCAGCACCACTTATTGAAGAGGCTGTCTTTTCTCCACTGTGTATGCTTGCCTCCTTTATCAAAGATAAGGTGACCATATGTGCGTGGGTTTATCTCTGGGCTTTCTATCCTGTTCCATTGATCTATATTTCTGTTTTTGTGCCAGTACCAAACTGTCTTGATTACTGAAGCTTTGTAATATAGTCTGAAGTCAGGGAGCCTGATTCCTCCAGCTCCATTTTTCGTTCTCAAGATTGCTTTGGCTATTTGGGGTCTTTTGTGTTTCCATACAAATTGTGAAATTTTTTGTTCTAGTTCTGTGAAAAATGCCAGTGGTAGTTTGATAGGAATTGCATTGAATCTGTAGATTGCTTTGGGTAGTAGAGTCATTTTCACAATGTTGATTCTTCCAATCCAAGAACATGGTATATCTCTCCATCTATTTGTATCATCTTTAATTTCTTTCATCAGTGTCCTATAATTTTCTGCGTACAGGTCTTTTGTCTCCTTAGGTAGGTTTATTCCTAGATATTTTTATTCTTTTTGTTGCAATGGTAAACGGGAGTGTTTTCTTAATTTCACTTTCAGATTTTTCATCATTAGTGTATAGGAATGCAAGAGATTTCTGTGCATTAATTTTGTATCCTGCTACTTTACCAAATTCATTGATTACCTCTAGTAGTTTTCTGGTAGCATCTTTAGGATTCTCTATGTATAGTATCATGTCATCTGCAAACAGTGACAGCTTTACTTCTTCTTTTCCGATTTGGATTCCTTTTATTTCTTTTTCTTCTCTGATTGCTGTGGCTAACACGTCCAAAACTATGTTGAATAATAGTGGTGAGAGTGGGCAACCTTGTCTTGTTCCTGATCTTAGTGGAAATGGTTTCAGTTTTTCACCATTGAGGACAGTGTTGGCTGTGGGTTTGTCATATATGGCCTTTATTATGTTGAGGAAAGTTCCCTCCATGCCTACTTTCTGCAGGGCTTTTATCATAAATGGGTGTTGAATTTTGTTGAAAGCGTTCTCTGCGTCTATTGAGATGATCATATGGTTTTTCTCCTTCAATTTGTTAATATGATGTATCACGTTGATTGATTTGCATATATTGAAGAATCCTTGCATTCCTGGGATAAACCCCACTTGATCATGGTGTATGATCCTTTTAATGTGCTGTTGGATTCTGTTTGCTAGTATTTTGTTGAGGATTTTTGCATCTATGTTCATCAGTGATATTGGCCTGTAGTTTTCTTTCTTTGTGACACCTTTGTCTGGTTTTGGTATCAGGGTGATGGTGGCCTCGTAGAATGAGTTTGGGAGTGTTCCTCCCTCTGCAATATTTTGGAAGAGTTTGAGAAGGATAGGTGTTAGCTCTTCTCTAAATGTTTGATAGAATTCACCTGTGAAGCCATCTGGTCCTGGGCTTTTGTTTGTTGGAAGGTTTTTAATCACAGTTTCAATTTCAGTGCTTGTGATTGGTCTGTTCATATTTTCTATTTCTTCCTGGTTCAGTCTCGGCAGTTTGTGCATTTCTAAGAATCTGTCCATTTCTTCCAGGTTGTCCATTTTATTGGCATAGAGTTGCTTGTAGTAATCTCTCATGATCATTTGTATTTCTGCAGTGTCAGTGGTTACTTCTCCTTTTTCACTTCTAATTCTATTGATTTGAGTCTTCTCCCTTTTTCTCTTGATGAGTCTGGCTAATGGTTTATCAATTTTGTTTATCTTCTCAAAGAACCAGCTTTTAGTTTCATTGATCTTTGCTATTGTTTCCTTCATTTCTTTTTCATTTATTTCTGATCTAATCTTTATGATTTCTTTCCTTCTGCTAGCTTTGGGGTTTTTTTGTTCTTCTTTCTCTAATTGCTTTAGGTGCAAGGTTAGGTTGTTTATTCGAGATGTTTCCTGTTTCTTGATGTAGGCTTGTATTGCTATAAACTTCCCTCTTAGAACTGCTTTTGCTGCATGCCATAGGTTTTGGGTCGTCGTGTCTCCATTGTCATTTGTTTCTAGGTATTTTTTGATTTCCCCTTTGATTTCTTCAGTGATCACTGCGTTATTAAGTAGTGTATTGTGTAGCCTCCATGTGTTTGTATTTTTTACAGATCTTTTCCTGTAATTGATATCTAGTCTCATAGCGTTGTGGTCGGAAAAGATACTTGATACATTTCAATTTTCTTAAATTTACCAAGGCTTGATTTGTGACCCAAGATATGATCTATCCTGGAGAATGTTCCATGAGCACTTGAGAAAAATGTGTATTCTGTTGTTTTTGGGTGGAATGTCCTATAAATATCAATTAAGTCCATCTTGTTTAATGTATCATTTAAAGCTTGTGTTTCCTTATTTATTTTCATTTTGGATGATCTGTCCATTGGTGAAAGTGGGGTGTTAAAGTCCCCTACTATGATTGTGTTGCTGTCGATTTCCCCTTTTATGGCTGTTAGTATTTGCCTTATGTATTGAGGTGCTCCTATGTTGGGTGCATAAATATTTACAATTGTTATACCTTCCTCTTGGATCGATCCCTTGATCATTATGTAGTGTCCTTCTTTGTCTCTTGTAATAGTCTTTATTTTAAAGTCTATTTTGTCTGATATGAGAATTGCTACTCCAGCTTTCTTTTGATTTCCATTTGCATGGAATATCTTTTTCCATCCCCTCACTTTCAGTCTGTATGTGTCTCTAGGTCTGAATTGGGTCTCTTGTAGACAGCATATATATGGGTCTTGTTTTTGTATCCATTCAGCCAGTCTGTGTCTTTTGGTGGGATCATTTAATCCATTTACATTCAAGGTAATTATCAATATGTATGTTCCTATTCCCATTTTCTTAAATGTTTTGGGTTTGTTATTGTAGGTGTTTTCCTTCTCTTGTGTTTCTTGCCTAGAGAAGTTCCTTTAGCATTTGTTGTAAAGCTGGTTTGGTGGAGCTGAACTCTCTCAGCTTTTGCTTGTCTGTAAAGGTTTTAATTTCTCCATCAAATCTGAATGAGATCCTTGCTGGATAGAGTAACCTTGGTTGTAGGTTTTTCTCCTTCATCACTTTAAGTATATCCTGCCACTCCCTTCTGGCTTGCAGAGTTTCTGCTGAAATATCAGCTGTTAACCTTATGGGAATTCCCTTGTGTGTTATTTGTTGTTTTTCCCTTGCTGCTTTTAATATGTTTTCTTTATATTTAATTTTTGATAGTTTGATTAATATGTGTCTTGGCGTGTTTCTCCTTGGATTTATCCTGTATGGGACTCTCTGTGCTTCCAGGACTTGATTAACTATCTCCTTTCCCATATTAGGGAAGTTTTCAACTATTATCTCTTCAAATATTTTCTCAGTTCCTTTCTTTTTCTCTTCTTCTTCTGGGACCCCTATAATTCGAATGTTGGTGCGTTTAATGTTGTCCCAGAGGTCTCTGAGACTGTCTTCAGTTCTTTTCATTCTTTTTTCTTTATTCTGTTCCACAGCAGTGAATTCCACCATTGTGTCTTCCAGGTCACTTATCCTTTCTTCTGCCTCAGTTATTCTGCTATTGATCCCGTCTAGAGTATTTTTAATTTCATTTATTGTGTTTTTCATCGTTGCTTTTTTCCTCTTTAGTTCTTCTATGTCCTTGTTAAATGTTTCTTGCATTTTGTCTATTCTATTTTCAAGATTTTGGATCATGTTTACTATCGTTATTCTGAATTCTTTTTCAGTTAGACTGCCTATTTCCTCTTCATTTGTTATGTCTGGTGTGTTTTGACCCTGCTCCTTCATCTGCTGTGTGTTTTTTTGTCGTCTCATTTTGCTTATCTTACTGTGTTTGGGGTCTCCTTTTCACAGGCTGCAGGTTCATAGTTCCCGTTGTTTTTGGTATCTGTCCCCAGTGGCTAAGGTTGGTTCAGTGGGTTGTGTAGGCTTCCTGGTGGAGGGGACTAGTGCCTGTGTTCTGGTGGATGAGCCTGGATCTTGTCTTTCTGGTGGTCAGGTCCACGTCTGGTGGTGTGTTTTGGGGTGTCTGTGGCCTTATTATGATTTTAGGCAGCCTCTCTGGTAATGGATGGGGCTGTGTTCCTGTCTTGCTAGTTGTTTGGCATAGGGCATCCAGCACTGTAGCTTGCTGGTCGTTGAGTGAAGCTGGGTCTTGATGTTGAGATGGAGATCTCTGAGAGATTTTTGCCATTTGGTATTATGTGGAGCTGGGAGGTCTCTTGTGGACCAGTGTCCTGAAGTTGGCTCTCCCACCTCAGAGGCACAGCCCTGATGCCTGGCTGGAGCACCAAGAGCCTTTCATCCACATGGCTCAGAATAAAAGGGAGAAAAAATAGAAAGAAAGAAAGAAAGAGGATAAAATAAAATAAAATAAAATAAAATAAAGCTATTATAATAAAAAAATAAGAAAAAAATTATTAAGAATAAATTTATTAAGAAAAATTTTTTAATTTTTTCAAATAAATTTATTAATTTTTTATAATAAAAAGCATTTTCAGAACTCTAATGAAACTCTAATGAAAAACTGATGAACTCATAAAACTGCTAACAAAAGATCAAGATGAAAAAAAAATTAATTACATGGGACTGAGTGAACTGATGAGGATGAGTATAATTTTTGTGACTTTCTGTCTGAATTAAAAAAAAAAAAAATCCCACAAGGACTCAGAGGCAAAGAATATGCAAATCAATTTTCACTGCAAAGTAAAGGAGCTGTTACAGTGGAGGATTACTGGACTGAATGTCAATATTATGACATAGTATGAGTGTGTTTCATGTTTGGTAATTGCAATCATTGTTGCTTTTGTTGTGGTCATCCATGTACAATACTTGGTGTCAGTCTATCTCTTGTAAAAATAAAATACAGTGTGTGTGTGTGAAAAAAAAAATGAAAAAAATTATTAAGAAAAAAATTTTTAATTTTTTAAAATAAAAAATATGAAAACTTATTAAGAAAAAAATTTTTAATTTTTAAAAATAGAAAATAAGGAAAAAATTATTAAGAAAACATTAATAAAAAAAATTTTTTTAAGTAAAAAAAAAAAAAAAAAGGACAGACTGAACCCTTGGACTAATGGTGAAAGCAAAGCTATACAGACAAAATCTCACCCAGAAGCATACATATATACACTCACCAAAAAAGGAAAAGGGGAAAAATTAAGATATCCTGCTCCCGAAGTCCATCTCCTGAATTTGGGATGATTCATTGTCTATTCAGGTATTCAACAGATGCAGGCACATCAAGTTGTTTGTGGAGCTTTAATCCGCTGCT
Organism: Eschrichtius robustus; assembly: GCF_028021215.1. Lineage (NCBI taxonomy): Eukaryota > Metazoa > Chordata > Mammalia > Artiodactyla > Eschrichtiidae > Eschrichtius > Eschrichtius robustus. Next base: position 42,977,140 of record NC_090825.1, read on the forward strand.
TCTGAGGCTGCTGGGAGAGATTTAACTTTCTCTTCTTTGTTCGTACAGCTCCCGGGGTTCAGCTTTGGATTTGGACCCGCCTCTGCGTGTAGGTCGCCTGAGGGCGTCTGTTCCCCGCCCAGACAGAACGGGGTTAAAGGAGCAGCTGCTTCGGGGGCTCTGGCTCACTCAGGCTGGGGGGAGGGAGGGGTATGGATGCGGGGCAAGCCTGCGGCAGCAGAGGCCAGCGGGAAGTTGCAGCAGCCTGAGGCGCGCCGTGCATTCTCCCGGGGAAGTTGTCCCTGGATCACGGGAGCCTGGCAGTGGCGGGCTGCACAGGCTTCCAGGAGGGTCGGTGTGGATAGTGACCTGTGCTCGCACACAGGCTTCTTGGTGGCTGCAGCAGCCTTAGCATCTCATGCCTGTCTCTGAGGTCCACGCTGATAGCCGCAGCTCGTGCCCGTCTCTGGAGCTCGTTTAGGCGGCGCTCTGAATCCCCCCTCCTTGCACACCCCGAAACAATGGTCTCTTGCCTCTTCGGCAGCTCCAAGCTTTTTCCCGGACTCCCTCCCGTCTAGCCGTGGCGCACTAGTCCCTTAAGGCTGTGTTCACTCAGCCAACCCCAGTCCTCTCCCTGGGATCTGACCGAAGCCCGAGCCTTAGCTCCCAGCCCCCGCCCGCCCTGGCGGGTGAGCAGACAAGCCTCTCGGGCTGGTGAGTGCTGGTCGGCACCGATCCTCGGTGCGGGAATCTCTCCGCTTTTCCCTCTGCGCCCCTGTTGCTGTGGGGTCCGCGCTGATAGCCGCGGCTCGCGCCCGTCTCTGGAGTTCGTTTAGGCGGCGCTCTGAATCCCCTCTCCTTGCGCGCCGCGAAACAAAGAGGCAAGAAAAAGTCTCTTGCCTCTTCGGCAGCTACAGACTTTTTCCCGGACTCCCTCCCGGCTAGCTGTGGTGCGCTAACCCCTTCAGGCTGTGTTCACGCCGCCAACCCCAGTCCTCTCCCTGGGATCTGACCGAAGCCCGAGCCTTAGCTCCCAGCCCCCGCCCGCCCCAGCGGGTGAGCAGACAAGCCTCTCGGGCTGGTGAGTGCTGCTCGGCACCGATCCTCTGTGCGGGAATATCTCCGCTTTGCTCTCCGCACCCCTGTTGCTGCGCTCTCCTCCGTGGTTCCAAAGCTCCCCCCTCCGCCACCCGCAGTCTCTGCCCGCGAAGGGGCTTCCTAGTGTGTGGAAACCTTTCCTTCTTCACAGCTCCCTCCCACTGGTGCAGGTCCCGTCCCTATTCTTTTGTCTCTGTTATTTCTTTTTTCTTTTGCCCTACCCAAGTACATGGGGAGTTTCTTGCCTTTTGGGAGGTCGGACGTCTTCTGCCAGCGTTCAGTGGGTGTTCTGTAGGAGCAGTTCCACGTGTAGATGTATTTCTAATGTATCTGTGGGAAGGAAGGTGATCTCCGCGTCTTACTCTTCCGCCGTCTTGCTTGCACCGCTCTCTAAAACTTTTAAAAAGTGTTTAAGTAGTTTTTAGTGACTTATTAGAAAACTACTTCTAAGACTGTCCATGGAGAAATGCAAAGCTGTTTCTTTCACACCTTTCCCTTGAGCTACTAAGATACTCCTAATATATTGTAGTTGCTAAGTCATTCCACTGATCTTTTGTAATTAAAATCATCAACGAATAAGCGGTTGCCTTGAATTATTTAAACCCTGGGTCAGCAGTCTTTCTAGCTCTTGAGTCCAGTGCACATCATTGTTAGAAGGAAGAGAGGGAGAAGAAAACAAGGGAAGAAAGAAGGGAACAGAAAGAAAATGAGTGTGAGTTGAGGTGCAGTAGAGCTTCCTAAGTAGCCCTGCATTTAAGCCTTCCTTGGGCAAATCATTGCTCTAGAGCAGTACTGTCTGATAGAAGTATATTGTGAGCCACATATGTGATCAATATATCCCAAATATCATTTCAGTATGTAATCAATATAAAAATTAAGGTACTTTACCATTTTGTACTAAATCTTTGAAATCCAGTATATATTTTATAATTACCTCATATCTCAATTTGGATGCTGTCTTCATTGGAAATACTTAGGATCGATATTTAGATTTTATATATAGCAAATTATGATTCATGTACCCAATATAGATTCACATACTCAAGTTGTTCCAGACATAATTAAGTTTTCCAATAGCTGAATCATGTCTCAGGTTTTAAATTTAGATTAAGTAAAATAAAATTTAAAAAAATTCAGTTTTTCAGTTGCACTAGCTATGTTTCAAGTGCTTAGTAGCCATATGTGGTTAGTGGCTATGGCTACTTTAGTGACAGTGCAACTCTAAAGTCTAGACTAAGTTGACTGTAAGCTCTAGGAAGGCAGGGGCTTCTGCCTGGCACTGAGAAAGTGCTCAAGAAATATTTGTGGTTTGAAAATAATATCCTATTTTAAAGTTGGTAGAGTTGAAAGTGAGACTTAATTAATAAACTAATTTGATTGAATAGCTGGAGGGAAACCAGGCTTCCCAAGCTACGTCTTTGTTTCCAAAATTTAATTATTCCTAATAAGCATTTAGTGTGGAGCTATTTAGGCCAGAATGGCTATACATTTTTGGAGCATGCCTCTTTCCACTCCAGTGGCTGGTAACTCTGGTCAAATTGCATATTAATTGCCACATAGTGGATTAGCTAAACAACTATGGGGAAAAATAGTCTGATCTTTTTATACTTCATTGGTTTGAATTTGGGGAATATAAGCTAAAGGAAAATGAATGAAGTCAAAATAATTAAGGTTTTAATTTGAAAAATAATCATATCCTATTCTATGTTGCTCTGCAGAGGAAACTATTTTGTTGTTATAGGGGCAGACACAGCTAATTTAACAACAACAACAACAACAAAAATCTAACTTGCACAATGTTCCATAGTGTGAAAAAAGGACTATATTCTTTGAGAATGGGAGTTTTATGTTTTAACATCCCTATGTTTTTTCCCACTAATTACCCAAATTTTACTAGTTTGGTGCTCTGCTCACACTTCTTTCACGAAGCCTTCCTTGATTACTGTAGTTCATAATGCTTCCTCCCATTCCTGAATTCTTTTCTCATAGACCCAAGTATTTTGTCATCCAAATATATATCTACAGTGTTGTGAATTGTTTCCCATTTGACTCATGTCATGTCATATCTAGCCATTCCAACTCAGTGTTCTCAGTGTTTAATGAGTAGCAGTTCCTCAACATTTGCTTGAGTACACAGAAAACAACAAGTGGAAACCCTGGCCGATAGACTTCTTAAGAACCTGACTGTTCCCATGGTTTGTGTTCAAATTGCTTTACTGCATTCTGTTTGACTTGAGTAGTGGCAGCAGCTCGGCTGAGATGGAGAGAGAGAGCTGAACTGCCAGGTATTGGGAGTACTGGATTAAACAACAAGCCAAAGTGAAAGTGACAGTCAAGTCGTTAATCACTTACTGAGTTTGTATAAACAAGGGTCTAAACTAAAGAAAGACTCCCTCTGGTCCACTTTTCCCTATGGAATGGCCTACTGGTTGAGGGTCAGGTGGATCAACACAGATGTTGGGGGTTGTCTCACTGCTCAGGGAGCCCTGAACAAAAGGCACCTGCAGATTTATGGACCTAGGGGCTGGGAGAAGGAAGAAGGAAGAGCTAGGAGTGGGAAAGTACTGAGTCGGGTGTAGAAAATTGTCTTCAAGTTTTCCACCATAGGAAGACTTCCTGATAGAGATGCCTGGGCCAGGAATGCAGATGTGTGTAAGAGCATGGCCATCCATGGGGACCTGAGTCCTTGTATGCAACAACTTTCAGAGATGGCAATGCACTGTGTATTGATTTTGTACCAAATCTGATATGGAGAAGGCCTCTTTCTCCTGTGAAGCCTGCCAGGGAAAGCCTTTGTAATTGCCTATGGTCGGCCTGAAAAGTCAGGTTTTTTGGGCTGGGAGGTGGACTCCTTACATATGAAATCTAAATACTTCTATTCTCAGGACGTGAAACTACTCTCATCTATTCTAGGATGGACATTTCCTCACGTTTTAATATCTTTGAAATCAGAATGCATTTTACAGTTGACATCATCCAGGTAACAGTTGTGATCTAACTGATGCTTTTGGATAAAAATCAAGAAAGTACCAGCAGATAGAGAGCAAGAAGGCCAAGTAGGAGAATATGGAGCTCACCTCCCCTGATGAACACATAGAAATACATCTACGTGTGGAGCAGTTCTCACAGAAAACAAACTGGAGACTGGCAGAAAGACTTATGTAACCAAGGCTGTAAGATCCACATGGAGTTGCATAGGAAGGAAAGAAAAGTGGTCAGGTCAGGACCTGTGTCCCTGGGAGGAGACACAGAAGAGGAGCAGGATTATGTGGGCTCAGAGATCCTCCCTGGGGAGTGAACAGTTCAAACCGTGTATTGGGTGCCTTAGCCCTGAGGTCTGACACTGGGAAGACAAGTCCTTTTTTTTTATTTATTTATTTTTTTAAGAATTTCACTTATTTATTTTATTTATTTATTTATTTATTTTTGGCTGTGTTGGGTCCTCGTTTCTGTGTGAGGGCTTTCTCTAGTTGTGGCAAGCGGGGGCCACTCTTCATCGCGGTGCGCGGGCCTCTCACTATCACGGCCTCTCTTGTTGCGGAGCACAGGCTCCAGACGCGCAGGCTCAGTAATTGTGGCTCACGGGCCCAGTTGCTCCGCGGCATGTGGGATCTTCCCAGACCAGGGCTCGAACCCGTGTCCCCTGCATAGCAGGCAGATTCTCAACCACTGCGCCACCAGGGAAGCCCCGACAAGTCCTTTTAGTTGGTGTGAAAACCAGTGGGACTAACAATAGAACTGTTAGGAAACTAGACTTGGCTCACAAAGAGCATGCACATGCTTGCTTACTCCTGAAACAAGGCAGAGGACGTGGATTGAAACTGCCTGGGACTTAGGCTGGTTTCCCTCGACCACCCAGTGCATGCCCCAGCCGATGCCAAGCACCTGCTCCAGCTCCTCTTGCTCTGCAGTGCAGCTTCCCGCTAGGGTGAAGGCTGCTGTTTCTGAGGAGAGTGCACAGTTGTGGAGGATGGAGGTGTCTCAGACCCAGCACAACACCCGTATAGGGTGAGGGCAGATATTACTGGCATTTATGGGGGCAACAGATCGGGAGTGGTGTGGAACTCTGGTGTGCTGGGACTGCCCCAGTGTGCACCCTGGCCTGCACCAGTCACCAACTCCCATCACTCACTTGAGTCCCTCTTGCTCCAGCACTGCTCCCCTCTGGGGTAAAGGTGCTGATGCTGGGAGGGGGAAAGCACAGACTTAGAAGGAACAGAACCAGCTCAGACCTGACCCTCAGGCCTTTTGTTCCAGCAGTTTGGGACCTGCCCCTGACCCCAATAGAATGATGTTGGTCATTGAGCAGAGGAGATGCCCTGGCTCACACCTGGCTCTGACTCTAATCTCTCCATCTCCAGCCCCACCTCCCACCAAGGTGATAGTTGCCAGCACACCCTGGGGAAAGACATGACTCATGATCACTTCAGGTCCAGCTCTCCCAGGAAAGCCACCGGGCACATGCAGACTGTATAGGCATGCTCCCACACAAGGACAACCTTGCAAGACTGGGATAGGTAACTGTTTCACCTAATTTCAAAAGAGAAAGTTAAGCAAAATGAGAAATAGGCATTTTTATTTTCAAATGAAAGAACAAGAAAAAGAACCCTGAAAAAACTAATGAAAACGATAATTTACCAGATAAAGAGTTAAAAGCATTAGTAATAAGATTGCTAACTGAATTAGGCAAAAGAATAGATGAACACAGTGAGAATTTTAATAAGGAAGTAGAAATGTAAAAAAGAACCAGTCAGAACTGAAGAATACAATAACAAATGAAAAACACACGTGAAGAAATGAACAGCAGACTAAAGTGATACAGAAGAACACATAAGTGATCTGGAAGATAGAATAAGGGAAATCACCCAATCAGAACAGCAAAAAGAAAAAAAATGAAAACAGATTAAGGGACCTGTGGGAAAACACCAAGTATACTAATATTCACATTATAGGCATCTCAGAAGAGAGAGAAAAATGTACTGAAAATGTAATTTGATTAAACTGTGGCTGAAAAATTCCTGAAACTGAAGAAGGAAATGGATATCCAGATATAGGAAGCACAGAGTCCCCCAAAAGATATGAACACAAAGAGACCCACAACAAGACATAATTAAAATGGCAAAAAGTTAGAATTCTAAAGGCAGCAAGAGAAAAACAGAGTCACTTAAAAGGGAACTCCCATAAGGCCATCAGCTGATTTTTCTGCAGAAACTTTGCAGGCCAGAGGGGAGTGGCATGATTTATTTAAAGTGCTGAAGGGAAAAAGCCTGAAACTTAGGATACTCTACTGAGCAAGGGTATAATTCAGAATTGGAAGAGAGGTAAAGAACTTCTTAGATGAGTAAAAAAATGAAAAGAATTCATCAATACTAAACCAACCCTAAAAGAAATGTTTCTATAAGTGGAAAAGAAAAGGCTACAACAAGAAGTAAGAATTTATAGGAAATGAAAAATCCAATTAGTAAAGGCAAATACATAGTAAAGGCTGTGAATCACCTTAAATAACCTAGTACAAAGATTAAAAGATTAAAAAAATTGTAAAATCAACTATAACTACAAAAAAGGGATAAACAAGATGTAAAATATGACATCAAAAATACAAAAATGCAGGGGTAGGGAGTAAAAAAATGTAAGTCTTTTAGAATGTGTGTGAACTTAATGACTACCAGTTTAATTAAAACAGGTAGATATAGATCAACATATGAACTCCATGGTAACTGCAAATCAAAAACCTACAATAGATACACAAAAACTAGAGAGAAAAGAACACAAGCATACCACTAAAGCAAATAATCAAACCACAAGGGAAGAAACTAAAAAAGAAGAAAACAGAACTACAAAAACAACCAGAAAACAAGTAGCAAAATGGAAATAAGTATATTTAAATGTCCGTGGACCAAATGTTCCAATCAAAAGACATAGGGTGCCTAATTGGATAAAACAGTAAGACCCATGTATATGCTGCTTACAAGAGACTCACTTCAGAGCTAAAGACACACATGGAATTAAAGTGAGGGTATGGAAAAGAATATTTCATGCAAGTAGACATGACAAGAAAGCTGGGGTAGCAATACTCATATAAGACAAGATAGATTTTAATTTTTGAATTTTATTTACTTTTTTATACAGTAGGTTTTTAGTCATCAATTTTATACACATCAGTGTATACATGTCAATCCCAATCGCCCAATTCATCACACCACCATCCGCACCCCACCGTGGCTTTCCCCCCTTGGTGTCCATACGTTTGTTCTCTACATCTGTGTCTCAACTTCTGCCCTGCAAACCAGTTCATCTGTACCACTTTTCTAGGTTCCACATACATGCGTTAATATACAATATTTGTTTTTCTCTTTCTGACTTACTTCACTCTGTATGACAGTCTCTAGATCCATCCACGTCTCAACAAATGACCCAATTTCGTTCCTTTTTATGGCTGAGTAATATTCCATTGTATATGTGTACCACATCTTCTTTATCCATTTGTCTGTTGATGGGCATTTAGGTTGCTTCCATGACCTGGCTGTTGTAAATAGTGCTGCAATGAACATTGGGGTGCATGTGTCTTTTTGAATTATGGTTTTCTCTGGGTATATGCCCAGTAGTGGGATTGCTGGGTCATATGGTAATTCTATTTTTAATTTTTTAAGGAACCTCCATACTGTTCTCCACAGTGGCTGTATCAATTTACATTCCCACCAACAGTGCAAGAGGGTTCCCTTTTCTCCACACCCTCTCCAGCATTTGTTGTTTGTAGATTTTCTGATGATGCCCATTCTAACTTGTGTGAGGTGGTATCTCGTTGCAGTTTTGGTTTGCATTTCTCTAATAATTAGTGATGTTGAGCAGCTTTTCATGTGCTTCTTGGCCATCTGTATGTCTTCTTTGGAGAAATGTCTATTTAGGTCTTCTGCCCATTTTTGGATTGGGTTGTTTGTTTTTTAAATATTGAGCTGCATGAGCTGTTTATATATTTTGGAGATTAATCCTTTGTCCATTGATTCATTTGCAAATATTTTCTCCCATTCTGAGGGTTGTCTTTTCGTCTTGTTTATGGTTTCCTTTGCTGTACAAAAGCTTTTAAGTTTCATTAGGTCCCATGTGTTTATTTTTGTTTTTATTTCCATTACTCTAGGAGGTGGATCAAAAAAGATCTTGCTGTGATTTATGTCAAAGAGTGTTCTTCCTATGTTTTCCTCTAAGAGTTTTATAGTGTCTGGTCTTACATTTAGGTCTCTAATCCATTTTGAGTTTATTTTTGTGTTTGGTGTTAGGGAGTGTTCTAATTTCATTCTTTTACATGTAGCTGGCCAGTTTTCCCAGCACCACTTATTGAAGAGACTGTCTTTTCTCCATTGTATATCCTTGCCTCCTTTGTCATAGATTAGTTGACCATAGGTGTGTGGGTTTATCTCTGGGCTTTCTATCTTCTTCCATTGACCTATGTTTCTGTTTTTGTAAGATAAGACAGACTTTAAAACAAAGTCTATAACAAAAGACAAATAAGGCCAATATATATTGATAAAAGGGATCAATACAATAAGAGGATATAACATTTGTTAACATGTATGTACCTTACATAGGAGCACCTAAATGTATAAAGCAAATATTAACAGATGTAAAGGGAGAAATTGACATTAATAATAGGTGACTTTAACACCCCACTTACATCAGAGGACAGATCATCCAGACAGAAAATCAACAAGGAAACAGTAGTATTAAATGATACATTCGATCAGTTGGACTTAATAGATATCTATAGGATATTCCATCCAAAACCAGCAGAATACACGTTCTTTTCAAGTGCACATGTAACGTTCTCTGGGGTAGATCATATGCTAGGCCACAACACAAGTCTCAACAAATTTAAGAGGATAGAAATTATATCAAGCATTTCTTCTGACCACAACAGTATGAAACTAGAAATCAACTACAGTAAGAAAAATGGGAAAAAAAGCCAAACACATGGAGACTAAACAACAAGCTACTAAAAAACCAATGGGTCAATGAAGAAATAAAAAGAAAATCAGAAAATACCTTGAGACAAAATAAAAGCACAACTTTCCAAAATCTATGGGACACAACAAAAACAGGTCTAAAAGGGAAGCTTATAGCTATAGAGGCCTACCTCAGGAAACAAGAAAAATCTCAAACAACCTAACCTACCATCTAAAGGAATGAGAAAAAGAAGAACAAACAAAGCCCAAAGCCAGTAGAAGGAAGGAAATAGTAAAGATCAACAAGGAAATGAAATAGAGCCCCTCCCCCCCCCAAAAAAAACCAATAGAAAAGATCAGTGAAGCCAAGAGCTGTTTTTTTGAAAAACGAAACAAAACAAAACAAAATTGATAAGTCTTTAGCCAGGCCCATCCAGAAAAAAATAGAGGACCCAAATAAAATAAGAAGTGAAAGACGAGAAATAACAGCTGATACCACAGAGCTACAAAAAATTGTAAGAGAATACTATGAACAGTTATACACCAACAAATTGGACAAACTAGAAGAAATGGACACATTTCTATAAGCATACAGTCTTCCAAGTCTGAATCAGGAAGAAATAGGCAATCTGAACTGACCAATCACTAGTAGTGAAATTGAATTTGTAATTTTAAAAACTTCCAGCAAACAAAAGTCCAGGGCTGGAAGACTTCACAGGGGAATTCTATCAAACACATAAAGAAGCACTAATACCTATACTTCTCAAACTATTCCAAAAAAGTTGAAGAGGAGGGAACACTTCCAAATTCATTTCTATGAGGCTAGTATTACCCTGATACCAAAAGCAGACAAAGACACTATAGAAAAAAACAAAATCACAGGCCAATATCTCTGATGAACATAGATGCAAAAATCCTCAACAAAATATTAGCAAACCAAATCCAACAATATATTAAAAGGATCATACACAATGATTAGGTAGGATTTATTCCAGGGATGCAAGGATGGTTCAATATTTGCAAATCAATCAATGTGATACACCACCTTAACAAAAGGAAGGATAAAAAAATCACATGATCATCTCAATAGACTCAGAAAAAGCATTTGACAAAATTCACCATCCAATCACAATAAAAAAAACTCTCATTGAAGTTGGTATATAGGGAACATACTTCAACATAATAAAGGGCATTTATGACAAACTCACAGCTAACATTATTCTCAACAGTGAAAAGCTGAAAGCTTTTCCTCTCAAATCAGGAATAAGACAAGGATGTCCACTCTCGCCACTTTAATTTAACATAGTATTGGAAGTCCTAGCCACAGCAAACAAGAAAAAGAAATAAAAGTCATCCAAATTGGATGGGAAGAAATAAAACTGTCTCTATTTGCAGATGATGTGATACTATATATGTAAAAAACCCTAAAGTCTCCACCAAAAACTATCAGAAGTAATAAATGAATTCATTAAAGTTGTAAGATACAAGATTACTATACAGAAATCTGTTGTTTTTCTAGCCACTAGTAATGAACTTTCAGAAAGAGAAAGCAAGAAAGCAATTCTATTTAAAATCACATCAAAAGAATAAAACACCTAATAATAAACGTAACCAAGGAGGTGAAAGACCTGTGCTCTGAAAACTATAAAACTTTTTTTTTTAAGGCTGTGTGCGAGAGCATGTGGGATCTTAGTTCCCTGACCAGGAATTGAAACTGCGTCCCCTGCATTGGAACCATGGAGTCTTAACCACTGGACCGCCAGGGAAGTCCCTGAAAACTATGAAGCATTGATGAAGGAAATTGAAGATGATACAAAGAAATGGCAAGGTATCCCATGTTCATGGATTGGAATAATTTTGTTAAAATATCCATACTACCCAAAGCAATCTATAGATTTAATGCAATCCCTATTTAAAATACTCATGACATTTTTCACAGTAGAACAAATAATCCTAAAATTTATATGGGACCACAAAAGACTCTGAATATCCAAAGCAATCTTGAGGAAAAAAGAACAAAGCTGTAAGTGTTACGCACCCTGACTTCAGACTGTACTACAAATCTACAGTAATCAAAACAGTATGGTACTTGCACAAAAACAGACTCATAGATCAATGGGACAGAATAAAGAGCCCAGAAATAAACCCACACATTTATGTTCAATTAGTCTTTGACAAAGGAGGCAAGAATATACAATGGAGAAAAGATAATCACTTCAACAAGTGGTGCTGGGAAAACTGGACAGCTATATGTAAAACAATGAGATTAGAACATTTCCTCACGCCATATGTAAAAATAAACTCAAAATGGGTTAAAAACCTAAATATAAAACCTGAAGCCGGGCTTCCCTGGTGGCGCAGTGGTTAAGAATCTGCCTGCCAATGCAGGGGACACGGGTTCGAGCCTTGGTCTGGGAAGATCCCACATGCCACGGAGCAACTAAGCCCGTGAGCCACAAGTACTGAGCCTGCGCGTCTGGAGCCTGTGCTCCGCAACGGGAGAGGCCGCGACAGTGTGAAGCCCGCGCACAGCGATGAAGAGTGGCCCCCGCTTGCCACAACTGGAGAAAGCCCTCGCACAGAAACGAAGACCCAACACAGCCAAAAATAAATAAATAAATAAATTAATTAATTAAAAACAAAACAAAACAAAACAAAAGAAACCCTGAAGCCTTAGAGGAAAACAAAAGCGGAACACACTTTGACATAAAGTGTAGCAATATTCTTTTGGATCTGTCTCCTAAGGCAAAAGAAATAAAAGCAAAAATAAACAAATGGGGCCTAATTAGACTAAAAGCTTTTGCACAGCAAAGGAAACCATTAACAAAGAAAAGACAACCTACTGAATGGGAGAAAATATTTGCAAATGATATGACCAACAAGGAGTTAATATCCAATATATATATAAATAGCTCATACAACTTAGTATCAAAAAAAACCAATAGCCCAATTAAAAAATGGGCAGAAGACCCGAACAGACATTTTTCCAAAGAAGACATACAGATGGCCAACAGGCAGAAGAAAAGATGTTCAACGTTGCTAATCATTAGGGAAATGCAAATCAAAACCCAGTGAGATATCACCTCACACATGTCATGGCTATCATCAAAAAGTCTACAAATAACAAGTGTTGGTGAGGATGTGGAGAAAAGGAAACCCTCCTATGCTGTTGGTGGGAATGTAAATTGGTGCAGCCACTATGGAAAACAGTATGTAAGTTCCTCAAAAAACTAAAAACTAGAGATACCATATGATCCAGCAATTCCACTCCTGGGTATGTAAAAGGAAAACACGAATTTGAAAAGATATATGCACTCCAGTGTTCAAAGCAGCATTATTTGCAGTAACCGAGATATGGAAGCAACCTAATTGTCCATCAACAGCTGCGTGGATAAAGAGGGTGTGGTATATATATACAATGGGATATTACTTGGCCATAAAAAAGAATGAAATTGTGCCATTTGCAACAACATATATGGACCTGGAATATATTATGCTTAGTGAAATAATTGAAACAGAGAAAGACAAATACTATATGTTATCATTTGTATGCGGAATCTGAAAAATAAATGAATAAACATAACAAAACAGACTCACAGTTATAGAGAACAAATTAGTGGTTACCATTGGGGAGAGACGGGGGTAGAGGATTAAGAAATACAAACTATTATGTATAAAATAAGCTACAGGGTTATATTGTACAGCACAGGGAACATAGCCAATATTTTGTAATAACTTTAAATGGATTATAATCTATAAAAATATTAATCACTATGTTGTACACCTGAAACTAATATAATCGTGTAAATCAACTATACTTCAATTTTAAAAAAAGCAAGTACAGAATCAAAAAGTCTTAATCTTGGTTAGATACAATATCTTTTTATATTTTCTTACCTATCTTTCTTTTGAACATTTCCTACATAAGATCTTGAATTTGGCAGTTTATGTCTTTGGCATCTCTGTTTTAGACTGTCCTAACATGTTCTGTTGAGATAGATTGAGGTTTAGGGTATAGAATCAGAAGGGAATACAGTGGACATTCTGAAGCAGAGAGGTCAATGTCTAATTTTTCTTTGATGATTGTTCCTCTGTATTTAATTATGAGAGCTTCCCATGGCTAAGTAAATTATTTCTCAGTCACCTGAGAAGAGTAAGTTTTCCTTTTTCTTTTTTTGGCCCAAAGTCCTTATCCTGTAAAGGTCAAAGTAGTAAAACACCTAACTGTCAAATCTTATGTCCTCTTTTTTTCCCCCACTCACTAGTGTTTTCTAGGGATTGTTAGCACCTCTAAGCATGCCAAGGCTTTCTGGGAATGACTTGAAATCTTGCTTAGTAGTTTTGGGAAACATGATATGACTGAAAATGAGACTTTACTAATTTCACTAGCTCATGGGTCTCACTAACTGGAGGGAGTCCTGAAGAGACTACACATATGAAAGGAAACTTTCACTTTACTCTGTGTCAGGACTGCCGTGAGCTGTTTCACAACCTCTGCCAGGGCAGAACAAATTAATTAAACTATGGAATGTTCTAAGGATCCAACTGGAGCCATTTCCCCAAATCTGACTGCTAAGCCTGTCTAGGAATAAGGACTGGGGATAAGATTCTGATGATATCACAACAGTGTCCCTCTTCACTTGCATTTATCTTTTTTTCTTTTTTTAAATTTTTATTTATTTATTTATTTTTGGCTGCGTTGGGTCTTTGTTGCTGCGCATGGGCTTTCTCTAATTGTGGCGAGTGGGGGCTACTCTTCATTGTGGTGCGCGGGCTTCTCATTGTAGTGGCTTCTCTTGCTGCAGAGCACGGTCTATAGGCGTGCAGGCTTCAGTAGTTGTGGCATGCGGGCTTCAGTAGTTGTGGCATGCAGGCTTCAGTAGTTGTGGCTCACGGGCTCTAGAGTGCAGGCTCAGTAGTTGTGGTGCATGGGCTTAGTTGCTCCGTGGCATGTGGGATCTTCCCAGGCCAGGGCTTGAACCCCTGTCCCCTGCAAGGGCAGGCGGATTCTTAACTACTGCTCCACCAGGGAAGCCCCTGCATTTATCTTTAGTGCAATTTGGAAACCAAATTCAACTGGTAGATAGCAGGAAACCAAAGGATCCTGAAAGACCACATAAGAAATGTGGTGAACCAAAGCCCTTTTGTAACAAGGAAAGCAAATCCTGAGACAGTGGCTCTGACAGCCTCACCTGCTATGGACTGAACCAGAGGCTTGGGCAGTGGAATCTCATTGGAAAAAAATGGACTTCGTTTTCCTTATTTTTTATTACCCCACTTTACCTTTTCCGTATATTTCTGTCTTCTAACACTCCTCTTAGCCCTGAGTTATTCTGATGTGCACCACTGCTTAAGAAACACTGGCTAGATTTTACTTTCTAAATATCACCCATAGGTAAATGTATATTAGCACATTCTCTTTTCTACTTTTTCTCTTGAAATCTGTTTTAGTTATCTATTGCTGCATAATAAATTAGCCCCAAACTGAGAGGCATAAATCAACATTTATTATCTCACCATTTCTGTGGGTTAGGAATCTGGGCATGACTTAGCCGGGTCCTCTGGTTCTGCGTGTCTCACAAAGCTGCAATGAAGGTGTTGGCTGGGATGGTCATCTCAGGACTTGGTTGAGTAAGGATCTGCTTCCAAGCTCACTCAAGTGGTTGTTGGCAAGATTTAGTTCCTCTCAGGTTGTTGGACTTAAGACCGCAGTTTCTCACGAGCTGTTATCAAAGGTTGCCCTGTGAGTTCCTTGCCACATGTGCCTCTCCATAGCACAGTTTACAATGTGACCACTGGTGTCATCAGGGTGAGCAAGTGAGGGGTCAGGAGAGAGTTGAGAAAGAAAAAAGTTAAAATTTTATAACCTGATCACAGAAGTGACATCCCATCACTTTTTCTGTGTTCTGTTAATTAGAAGTGACTCACCAATTCCAACCTACACTCAAGAGAGCATTACACAGAGCATGAATAACAAAAGGCAAGATGATTGGCAGACATTTTTATTTTTTTAATTGAAGTCTAATTGACATCCAACAGTATATTAGTTTCAGGTGTACAACATAATGATACGGTATTTGTATACATTAAGAAATTATCACAATCTGTCTAGTTATGCTCTGTCACCATACAAAGTTATAAGAATTTTTTCTTGTAATGAGAACTTTTAAGATTTATTTTCTTAGCAACTTTCAGACTTGCAGTACAATATTGACTATAGTCACTATGCTGTACATTACATCCCCATGACTCATATCTTTTATAACTGGAAGTTTGTACCTTTTGATCCCCTTCTCCCAATTTGCCCTCCCCTTAACTCCTCTCCACTCTGGCAACCATCAGTCTGTTCTCTGTATCTGTGAATTTTGTTTGTTTTGTTTTTACATTTCACATACAAGTGAAATCATGCAGTATGTATCTTTCTTTGTCTGACATATTTCACTTAGCATGGTACCCTCAAGGTCCATCCATGTTGTCTCAAATGACAGGATTTCATTCTTTTTCTATGGCTGAGTAGTATTTTACTGTATATTTATACCACATCTTCTTTAACCGTTCATCCATTGATGGACACTTAGGGTGCTTCCGTATCTTGGCTATTGTAAATAATGCTGCAGTGAACATAGGTGTGCATGTATCCTTTCGAAATACTGTTTTTGTTTTCTCTGGGTAAATACTCAGAAGTGGAATTGCTGGATCATATGGTAGTTTTATTTTTAGATTTTGAGGAATCTCCATACTGTTTTCCATACTGGCTGCGTCAATTTAAATTCCAATGGGAGACGTTTGAGAAGATGTCTACCACAGAATGTAAATTATTACATGAATGATATACAGTTTGGAAATTGGAACACATAGGGGTGTGACTCCTATTCCATAACTCTTGAAAGTAATATAACAACTTTAAAAATTCAGCCTGAATCTGATAGTCCCTATCCTGTTGGAATGGCAGGAAATTTGATCTCAGGCATTATTAGGGATCACCTTCACCCCAACACATAAACTCATAGTTATGCTGAGGTTCCAGGTTCATGAGCACCACCAAAGTCCTGGGGAAGCCCTTCAGATCAAACTCTTGAAACCTAGAAAATCCTTTACCTCTCCATGGTCTGGGGCTGGGTGGAGGTTTTCTTCCTCTTATTCTCTGCTGCCTCTCTAGACACTCTCTTCTCCCTTCCTTGAGGTACCTCTCCCATTAATCTGAGCCCTCCCTAACGACTGGAAGAGTCATTGACTTCAAGTGGACATTTCCAGCCTGTTCACATTCCTGAGTAAAAGAAATAACAAGGGTCTTGTCTTCTTGCTTATAATGGGGAAGGAAGGAAACATAAGAGAGTGGAACATTAACATCTCAAAATTAGCCTATTGGACAAGATGAAACCGCTTAGACACTGTTTAAATATTGTTTCACCAAGCTATTAATATAGTTGTTATTTTTAAATCTTTTTATTTTATATTGGAGTGTAGTTGATTAACAATGTTGTGTTAGTTTCAGGTGTACAGAAAAGTGATTCAGTTATACATATACCTGAATCTATTCTTTTTCAAATTCTTTTCCCATTTAGGTTGCTACATAATATTGAGCAGAGTTCCCTGTGCTATACAGTAGGTCCTTGTTGGTTATCCATTTTAAATATAGCAGTGTGTATATGTCAATCCCAAACTCCCTAACTATCCCTCCCCTCCACCCTTTCCCCCTGGTAACCATAAGTTCATTCTCTAAGTCTGTGAGTCTGTTTCTGTTTTGTAAATAAGTTCATTTGCATCATTTTTTAAGATTCTGCGTATAAGTGATATCATACAATATTTCTCTTTCTCTGTCTGACTTACTTCACTCAATATGACAATCTCTAGGTCCATCCATGTTGCTGCAAATGGCACTATTTCATTCTTTTTAATGGCTGACTAATATTCCATTGTATATATGTACCACATCTTCTTTATCCATTCCTCTTTCGATAGACATTTAGGTTACTTCCATGTCTTGGGAATTGTAAACAGTGCTGCAGTGAACATTGAGGTGCATGTATTCTTTCAGACCATGTTTTTCTCCAAATATATGCCCAAGAGTGGGATTGCTGGATCATATGATAGCTCTATTTTAAGTTTTTAAGGAACCTCCATACTGTTCTCCACAGTGGCTGTACCAATTTACATTCCCACCAACAGTGTAGGAGGGTTCCCTTCTCTCCACACCCTCTCCAGGATTTATTGTTTGTGGATTTTTTGATGGTAGCCATTCTGACTGGTGTGAGGTAATATCTCATAGTAGTTTTGATTAGCATTTCTCTAATAATTAGTGATGTTGAACATCTTTTCATGTGCCTCTTGGCCATCTGTATGTTTTCTTTGGAGAAATGTCTATTTAGGTCTTCTGTCATGTTTTGATTGGATTGTTTGTTTTGATGATATTAAGCCACATGAGCTGTGTGTAAATTTTAGAGACTAATCCCTTGTCATTCACATCATTTGCAAGTATTTTCTCCCATTCTGTGGATTGTCTTTTCGTTTTGTTTATGGTTTTCTTTACTGTGCAAAAGCTTTTGAGTTTAATTAGGTCCCATTTGTTTATTTTTGTTTTTATTTCCATTACTCTGGGAGACATATTGAAAAAGATATTGCTGTGATTTATGTCAGAGAGTGTTCTGCCTGTTTTACTGTAAGAGTTTTATAGTGTCCAGTCTCAAATTTAGGTCTTTAATCCATTTTGAGTTTATTTTTGTGTATGGTGTTAAAGAATGTTCTAATTTCATTTTTCTACATATATCTGTCAAGTTTTCCCAGCACCATTTATTGAAGAGGCTGTCTTTCCTCCATTGTACAGTCTCGCCTCCATTGTTGTAGATTAATTGACCATAGGTTCATGGGTTTATTTCTGGGCTTTGTATCCTGTTCCACTAATCTATATTTCTATTTTTGTGCCAGTATCATACTGTTTTGATGACTGTAGCTTTGTAGTATAGTCTGAAGCTGGGCATCCTGATTCCCTCTGCTGCATTTTTGGTTTTTATTTTCCTCTAGGTTGCTTTGGCTGTTCAGGGTCTTTTGTGTCTACATACAGATTTTACGATTTTTTTTGTTCTAGTTCTGTGAAAAATGCCATTGGTAATTTGATAGGGATTGCATTGAATCTGTAGATTGCCTTGGGTAGTATAGTCACTGATTCTGCCAATCCAAGAACATGGTATATCTTTCCACTTGTTTGTGTCGTCTTCAATTTCTTTCATCAGTATCTTGTACTTTTCAGAGTACAGGTCTTTTGTCTCCTTAGGTAGGTTTATTCCTAGGTATTTTATTCTTTTTGATGTGATGGTAAATGGGATTGTTTCTTTAATTTCTCTTTCTGATCTTTCATTGTTAGTGTATAGAAATGCAAGAGATTTCTGTGTATTAATTTTGTAAACTGCAACTTTACCAAATTCATTGATGAGCTCTAGTAGTTTTCCAGTAGTGTCTTTAGGGTTTTCTGTGTATAGTATCATGTCATCTGCAAACAGTGATGGTTTAACTTCTTCTTTTCCAATTTGGAGTCCTTTTATTTCTTTTTCTTGTCTGATTGCTGTAGCTAAGACTTCCAAAACTATGTGGAATAAAAGTGGTGAGAGTGGGTATCCTTGTCTTGTTCCTGATCTTAGAGGAAATGCTTTCAGCTTTTCACCGTTGAGTATGATGTTAGCTGTAGGTTTGTCATATATGGCCTTTATTATGTTGAGGTATATTCCCTCTATGCCCACTTTCTGGAGAGTTTTTATCATAAATGGGTTTTGAATTTTGTCAAAAGCTTTTTCTGCATCCATTAGATGATCATATGGTATGTATTCTTCAATTTGTTGTTGTGGTGTATCACACTGATTGATTTGGAGATATTGAAAAATCCTTGCATCCCTGGGATAAATCCCACTTGATCATGGCGTATGATCCTTTTAATGTGTTTTTGGATTCTGTTTGTTAGTATTTTGTTGAGGATTTTTGCATCTATGTTCATCAGTGATATTGGCCTGTAATTTTCTTTTTGTGGTATCTTTGTCTGGTTTTGGTATCAGGGTGATGGTGGCCTCATAGAATGAATTTGGGAGTTTTCCGTCCTCTGCAATTTTTTTGGAACAGTTTCAGAAGGATAGTTAGCTCTTCCCTAAATGTTTGATAGAATTCACTTGTGAAGCCATCTGATCCTGGACTTTTGTTTGTTGGGAGTTTAAAAATCAGTTTCAATTTCAGTACTTGTGATTGGTCTGTTCATATTTTCTATTTCTTCCTGGTTCAGTCTTGAGAGATTGTACCTTTCTAAGAATTTGTCCATTTCTTCTAGGTTGTCCATTTTATTGGCATACACTTGCTTGTAGTAGTCTCTCATGGTCCTTTGTATTTCTCTGGTGTCCTTTGTAACTTCACCTTTTTCATTTCTAATTTTATTGATTTGAGTCTTGTCCCTTTTTTTCTTCATGAGTCTGGCTAAAGTTTTATCAATTTTGTTTATCTTTTCAAAGAACCAGCTTTTAGTTTCATTGATCTTTGCTTTTGTTTTCTTCGTCTCTATTTCATTTATTTCTGCTCTGATCTTTATGATTTCTTTCCCTCTATTAACTTTTGGTTTTGCTTGTTCTTCTTTCTCTAGTTGCTTTAGGTGTAAGGTTAGGTTGTTTATTTGAGATTTTTCATGTTTCCTGAGGTAAGATTGTATTGCTATAAACTTCCCTCTTAGGTTTTGCTGCATGGGTTTTGCTGCATCCCATAAGTTTTGGATCATTGTGCTTTTGTTTTCATTTGTCTCTAGGTATTTTTTGATTTCCTCTTTGATTTCTTCAGTGATCCATTGGTTGTTTAGTAGCATATTGTTTAGCTTCCACATGTTTGTGTTTTACAGTTTTTTTCTGTAGTTTACTTCTAATCTCATAGTGTTGTGGTCAGAAAAGATGCTTGATATGATATCAATTTTCTTAAATTTATGGAGGCTCGCTTTGTGGCCCAGCATGTGGTCAATCCTGGAAAATGTTCCATGTGCACATGAGAGGAATGTGCATTCTGCTGCTTTTGGATGGAATGCTGTATAAATATCAATTAAGTCCATCTGGTCTAATGTATCATTTAAGGTCTGTGTTTCATTACTGATTTTCTGTCTGGATGATCTGTCCATTGATGAAAGTGGGGGTTAAAGTCCCTCACTATTATTGTGTTACTGTCGATTTCTCCCTTTATGGCTATTAGTATTTGCCTTACATATTGAGGTGCTCCTATGTTGGGTACATATACATTTACAATTGTTACGTCTTCTTCTTGGATTGATCCCTTGATAATTATGTAGTGTCCTTCTTCATCTCTTATAACAGTCTTTATTTTAAAGCTTATTTTGTCTGCTATGAGTATTGCTACTCCAGCTTTCTTTTGATTTCCATTTGCATGGAATACCTTTTTCCATCCCTTCACTTTCAGTCTGTATGTGTCCCTAGGTCTGAAGTGGGTCTCTTGTAGACAGTGGGTCTTGTTTTTCAATCCATTCAGCCAGTCTATGTCTTTTGGTTGGAGCATTTAATCCATTTATATTTAAGGTAATTATCGATATGTATGTTCCTATTAACATTTTCTTAATTGTTTTGGGTTTGTTTTCATAGGTCCTTTTTCTTCCCTTCCGCTTTTGTTCTCTTCTCTTGTGGTTTGATGACCATCTTTAGTGTTGTTTGGGTTGCTTTTTCTCTTTTGTATGTGTATCTATTGTAGCTTTTGGGTTTGCTGTTCCCACGAGCTTTTAATATAGCAATCTATATATGTGCAGTGTTGTTTTAAGTTGCCGGTCTCTTTCTGCCCTAGAGAAGTTTCTTTAACATTTGTTTCAAAGCTGGTCTGGTGGTGCTGAATTCTCTTAGCTTTTGCTTGTCTGTAAAGCTTTTGATTTCTCTGTCAAATCTGAATGAGAGCCTTGCTGGGTAGAGTATTCTTGGTTGTAGGTTCTTCCCTTTCATCACTTTAAATATGTTGTGCCACTCCCTTCTGGCCTGTAGAGTTTCTGCTGAGAAATCAGCTGATAACCTTATGGGAGTTCCCTTGTATATTATTTGTCATTTTTCCCTTGTTGCTTTTAATATTTTTTATTTGTCTTTAATTTTTGTCAATTTGATTACTATGTCTCTTGGCATGTTCCTCCTTGGGTTTATCCTGCCTGGGACTCTCTGTGCTTCCTGGACTTGAGTGACTGTTTCCTTTCCCGTGTTAGGGAAGTTTTCTGCTATTATCTTTTCAAATATTTTCTCAGGTCCCCTCTCTCTTTTCCTTCTGGGACCCCTATAATGCGAGTGTTGATGTGTTTAATGTTGTCCCAGAGGTCTCTTAAACTGTCTTCATTTCTTTTCATTCTTTTTTCTTTATTCTGTTCTGCAGCAGTGATTTCCACTATTCTGTTTTTCAGGTCACTTACCCATTCTTCTGCCTCAGTCATTCTGCTATTGATCCTTCTAGTGTATTTTTCATTTTAATTATTGTTTTGTTCATCTCTGTTTGTTTGTTCTTTAGTTCTTCTAGGTCTTTGTTAAACATTTCTTGCATCTTCTTGATCCTTGCCTCCATTCTTTTTCCACGATTCTGGATCATCTTCACTCTCATTATTCTGAATTCTTTTTCTGGAAGGTTGCCTATCTCCACTTCATTTGGTTGTTTTTCTGGGGTTTTATCTTGTTCCTTCATCTGGTACATAGCCCTCTGCCTTTTCATCTTGTCTTTCTGTGAATGTGATTTTTGTTCCACAGGCTGCAGGACTGTAGTTCTTCTTACTTCTGCTGTCTGCCCTGTGGTGGATGAGGCTATCTAAGAGGCTTGTGCAAGTTTCCTGATGGGAGGGAGTGGTGGTGGGTAGAGCTGACTGTTGCTGTGGTGGGCAGAGCTCAGTAAAACTTTAATCTGCTTGACTGCTCATGGGTGGGGCTGGGTTCCCTCCCTGTTGGCTGTTTGGCCCGAGGCAACCCAACACTGGAGCCTAGCTGGTCTCTTTGGTGGGGCTAATGGCAGACTCTGGGAGGGCTCACGCCAAGGAGTACTTCCCAGAACTTCTGCTGCCAGGGTCCTTGTCCCCATGGTGAGCCACAGGCACCCCCCACCTCTGCAGGAGACCCTCCAACAATAGCAGGTAGGTCTGGTTCAGTCTCCTATGAGGTCACTGCTCCTTCCCCTGGGTCCTCATGCGCACACTACTTTGTGTGTGCCCTCCAAGAGTGGAGTCTCTATTTCCCCCAGTCCTGTCGAAGTCCTGCAATCAAATCCCACTAGTCTTCAAAGTCTGATTCTCTAGGAATTCCTCCTCCCGTTGCCGGACCCCCAGGTTGGGAAGCTTGACGTGGGGCTCAGAACCTTCACTCCAGTGGGTGGACTTCTGTGGTATAAGTGTTCTCCAGTCTGTGAGTCACCCACCCAGCAGTTATGGGATTTGATTTTACTGTGATTGCGCCCCTCCTACCGTCTCATTGTGGCTTCTCCTTTATCTTTGGATGTGGGGTATCTTTTTTGGGAGTTCCAGTGTCTTCCTGTCGATGATTGTCCAGCAGCTAGTTGTGATTCTGGTGTTCTTGCAAGAGGGAGTGAGAGCACGTCCTTCTACTCCGCCATCTTGGTTCCTCTCTGTATAATCTCTTTATCAGTTACCTATGTCATTCCCAGCTATAATGTATGTGAATGTTATATCTTAGAGGACAGGAGATGTCACATTCCAATCCAGATTTGAGTGATAAATTATATTATGATGGGGTCTATTGTAGTTTTATTTTACCTTTAGTCATCAGATCCAAGGGCAGTTTTATTTTATTTTATTTTTATTTTTGCACTAAATAATTGTGATTTTATTTTTTCACAAAGTACAAAGCTTTGCACCACATTATAGTAGTGTTCCAACACAAGAAAATCCCAACGTTTTCATTGTGTGGTGGGGGAGTGATTTATATATAGGATACTGATTTTATAGATTGCCAGTTACTTTTGACCTTTGGTTGATTCCAGTCCTTCAGCCACGAAATGAAGACATTGTTGCAATGTTGCCATACTGCCACTCCTCCCCTCACTCCTGCTGCCTCCCTCAAGCAAATCCTTTTCAACTGCATTTTCTAAACAGGCAGCCTAGCTAATTTCACCATCTCCTGCTGCAGCTCCCTCTGGTCTGTGTTGAGCACCTCACTCTTGTCCCTTACAGCTCCACATGGCCTGGATCTGTGGCGGGTCCTGGGACTAGCTGAGGTGGATGGAAGAAGGCCAGTGCAGTTGCTGTGGAAGGTGACCTCCCTCTGGGTTATTTATTTACAATTTCTGTTAAAAAGCCTTGGTCTCTTACACCTCTAAGAACTGTGATTATTGGTGTTTTACCTCCTTAATTTCCTTCCCTAGAGGCTTTGATGCCCCAAATCTCACAATGGTTTCCAAAAAGCCCTATAAATCATTTTGTAGATGGCCTAAATGTGCATTACAGACCCTGGCCCCTCTTCTTTGGTCTGAAATGTTAACATTTGGGACAGGTAAAAAGTGTAAGTGCAGGAGGCACCTTGACCTTCTGGAGAAGACCGTCACTAGCTGGCCTCCACTAGAAGGCAATGTAAAATTATATAGCCCCACTGCCACAGTGGAGAAGAGCACTGGCTTGCGGTGAGCTTACTAGTGTGTCCTGAAGTTACTGCCAACATATACTGCACAAGTGACTTCCTGAGTACTGGGATAGTGGGGTGCAAGGATAGAAAAAGGGTCCTTTGTAGGATGGAGGCCGGGGAGTGAGGAACAAAGGAGGAGCCAGGTGGGTAATGCAGAGGAGATGAGCGAGGAGGAAGAGATGAGAGGAGATCGTAAGAAAAAGAACAGAAAAGGAGGGGAAGAAGCAGTAAAGGAAAAGGGCAAACAGAGGGAAAAAACAGCCAGGAAATAGGAGAGAGGAGGTGGGGAGCTGGGGGAAAGAAGAGAGGGAGGAGAGCAGTGAGATGCCAAAACTCTTTGGTGTGTCTCCAGAATTCTCAGGTAATACTCATCTATTTTTGGCTGCGTTGGGTCTTCATTGCTGTGCACAGGCTTTCTCTAGTTGTGGTGAGTGGGGGTACTTTTTGTTGCGATGCGTGGGCTTCTCATTGCTGTGGCTTCTCTTGTTGTGGAGCACGGGCTCTAGGCGCGTGGACTTCAGTAGTTGTGGCTCACAGGCTCTAGAAAGCAGGCTCAGTAGTTGTGGCCACAGACTTAGTTGCTCCGTGGCATGTGGGATCTTCCTGGACCAAGGATCGAACCCGTGTCCCCTGCATTGGCAGGTGGATTCTTAACCACTGCGTCACCAGAGAAACCCTGTCAACATATTTTTGAGGTAGGAAAGTAAACAATGGCACATACCGCGTGAGGCCAGACCAACCTGGGTCAAGTAGTCCAACCTGTGAAGTAGGTGAGATGGACTTCAATGCCCTCCTCCCCCTCGCCTGGGGGCTGGCCTTCCTTTTGCTTCAGTAGGAGAGTTTTCTAAGAATTAGAGCTGCTTAAAAAAGAATGGACTAAAATTAGATAGTGGTGATGATTACACAACTCTGAATATACTAAAAGCCAATGAGTTGTACACTTCAAAAAAGTGAATTTTCTGGTGTGTGAATTATATCTCAATAAAGTTGTTATTGGCACAGGGTATGTTATGCATCCCGGAAGGGTAATTACCTGATTGTAGTTTAGCACCTTATAGTTAATATTACCTCCCACCCTGATTCCCACCATTTATGACTGTCTCAGTGCCTTTCTTTCTTCGCTTTTGGTGATAAATTTTGTTTCCTCTGTGTTCAGAAGGCAAGAGGAGCCCCGGTCCTGGAGAAAACTCTTGGCTACAACATATGGTACTTTCCAGAAAACAACACTAACCTCACAGAGACAATGAACACCACTAACCAGCAGCTTAAATTGTATCAGGGAGGCAAGACCTACCAGGTATATGTGATTTCTTACAATTCTCTTGGGGAGTCTCCGGTGGCCACGCAGAGGATTCCAGCTATTGATGAAAAGCGTAAGTATAACATAAACTTCTTACTTAGATGCCTGACCCCATCCAAATGTCCAAGGAGTAGTCCCTATCCTCTCAGAGGCTGCTGTTTCTCTAGAGTCAAAATGATTCTGAAGTGAGGACTTTTTAGGTTATGGGGGAGTGATCATAATCTTTGAGTAATTCATGAACCTCTTGAAATAAAGTTCCTTTGGAACAAAGCCTGTGTTGAAAATCAGAGACTTCATAAGTCATATGATACAAAGTCATGAGCCTAGAAGTTCTACATGCAGCTTGTATTTATTTTGTTCTGAGTCAACATAAGCTGGGTTAAGCCATAAAAATCTGTCAAATCTGCCACATTTATCCTCAGTGGCTGAAACCTCTTTTGAAATCTTCCCCTCACAGGACTGACTGTATCCAGGCTTGGTTTGCTCACTCTCCTGTTTTCTTCCTTTTCTCCCTTCCATTTGACTATCAAGTTAGGGAAATTTCTAATGTTTATACTTGCCAATAAATTGCTTGTTACACCTTTAATTAAGTAATTTAGAAAATGTTACTGCTCCCAGGTAAACTCATATTTTGTATTCTGTTTTGGAATAAAATAGCTTCTTTGAGTCTCAGTCAAGGAATTGCAAGCAATGGATTCCCTCTTCCCTGCTTTATTTTTCTCTATAGATCTTACTATTCCTCATTCTATAGATTTTCTCATTTATTTTGATTATTACCTATCTCTCCATCAATAGGATGCAAGTTCCATGAGGGCAGAGATTTTTCTTTTTGGTCTGTTTTTCTCTTCTCCTCATTTTCTTTCTCCTCCTGATCCTCTCCTCCTCCTCCTCTTCCATTTCCAAAATCTAGAATAAACATAGAGCAGTTGGCATAGAAAAGGCGCTCAGTATTTGTTGAAACACACCATAGCTAGGGAATGCGCTCTCCAATTCTCCATCTCTCTCTGTTTGCTTAGATCTAGAATTATATCAGGCATTTACACTACCAACGCTAGACTTGTCTGCCTGTGCTTTCTTCTTTCTCTTCTTTTTTTTTTTTTATCATAGTATTTTAATTTTTATTTATTTTTTAATTTTTACATTTATTTATCTATTTGTTTTTGGCTGCGTTGGGTCTTAGTTGAGGCACGTGGGATCTTTCGTTGCAGCACGTGGGCTCTTCGTTGCGGTGCACGGGCTTCTCTCTAGTTGTAGCGAGCGAGCAGGCTCCAAAGTGCGCAGGCTCAGTAGTTGCAGTGTGCTGGCTTAGTTGCCCTGTGGCATGTGGGATCTTAGTTCCCCGACCAGGGATCGAATCCGCACCCCCTGCATTGGAAGGCAGATTCTTAACCACTTGGACCACCAGGGAAGCCCTTCTTCTTTCTCTTCTTAAATTTAACCCATGTGTTCTTTTGCCTCATTTTAGAACTCCTAGATATTCGTTTTTGTGTGTGTGTGTTTTGAGCTACATTTGATATTATTTTAGTCAGTATTTGATATTGTTTTAGTCAGTGTTTGCCACAGCCCTTAGCTCCTGGCATCCTAGTTCCTGCCTATCCAGTACCCGTGGTGATGAAGTTTCCAACAAATGTGTGTGTCACTGAACACACATTCTGTGTTAACAGAGGCGCTGATGAATAGTAATCGCAGTTTCCTGGTGTGGCCCTGTAGTGGGAGGCAGGAAAGGGTAGGGAATAAAAACATGGACTTTGGAGTCAAGCAGCTCTGGATTCAAATCTTTGTTCTTTCACTAGATACCACAAACCTTGGGCAAATTATCTAACCTCTCTAAACCTTAGCTACTTATTAAATGGGCTTTTAGCTATACCTCCCTCATAAGGCTATTGTGAATATTAAATGAGACTGTGTATAGAATACTTTATCTAGTGCTAATTATTATTATTGTGATTCTTAACAAAATTTCTAACTAATTGAATTTCTATTAGACATGGATTATCAACTTTAAAAAATCATAAAATATACTTTAAGATTATGCTAAATTCACACAGGGTTTTTTATTTTTCCCAATTCTGAAGATATTTGCTTTATGTCACAAGTGTAGGCACAATCATCAGTTATAATGGTTCCAGACCAAGTGTAGGCAAACTATAGCTCGTGGGTCAAACCTGGCCTGACACCTGTTTTTGTAAGTAAAGCTTTATTGGAACACAACCACACCTGTTTGTTTTTACATTGTCTGTGTCTCCCTTTGTGCAACAATGGCAGATCTGAGTAGTTGCGACAGAGGCCTGCAAAACCTAAAATGTTTATATTTGGCCCTTTATAGACCTCTTTACAGGTCCTGGTCCTAGACATATATAAGAAAGTAATGCTCTACAGAATTTTGTTTAATAAAGTAGAGTCAACTGGAGAATAGTTATAATAATAATTGTAAGTTTAACAATCATTAAGTAAGTGTAATTATCTAATATTGTCCATTAGGATATATCAGACATTGTGCTAAGATGATATAGGTTAATCTAATTTTATCCTTGAAATGACCCATGGGGTAGGTGCTATTAGATTCACTTTATAGCTGATGAAGCTGAGATTCAGGAAAGCTTAGTAATTTGGTCAGAGTCTCTCAAGTGGAATTCAAACCCAGGTCTGCATGATTCCAAACTTGTACAATGTACTTTATCCAGAGCCTTGGACTTGGTATTAATAAAGTGACTTAGAAATCTGGACACAGCTGCTGTGTGACACTGAACTGGTTATTTTCCTCTGTGGGCCTCTATTCTCCCATCTTTCAAATAAGGGATTGGAATAGATATACCTTCAATTTCCTTCTGGCCTGAACGTCCCCTGAGTTCTAGGAGACCTTAGCCAGCGGGTAGCTATGGAGTAGTCTGAGGCAGGACCTAGCAAAACATGGCCAGTTGTGTGATGAGGGGCTGAGGAGGAGGTTGGGACTTGAGTTGAGGTAGAGTTCAGGTCGGGCCAGGATGGCTGGCAAAGGTGAGGCACTACCAGCCTCTGAGAACGGTATTTGATAGGCCCAGGGTGACTGCCTTCATGCAAATCACAAAAAATTAATAGTGTTTACGGCCAAAGTCCCTTTCCTCTTTTCCCTGGAGGGATCTGTATTCCTACCACACCAGGGGGTATATTGTATTGGGAGAAATTGCTCAAAAAGTTCTTGTTGAGCGACGGAGGCAGTTAGTTGACATTCAGTAGAATGATGATTTGGAAACTTTTCTTTCAGCACCCTTAATGCTGCCCAGCCCCTTTCGTCTTACAAGGCTGACTCATGACTTGATTCTACACCCACCGTGGTCCAGAGCCTGGGCTTGTTTCCTCTTTCAACCTGACTTCTCCTCCTCAGAGCCCCCAGTGTTGGTAAAGAGAAGGAGTGTGGGGTTAGCAGCCAACACTCACTCCTGTCTTCAAGTCAGGATTTGGGTGCAGGTGGTTTACTAAGAAAACGCCTCTAGAGAGACCAGAAAAGGAAGTGGAGGAAGCAAGGCCAAGGAAGGGGAGGAAGAGGAGGCCGAGCCAAAGGTGCTGACTGATTTTCCTAGATCTTCCCAACGAAGCATCATAGACTGGGTGACTTCAAACAACAGAAACTCATTGCCTCATCGTTCTGCAGGCTAGAAGTCTGAAAACAAGGTGTTGGCAGGGCCATGCTCCCTCAAAAGCTTCTCAGGGAGAATCCTTCCTTACTTATTCCAGCTTCTAGAAGCCTCAGGCTTTCCTTGGCTTAGAGTAGCATAATTCCAGTCTCTGACTCATTCTTAACATGGCCAGCTTGTCTCAGGCTTGCTTTCCTTTTGACTTGCAGAGACACCAGAGCTACCCTGTAAGTCGTCTTAGTCATCAACCTTCTAGTAAGATTCTTTGCTGGAAATAGGTAAAATTGGGGAAGATAACAAAACATGAAGAAGGCACTTCATCAAATATTGAGGGTAAGGAAAAGGGACACAATAAAAGCAGTAAAAACAGTATCATAGGGGAAGGCTGCAGTGGGGATCCTGAACTTTGACCTTCTTTACACTTTGGGCAATGAATGGATGTTAATGTGGTTGGTGCATTTGGAGGATGAGTTGGGTGTTGTGAAGCAGTCCTCTTTTCTCCTTTCAGCATTTCAGTGCATCGAGGCCATGCAGACCTGCTTCACTCAGGACCAGCTGGTGGTGGAGTGGCAAAGCTCTGCTCTGGAGGTGGATACATGGATGATTGAGTGGGTCCCAGATTTGGACTCAGAGTCCTCGACCATTTCCTGGGAATCTTTGTCTCAGACCAGGAACTGGACGATCCAGTAGGGTAGCCGACAAAAGGTGCAGAGCCCACAAATTCCCTCTGTGTAGGATTCAGTTTCATTTTCATCAGTTTTTAAATCCTTAACTTTGGCTTCAAAGCTGTAAATGTGAGTAATAGAATTTGACAAGCTAGGGCAAGCTTAAGGAAGTGTACTTCTTGGCATTTCCCAGCAATACTAGAATAGGAAGCCATGGGTATCAGACCAGGCAGCTGGCGTGTTTCCAGGTGGAAAAAACCATCTTGACACCCACCATCAGAGAGCTCTTCCCAGATATCTTGATCATGTGGATAACACCAGAGTTTGTATCCCATCTGTCCTACCCAGGGCACCTCCTTCAGTTCTGGTTGCCTGGTTAAGATCTAGGCCCCTTCCCCAGGTGACTGATACAGGGAATAACCTTCTTTTCAAGAAAGCCCCTGCTCCATGTAAGACACATAAGTGAGGCTTTACTCTCCCAATCCTATCAGTCCAACCATTTCTTAATACTTAATAGCATCCATATGAAGAGTTATGCTTATGTAGGGATGCAGACAGACAGAAGAGCTACAATTTATGGTACCTGAGTTCTCTAGGGTGATATGCTATTGAAAGAAGGATTAAGTTTATTCTGTAGTGCCCCCAAATCATGTAACAGAATCAGTGATGGAGGAGAGACTGGAGCTCTTACTTCTCCCTTCCTGGGTGGCTCTATCATTTTGTCAGAGTGGTGCAGGTTTAGTTCTAAGAATTAATTTTAAAATGTTAGAACTGGAATAGACATTAGAGACCATCCAACCTAACTTCCTTATTTTCCATATGTGGAAACTATAGAAAAATAAAATATCTTCTGTAAGTCATAGGCCATAAGTCTTAGTCTAGCTTTCCTTCTATGCCATGCTCTGTGCCTAATGCTTGTTTCTCTCTCCCCCCACTCTCTCTCCCCCCCTCCTTTCCTCTCCATCTCCCTCCCTCCCCCACCTTCCCTCTCTCTCTCTCCCCCCTCCCCTTTTTCCACAGATGAACTAAAACCTTTCTGGTGCTATAACATCTCTGTGTATCCAATGTTGCAAGACCGAGTGGGTGAGCCATATTCTCTCCAGGCTTATGTCAAAGAAGGTGGTATGTACGGACAAGTTTCTGTTGAGGAAAGGAAACACTGGGGCCTGTCCAACATTTACACAAGGCTGTGAAGGCCTGTAGCTTGTTCACAGCTGCTTTAGTGCCCATCCGTGCTGCACCTTAGCTCGTAGTAACCTATGTATGTTTGACCTAGTTGTGGTCACGGTGTGGATTCACTGAATTTTTTTTTGGCTGCGCTGTGCGGCATGTGGGATCTTAGTTCCCCGACCAGGGATCGAACCTGCGCCCCCTGCATTGGAAGCGTGGAGTCTCAACTACTGCACCACCAAGGAAGTCCCTGGATTCACTGAATTTTAAAGCTGGAGTAGACATTAGAGATCATCAAGTCCAAGCCCGTCATCTAACACATGGAAAATTGAGGCTCAGAGAGGTGAAATAACTTGCCCAAAGTCACAAAGAAACTTAGCGCAAATAGCGCTGTAAGCAGAAACAACATTTAGCTAAGACCAAGTTAGGGACCCTAAGAGTTATTCATAACTTGGAGATGCTAAAAAATTATTTTTAATTGTGTAGTGATAAGCCAGGGTTTTATTGGCAAACCACTCAGACTTTATCTTTTTGAAAGTTAACATCTTCCAGATTCAACCTTAGGAAATATATCCTGTCACTCAGAGGTAGCCCATGGAGGCATACTCTTCAATTGTTTGATAATAGCTATTACAGGTATGAATGAAAGATCTGGTTTCCAAGTCAGAGTGAGAGGTCTTGTTCTCTGGTCTTTGACACTGCTTTCCTTCCTGTTCAAGATGGATGATTCTAGACAACAATTTTCTCAAACAAACTGATTCATCAGTTCCCTACTCTTCCCCCACCTCCCACCCCCAGCACTGATTACAGTCTGAGGACTGGCCAGAGATTTTGTGGGGCGAGGATCTGCTGGTGTGTGATTCGGTGTTTATTATTTATCTCCCTGTCCTATAAAGTTCCATCAGCAGGTCCCATGACAAAGGCGGAGAACATTGGTGTGGAGACAGTCACAATTACATGGAAGGAGATTCCCAAGAGTCAGAGAAATGGTTTCATCAACAACTGTACCATATTTTACCAAGCTGAAGATGGAAAGGAATTCTGTAAGTGAGCTTATAGACAAGTTGAAAGAACCCCAAGCCCCAGATAGATGCTATGGATAGACCTGCTATAGGGGTGACTCCCATGGCTGGTGCCCTGCCACCATGCAGGAATCACTCAGCTTCTTTGAGCTTCTCTGAAAATGGGGCCAAGGGCACCCACCTCTTGAGTTTTTTAGAGTCAGGTGAGAGTGAAATGACTGTACCTGAGAGTCCTGTAGGAACCAGAGGACTTGATATAATTTGTGCCTGTCAGGCCATGAACAGGTGGGCCTTCTGGGAGCTTCCTGACCTTTATTCCGGAGTGGGGCATACCTGGATTAAAGGCTGGAGGGGGACAGACCCTGTTTGGTGGCACTTACTTCAGTGCAGGACCCTTTACCATGACTCCTACTGTCCACTGCCTTTTTCTTGCGTCTACAATATTGCCTAACATCCTAAATTCTGGGCTAGTCTTGGATTCCCATTTAGGCTAATTTTTTGTTGTTGTTGTTACAGTAAAATACATATAACACAAAACTTACCACTTTAAACATTTGAAAGTGTACAATTTAGTGGCATTAAGTACATCCATAATGTTGTGCAACCATTACCACTACCTATTTCCACCCCAAATAGAAATCCTGTACCCATTCAGTCACTACCTTACCCTTGTCCCACAGTCCCTGGCAACCACAAAATTGCTTTCTGTTTCTATGGATTTACCTATTCTGGATATTTCATATAAACAGAATCATACAGTATGTGGCCTTTTTTTGCCTGGCTTCTTTCACTTAGCATAATGTGTTCAAAGTTCATCCATGTTATAGCATGTATTAGCACCTCATTCCTTTTTATGGCTAAATAATTTTCTATTATATGGATAAACATTTTGTTTATCCATTCATCAGTTGATGGGACATTTGGGTTGTTTTCATCTTTTAGCCAGTGTGATTAATGCTGCTATGAACATTGGTGTACAACTATCTGTTTGAATCTCTGCTTTTTATTCTTTGGAGTGTATTACTAGGAGTAGAATTGCTGGGTCATATTGGTAATTCTAGTTTAACTTATTTAGGAACCACCAAACTCTTTTCCATAGCAGCTACACTAATTTGCATTTCTACCAGCAATATATGAGAATTCTAATTTCTCCACATCCTTACCAACACTTGATATTTTCCACTTAAAAAAAACGTGTGGCTATCCTAGTGGGTGTAAAGTGCTATTTCAATGCGTTTTTTTTTTTTTTTTAACTTCAATGTGGTTTTGATTTGTACTTCCTTAATAACTAATGATATAGACCATCTTTGTACTTGCTCTTTGGCCATTTGTGTATCTTCTTTGGAGAAAGTCTTTTCAGACTCTTTGCCATTTTAAAATTGGGTTGTTTGTCTTCCGGTTGTTGAGTTGTTAAGAGTTTTGTTTTTGTTTTTTTTAACATATTCTAGATACAAATTCCTTATTAAATATATGATTTGCAAATATTTTCCCATTCTGTAAGTTGTTTTTTCACTCTCTTGATAGTGTCTTTTGATGCACAACAACTTTTAATTTTGATGAAGTTCAGTTTAATCTTTTTGCTGCTTGTGTGTTTGGTGTCATATTTAAGAAATCATTTCCAAATTCAAGGACATATAGATTTATCCTCTGTTTTCTAAGCATCATATAGATTTAACTCTTATATTTAGGTCTTTGATCCATCTTGATAGGCTAATTTTAATCAGAACATGAATAGAGAGATTGGGGTATGAGGTGGCCAAGCTTGGAAGCCCAGGTTCTAATGCTTTTATTTCAGTGCCACTAAAGCACAGTTTTCACTTGGGTTTGGCTGTGGTGTTTGACTTTTATATTTTTCCTTTAGCCAAGACAGTCAACTCCAGCATCCTGCAGTATAGCCTGGAGTCCCTGACACGAAAGACCTCTTACACTGTTCAGGTCATGGCCAGCACCAGTGCTGGGGGAACTAGTGGCACCAGGATAAACTTCAAGACATTGTCAATTAGTGAGTACTCCTTCAGTCCCCGGGAATGTCTCCTTGGCATTTCCTTTAGGCTAGTCATAGATGATGTTTCCCAAAGGCAGGGGGAAGGCAAATGAAAGGGAGAAGTGAGAAGAACCATCTGCTGTCTGACTCACTGGCCTTCCTGGAAAGCATATGGGTGAGGAGGGAGGAGGGAGAGCAGGAAAATTGAGAGCTGAATTTGGAAAGATGGGTCATTTTGCTTCTTCCTGGGTAGCCCCGAATCTTCTTAGGGAGGAGGGATCAAGTTAATGCCAACTTCACTGTCACTCCAAACCAGCTCCCACCTCAAGGCTATCCCCAAGTTCATAGTCACCAGTCCCTGTGTGTCAAACAAGGGAAAACCATGGTTGATCAAGCACCATTGGCCCACTTAACCTCATTGTTTGTGGAGTTTTTTGAGTAGAAAAGTGTATAATATGTTCTACTAATCAGCTTTTATATTAAAAAATGGGAGCAAGAAAAATTTAATAAATACAACAATAATGTAAAATATAATGTGATTCATACGATGGTTATGGGGAATATTCAAGAGGGAAAGAAGACAGGCTGAAGAGAGAGATGAAGAAGAAAGAAGGAAGGAGAATGGGAGAAACAGAGAAACAGGAGAATGGGAGAAACAGAAATCTGTCTTTGAATGACAGCGGTTTGATTTTAAGGATATACTAACACTTTTTTAAAAAATGAACCTTAAAAGTGAAGGAACATTGCAAAATTTTCAATAAAAGCTATAAATAGACTAAGTATTCTTGAAATTCTCCTGTTCATCATCACACATCCAAAAGAATACAAATAGCTTATGGTTCTGGAAAATGTGAGTAAAGCATGTGTTTTTACACAGAAAACATGTTCTGTTTTTATTGACTAACATTGTCTTTTGGGAGTTCTTTTTGATATTGCTCTTTAAAATCTTTTAAAATCATGTTATATTTTCACAACGCTAGGCACAAATTGCATTATCTGATGGAATTTTCTCTACAGGTCAGGTTGAAGGCAAGAGCCTGTCTTGGAGACTAGAAGTTTCTTACTCTTGGTTCTTTTGTTTGTTTGTTTGTCATTTTTTTAATTGGAGTATAATTGCTTTACAATGTTGTGTTAGTTTCTGCTGTACAGTGAAGTGAACCAGCTATATATATACCTATTTCCCCTCCCTCTTGGACTTCCCTCCCACCCCTCCCCCCCATCCCACCCATCTAGGTCGTCACAGAGCACTGAGCTGAGCTTCCTGTGCATGTTCCTGCTAGCTATCTGTTTTACACATGGTAGTGTATATATGTCAGTCCTAATCTCCCAATTTGTCCCACCCTCCCCTTCCCGCCCTGTGTCCACATGTCCGTTCTCTACATCTACATCTCTATTCCTGCCCTGCAAATAGGTTCATCTGTACCATTTTTCTAGATTCCACATCTATGCATTAATATACGGTAGTTGTTTTTCTCTTTCTGGCTTACTTCACTCTGTATGACAGACTCTAGGTCCATCCACATCACTACAAATGACCCAATAAAACCTTCCTATAGGAGTTCACTGTGTTCTGTGGTTTAAGTGGGTGTGCTTAATTGTTCTGGAATTTCTGATCAATTGAAATTAAAAAATCTTGTTGCAATAATAGTGGTTTTGCCACTCCCGGTTGTTTGAGATGCATCTGTCCCGTGTTTGGTTGGGGTCTTATTCAGTGTGTGTTGCCACCAGCTGCTCACAGGTAAAGCAGAAATTCTCTTTTACCAGCAAGTTTCTGCTTTTTATTTTTAGAATAAATCATCAGGGAAATGAAGAGAGGATGCTTTTGCTTTGGGTTGCGGTCAAGAACTGATTAAGTAATTTAGTGTCCCCGGCACACACTAAAAATCAGACACTTCAGTTGTGATCTCAGTGGCATATTTGTTTGCTTATGTTTTATTACATTTATTATTGCAGATGTTCAGTAGTTCATTACTTTCTCTTATTGTTTTTTCTGAAAATTTAATTTGCCGTTGTAACTACAGTGTTTGAGAACTCAGCATCCTTGTTTTCTACAAATACTGATTAAAACAAAATGCTGTAAAATGTAAAACATTGTAATTACCTTCCCATGTCTTTGTTGTATTTGTGCTGAAATGTTTTCACATTCCTTTGTCTGGAAGAAATTCTTTGCTTTCATTTTGACTATGTTGCTTACCTTGAAATCAGTAGGTTTTGATATTTTCTCTTGGAAGATTTTATATCTTTTTGGGAATATGTAATATATCTAATAAAAGATAAATATTATCATGTAAAACAAATGAACAAAAAAAACCTCATACCTTTTTATGGCTGAGTAATATTTCATTGTATATATGTACCACATCTTCTTTATCCTTTCATCTGTTGTTGGACATTTAGGTTGTTTCCATGTCCTGGCTATTGTAAATAGTGCTGCAATGAACATTGGGGTACATGTGTCCTTTTGCATTATGGTTTTCTCAGGGTATATGCCCAGTAGTGGGATTGCTGGGTCATTTGGTAGTTCTATTTTTAGTTTTTTAAGGAACCTCCATACTGTTTTCCACAGTGGCTGTATCAATTTATGTTCCCACCAACAGTGTAAGAGGGTTCCCTTTTCTCCACGCCCTCTCCAGCATTTACTGTTTGTAGATTTTTTGATGATGGCCATTCTGACCAGTGTGAGGTGATACCTCATTGCAGTTTTGATTTGCATTTCTCTAATAATTAGTGATGTTGAGCATCTTTTCACGTGCCTCTTGGCCATCTGTATGTCTTCTCTGGTGAAATGTCTATTTAGATCTTCTGCCCATTTTTTAATTGGGTTGTTTGTTTTTTTGATATTGAGCTCCATGAGCTGTTTGTATATTTTGGAGATGAATCCTTTGTCTGTTGCTTCGTTTGCACATATTTTCTCCCATTCTGAAGATTCTGTCTTTTCATCTTATTTATGGTTTCCTTTGCTGTGCAAAAGCTTTTAAGTTTAATTAGGTCCCATTTGTTTATTTTTGTTTTTATTTTCATTACTCTAGGAGGTGGGTCAAAAAAAATCTTGCTGTGGTTTATGTCAAAGAGTGGTCTGCCTATGTTTTTGTCTAAGAGTTTTATAGTATCCAGTCTTACATTTAGGTCTCGAATCCATTTTGAGTTTATTTTTGTGTATGGTGTTAGGGAATGTTCTAATTTCATTCTTTTACATGTAGCTGTCCAGTTTTCCCAGCACCACTTATTGAAGAGGCTGCCTTTTCTCCATTGTATGTTCTTGCCTCCTGTGTCATAAATTAGGTGACCATATGTGTGTGGGTTTATCTCTGGGATTTCTATCCTGTACCATTGATCTATATTTCTGTTTTTGTGCCAGTACCATACTGCCTTGATTACTGTAGCCTTGTAGTGTAGATTAGTCAGGGAGCCTGATTCCTCCAGCTCCATTTCTTTCTCAAGATTGCTTTGGCTATTCGGGATCTTTTGTGTTTCCATACAAATTGTAAAATTTTTTGTTCTAATTCTGTGAAGAATGCCATTGGTAATTTAATAGGGATTGCATTGAATCTGTAGATTGCTTTGGGTAGTATAGTCATTTTCACAATATTGATTCTTCCAATCCAAGAACATGGTATATTTCTCCATCTGTTTATGTCATCTTTGATTTCTTTCATCAGTGCTTTATAGTTTTCTGAGTCCAGATCTTTTGCCTCCTTAGGTAGGTTTATTCCTAGGTATTTTATTCTTTTTGTTGCGATGGTGAATGGGATTGTTTCCTTAAGTTCTCTTTCTGATTTTTCATTGTTAGTGTATAGGAATGTAAGAGATTTCTGTGCATTAATTTTGTATCCTGCCACCTTACCAAATTCATTGATTAGTTCTAGTAATTTTCTGGTGGCATCTTTAGGATTTTCTATGTATAGTATCATGTCATTTGCAAACAGTGACAGTTTTACTTCTTCTTTTCCAATTTATATTCCTTTTATTTCTTTTTCTTCTCTGATTGCCATGGCTAGGACTTCAAAACTGTGTTGAATAAGGGGGCAAGTGTGGACATCCTTGTCTTGTTCCTGATCTTAGGGGAAATGCTTTCAGTTTTTCACCGTTAAGAATGATGTTTGCTGTGGGTTTGTCATATATGGCCTTTATTATGTTGAGGTAGGTTCCCTCTATGCCCATTTTCTGGAGAGTTTTTTATCAAAAATGGTGCTGAATTTTGTCAAAAGCTTTTTCTGCATCTATTGAGATGATCATATGGTTTTTATTCCTTAATCTGTTAATATGGTGTATCACACTGATTGATTTGTGTATATTGAAGAATCCTTGCATTCCTGGGATAAATCCCACTTGATCATGGTGTACGATCCTTTTAATGTGTTGTTGGATTCTGTTTGCTAGTATTTTGTTGAGGATTTTTGCACTGATGTTCATCAGTGAAATTGGTCTGTAATTTTTTGTGATATCTTTGTCTGGATTTGGTATCAGGGTAGTGGTGGCCTTGTTGAATGATTTTGGGAGTGTTCCTCCCTCTGAAGTTTTTTAGAAGAGTTTGAGAAGGATAGGTGTTAGCTCTTCTCTAAATGTTTGATAGAATTCACCTGTGAAGCCATCTGGACTTGTTGGAAGATTTTAATTACAGTTTCAATTTCAGTACTCGTGATAGGTCTGTTACTCTTGGTTCTTATAGATCTCCCTGCTTCTGTCTTTGATCCTCTACCATCTGTTTTCCACATAGCAGCCAGAGTTTAAAATCCTAGACCCCCTGCTTAAAAGCCACCAATGGCTTCTGTTGTATTTTGAATTAAATCCAAACTTCTTCCCATTGCTTTCAGGACCCTTCCTCATCTGTCCCTTCCTGATCTCACCTCCCACCACTTCCCGTTTATGTTCCCATTTATGCTTTTCCTTCTGCCTGGAATGCTTTCCCTTCTGCCTGGAATGCTTTCCCCTGCATGAACGTGGGCGGTCCCGTCTCATTATTCACATTAGCTCAGATTTCACTTCTCCAAGGAGTCTTCCTTTGCCACCCTATTTAAAGGTGCTAACCCCCTACCCACTTTACCCTACTCTCTATCACCCCATTTTATCTGAAATAATCTTGCATTATTTATTGTCCAAATTCTTGAACCAGAAGGTAAGCTCCACGAGAGTAGGGATCTTGTGTTTCTTGCTTCTTGCTATTTATTTTATTACCCAGAATAGTGTTTGGCAAATTGTAAGTGCTCAGAAAATGTGTACTAGATGAATGAAGTTGGAGGATGAACCTGGGGAACACAATTTCTGTCAGTATTATTCAGGGAGAAGAGAAATTGAATGAATTTGAATTAAATTGAAAGAAAACTAATAGGGTATATGTTGCTGAAGCTACTGGAAGAAAACATTAATCTTTGATTTTTGTCAAGAAAGTAAGGGGCTCAACCTGCTACGAACTTTTGTTCTCCTTTTCTCAAAGGTGTCTTTGAGATTTTCGTTATAACTTCTCTGGTTGGAGGGGGTTCCCTTATTCTCATCATCCTGACGGTGGCATATGATCTCAAAAAACACAAGTGAGTTTGTAGACAACAGTGTGGGCCCTCAAAATCGGGGGTGGAAAGGGGTGGAAGACACCATGGGTGGAAGAGGGCACACTGCCATTAAGGGGTGTCCATTCATTTATTGAGTTGATACATATTTATTGAATTTATTGTGTGCCTTACACTGTGGCAATCAGAATTCTAACCAAACAAAAGGACTTGTACTCCCGACAGCGCTGTGCACCGGGCCTAGGACTTTTTGAAGCCAGGGAAGTGCCAGCTGCCCCACAGGCTTTGTCTGCTGTGTTCGGCATCTGAGACTAGAGTTGGGGAGAAGATCCTCTCTCTGTGTGTCTAGAGGGGACCCCTGGCAGCAGCAAGGGGCCTCAAGGCCACCAGCCTCTCTCCCAGGCAGAGCAGGGAACAGGGTGCCCATGGAGTTAGAGCACTGGCCAGCGTATGCCCAGCACCGGCGGGTCTTTGCTTGTGGCGAAGTGTCGGAGGGCTCGCTGAGGGCCATTTGTCCTGCCTGCTCTGGCCACTGTAGGGAAGGCAGCTTGTCTTCAGGGTCTCGTGCCTTCTCTCCCCAGAGAGCCTCATTCTACCCTGAGGGTCAAGGGCTCTCTCCCCATTAGACCGCTCTCTCCAGAGTTACACAGTCGTGGGCCTTCTCTGCCAAGCAGCTGTGCTTAGTTATGGCCGAGATAATGTCAACCTCAGTTCCCAGCTTTGGGTTGTAAGCGAGTCATCAGCACACATTCTCGTACATTTTGCACGTGTAACAAGCTCCCAGGTGGTACTGATGCTGCTGGTTGGGACCACACTTTGAGAATCACTGCTCTGAAGTGTGGGTGTCTTAACAGGCTTAGAGTGTTACCTTTCCTGGGGAATAAATCTCAAGGAAATGGCTCTGTGATGGTGTGATTTCCGGCATCAGGACCAGGGGGTGGAGATGCAGGGGTGGGAGAGCGGGGAAGAGTAAGAACAGCATTGCCTGGGGAAAGGTCTCCTCCCATCACGTCCCATAGTTGACTTGCGATTTCACCCCCCAAAGTACTTTGCTTTCCCAGTTTCTGTCAGGAGGCTGTGAGCTTGCCCTTATTCAATAGGGAGCCATACAATTCCCTGCATCGAAGCCCTACTCTTTTGGCTTGGCATGCAGTAGAAGTAAAATGCTTCTTGGACTCACTTCCTATTTTAAAATCTTATCTCTTATTAGCAAATTAAAGCACCTATGTTGGCTCAGTGTCCCCAGCCCTGCTGAAAGCAGTATAGCCATGTGGCGTGGAGATCATTTCAAGGTAAACACTCCTGTTTTTGTTAAGGAGATTGTTGAGCAGGCTGGTTGTGGGAGGTGGACACGGTGATGGACTGAGGTTTGCATAGGGTTCACATAAAGAGAACTCGAGGTTAAAAAGTCCCAGGGAATGGCTGGCAGGACAGGTGGAATCAGCCTTCCTGAAATGACTTTGACCTCATTCTTTGGACAAGAGGAAAGGGCTTTACCAGACTCATAGGAGCCAGTGTTTGCTGGGCATAAAACTGCTCCTATAAAGGATGCCACGGAAGAGACACTGGCCCTACCCTTAAGGACCTGACTGTCTAATTAGAAAGCAGGAGAACCCAGCTATAAGACTGGAGACCATTTAAAAAGCAGCCAAGAGCAAGTTAATCTAGAGACCACCTGGGGACCCGAGGGGCCGCTAATGTGCATTTCTGTCCAAAGGCTGGGGCAGGCTGCATCAAATTGTTTTTCTCAGATTGGAGACGTTGGCAATGGGGTTTTCTAGGGAGTTATCCATAACAGAAACCTCCCATTTTCATACATTTTTAAATTGAAAACGGTTCTGAAATTTTAAGGTTTAATTTCTTGGTTAAGTAGAAAGAAGCCCAATCAAATATAACCTTTAAATCCTTGCTACTGAAAGACTGTTTCCAGTATTCCTTGATAACGAATTTTTAATATTAGCCCCTGTTTCAACTCAGAAGTCTTTTTTTAGCACGGACATGAAAATTATTTTTATTATTTATTTAATTAAATTTTGGTTGTTTCTATTTTCTTCTCTCCTTTATCATTCATGTGTTACCTTATTTAATCTCCTACTTACCAAAAGTTATTAAGAGAGTAAACTAATTCATAAGCAGTCTTGTCTGATGTCTAAAATGTTTTTTGAATCATCTGTAGGTCTGGCCTCTGTAGCAGTCACTTATTAATCACTCACTCTACGCCAGGCAGTGAGCTAGGCTCTGGGGATACAAAGATGTCGGACACCACCCCCACCAGGAGGCCACCTTTGATTTTCTGGTGATGTTGGGCAAGTTATTTGTCTTTATGATAATTCTAATTTTGATGCTTCCATCTTCACTGGGATTTTATGAGCATATGATTATGTGGAAAATAGCCTTGAGCTCTCTAGAAGAAGAAATTGTTTGAATACACTGCATTCTTCTCAGGAAATGGGCCACTCTTGGTAAGCTCCCATGGAAGGGCACCACTTCTGGCCTCTAAGAGGAATGAGGGGGGCTGGTCCAGAGGTGGGGCTTTGGGTGTCCCAAGCCTAATAGCTTTTGGCTACATCATATGTGGCCCCCAAATGACCATTGGGGTGTCCCTTTCTCTTTTCCAGGATAAGCTAAATCTGAAGGAGTTTGATGACTCTGTGAACACAGAAGAAGATGGGATTCTAAAACCATGTTCTGCCCCCAGTGACCTTACTGACAGGTTGGTGGTAAATTTTGAGAATTTTCTGGAAGCGGTTTCCACAGAGGAACCTGAAAAGGGTCAGGAAAATATCTTGGGAGGGGAAAAAAATGAGTACATGACCTCCCCATATAGGACTTATTGTCCCGCAGTTTCAGTCGAGATCCCACCCAGAGAATCGCAACACCTGCGTTCTGGAATGCCAGAGGGGATCTGCTCAGAAGCCAAAGAGCATCTGCTCCCTCCTACCCAAGGTTTAGGGCCAGACCATCTCTGTGGGGAAGGAGCACCAAACCCATACTTGGAAAATACAGTGACAACCAGAGAATTTCTCATGTCTGAAAAACTTCTAGACCAAACCCAAAGAGAAGTCTAAATGCCGCCATGGCTTGAATCCCCCTACGTCTCAGTGTGCATGACTTGCAGAGAGAAGACTTGGCTACAAGAGCTTCCTTGGCGTCTCCCCATCCCGCTTGTGTTACAGAAAGTCTCGCACACCCCCGAGTGACTCGTTGAGGTTAGTTGGCCCAGACGTGTAGCTTGCTTGAGAAGAAAGGATGGTGGACTTCCCTGGTGGTGCAGTGGTTAAGAATCCGCCTGTCAGTGCAGGGGACACGGGTTCGAGCCCTGGTCTGGGAAGATCCCACATGCCGTGGAGCAACTAAGCCTGTGCGCCACAACTACTGAGCCCTCATGCCACAACTACTGAAGCCCGTGTGCCTAGAGCCCGTGCTCCACAACAAGAGAGGCCACTGCAATGAGAAGCCCGTGCGCTGCAACAAAGAGTAGCCCCCGCTCGCCATAACTAGAGAAAGCCTGCGCACAGCAATGAAGACCCAACGCAGCCAAACATAAATAAATAAATTAATTAATTAAAAATAAAGATTTAAAAAGAAAGGATGGTGATCAGCCTGAGCACTTTGCAGAGGAAAAGCAATTTATTTTCTTTTGTTCAGATAACAGGCTCTCGCTAAGGCCTCTGGCAGATTGACTTGGAGGGGCAGTGGACACCAGAGGTGGACATGTCTGGCCTTCCTGAGGAATTGGGCCATGGGCACAGTCTTTGCTGGGGCCACTCCTCACAGCTCCAGGAGAGACCTTCCCTGTTGCCAAAGGACAGTTGCTTAGTTGGCACCTGGGTGGTCTGGCAGGAGGCGAGGCTCTCTCCCTCCACCTTGACCTCCCTGGCTCCAGGCTACACCTCTGAGGTAGCGCTGACACCACTTTAGAGATTAAGTCTCTCTCAACATAGGGGTGGGAGGTGGTGTGGCCCTCCTGATGGTGTGCCTGAAATGCCTCATTACCCTCATTAAATCTCAAGTGTCTGTAGCAAAACCCCTGCCCAGGACTCTGGCCCTTGGTCCACTGCATGGCTGGGGATGGAGGAACGAGGGAGGGCCTTGGCAGTGCGCTGGGGAGCGGACTCTCGCCGGGCCGGCAGGTCCACACCACTGTCCAGGCCACTGCCCAGCCCTGCAGACAGTTCCTGGAGGCCCTCGCTGCCCCTCTATCTTGCACCCAAGCCTGGGAATAGAAAGATACCAAAGACTGCAGCAGCTTTTTACAGGGACTCTGTCCCCTCACACTGGCTCAGAACCCAGGAATGCTTACTGAACACACCCTTCAAAGGCCTCTTCCCAGAAGCAGCGGAGCAGGGCCTGGGGACATGGAAGGCTTAGCACCTGTGCTGCTCCAACACCAGGACTCCTCTGCCTTCGCGCACCAAAGCCCAGGGCTTGCAACCATGACTGGAGCCTTTAGCCCAAGTGCTAATGGCAGATACCCGGGAACTTATGGCTGGCACTGGGCTCCTACCCTGAGCACAGTGACATCACATGACTTCCTGACGTGTGGCTAAGACTCACGTGGCCATCAGGGGAGGTCGCTGAGAGCCTGGTGAGATGGGGTCAGCGGGGCACAGCGAGCCCGGCATTTGCCAGAGAGAAAGGCTGACGGTAATTTTCCTAAGAGTGCTTGAGAAGTCAGTGCTTGTGTAGCGGGCACAAACTTCACAAGCCACCGACTCAGGTGTGCAAAACCATCACTTTACTTTTCTAGAACTA
This sequence comes from Eschrichtius robustus, assembly GCF_028021215.1. Classification (NCBI taxonomy): domain Eukaryota; kingdom Metazoa; phylum Chordata; class Mammalia; order Artiodactyla; family Eschrichtiidae; genus Eschrichtius; species Eschrichtius robustus. The sequence goes on from NC_090825.1 coordinate 43,020,783, forward strand.
AAATTAATTTCTGGCCCGAGCCCCTGGCCTTTTGAAGTGGCCACGGCCCAGGGCAACGATTTGCGTCGCCTCGGGTTTGTAACTCGGCCTCACTTGGGATTTTGTGCCCCGTCCACCCTGGGACTGGCTCCGGACGCCAGCGGATGTTCAGGGAAGCAGCATGGAGTCTGGCAGGGATGCCACCCCGCCAGCCCATCACCTGCCACTGTCCTCAGCCAATCGCTGCATCCTTATCACAGGCACAGGCAGGGGGATGCCTTCCCAAAGCTCTCTCCTCGTTAAATCTCCAGCGTCTGTAGCACCCTCCCATCCCCCAGATTCGTCACTCCTAGTTTACAGAGCAGCAACTACTGATAAATCAAGGAATAAGGGGGGCCTGGAGCAGGGCTCTGGGGAACCTGTGTCCTGGGAGTGGAAAGGGACCAAACGAAGGGGATGCACGAGGTCCCGGCTGTGGTGGGTTCTCTCCGCCCTGATACCTCCCCCACCCCCGACTGTTGTGATGTGGGCACTTCTATGAGCCGCCAGTCCCCCAGAGTTCCAGACGGGGCCCTTTCCGCCTGCCTCTGATTTGTGAACTCACAGGAGGTCCTAGCTTGGTGCCCCAAAACTCCTCCCTCCCTCCTGTGACCCTCTGCCACCTCCAGCTGAGGGACAGGAGGGCCGTAGTAAGCCCCTCTAATCTTGTTTGTCTCACACCTGGGTGAGGCTTTTGAACCTAAATTCCAAGAATTTGATGGCTGGGGAGAAAGAAGAGGTCACAGATGGCTTCTGTGAGTGGGTTTCAGAGATGAAGATGTTGCCCTCTTCTCTCCTTCCCTTAATTATTCATGAAAGCCTGAATGAATAGTTTGCAAATACCACACCCTGGCCCTTCCTCTTTTCATTTCTTCTTCCCTTTTCTCACTTTCCTTCTTGCCTCCTGTCTTCTGCTTTTTTCCCACAACTCCCAGCAGCTTCTCATCTTTTTAACACTTCCTTTTTTTTTTTTTTCCTATTTCTTGTTTCTTTTCTTTTTATTCCTTTCTCCCCTTCCCATCAGCCCCCCTTGTGTGATTTCCAAATTTACTTTTGCCACCTTTGAGGGCTAGGGAAATCAGGGCCCTCTGTTTTGTTCTAGATCGTCCAAGATAGTTTCATAGGAGTCAGCATCTCCTGCTAGTAAGAGGAGCAGGAAGCCCAGAAACGCATTCTGCAGGCCACACACTTTGCTCTCCAGAGCAGGTCACAGGACATGGCCTAAAAGAAGCCAGTGGTGACCTTCCTCTCCTGGAATCGAGTCATGAACTGTCCCCACTCCCAGTGTCCTGCGCTGCCTCTGTGACTGGAGAAGGCCATGTGCGTTTTCTCTGTTCCTGTCAGAGAGACGTTGAGAGGACACAAACAGGAAAACTTGTGTTTTAGCAAGGTCATTAAAAACGGATAGAATTCCCGTTAGAGTTTTCTAGGGCTCTGGGAACCATGCAAACAGCTACGTTAGCGCCCTATTAATAGCCTTTCTTTTACAATAATATCAGGGAAAAAAATGTTAAAGAATGGCAGAGAAGCCAATCTGTGGTTAAAAAAGAGAGATGATACCTTCATTCTTTCTCAGGTGGCTGCAGTAAAACACAAGTAAAAGCACCAGGTGGGGGGCGGGTCCGGGTGGGGAGGGCGTGGTTTGAAAAGGGCCCCAGCCGTCCCCAGGCCGCTCCTACCTCGTGCGCGGAAAGCCTGTGAAGTCTGCCCGGCGCGCACCCAGCCCGCGACCCCGCGCCCTGCTCTCCGCCGACCCCTACCTACTGCTGCCGCTGCAGGCACGCTTCAGCCCAGGGCTCAGCCAGCCAGCCAGCCCTCAGGCCCAGTCTGGGCTCTGTTTCTGTGGGCCCGTGAGCCAGAAATGATCCTGACATTTTGAAAGGCTAGAAAACGAAATGAAAGGAAGAATAACGTTTAATGAGATGTGAAAATTCCATAGAATTCAAATTTCAGTGTCTACCGGTGACGCCTAATGGGGACACAGCCGCGCCATCCTTTATGTGTCTCCTGCAGCTGCTACCCACACACGGACAGAACTGAGTAGTTGTGACAGAGAGTTTCTCCTACAGAACCTAAAATGATCACCATCTGGCCCTTTACAGAAATAGTTCACTGGCCCACCCCTGTGTAGCCCACAGACATGGGGCTCAGACTGCACAAAGCACTTTAACTTGGAAATGGTTGCTAATGAGGAAAACAAAATCAGACTGTGTCATCCTGGGTTTCTAACCGGATAGGGACGGCCCCCTTAGAGGGGCACACATCTCTGGCCCCCCAGAGCCCTCACGGTCCCTGTCCGCTGCTGCCCATAGCTAAGCTGGAGATGTGATGGCTGCTTACCACTTACTCCAGTGGTCCTTGACCCAGGTCATTTTATCTCCCACCCCGCAACCGTCACACGTCTGGCAGCGCCTGAGGGCCTGAGCTAACCCCGGCCCTGGGCCCACGGCACTTGCCATGCGTGCTGCTAAGCGTCCATACAGAGCTCCAGGTGTCACTCTTTTTTTTGTTGTAAATTTAAATTTTGTTCTGGACTCAACTTTACAACATCGATGACAAAAATCTCTTAATACCAATTATTTATATCGTTCTTAATTCACGCCTGATCTGTGTGTCCCTGTACATGTTTTCATCTATTGCAAGTTATATATTGATTCGATTGCAGTCTCCCTTTACTGTCACTCATTATTTCGTGTGTAAAATTCCATGTATGAATACAGCTCATGGTGGCCACACGGAACCCCTCGGTGTACCTGCGTGTTGTGGCTTGCTAAGAATTGTTTTAAATGTCCTCCTCGTATAGAGAGACACTTCAGGGAACTTCGTTGCACAAAATTTTCTTTTCCCGCCTTTGTCCTCACTCCTTGGGGTTGTTTCCAGAGGTAGATTGGCTGGGTCAGAGTTTTATGGTTACTGCATGACTGTGCCCCCCAAAAAGCTACACTGATTTGCAATATCACCAGACACGTCTGAAGTATCCTTTGTCCTTTTCCACTGATAATCAGCTCTTCACTGCTGTTAATTGGATTTTGTCAATTTACTGGGTATGGTTAATGAGACTTCATAGTTATTTGTGTTGCTTAAATCATTATGAAGCTAAACTTTTCCCATCTATATTTTACTGTCCACATGTCCACCTGTTGACATTACAGAGTCTTCGATTTCTAAGCTTCCAGGGGCGTTGAGAGACCAGCTGAGCTGCTAGAAATTAGAGGCACTCAGCAGGACTTTAGAACAATTGATGGACTTTGTCCTCTGGTTGACTATTTAAAAATATGTGGGTTTTGTAGGGTATTTAAAAAGAAATTTCATGCTGATGTATTTTGTTAATTGTTTTATGCAAACATTAATTAGCAACAAGGCCTATTTATAATCAAAGTATGTGGCCTTATTGTGTCTTGCGCTCTTGCTGGGTGGGAGGTCCGGAGCGGAGTGACAAGGGTCATTAGCAGGCCTTGTTCCCTCTGCAGCTTTTACTGGACACTGGGGTCAGCAGGGGGAGAGTTTGCTCCGAAGCACAAACAGCCGCAGTCCACGTTTGCAAGAGCCTGGAGGCCGCCCCTGCCCTCCGCACTGAGCTCCTGCTGGCCCATCCTGCCCAGATGCCTGTCCCCTTGCTGCTGAGAAAGGTGTGGGAGAGGCAGGGGGGTGGTGGGAGGTGACCCCTCCAGGAGAGCACACAGCCAGCCGGCCCTGAGCCGCAGGGGGCTGTTCAAGGGAATCGAGGTGCTGATTCCCTTTGTAGGAATGGAATTCTCTGTCCTGCCCAACTTCACTATATGTGTACGGCGAAATGCCAGGAAGGTGTCCCGAGGCCTGGACTCGGAGACAGAAATCAAGATGTGCAAACCAGATTGATGATGGCAACGAGGAAGGCTGACCACGTGTACCAGGAGAGACGCCTCTCTGTGGGCTGTGCACGTTGTCTTTTCCACATATTGTTCATATGTCGATGCAACACGTAATGCATGTGCAAGAAAGTTCTCTGTCTTAAGGAGAGTATGAAAACATGTTATTGTAATGAGAATAGCCTTTAAAATGCTTTATTATAAGTGCATTTTACATTTTGATCTTTCAAATAATAAAGCTGTAATACCGTTTTTATGTAATGCTATATTTCCATTTTAAAGCTTTACCCACTCAGATGTTTAAAATGAGACTTGAAAAAATGTAAAAAGCTAGCTTTGTTAGACATGAGGGGTCTTGTGGCTGTGGGAAGCACCAGAGCTCCAGGTGACCAGGGATCAGACGCCGGCAGTTACCCCTGCGCGCCTCCCACCAAGGAGCCAGCCGGGCCTCACGCCCGAGCTGTGGTTGTGCTCCTGCTTGATTCCTCATGGCAGCATTTCAAACTCCTTCCCGCTCCTCGAGCTCCCTCGGGGTCTCCCCTCACTGCTCTCAGCAGGTGACGTGGCCCTCACTCACGGAGGATGCGCTGCCGGCCCGTCTCTCTTCTGGGAGGGTCTCAGAGGCAGAGGTGGCCCTGCTCTCGTCCATCCCTTCCTCGGCCTCTCCTGTACCTTCAACTTCTCCCTCTCCAACAGTTCCTTCCTCTCGGCCTCTAAACTTGCTCTGGTTGCTTCCAACTTAAAAGAGGACAAAGGATGCTCCTCGATCTTCACCTGCCTCTGCTACCTGTGACCCCACAGCCCGGCCTGTGCTTCAGGGTAGAAAGGGCCACATCTAGTGTAGCAGCTTCTCCAGGTGGCTGAACTCCTTTTCTTTTCCTTTTTTTGGTAGTGAGAAGATTGCACTGCTAAAATATTCTAGAGGAATAGGAAGCAAGTGCTTCAGGAGCAGACAATTTTGGAACAGGGTACAAGGGCACCAGACTGGCCTCTTAAGTACCCAAATATAAGGCACATGCGTGCCCGCTCTTGTTGGAGAAACGCTGGAGTGGGGCGGTTACCAGATTTTGTTCTGTTCATCACTATGGTCGCCCACAGCTAATGTTTACCAGCACTTGCTGTACCAGGCATGTGCTAAGGGCTTTCTGTGCCTTATCCAGCAATTCTCACAGCGCTGTGAGGTGCTATTACCCAACTTGCAGAAGGGTGGGGACCATAGATAGGGTAGTACCATTATCCAATTTACAGACGAGGAAACTGAGCTCAGAGAGGCTTAAGTGACTTAGCCAAGGTTCTGCAACCAGGGAGTGGTGGGTTGGAGCCCAGCCTCCCAACTCCTCTTGTGCTACTCTGCCTCTGGTCAATAACAAGTTGGCTCCTGGGGTCAGAGAGAGTTAAAGGGGAGTGGAGACTCCAAGGTGTGGAGGGCCCTTGAGAATCTCTTCTTGGCTGGGCCTGGAGACCCTTCCTCTCTCTCATTGCCTGCCAGGACCCCTGAGATTGGTTTCAGATCCAGGAGTGGGTAGGGTTGGGGGCGGGCACCATGTCCATGTTCTCAGCACAGGGAATGAGAGGAAGGGAGAAGACCCAGGGAGCCTGAGCTTCAGGATGGGCTTGGGAGGCTGCAGAAGCCAGACGAGGTGCCACGACAGAGTGATAGACTCTGGGAGCACCCTGGGACCTCGGGCAGGGCAAAGGGAGGTCTGGTGGAAGAGGGGACTTCCCATGACAGTTGGAACAGGGCTCTGCAGGTGACTTTCCCCTCCCACTAATCCCTTCTTTCCACTCCTCCCTAATCACTCTTCTGTTCTTTGTTTCTCAGACTCCTCTTGGCTGACTTGCCCCTTGACCCTCGGAGCTCCCTGGGGTTGAGTCCCTGGTGGACAGATCGCTTCACAAGCTCTCCGTCATCTACACTCAGGCTTCAGCTGCATCTGTGTCATCCCCAAATCTCCATCTGCATCGAGCCCAGGATCCACACTTCCAACTGCTCACTGGACATCTCCACTTGGAATGAACACGTCCAAGACAAAGAATGTGTATCCACAACCTATTTACTTCTCTTTCAGACCTTGTTTCTCCATTCTCATACTTAGACACTTGGAGTCATTGAAGCGCCTTCCTCGTCACCAGCATCCAGTGGGTCACCAAATCCTTATACTCCTCTCTGCAAAACTTCTCTCCCCATCAGCCCTCTCTACTCCATTCCCTCTAATCCCGTGCCAACCCTGGTTTGGTCATCTTTGATCTGGACCTTTGAGCAGATGCCTCACTGGTCTTCCTTCCTGCAGCCCTACTTTCTACCCACAAACCCATCCTCCACATTACCTCCAGAATGATTTTATACACAGATCTGGTTCCATCTCTTGCCTGCTTCCTAATTCCTGATGGAATGGTCCACAGGTAACATCCAAACTCCTTAGCATAGTAATGGGCGAGGTTTCTTTTAAATTATTTGCTCATGTGCTACACTTTTAAAGAGTGCTACACTTTTAAAGAGTTAACAGGTATTGGTTGTCTATGGCTGCTGTAACAAATTACCACAAACTTAGTGCCTTGAATGACATGAATTATTATTTTCCAGTTCTATAGGTTAGATGTTCAATGTCATCTCACAGGGCTAAAATCAAGGCATCAGCAGGGCTGCGTTCCTTCTGGAGGCTCTGGGGGAGAATCTGTTTCCGTGCCTTTTCTAGAAGCAGCCTTTATTCCTTGGCTTGTGACCCTCTCTTCCATCTACACAGCCAGCACTGTTGCATCTCTCTGATGGTTCTTCTGGAGTCCTATCTCCCTTTGCTCGCTGGGGCTGAGCTCTGCCTGAGGCCTGAAGCACATCATTAAGGCCCCAACCAAAGCCTCACTCCGCATCTGTTAACTTTGTCTACTTTTTAGTGTTCCTGACCCGTGGACCAGCCTTGTCTGAGACCAGAGCCCAGTGGGAGCTGGATGTGGACCACTCCCAGACAGAGATCCATACCATCTCATTGCCAGCAAAGCTGCCTAGGGTGCCTGGCCCTAGATCTGTGACCCAGAGGGCTTGCTAATGGTCACCCCAGCATTAGACACACCGGGTCTCAAGCCCAGCTGGACTCCACAGGCCTCGCTCTGCAGGGACAGGCCCCACTCCTGTGGGGCAGAGGACTGACCAGGGCGCATTGTCCTCCAGATGGGCTGGCTCCCAGAGAGAGCGGCCAAGAGAGCAGACCTAGGGCTGCCCTCAGCTGATGGGACCCTTGGGGGTCTTGGCTTATAAGAACCACAAGGGCAAGGCCCCGGGAGAGGACAAGGGGAGGGAATGCCGCGCCAAACAAACTTCTGTTCAGAATTCCAAGTATTAACTTGACGCTCAGGACATGGCAGCGCTTGGCATTCCATGGCAGCACACCCCAACTGGTGGACAACCCCCAGTGCCGGGGAGTCAAAACCATGCCGTGATATGTACACATCTCAGAGCTTCTTTATTCCAGATCTTCCTTCACAGGGATGAACCCAAAGGACGAAAAATCTTCCCTTTGCCTTTCCAAATAAATAGCAAATATTTACTTAGAAGCTAAATTGAACATTTTCTCTGGAGGAGTCGGCATGTATCTGTAACTCAAGCCCCTCCCAAGATGTGTTTTATTCAGCCAGCCTTTGTTGTCTTCCAGGAAAAAAATATGAGTTCCGGGAAAAAAGCCTCTAGGGTTGTTGGATGCTGATTTCCTAATGGTAAGGTAACAGCCTCCTAAACTGACAATTCCATGACATCTCAGGGCTGGTTCTAGAGAACACATGATACTTTAACCAAAGGGAAAATGCTCCACCCAAAGGCAGCATCTCTTGGACCCAAAGCAATTTTTTCCATCTCCCCCTGCCAAAACAAAACAAACAAAACAAAAAACAAAACCAAAAAAATACCCCAAACACAGACACACAAAAACCAGAAACAAAAAACCCCCAAACATGGGCTTCCCTGGTGGCACAGTGGTCAAGAATCCACCTGCCAATGCAGGGGACACGGGTTTGAGCCCTGGTCTGGGAAGATCCCACATGCCGTGGAGCAACTAAGCCCGTGCACCACAACTACTGAGCCTGCACTCTAGAGCCCGCGAGCCACAGCTACTGAGCCTGCGAGCCACAGCTACTGAGCCTGTGTGCCACAACTACTGAAGCCCGTGCACCTAAAGCCTGTGCTCTGCAACAAGAGAAGCCACTGCAGTGAGAAGCCCGCGCACTGCAATGAAGAGTAGCCCCTGCTCACTGCAACTAAAAAGAAAGCCTGCACACAGCAATGAAGACCCAACGCAGCCATAAATAAATTTATTTATTTATTTATTTAAAAAACCCACAAAACCCCGAAACAAAAACTTCTGAAAAGAACAAACCCAAAAGAAAAACAACAGAACGAAACCCAGGGCTCCTACTGTCTGAATATCATCCTTTGTGTTCCCCCTGCCCTCCTTGGCTGGGAGAGTCCCAAGCAAATGAGCTTGTGGCGGGGGGTCCCTCCGAGGTCTGCGGTCTCAGGTGAGGACAGGGTGGCATTGGGGGCCCATGGGTATGCTGCCTGCAGCACAGCAGACATGCAGGCCTACAGATGGACACATTCCTGACTTCTTAGGCCGGGAAAGCAGTCAGGCCCCACGAGAGCCTGGGGACAGCACACGGTGGTGTCTGGGATCTGAGCCACTACATGTGAGTTGGGACCAAACCTGGGGGGGTGGCGGCAGAGCCATCCTCAGGGCTCATGAATGGTCACCCCAGCTTCCTCCCACTCCTTGCTGGCTTTGGTGCCTGGCCGCCTCTGCCGGTGAGGGGCAGCAGGGAGGAAGTGACCGTGAAGTCTACAGGTGTTTGAACTCTGGTACTGATGCCGAAAACTCAGCTTCTGTGCACAAGTGCCGAATCGAATCTCGGAGACAGCGTTTTGGGTGAAGCAGAGAAGAAAAGCTTTATTGCTTTGCCAGGCAAAGGGGGACACAGCAGGCGCCTGCCCTCGAAAGCAGGGTGTCCCAACCTGGAAGGATAGGTGAGGAGTTTTACAGCAGTAGTTCAAGGGTGGGGTTGCTGACAGGATCAGGGTGTGTACAAGGCTTGCACTCCTTTAATCTGGTCTCAGGTGGTCTCTTGATGAGCATCTCTGTTTCCTTTAATTTGGCCTCAGGTGGTCTTCTCTGGTATGAAGAATGCTAACTGCCTCCATTTGTTGGGTTTTAGTTCTATAAAGAGCTCAAAGATATTGTTAATGTGTATGCCTTGAGGTGGAACAAAGACCCCAAGGCTGCGCTATAGTTTCTTGTTGGCTTCTCCCTTGTCTCTGCACTCCCTCCCTTCCCTGATTAGTAATTGTTCAAATCTGCCCTTTGGAACTCCGGGAAGGTCACGGAGGCTGGAGTCTCTTCCCTACAAACAAGAAACGGGGGACTCAGGAGTCCCATGGGGTCCTGCTTGGTTTCAGTACCCTGGCTTCCACAGGCCACACCCTTGGTGGGATTAGGACACAGACCCAATAACAAACCAGGAATTCTCTGGCTTATTCTCACCAGCAAGACTACAGAACGCTGGCAACAAAGCTCTGTTTTCTAGGGTTACATGCCTCCCTGCTTCTCCCTCCCACTGTCTGCTGTGCCCCCAGCTCCTGAGGGCCTGTATGTGGCCCTGGAGGTGGGTAGGGTACTCAGCTGTACGGGACTGACGGGTATCCCAGGATGTGGGCTTTGCGGTGCTAAAACTCGAAAGTCCCAGGCAAACCAAGATGGGGTAACCCTAGGCTGCAGGCCCTGGGCCTGTCCCCTCTTTTAAGGTTATGTCCTCGGGCTGGCATTATCTTGAGTGTGATGGTCCAGCTGTCCCCAGACCGTCAGCCAGCTTGTGCCCTGCAACAATGCCCTCAGGGAGCCCGTCCCCTGACTGGAAAAGCTGGAGTGTAAGGGTGGCCCTTGCTCCCCACTCCTTGGAGGTCCATCAACCTCCAGTCGGGCTCCAGGGTCCCTCCCAGTTCCCATGATGCTCCTCATGACCCCAGCTGGCCCCTCAGTACACCTGGTCATGTCACAGAGAACCGCCCATGAATGCTCATTCCTTTTCTTACAACAGCAACGAACTTGACTGTCTCCTGAATTCACCCCTGCGGCCCATGTCCATCTTTTAACCATTTAACCATTAAGTGATTTTGCCATCAAGCCAGGTGGGTGTGGGACTGCAGGCCTCAGGGTTTGCTCTGTCCCATCTCCTAGGATGACCTGGGCTTTATACACAGGCCATCCCATCCTCCCCGAGGGACACTGGTGTCACAGAAGTATCCGCTCCTCCCGGTGGACCAGAGCCCTGCCAGGCTCTTGGCAAAGACTGTTGTGTGTCCATCCTCGTCCTCACTTTGAGGCTCCGACCAGCCCCCTCAGATTAGATTGGCCAAATGTCCCAGCCCCTTGTAACACAGTGGAGAATAGGGTGATTTCTGGCTGGTCTGCCAGAGTTGTGGCTGATGAGTTGGGGCATGTTGGTTGGTGAAAGTAGGTGGGGATGGTACAGTGTATGCTGAAAGCTGGGCACCCTGAAAGCTTTCGTGGGCCCCAGGAAGCCCACATACTGTCAAATATATTGAAATTTCCACATTTCACATTAAGTATAATTTTTTTTTGCCGTAAAAATTTGGAAAGGTTTTTATGTTTTTTTTTGAAATTATTTGACTGTATGTAACTTTGTTTTGTGATTTCTCAGCAGTCATCCTGCATCTATAGGGATTCTTGTGAACTGAGAAAATCCCTCTATTCTAATGTAATTTGCAACTTGTTTACCAACATAATAACATTTTTTCTGAATTCCAAAATAATGAAGTTTATTTCATGTTATGTTTGATATCAGCTTACTTACATAACCTTGCAATTTTCTTTTCTTGGTTTTTAGCCAATAATTGTTTTTCTCAGGTCACATATATTTTCTTAGGTCCCTCACCCACCTCTCGTGCCAGAGTATAGAATAACTCTGGCTGAGTGTTTTGTAACTCAAAACGCCAAACTGGCTGCTAATCAGAAGCTGTTGTGAGGCCAGCACCTTCCAAATGGGACATGGAGCGGAAGGAGGAAAGGCTGTTTCCTCAGAGGCAGGTGGGTCCACATGGAGGGCCGGCTCAGGGCTCAGCTTTCCTTGTGGGTGGAGAAGCAGGGCAGCACCTGCCAGGCCGACAGGATCGAGCAGCAAGCTCCCCCAGCCAGTGTCCCAAGTGGTGCCCGGCTGTTAAATGGAATGCATGAAGAGGTCACTCGATGGGCGCTTTCTGAGTTTGGTAGGCTGCGGCCAGGCGAGAGAGTCTGACCCTGTGAGTGAGTCGGCCTCCGACCATCACCTGGGCCCTCCTTGCACACCTGTCTGCTCTCAACCCAGATCAAGCCTGGGCCCATTATGGTCAGAGCAGTGACAGCTGCATCTGTTCAGGGTGCTGGGAGGGAGGGTGCCTTAGGTTAATTCCCCCAAAGCAAACCCTGAGACACCAAGTGTAGCAAATTTATCACCAGCGCGTTCCCAGGAGGCACTGGGAAAGGAGTGAGGGAAGCTTGATGGGAAAGGGGAAGAAGCCAAGGAGAGTGGGATTTCAGACGTGGTCCTGAGGAGGGCAGCCCCTGCCTGACCCCTAGAAGATGCTGGAGGTAATTGACTGGGTCCCCAGAGCGTGTCCCTGGCCAAGGCAAGGGGCCTGGGCTTTTATGCTCTTAAACCCCTCGGTCATTGCTACGGGCTTCCCCACTGGATGTGTAACTTTCCAGGCACTTTTGACTGCGTGTGGAGGCCGAGGACACCAGCTGCCCACCAAAGAGGAGCCACAGGGACAGGGGCAGGAAGCAACGCTTGGGCAATTGGCTGGATGGGGAGGTACCGTGGCACCCTGGCAGGGCGGCCACATTTAGCAGCTAAATATACAGAGCACATGTTTATTTAACATATACCAAGTACTGTGCTATGTGTGTTCATCAAAGATTGTCATTTAATGTTCCCCTGTGGCCTCCGCCTGTGGGTGGGTGACCCCCAATATTTAGGCTAGAGCTTGGTGCTTGGAGCAAGAGCATTGCCGGCGGACCTGTTTTGACCCCAAGCTTTGCTGCCTGCTCACTTGTGGCCTTGCATGAGTTCCTTAGCTTCCCTAAGCCTCAGTTTCTTTATCTATAAAATGGGGGTGGGGGGAATAGTATCATGGAATTCAATTAAGGGGAGATAAATGAAGTGATGATTGTTCTGAGCTGAATACAGTGCTTGGCACATAGTAAATGCCCAGTGAATAAGAGATGTGCTTATTGTTGTGTGTTTAAAAAATTTTTTTTAAATAGTGTTTTGAATGTGAGGCAAGCTTATCTCACAGGAGAGTAAATGGTGATGGAAGTTTTGAGCAGTGAAGGAAAGGTAAGAAATAGTTCTTGCAGTGGTGAAAGAATAACTTTACATTTGTGATTGGTTGGTCATGGTGCTGGTGTGCCCAAAAATATTTTGCATGGAGGAGAGACAGGTAAGTAGGTTTATCCTGGGTGTGGACCTCTGGATGAATGTGATGGAGGGAGAGACACCTGCAGGGTCCTGATGAGGGTGAAGACGGGCAAAGCTGATAGAGAAAGGAGGGGCGTGTTAGTTGTTGAAATGGAGGTTTTCCTGTGGGCGTGTTGGAACGAGTTGGGAGGGGAGGGGAGGCTGGGTGGCTGAGGGGAGGGAGAGGAGCGGACGTGCTCTGGAGATTTTGAGGTTGGGGAACCCGGAAGCCAGGTGGGTTGTCTGCTTCAGACCTGGGGGTCCCGCCTCAACACTTTGTGTCTTCTTTTCACTCAGTATTCGTCAGATCTTGGAAGGCAATTACTGATATCTTTTTTTTTTTTTTTTTTTGTAAAAAAAATTGTAAAAGCTATACCACCTGTCAACTGAAAAAAAATGCACAACTTAAAAGCTGAGAATGATGTTTTATTCGGTGGTCTTACTGAGGACTATAGCCTGGGAGACAGCCTCTCAGAAAGCTCTGAGGAACTGTTCCAAAGAGATAAGGGAGGGGCCAGGATATATAGGATGGAAAACAAAAAACAAAAACCAAAAAACACCTACGTAGTCGAACATCAAAAGATTACTGTGAATCACAAAAACCAGACCTCTCAAGTTAATGAATTTAATGCTTTTTTATGTATGGGAAGACACAAGACTCTGGGCTTATTGTAATCATTCCTTTGGTATACATCTTAACTACCTAGGACCAGTATCCTGTTTTCTCCACCCTGAATTTCCCTCTGGTAGGGGACAGCTGCAGTGGCTGAGGGCTTGATGGCCACAACATCCTTTGTTTACTGAAATGGCAGGTGACATTCTTAGTCCACACACCTTTGCTCAGAATTCTCAAGCCTTTGCCTCTAGCCCAGGTATCTTTTCTGCTCCAGTCTCTGCTTTTCACCGGCTGCATATGCATTTCTGAAGCCAACTTGACTCTCCCCAATGCATTCTCTTCCCACTTGACTGCCTCTCCTCTCACATTTGGTAAAGCAGCTAGAGTGCCCGCTCCCTTACCTACCGTATCTAATCAGTTGATCACATACTAATGATCCTACCCCCTTAATACCCTCAACTATCCATTCCTTCCTCTTTGTCTTCCTGACCCTGTCACTGTTCAAGTCTCTCCCAGAATTAGAGCAACAGCCTCTCCACTGCTCTCCTTGCCTCTGATTTTCACCCCACATTATACCCAAGCATTTCTCCCCCTTGAAGACAAAGTGGTCTTTTAACTCTTTGAGTTATATTCCTACAAAATAAGCTTAGATTATGTTTGGGACAACAGTGGTGGAACATTTACTAATCTGATAAAACTCCCATCCATTGTGTCCTTTAATTGATGCCTAGTCTTCCTGAGGTATATTTGGAAGGAAAAGAAAACTTAGAAATTCAGGTTTTGTGTTCTTTCTTTGTACTTTCCATATCATTTTACTAATGCTAAATGCCATTTATTGAGTACTTACTATGGACCAGTCACTATGCAAAAGTTTTATGGGTCTTATTTTATTTAAGCCTCAAAACAACTCTGTGAGGTAGGCTCAATTATTATTCTCATTTTTTAAAAAATAGAGCTAATGAGATGACATTGCCCAAGGTCATATCACTAGAAAGCAATGGAACTAGGATTCAATAAAATTCAGGTCTGTTTGAGAAAGTTGTGTTCTTAATACACTTAATGCCTCTATTGTCACAATAAATTTCATTGTTTTGCAGGGTGGATTGGGAGCTTAATGTGAATTTAGTTCAGGAGTTTTATGGTTTCAGGTCTTACATTTAAGTCTTTAATTCACTTTGGGTTAATTTTTGTGTATGGTTTAAGGTAGTGGTCTAGTTTAATTTTTTGCATGTGGCTGTCCAGTTTTTTTCAGAACTATTTATTGAAGAGACTGTCCTTTCCTCACTATATATTCTTGGTTCCTTTGTCATAAATTAATGGACCATAAATTCATGGTTTTTTTTCTGGGCTCTCTATTCAGTTCCGTTGATCTATGTGTCTATTTTTATACCAGCACCATATGGTTTTGACTACTATAACTTTGTAATGTAGTTTGAAATCAGGGAGCGTGATGTCTCTAGCTTTGTTGTACTTTCTCAAGATTGCTTTAGCTACTTGGGGTCTTTTGTGATTCCACACACATTTTAGGATTTTAGGTTTGTTCTATTTCTGTGAAAAATTCCATTGGAATTTTGATAGGGGTTGCATTGAATCTTAGGTAGCTTTGGATAGTGTGGACATTTAAACAGTATTCTGCCAATCCACAAGTACAGGATATCTTTCCATTTATTTGTGTCTTTTATCAATGTCTTATAGTTTTCAGTGTATAGCTCTTTCACCTCCTTGGTTAAATTTATTTCTAGGTATTTTATTCCTTTTTTTGAATATTAACTTTTTTAAGTTAATTTTTATTTTATATTGGAGTATAGTTGATTTACAATATTGTGTTAGTTTCAGGTGTACAACAAAGTGATTCAGTTATACATATATACATATATCTGTTCTTTTTCAGATTCTTTTTCCATATAGGTTATCACAGAATATTGAGTAGAGTTCCTTGTGCTATATAGTAGGTCCTTGTTGATTATCTATTTTGTATATAATATAAAATATTATATATTATATCTGTTTTTGTGCCAATACCATACATTTTGATGACTGTAGTTTTGTAGTATAGTCTGAACTCAGGAAACCTGCTTCCTCTAGCACCATTTTTCTTTCTCAGGATTGCTTTGGCTATTTCAGGGTCTTTTGCGTTTCCATACAAATTAAAAATTTTTTTGTTCTAGTTCTGTGCAAAATGCCATTGGTAATTTGATAGGGATTACATTGAATCTGTAGATTGCCTTGGGTAGTATAGTCATTTTGACAATATTGATTCTTCCAATCCAAGAACATGCTATATCTTTCCATCTGTTTGTGTTATCTTCCATTTCTTTCATCAGTGTAGTATAGTTTTCAGAGTACAGGCCTTTTGCCTCCTTAGGTAAGTTTACTCCTAGGTATTTAATACTTTTTGATGTGATGGTAAATGGGATTGTTTCCTTCATTTCTCTTTCTGATCTTTCTTTGTTAGTGTATAGAAATGGAAGAGATTTCTGTGCGTTAATTTTGTATCCTGCAACTTTACTAAATTCACTTATGAGCTCTAGTAGTTTTCTGGTTGCATCTTTAGGATTTTCTATGTATAGCACCATGTCATATGCAAACAGTGACACTTTTACTTCTTTCCTTCCAATTTGTATTCCTTTTATTTCTTTTTCTTCTCTGATCGCCGTGGCTAGGACTTCCAAAACTATGTTGAATAAAAGTGGCAAGAGTGGGTATCCTTGTCTTGTTCCTGATCTTAGAGGAAATGCTTTCAGTTTTTCACCATTGAGTATGATGTTAGCTGTGGGTTTGTTGTATATGGCCTTTATTATGTTGAGGTAAGTTCCCACTATGCCCACTTTCTGGAAAGTTTTTATCATAAATGGGTGTTGAATTTTGTCAAAAGCTTTTTCTGCATCTATTGAGATGATCATATAGTTTTTCTTCTTCAATTTGTTGATGTGCTGTATCACAGTGATTGATTTGTGTATATTGAAAAATCTTTGCATCCCTGGGTTAAGTCCCACTTGATCATGGTGTATGATCCTTTTAATGTGTTGTTGGATTCTGTTTGCTAGTATTTTGTTGAGGATTTTTGCATCTGTATTCATCAGTGATATTGGCCTGTAATTTTCTTTTTTGTGATATCTTTGTCTGGCTTTGGTATCAGGTTGATGGTGGCCTCATAGAATGAGTTTGGGAGTTTTCCTTCCTCTGCAATTTTTTGGAAGACTTTCAGAAAGATAGGTGTTTCTTCTCTAAGCGTTTGATATAGCCAGATTCACCTGTGAAGCCATCTGGTCGTGGACTTCTGTTTGTTGGAAGTTTTAAAATCAGTTTCGATTTCAGTATTTGTGATTTGTCTGTTCATATTTTCTATTTCTTCCTGGTTCAGTCGTGGAAGATTGTACCTTTCTAAGAATTTGTCGATTTCTTTTTAAAATTTTTTTATTTGTTTATTTTTGGCTGTGTTGAGTCTTCATTGCTGTGCGTGGGCTTTCTCTAGTTGTGGTGAGCGGGGGCTACTCTTCATTGCGGTGTGCGGGCTTCTCATTGTCGTGGCTTCTCTTGTTGCAGAGCACAAGCTCTGGGCGAGAGGGCTTCAGTAGTTGTGGCATGTGGGCTCAGTAGTTGTGGCTTGTGGGCTCTAGAGCGCAGGCTCAGTAGTTGTGGCGCACAGGCTTAGTTGCTCCGCGGCATGTGGGATCTTCCCAGGCCAGGGCTCGAACCCGTGTCCCCTGCATTGACAGGCAGATTCTTAACCACTGTGCCACCAGGGAAGCCCTGTCCATTTCTTTTAGGTTGTCCATTTTATTGGCATATAGTTGCTTGTAGTAGTCTCTTATGATCCTTTGTATTTCTGCAGTGTCTGTTGTAACTTCTCCTTTTTCATTCCTAATTTTATTGATTTGAGCCCTCTCCCTTTATTTTCTCGATGAGTCTGGCTAGAGGTTTATCAATTTTTTCAAAGAACCAGCTTTTAGTTTCATTGATCTTTGCTATTGTTTTCTTCATTTCTATTTCATTTATTTCTGCTCTGATCTTTCTGATTTCTTTCATTCTACTAACTTTGGGTTTTGTTCGTTCTTCTTTCTCTAGTTGCCTTAGGTGTAGGGTTAGGTTGTTTATTTCAGATTTTTCTTGTTTCCTGAGGTAAAATTGTATTGCTATAAACTTCCCTCTTAGAACTTCTTTTGCCACATCCCATAGGTTTTGGGTCATTGTGTTTTCATTTTCATTTGTCTCTAGGTTTTTTTTTTTGGATTTCCTCTTTGATTTCTGCAGTGATCCATTGGTTGTTTAGTAACATATTGTTTAGCCTCCACGTGTTTGTGTTTTTTACAGTTTTTTTTCTTGTAGTTGATTTTTAATCTCATAGCATTGTGGTCAGAAAAGATGCTTGATATGATTTCAATTTTCTTAAATTTACTGAGGCTTGATTTGTGACCCAAGATGTGATCTATCCTGGAGAATGTTCCATGTGCACTTGAGGAGAAAGTGTATTCTGCTGCTTTCGGATGGAATGTCCTATAAATATCAATAATGTCTATCTGGTCTATTGTGTCATTTAAAGCTTGTGTTTCCTTATTGATTGTCTGTCTGGATGATCTGTCCATTGGTGTAAGTCGGCTGTTAAAATTCCCCACTATTATTGTGTTACTGTTGATTTCTCCTTTTATGATTCTTAGCATTTGCCTTATATATTGAGGTGCTCCTATGTTGGGTGCATATATATTTGCAATTGTTATATTTTCTACTTGGATTGATCCCTTGATCATTATGTAGTGTCCTTCTTTGTCTCTTGTAACAGTCTTTATTTTAAAGTCTATTTTGTCTGATATGAGTATTGCTACTCCAGCTTTCTTTTAATTTCCATTTGCATGGAATATCTTTTTCCACCCCCTCACTTTCAGCCTGTATGTGTCCCTAGATCTGAAGTGGGTCTCTTGTAGACAGCATATATACGGGTCTTGTTTTTGTATCCATGCAACCAGTCTGTGTCTTTTGGTTGCAGCATTTAATCCGTTTACATTTAAGGTAATTATTGATGCGTATGTTCATATTGCCATTTTGTTAATTATTTTGGATTTGTTTTTGTAGGTCTTTTTTCTTCCTTCCTCTTTTGTTCTCTTCTCCTGTGATTTGGTGACTATCGTTAGCATTGTTTTGGATTTCTTTTTCTTTTTTGTGTATGTATCTATTGTAGATTTTTGGTTTGTGGTTACCATGAGGTTTTGATATAGCAGTCTATATGTGTACAAGATTGTTTTAAAGTTTCTGGTCTCTTAATTTCAAAGGGATTTCCAATGTCCTGCATTTGTCCTCTCCTCTTCTCACTATTGCTGGCTTTGATATCGTACTTGCGTGTGGATGATTTCCTACCTTTACTGTATGTTTGCTTTTACCGGTGAGCTTTCCCATTTGTAATTTTCTTGTTTCTAGTTGTGGCCTTTTCTGCCTAGAGAAGTTCCTTTAGCATTTGTTGTAAAGCTGGTTTGGTGGCACTGAATTCTTTTACATTTTGCTTGTATGTAAAGTTTTCGATTTCTCTGTCGAGTCTGAATGAGAGCCTTGGTGGGTAGAGTATTCTTGGTTGTAGGTTTTTCCCTTTCATCACTTTAAATATATTGTGCCACTCCCTTCTGGCCAGCAGAGTTTCTGCTGAAAAATCAGCTGATAACCTTATGGGGGTTTCCTTGTATGTTATTTGTTGCTTTTTCCTTGTTGCTTTTAATATTTCTCTTTGTCTTTAATTTTTGTCAGTTTGATTAATATGTGTATAGGCGTGTTCCTCCTTGGGTTTATCCTGTATGGGACTCTGTGTTTCCTGGACTTGAGTGATTCCTTTCCCGTGTTAGGGAAGTTTTCTGCTATTATCTCTTCAAATATTTTTTTCCATCTCTTTCTCTCTCTCTTCTCCTTCGGCACCCCTATAATATGAATGTTGATGCATTTAATGTTGTCCCAGAGGTCTCTGAGATTGTCCTCATTTCTATTCATTCTTTTCTCTTTATTCTGTTCCTTGGCAATGATTTCCACCAGTCTGCCTTCCAGCTCACTTATTCATTCTTCTGCCTCATTAATTCTGTTACTGATACATTCTAGTGTGTTTTTCATTTCAGTTATTTTATTATTCATCCCTCTTTGTTCTTTAAATCTTGTAGCTCTTTCTTAAACATTTCTTGTGTCTTCATGGTCTGTGCCTCCATTCTTTTTCTGAGATCTTGGATCATCTTTACTATCTTTACTCTGAATTTTCTTTCTGGTAGATTGCATATCACCCCTTCATTTAGTTGTTCTTCTGGGGTTTTATCTTGTTTCTTCATCTGGATCATATTTCTCTGCTGTCTCATTTTGTCTAACTTTCTGTGTTTGTGGTCTCCATTCTGCAGGCTGCAGGATCATAGTTCCTCTTGCTTCTGGTGTCTGCCCCCTGGTGGGTGAGGTTGGTCCTGGAGCTTGTTCAGCTTCCTGGTGGGAGGGACTGGTGCCCATCCACTGGTGGATGGAGCTGGGTCTTGTCCCTCTAGTGTGTTTGGAGGTGTCTGTGAGCTCAGGATGACTTTAGGCAGCCTGTCTTTTGATGGGCGTGGCTGTGTTCCCACCCTGTTGATTGTTTGGCCTGAAGTGTCCCTGCACTGGAGCCTGCAGGCTGTTGGGTGGGGCTGGGTCTCTGTTCCAAAGTGGCGACCTCTGGTAGAGCTCACGTCAATGACTATTCCCTGGGGCCTCTGCCACCACTGTCCTTGTCCCCACAGTGAACCACAGCTGACCCCCACCTCCCCAGGAGACCCTCCAAGATCTGCGGGTAGGTCTGGTCCAGGCTTCTATGGAGTCATTGCTTTGCTCTGGGTCTCAGTGCACAGAACAACTTGTGTGTCCTCTAAGAGCGGAATCTCTGTTTCCCCCAGTCCTGCACTCAAGCCCCATTGGCCTTCAAAGCCAAATGCTCTGGGGGCTCCTCCTTCTGATGGCAGACCTTCAGGCTGGGGAGTCTGATGTGGGGCTCAGAACTCTCACTCCTGTGGGAGAACCTCTGCAATGTAATTATTTTCCAGTTTGTGGGTTGCCCACATGGTGGGTATGAGATTTGATTATATCACAATAGCTCCTCTCCTTCCATCTCATCGTGACTTCTTCTTTGTCTTTGGATGTAGAATATCTTTTTTGGTAGGTTCCAGTCTTTTTGTCGACGGTTGTTCAGCAGTTAGTTGTGATTTTGGTTGTTTTTGTTAGAGGAGGGCAAATGTTAACTGTTTTGATTTTTATACACTATACTAATATACTACTGCTAAGGCTGCCTAGGAGGGTCCAGGTCTGGGTTCTTGTCCTTGCTCCTCTCTTTACCTTGAACTTTTATTCAAATTTAACTCTCTTCTATTTTATTTCATTAATATATGTTTTAAAAAATTGGGGGGAGATCTGGGTTGGAAATTTTCTCTTTCTGATTAGTTTTGTGTGACCTTGGGCAGGCTGCTCACTCTCTTCTGATATTCTTTTTTCCCATCTTTTTCTTTTTTTCCTTCATGCTTTGTCTAGTTTCAGTTGCTCACAGGGGACTGCATGCAGAGGCCTTGCACTAGCCCTTCAGACCAGAGTTCCTAGTGCCAAAAGGCTGCCCTGACACTGCAGCTGGGGAGCAATGTTCTAGGTTTTTTATTCTTTTTGATGTAATTGTAAATGCAATTGTGTTCTTAATTTCTCTTTCTGATAGTGTTATTACTGCATAGAAACACATCTGATTTTTTGTATATTGATTTTGTATCCTGCAACTTTACAGAATTTGTTGATTAGTTCTAACAGTTTTTCTGTGTGTGGAGTCTTTAGGGCTTTCTCCATGTAATATCATGTCATCTGCAAATAGTGACAGTTTTACTTCTTTTCCAACTTGGATGCCTTTTTTTTCTTTTTCTTGCCTAATTGCTCTGGCTAATACTTCCAATACTATGTTGAGTAAAAGCTTCAAGAGTGGGCATCCTTGTCTTGTCCCTGATCTTGTAGAAAAAGCTTTCGGCTTTTCACTGTTGGATGCTTTTTCTAATGGGTAACCTTGCATTGTTCGTTCATTTCTGTGTGGGTCTATCTGTGTAACTGGGAAGAGTTGAACTTGGGTGGGGTATAAACCTGGCCTTACTGAGAACCTGGAGAGGGTCTGGGGCAGAAGTCCCACATTTTCCTACCCCTTATCAGTGCCATCGTGCTCGATGCTCTTCACAGACAGAACCTCAGGTGAGGCCTGAAGTCACAGGGCAGCGTCCTGGGGAGTTTAGGTAGTTGGTGCTGGAATATAGGAAGGAGGGATAAAGGAAGATATTAATTGGGCAGTGGTATTGACTACAATTGTCTTGAAAGTGGAATTGAGGAATTTCTCAGCTCTTTGCCATTAGCAGTTGCCTGGAGACACCCTTGTGAAGTTCCCTGTCTAGTCATACCCTGGAAGTCCTCCCTTGCTGTCGGCCCAACCCTCCCCAGCTCATAGGTACAGCCAGAGACATGGCATGAACATGAGCCCCTGAAACCAACAAATTGGCCTCCCCAGGACAGAAGTCTGCCAGTCCTAAAGAGGGAGGATGGAACCTGGTGTCATATGACAGGCACCTGGGACCTCAGGCTTCCCTAATTGTCTGCAGGATGTCTCTCTTTGGAGACAGCATCAAAAGTAGAGTAGATTTTCCTTTGCCTCTCTGGCTCATTTATCCAGATATATCTCCTTTCTCTCTTTCCTGACTGGCTATGTGGCATCTTAAATGTCTTGTGAGCTGCTTTTGCCTTCCTGTTTTCCTCCTAGTCTAAGCCCCCTTTAGTTTTCACCAGCATCAGAGAAACTCTCCTTAACAGTTTCTCATTCCAGGCTTTACCCTCTCTTGTCCATTCCTCACTGAAGTGCTAGAATAATCCTCTCAGTCATCCCACTTGCCCAGTTGGAGAACCTGGACAACTTGCAACCTCATATGACGACAGGAAACCTGGCTCCCAGCTGGATACATGGTCACCAAGCAGGGTGGGGTTCACTCCCAGGGTTGAGCATGTGCACTGAATGCTGTGCTGTGTGCCCTGGGCACCTCGCTGGCCTCAAGTTCCTGTCTGTCCCACTCACTTTATTTCTTACTATTCCCTCTGTGCTATGGGAGGCCCTGCGGAGGTCTCTGACATCATGGAGTCATGACACTTCATTTTTCATGGGATCAGGAGAGAATCTGACACCTGCAGTATTGTTTGCACAAGCCCACCTTGTTTGGAAATGGGAATGGCTTGCTTTCCATGATTCTATTGGAGAAGAGAGAAACCTGCCCCATGCTGCCTCAAATTCAGTAAAAATGTGGTGATTGGATGTCTCTATTGAACTTTCCTTAATTTAGGTCAGAGATTTTTTTTTTTAATTAATTAATTTATTTTTGGCCGCGTTGGGTCTTTGTTGCTGGCTGCGGGCTTTCTCTAGTTGCTGTGAGCGGGGGCTACTCTTCATTGCGGTGCGCGGGCTTCTCATTGCAGTGGCTTCTCTTGTTGCAGAGCACGGGCTCTAGGCACGCACACGGGCTTCGGTAGTTGTGGCTCGCAGGCTCTAGAGTGCAGGCTCAGTAGTTGTGGCACACTGTCTTAGTTGTTCCACGGCATGTGGGATCTTCCCGGACCAGGGCTCGAACCCATGTCCCCTGCATTGGCAGGTGGATTCTTAACCACTGCGCCACCAGGGGAGCCCCGAGGTCAGAGATTTTTGATTAGATGTCATCTTGGGCATTTCTGTTTCTGTCCTGGGATTCCCTCCCCGTAGCACTTGACTGCGGGTTGCAGATCAACCTGACTGTGGCCATGCTGAGAAAAATGGAGATGTGACAACTGGGCATCCTTGATTACTTTTGGCCAAGGGCTGGAAGCAGGGCAGGTAATATCTGGATGTTACTCAGAGAGGTTAACAAAAATTCTTTTGCCCAATTCTGCAATTTAAATCATACATCACAAAAAGAATTATAGTTCAATCTGACCCCAAAAACCAAGGCAACATTAATATGAGAACAGTTTGCACACACTAGTCCCTCTCCTTTTCACCAATTCATGCCCATTACTTGTTCAAAATTCCACAGAAAATTATTTTCTTCCAGGAAGGCATGCCTGATGAATACAGCTTTTTGCCTGAATAGAAAATGAGTGTTTCCCTTAAAATCATTTCCTAGAAAAGGAAGAATCCCTCAGTAGTAAATTTCTTATAAGGTTTCTCATTTTATAGGTTCGCTCTCAATTACTTTGAAAATAAGTTCTGTTTAGGAAAAACCCATTCATCAAAATTCACACTAGTTTGGAAAGCATGTGGAGATCACCAGGAGAATTTCCATAAAAGGAACCAGAGGCAAAACCCAAAGATTTAGCAATAAATAACTCCTGCAGTAAGATCTCAATTTTTAATGTGTTAGATTTCATTGTAAACAAATTTTTAAAAGACTCCTTTAAAAAACAAAATGATAAGAGGTTACATTAGAGATGATACATGGGCATTTCTAAGATAATTGGGGGAAACTGTGTTAATATTACACAAGTGGTACTTAGGGCTTGGAATGCTGTTTCCATTGACAGCTTCATCATGCTGTGTCTCAAACAACTAGATGGGCTGAGCTCTGGGAAAATGTGCTGATGATTCAAAAAGGGGAGCTTGTGATGACAAGGAAAGGTCTTGCTGTCCAAGAGCATACGAAGATTTGGATAGAATTATTTCATAAGGTATGAGTGAAAAAAATCAATAGTCTATATATCCTATATTCTATATAGTCTGACTTAAAATATGGACTGTAGTTAGACATCTGACTATTTAATCAACATCTCAGAAATGTAAACATTCAAGGTGTCCATATTTTTTTCTTTAGGATCTTCTACATTGAGAAATTGGGGTATCACTCTACATTTGGGGCTGTCTCATCGTTTAGCCTGGAGATAACTCAGAGCCTGGTGTGTGGCTTGGATTTATTTGACTTTTCTGATGTGTTCTTTTTTAAGGATAAGCCTGATTCTAAGCCTGTTTATCTCATCTTCCTTTCCAGACAATGACTTCTGAGGGCAGGGCTGTCCTCTTTTTCTATTAGAACCCTCCGGATCGAGTTTTTTCCTCTTGAGGTGTTGGAAAGTTCACTCATTCATCTTCTCATTTTCCTTGTCAGCAGGATGATAAGATTGAATAAGCTAGTTTGTAAGGATCCATACTGGCTTTAATTTTTTTCTTGAAATTTAAAAAAAATTAATTATTTATTTATTTTTGGCTGCGTTGGGTCTTCGTTGCTGCACGCAGGCTTTCTCTAGTTGTGGCGAGCGGGGGCTACTCTTCGTTGCGGTGCACTGGCTTCTCACTGCAGTGGCTTCTCTTGTTGTGGAGCACGGGCTCTAGGCGCGCGGGCTTCAGTAGTTGCATCACACGGGCTCAGTATTTGTGGCTCGCAGGCTCTAGAGCGCAGGCTCAGTAGTTGCAGCACACGGGCTTAGTTGCTCCGTGGCATGTGGGATCTTCCCGGACCAGGGCTCAAACCTGTGTCCCCTGCATTGGCAGGCGGATTCTTAACCACTGTGCTACCAGGGAAGTCCTTGAATTTTTGTTCTTTGACTCACCAAGCATATGTGTTGCTTTAAAAAAGCTTTTGCCCTTGGTGGGGGTGGAAGTGTGGTGGGGATGGGAATCAGGAGATGCTTTCATGTTGGAGGTGAAGAAGAGGGCGGATTCCTAACTTCCCATGGCACTATGCAACTCTGGGTAAAATGAAATCTGAGACACATGCTAAAAATTAAAAGAAGAAAAGTTTCACTAACAAATTAAAAAGTCTGTTCTGTCTCTTCATCCATCCAGCTCTTTCTATAAACAAGATTTATCAAGCACCTATAAATACCAAACACTATGCTAGGTGCCAGGGAGTCAGAGATAAATAAGACGGGGACCCTGCCTCCAGGGGGTTCAGCTCCTAAGTCAGAGAGAGACAAACACTGGCCATCGGTCTGGTCTCAGGACACAGAAGGCCCTCAACTCTGCAGGGAAGGAGAGGGGAGGAGAATGGAAGGTCTCACCCAGGAGGATCTGTTTGAGGCTCTTACAGGTGAGTAGGTAAGAATTTTCCAGCTGAGCTATGGATTGGGGGCAGGAGAACATTTTAGGAGAGGAAATCATATGCACGGGCTGGGAGGTAGAAACACAGTATATTCCGCAAAAGAGGGAGTGTGTACCTGGAGAGGGGGCTATATGAGGCTGGAAAGAGAGGCACAGCAGGACCAGGAAAGAAGATGGAGCCTGAAAAGCAAATGTTGGCAGTTTGGTCAGAGTAGCAGGACCTCAGCAGGCCCTTCACGCTGCCAATGCTGCCCCCTAGTGGAGTAGCAGGAGATGGGCAGGAGCAGCTGGAAACCATGTTAAAGGGAAGGCCCCAGAGGTGGACAGGCTGGGAGTGGGTCCCTGCGCTCGGCAGCAGTCCCGGGAAGCCTGTGGCAGAACCACCTGGGACAGGTGGTCTGAGCACTCAGGAAAGATGCCCTGCCCCCAGATCCTTTCGTCACTGGCTGCAGTCGCCAGATTCCACCGTTAGAGTTTCCCCCCTTACCCCTGCCGCCAAATAATGAGACTGTAGGAGTTGTGTCAACATGCATTCTGCTCAGGAAAGTGTGACATCTTTACCTCTCTTTTAGGTGTTCCTATAAACGCATGTGCTGTGGGGAGGGAAGGCAGGCTTCAGAGCTAACTCAGATGAGGGCATAAGGGGAGAGATCCTGATTAAGGAACTGTACTCTGGGCTCAAGGCCCAGTTAGGACGCTTTGAAGTGGTCCGTTGGGGAAGGGGGGAGCGTGAGGTGCTGGGGTAGGGAGGAAAGGACGAGGAGGGGGAGAGAAACTCAGAAAGACGTTAACAAGGTCTGGGAAACAGAAGTGCATTCCTGTACAAGCTGGCCTTCCAGCATGCCCACCATCCAGGGTTTTGCTAAGAGCGGTTGGGTACAGTTGGTATACGTGGCAGAGAATATAGGCTTTGCAGTCAGGCTGGAGTTGGAGCCCCTTCTCCTCTCTGTCAACCATAAGACCCTGAGTGAGTTGTTCTTTTCTGAGCCTATGAGTCTAAATGGTTCTGGTATTTACCTCGAGTTTTTCAAGGATTTAATGACCCAAAGTGAACATTCCGTAGATGGTGTGCATTTGTTAACCTGTATACACCCTGCACCAGCATGGCCTCCAGTAGGTGATCAGGAATGTCTTGGGCAGGGAAGGGCCCCTCGCCACAGCAACATGAGCAGCCAACAATTTCTAGTCACAATTCTAAACGTGGAACTTAGATGTTCTCAGAGCTCCTTTCCTGGGCTCTGGTGCCTGCTGGTAGCTCAGGTGTTTGTAAGTCTAGATTGAACATGGAGCAAAATCCACACTGACTTTGACCTATAGGGAAGAGTGGTTGCCTTTTCATTCCTTTTTTGGGGGGGGGGTTCTTTCTTTTTAATTAATTAATGTGGTTGCACCAGGTCTTAGTTGCGGCAGGCGGGCTCCTGAGTTGCAGCACGTGGGCTCCTTTGTTGCGGCAGGCGGGCTCCTTAGTTGCGGGTCCCAGGCTCCTTAGTTGCAGCTTGCCAGCTCCTTAGTTGCAGCACTTGGGCTCCTTAGTTGTGGCATGCAAACTCTTAGTTGCGGCATGCACGTGGGATCTACTTCCCTGACCAGGGAGCGTGGAGTCTTATCCACTGAGCCACCAGGGAAGT
The DNA here is from genome assembly GCF_028021215.1 of Eschrichtius robustus. Lineage (NCBI taxonomy): Eukaryota > Metazoa > Chordata > Mammalia > Artiodactyla > Eschrichtiidae > Eschrichtius > Eschrichtius robustus. The sequence goes on from NC_090825.1 coordinate 43,047,435, forward strand.
CCCTGCCTTTTCATTCTTTAAATGCTCCTGCAGAGTTCTTTCTGTTGTCAGAATCTCAGTGCCTTTGACTACCTTTTTACTTAAATATTCTCTTTCAGGCCATTCATTTAAAACCATGATCCCCTTTCTGGAAGCGTACAGAACCAGTTCCAGAGAAGTTGATATTCACTTAAAAGCTATCACTAGTCAACAGGTTTTTTCTGACTTTAGCCAAAACTGTAGGGAAAACAATTTCCTATAAGGACAGGATCCAGGTGTGTACTTATGAGTTTCATCTTTAACCGTTAAGATTCTTCTAGCAGAGAGAGTGGCACTGACATATACACACTACCAAATGTAAAACAGATAGCTAGTGGGAAGCAGCCGCATAGCACAGGGAGATCAGCTCGGTGCTTTGTGACCACCTAGAGGGGTGGGATAGGGAGGGTGGGAAGGAGACACAAGAGGGAGGGGATATGGGGATATATGTACGTGTATAGCTGATTCACTTTGTTATAAAGCAGAAACTAACACACCATTGTAAAGCAATTATACTCCAATAAAGATGTTAAAAAAAAAAAAGATTCTTCTAGCAAAGGAAGCCTGGACTGAGTCAAGGGGTGGGATCATCTCATTCAGTGTTTGAACCAGTGCTCTGGGGAATAAATCACTTTTGACAGCTTGGTTAATCTGGCCACTCTGTATCAAAAGGACCATCCACAGCCCTCGCTGATGAGGTAGCCGGAGCGAGAAATGCTTGATCTGAGTTGTCTTCTTTTTCCCCTTTTATTTTTGTGTGTGAGGATTCCCACTATGTATCTCACCACATTATCCTGGAAGGATTCTAATTTCAACAAATGCATAAATGTATAAATAAAAGCCATTTAATGTTTTTAAACAAATGTTCAAGAATGAGGAAAGACAATTCTAGTTAAACTTAGTTCTGACACGTAAAATGACAAAACCAGAGTCACAAGGGACAAATGTAGAAGAATTGGGTTTTGAATGTCCACAGATTTCTAAAACTAAGCTATGCCTTCCCATCTGTTTGAAACCTTTTTAGCAATTGGGAAAAAATAACTATAATCTAAAAAATTTTGAACTTTGAATTTAAAGGTAGGTTTTTCTCCTTCAGTGTAGATAGAACTGCTTTAAGCTGTTGAGGAACCAAGTAGCCTTTCGAAGGTCTTTCTAGGTCGGCCAGCAGCCAACCTAAATGAGCAGCAATGGGGGCATGAGCTGTTGACCTGGGGTCACTACCTGCTTCCCTCTGCTTCTCCACACTTCCTTCTCTTTCCACCTCAGGTCTCTTTTTCTCCTTCTCTTCTGTACTCTATGAAGTAACCAGAGCATGTTTAACTAGACTTAAACATCTCTGTAAGAGCACAGTTTGTTGTACTCTTGTTTATATTTTGAAAGCATGGAAGGAATGTTTTATATTAATTTAAAAAGAAAAAAGTTTAAACCAGAAGTTAAAATTGCTTCTCTGTCTCTGGGCTAGGGAAACTGAATGCTGAGGGAACTCTGTAATCTTTTTGGCAGTAGGATGGATTGGATCCATAATATAAATTAGGGTTAGACAAGAGGTACCACAAAGAAGTCAGGCTGAGCCCGTAAGAGCCACAGCCGAAGATTTTAAACAAACACATAGCCCAAACCCAAGATGCTATTTCTACAACCTTTAGTATATATGTGAAGGGATGAAGTTAACTTGTGTGTTTGTGGGTTTTTCATTTACTGCATATTTAAGATAAAATCACAATGTGAAGACACAAATCTAGTAGTTCAGATTTCCTCCCAGGTGGAACTGTTACTTTCATACACTACTACTCAGCAACCTCAGGGGGTAGCAGTGGGCTGCTGTGGATCAATGGGCTTCGTGCCTCACTGTGACAAGACTCTAGTAGTGTGGGCACAGACAGGCCACAGGATGGCACAGCACCTCTGTACTTGGTTGGTCCCCTGGCAACCCAGTTAAAAAATATCCAGTGGGAGGTAAGATGCTGGGATTCCAGAAATCATCTTAGTAAATCCAGAAAAATGGTAAGTGAATTTGCCACCTCCGAATCTGTATTTATTAAGGCCGAGATAGGGTATTGATTTTCTTCTAAACCCTATCCATTATGCTAAATGAGCATTTAAAAAGCCACAGAACCCTTAAAAACCACCTAGTTTACACAAAGGCCCAACACCAGTAATGATAAATACTGTTACCTTAAACATTGTGTTTAATGACATCTGGTAGTGACCACACCCAGAAAAAAACTGAGTTAAGAATTTATTAAATTTACTTAAAGGATGCGAGCTGATATATAACATTTAAGAGTTATGTCAACATAAAAACAATAGCTGTGGTTACAAGTTGCACATGCAATTCACTGTGCAAAAGTGAAAATACATACAATACTCTTTCTAGACAAGCCTTCTATATGAAGTTAGATTAGGTCGGGGTAAAAGAGCAAGTGAACTTAAAAGGATTGCACTTACAATTAAATGGGACATAGGGTATAAATAGGAGACATACCTAATGCTACTCACTGTACTGTAGTACTAGTAAATTGCACACTTATTTTTAGAGTATACTATTCTATATATATATATATATATATATATACTAAGACTAAAGAATTTTCAAATATCCACCTTTAAACTATCCCTTTATTTCTGACACATTACATTTTGATACTCATGTAACAGCATCTGAAGCATGTAGTTATCATTCTCAAAGCTTATGTTTAAGGGATAAAAGGTCTGTAACATCTATCACCATTGGCCTTAAATTCATTTTCATCATGATCTATCAACTTTAAAGAACTGTGTAATGAAGTTTAACCCGTTTTAAGGAACTACTGACTACAAAAAGCCTTATTAAAAAATTTAGAAATAGGTAACAAAAGAGCTCATCCAGAGCTGCCTTTTTATTTTTAATGCAATGCATATTAGAATATCGTGGGAATACACATACAAGTAGCATATATACAATGAAAAAAAAATAGATTAACCCAAAAGATATTACATTTAGCTTTGGAAAGTTTTGTTTTGACGTACATCTAAATTCTGTTTATAAATAGCCTGAAAAGGAACGGCTACCAAGGACCGGTTTATAGAATTAGGCTGTAAGTTTGCTAGTTTAAAATTTCTTAAGCCTAAATATCTTGCCATTTTATGGCTTCATATTCTTTTAGTTTACAAAAAAGTGCAAAAAAAAATTTAAAGTAATCTTACCTGGGCAATAGAATCTAACACAACCTACAACAGAAAGCTATCCCAATATTTTTAAACAATTGAACTTTAAGTTTTATGTAGCTTATTATTTTGACATTTTACCCATTTCAACAAAGAACTACTGAAACAGAAATGCATGGTATAGAAATTTGTTCCTAACACCAAACAGAGGAGGAGATTGGTGTGGAATATAATGGAATAGATTAGGAAGAGTTCTCCTACTTAATTTATAGTTGGTCAGTACATGCCAGTTAACAGAAATATTTTAGGGAATTCTACCATATAATTATTTTATTTCTAAATTTATGTCATGATTTTAACTAAACTATGTGAGTAGAAAAAAGATGTCTTTTAAAATCTGATTTCTATTTATAGTGCTATTTTAGATGTTCCACTTTAAATTTGACTTTTCATAAATATATGTTTTAAAAGTATATTTCAACTTCATTAACCCTTAACTTCAAAATAAACTAGGGTCTTGGATGACTTCGTGTGTTAAAAAAAAAACCTCTTATCAAAGAAAAAGGTTGAAATTAAACAAACAACTAGGCACAGAACACATGTGAACACAAAACACGTGAATGATTCTGCTTTTTCCTTTGCTTCTGCTCACATGTTGGGTATGTTCCCTAGTGCTGAATGATCCATGTTAAAAAAGAATTAAACTTTTAGATTTTAGTGGGTTTGAAGTCTGACAGTTTTCCAACAGTTATTTAGCCTCATGCCTTTATGAAGGATGAGGGTAGGATACCAAAGACACCTGTAACAATCAAATTACAATAACAACACATGTAACATATGCTTATTATTTTTTTAATCTTACAAGAGGGCAACTGCATCAAATTTTTGGATACTAGATATTTAATGAGTAGTTTATCCACTATCTTAAACATAGTCTAATTTTCACATAAATTAACTGGATTTGTTTCTGGGACTACCTAAAATATAATTTACATATATCAAGACAGATTATTCTAAGACATGCCTTATGAAAGTAATTTTGTACTTAAGTTTCATGATTCCTTTTCTCTTTTGGGGCAAAGATGTATATTACATAAATATATTTATTTCCTGAATGAAGTTTTGCACAGTAACTATGTCCATTTAATATGCCTAAAGTGCTTTTGTGGCTGGGGGGCATTCACTCACTGCACCATATTCTATACAAGTTTCAACATACAAATTTGCTTATATGATGTCCTTTCTTAAATAACTATTTGTTCTGATTCCCATAGATCATGAGTTCACATTTTATAACTGCCCACCTCCCACATACAATTTCCACACTAAAATGTTCTTCGCAACACTGCTATTTGTTAGGAGGAAGGTTAGAGCTAAACATGGTTATAACAACATGACTACTTATTTTGAGCAAATGAAAAATGTAATAGATATAAATCTGTTGACATTTAGCAAGATAAATCTTGTCCTGATTTGGACCAGCCTTTGACGACCAACTTAAATGGTGGTAATGCTTATTACCTTGTAGTGTGTAGTGTGTGTGAGTTCGGGGTCTCTCTGTTCCAACCTGACCTGTCTGTGCCTAATTTTCCTCATCTACTACTAATTCTGACATTCTACCAACCTCATGTTGGTTTTGCCTAAAGTAGAACTGGATATATCAGAATAAAGCGTCTGCTCTGTCTCGCAAAGACTGTATATGAGAAAGAACTCTGAAAAGTATCAGGCAAGAATACAAGGGATAAAGCACAACAGCAAGTCTAATGTGAACAATATTGAGAGTAACGAGTTGAATTACATCTCAACTGTAAATGTGTACTAATTTTTCTCAGCCTTTTATTCTTCAATAACCTCTACAAACTATTTTAAGTTGGCTTGGTTTCTGTAACTTAAATATGACAGAAAAACAACACAAACTTACTTGGCAGCAGTAGTCAACCACATGACAATTTCTTCTTATTTACTCAGCTCCTAGCTTTAGCCCCTGCTTCCTTGTCAAACGTGGTGGGTAGGGAATAACATAAATGTGAAAGTGAGTTTAGTGCTAAACTCTGGAAGCCCGACTCACTTTTCCCCTGAAGAACAGAACATGTGGGAAGAGGTTTAAAATATTCCTAAATCATCATGTAGAACTAAGTTTCACCTACCTCAGAACTGGCAGACATTAAAATACTCTCTCTTCATTAAGTGCCTCTACAATAAGGATATTTGCTAACTGTGATATTTCCTAAGATCAATATGTACATTTTTGGGGCGGTGCTTTGTTTGTTTTGGTGAGTATTGCCCAAGTCCTCTAACTTATTAGTCTGCTTCAAACACCTACTAGAAAGAAAGAAAAAACTCAATCTTGGCCTACTTAAAAACAAAGCATATTAAATCAAAACACATTTTAAGGTGAAGACATACTGTATAAAGTGCTTCATCAACCAAATTCTCTGATGTCTTAACAAGAAGGGTCAATAATGTTCGTATACATGTATAGAAAAGTGTTAACAATTTAAGCCTTTATAAACGGCAAAGAATTTTTTAAATGTTTAAGATAGTTCGTCGCATTCATTCCTAGCTCTTATCTGGACCCTCTGCTGAGTGTGTGAAATGGATCTTCAGAGGTTGTCAACAGTGATAGAAAGCAAATGTTTGAAAATTTACTTATTGTCTAATATTGAAAAATTAATATTTTTAGTTTGCCAAGTTAAAACTCCAGAATTCCTTTTCTCCAGTAACTGGCAGCATCACTACCAATGGACGAGAACTAATATTTTATATGTTGGTATGATTATAAATGAGCCCAATTTTTTTCTTTTTTTTGTCAGACAACAAAAGCTAGGCTCATATTAGTTGTACCATCTGGACTCTTTAAATTATGTTGTCACTTGAAGTAGAGGGTCTAGACCTTGCTCCTCTAATTTTTATGCTAATTCTCCCCAAGATTTGATATTTGATGACTATTCTCATTAAAATCAGTATAGCTGTGCTAAGTTTACCACTGCTTTTAATTTAAATACCCTCTGTTTTCTAGATAGCAAAACAAAAAGTTTCACTTTATAAATTTCAGACAAGCTTTGTTTTTCTTCAGTGCAAACATCCTGAAACAGCACAGTCATTCAGCTATTTGGAGGATGAAGTCAGTTTATGTAGTGCTTGAAGTCAAATCCCAGATATTCTGGAATGGAAACAGCCCACATGGGAGGACAGTACCTTCTTGTCCTTAAGGGCAAATGATCATCTTCAGTGAGTGAAGATCTGAAATCACAGATAAAATATTTTTAGCTTTACTTTACAGGTATTTCCAAAGTTGTAACAGGAGTTAGTCCTTCACTGAGGCATGTAGCCACCTCGTCTCACAGTCTGTGGTAAGTAACTTTTAGGCATTCCTTCATCAATTGCAGCCTCCATCCCAACTGTTTCAAATCTCTCTACTTGTCCCTCAGTGCCTGGACCAAAAGCATCTGCTGCAGGAACCTCCTGAAACATTTTCATTTGCCCAGATCCATAGGGCTGTGAAATATGATCTGAAATCTGTTGCTGTATAAGTCTAACAAAATCTTCTTCATTGACTGATGAAACTTGCTTTGACCTTTCAAAATGCGAAATATCTGGACTGGTTTCATGTTGACTGCAGTTTTGTTTGAAATACTGTTGCCTGGGCAAAATGCCGTCACTGCCATCCACATTCTCTACCAGCTGTAGATCTTCTGGCCGTTCTTCAGAATCTAACAAGGGCTGGGTGGACTCGGACCTTGAGAAGACTTGGACCGATGGCACCTGGTGTCTGTAGCCACTATGTACCACAGTGGAATACTGGACAGTGCTCGAAGTATTCTGTGCAGATTCATTTTCATCACTGCTAGAAATGCTTGGCCTAGAAGATGACGACATGCATGAAGACCCTCCAATACCACTGCTGTGTCCTTCAGTATTAATTTTTTCCTTCTTGAATAGGTCCAATGATTTTAGATCTTCTGGGAAAGGCTTTTTGTCATTTGCTTCTATTTCCACAACACTTACATCAGTGAAATTGCCATCTGGATACATCTGATCTTTTGAATTAAAATGCTAAAAAAAAGAGAAAATGAATTATTACCTATGGTGCATGTTCATTTAGAAACTCTGAAATAAATAATTACATACGACATATTAGTTAAAGCCACAGAGTAATGAAGCTCTGAAACGTCTCAGTAACTTTTAATGGTGCAGAGATAATCTATATCACTAACTAAATCACGTGAATCACGGACATTGTGAAATGATTCTAAAAAGTATGAATTAGGCTGTATTTCCTCAGAATTCTAAATCAATATTGTTGTTGGTATTACATTTTGATAAACTTAAAGGTCTAGAAATAAAATTTCATATTTCATGCCTAGTCTGGGCAGCCTAGGATTAATTGGATAGAAAAATGAGGAAAACATTAAATCAAACTCAAATGACTGAAGTTTCATAGGATATACATTTCAATCATCTGTTAATCTAAAATTAACGGACTGTCAGAAGATAATAAGTACAAATCATTTCCCCTTTAGGGAAGTTCAAGGAATTTACTGTAGGTTTCCAGAAGCCATTTAATCATGTTAAAATGGTAGATTTAAAATTTTATTTTAATACACAATCTAAAATGCTTGCCTTACAACAGAATTATCACATAGCAGCATTAAAACATAGTAGGTTTTCAACTTACAAGTTCAATCAAATATTTTTAATGTATACTAAATAGAATTAGGAATATAAGGACAAATATGCTATGGTGATAATAAACTCCTAGAATACATTAAGTATTATTTTAAATTTTGACTAAAATTCTCATTTATGTACTATTTTCATCTACGTTTCGATTCAGTATTATCTTTTGCTTGAACTCTATAATATATCCTAATATGCTTGTGTATTACAAGTAAGTCAGAAATATTTCATCTTACCCTTGGAGGTGTGTGAGGTGACCACTGGGCAATATGACTCTTTGAAGGATCTGGAACATTAGGCCAGATGTGTTTTTTAATTCTGGAGAGAAAAGAAATATCTCATATGTAGAACCACATGTAATAAACAATGAATAGTCCCTATTTCTAAACATTATCATCCAAGAATCTTAAGAATCAAACCAATCCAATTAAATAAACAAAAAATACCTGCTGTATCCCAAAGCTAACAAAAACGTTATTTTTCTTGTAACCAATAGAAATACTGTTAAAAATGCATAAGGATCTTAATCTTTATCCTTAAAGAAAAAGTGTTTGTTTGTTTATAAGACTAAAGCTGGTAATCATTATTCAATTTTTAAAAATCTCTGAAATTAAATTCTGCAATAAAAACCACTTAAAGGGCTTCCCTGGTGGCACAGCGGTTATGAATCTGCCTGCCAATGCAGGGGACACGGGTTCGAGCCCTGGTCTGAGAAGATCCCACATGCCACGGAGCAACTAAGCCGGTGTGCCACAACTACAGAGCCTGTGCTCTAGAGCCCACGAGCCACAACTACTGAGCCCACGTGCCACAACTAGTGAAGTCCGTGCGCCTAGAGCCCGTGCTCCACAACAAGAGAAGCCACCGCAATGAGAAGCCCATGCATTGCAATGAAGAGTAGCCCCTGCTCGCAACTAGAGAAAGCCTGCGCGCAGCAACGAAGACCCAACACAGCCAAAAATAAATAAAATAAATTAACAACAACAACAACACTTAAAAACTTTAGCCAGGGTCACAAAAAATTGTGGTATACCTTCTCTCCCCAAAACAAAAACCCAAAAATGTTCAATTTTCACATTGGTACAAGATAAAATAAATTTGATTTTTCACAAGGAAGAAAAGGCTAACAATGAATTCAGGATATCCCCCATCATCAAAAACCTATTTAAATATCTTTACCTTAATAGAGGAGTCCCTAGCCCAACATTAGAGGTCCATAGTGTACACAGGTACACAGGAAATGAGTCATCTTGAGAATAAGTTCAAATAAAGATGAGTAATAAGATCCTAACAGACTGTCCTGCAGGAACAACTATGAAATCTGGACATAATATAAAAAGCAATAAAGTTAACAACCTAAATGAACTGACCAACCAAAAAAAAAAAAAAATGGATGAATCCCTTGAAAGACACCAATTACCAAAACAGATAAAAGAAAAAGAAAACTTCAATAGCCCTATACTTGTAAGAAATTCAATTTTTAATTAAAAACCTCCCCACAAAGAAAATAGCAGGCCCAGATGGCTTCATTTGTGAATTCTATCAAACATTTAAAGAGGAAATAATACCAACCCTACACACTCTCCCAGAAAATAGAGGTAATATGTCCTGAGGCCATTCATTTTATGAGATAATTAGTATTACCCCGAATCCAAAACTACACAATGACACCACAAAAAGGACAAACCAATATCACTCATGAACATAAAAATGCAAAAATTATTAACACACCGAATCTAGCAAAATCCAAGGAATGCAAGGCATAACACCTGAAAATCAATGAATAAAATTCACCATATTTATGAAAGGAGAAAAATCATAAGCTCATCTCAACAGATGCAGAAAAAGCATTTGACAAAATTCAATACCCATTCATGACAAAAACTCTTAGCAAAACATAAATATAAGAACTTCCTCAACTTACACCTAACATAACATGCAATGGTGTAAGACTGAACGCTTTTTCGCCTAAGATCAGTAATAATGGAAAGATGTTGGCTCTTACCACTTCTATTCAACATAGTACTGAAGGTCTTAGCCAGTACAATAATGAAAAGAACTAAAAGTATAAAGACTGGAATCTTTACTTGCAGGCAGCATGACTTGACTGTGCATGAAGAAAATCCAAAAAGTGACTAAATTAATTTATGAAGATCTCAGTATACAAGACCAATACATTTACAAGATCAACTGTACTTTTCAATATACTAGCAATGAACAATTAGAAAATAAAAAAAATTTAAATTCTATTTATAATAGCACACACACAAAAAAACACTTAGGAAGGAATAAATTTAACATGAGATGTGCAAGGCCTGAAAACTACAAAACATTGCAAAAGGAACCAAGATAAGTATAGAGATATATACCACGTTCATGTACTGAAAGATTTATTTGACTCATGAACATGTGAACTCATGTTCAGATTGCATTTTACCCTAAACTGATGGACAGATTCAATAAAATTCCAATAAAAATTCTAACAGATTTTTAAAGGAAATTTAGAAGCTGATATTAAAATTTATATGAAAAGGCAAAGAACCTAGCAAAAATAATTTTGAAAAAAAATATTGGAGGAATTCGACCACCTGGTCTCAAAACTTACTATAGAGCTATAATAAATCAAGACCACGTATTATCAGGATGAACAGACATATAGAACAATGGAACAGGATTGAGAGTCCACAAATAGATCCAGACTTATATGGATAATTGATTTTGGCAAAGGTTCAAGATAATTCAATAGGAAAAGATAGCCTTATCAATAAATGATGCTGGGAATGACTAGATATCTATGGGAAAAAACTCTGACCCTGACTTCACAACATGCACAAAAATTTATTCTAAATAGATCACAGCACAGAGCTAAAATGATTAAACTTCTAGAGGAAAATATAGGAGAACATATTTGTGACATTAGGTTAGGCAAAGATTTCTTAAACAGGACATAAAAAGCAAGAACCATTAAAAAAAAAAAACCCTGATAAAATGGACTTGATCAAAATTAAACTTTTGCTTTTCTAAAGTCACAGTTAAGAGAATAAAAAGGCAAGCTACAGTTCAGAATTTGCAAAACATATATTTGACAAAAAGTTTGTAACCAGATATATAAAGAACTCTTAAACCTCAATATTAACAAGACAAATCACCCAATTTAAAAATGGGCAAAAGATTTCAAAAGACATACCACAAAAGAAGATGTATAGGTAGCACATGAAAAGATCTATTACTAGTTATCAGGGAAACAGAAGTTACAACCACAATGAGATAGCACTACAAACCCATGAGAAAGAATAGCTAAAATTAAAAACCTTGTCAGTACCAAGAATTGGGGATGATATGGAACAAATGGAACTCTCACATTGCTCGTGGGAATACAAGATGGTACAAACACTTTAGAAAACAGTTTGACAGCTTCTTATAAAGTTAAATATGTACTTACCATATGACCCAGCAATCCCACTACTAAGTATTTACTCAAGATAAATAATAATATATCGTCACACAAAGATCTGTATGTGAATGTTCATAGCAACACATACATATTTTAGCTATTCGTAATAGCCACAAATCAAAGAAACAACATAAACTTTCATCATAGGTGTACGGGTAAACAAATTTTGATATCTCTATACTATAAAATACTATTAAGCAATAACAAGAAAAATATTAGTATATGCAACAACATGGATGAATCTCAAAAATATGTCAAGTGAAAGACATCAAACACAAAAATTACATGTTTGATTCCATATATGTGAAATCCTGGAAAAGGTAAAACTGCAACCAGAGAAAGCAGATCAGTGATTGCTGGGGCCAGGGGCTGAGGGAGAGGACAGAGTACAAAACAGAATGAAGAAACTTTTTAGAGTGATGGAAATGTTCTCTATCTTGAGTGTGGTGGTAGTTATACATCTATATACAGTTACAAAAATTCATTAAACTGTATACTTAAGATGGATGAATTTCATTGCACGTAAATTATAGATCAATAAAGGTGGGGGAAAATGCAAAAATATGAATACAGGTACTTACAGGTCTCGCTTATTAAAGCAGAATAATACTCCCAAAAGGGTTGTCAATAGGAATGCTAAGCAAACAGGTACAACAATAGCTTCAATTTCTCCTTGAGCTAAAAAAACAGAAAGGGGAAAGAAAGAAAATAACTGTTGACACATACGCGAAAGAGAAATAATGCAACTTCCCAACCAGATTACTGTTGAAAAGATGAAATACCATCCTAATATTTTTTGACAACCTTTTCAAACTTAAAGGTGTTTCTCTCCCCCGTCCCTTCCCCCTTGGTAAATCATATCCTAGCTACTTACACCTTACACAGTAACCTGACCACATAGTATGCATAAAATATATGTTGGCTGGTGGAATAAACTGATTAGTTCAGTTTACTGGATAGATAATCTAGCTACCTGGTAAGAGCTTTCAAACCTATTTATTACATTTATGGTCTGCACTCAGCAGAATCTCAGCAAAAGCTTATCTTTGAGTTCTAGAACTACTGGGTAGAATTGGAAAAGCCTTTTCTTTTTTAAAATTAATTAATTAATTAATTTTTGGCTGCGATGGGTCTTTGTTGCTGCGTGCTGGCTTTCTCTAGTTGCGGTGAGCAGGGGCTGCTCTTTGTTGCAGTGCGCAGGCTTCTCACTGTGGTGGCTTCTCCTGTTGCAGAGCACGGGCTCTAGGCACACGGGCTTCAGTAGTTGTGGCGCGCGGGCTTTGCTGCTCCGCGGCATGTGGGATCTTCCTGGACCAGGGATCGAACCCGTGTCCCCTGCATTGGCAGGCGGATTCTTAACCACTGCGCCACCAGGGAAGTCCCTGGGAAAGCTTTAAACAATCTCAATAATTGAACTATAAATGTAATCTTCTATAAGAAATAAAAATATACAATTCAGGCAAAATTTTTAATAGTTATTTACTATTTTCAAAAAGATGATAAATCTGACATAGGGCTAAGAATTTTAGGAGAATCTTAACAGGCACAAGGAGTGGCAGAAGTAGGAATAATATCATCTAAAAAGCAGCAAGCCTGAGATCCCTAAATACCACATGAATCCCTATCTGCAATCAAAACCGCAATGAGGTATCACCTCACGCCGGTCAGAATGGCCATTATCAAAAATCTAGAAACAGTAAATGCTGGAAAGGGTGTGGTGAAAAGGGAACCCTCCTGAACTGTTGGTGGGAATGTAAATTGATACAAGCACTATGGAAAACAGTATGGAGGTTCCTTAAAAAACTAAAAATAGAACTACCATATGACCCAGCAATCCCACTACTGGACATATACCCTGAGAAAACTGTAATTCAAAAAGAGACATGTACCACAATGTTCACTGCAGCACTATTTACAATAGCCAGGACATGGAACCAACCTAAATGTCCACTGACAGATGAATGGATAAAGAAGATGTGGCACATATATACAATGGAGTATTACTCAGCCATAAAAGAAATGAAACTGAGTTATTTGTAGTGAGGTGGATGGACCTAGAGTCTGTCATACAGAGTGAAGTAAGTCAGAAAGGAAAACAAATACTGTATGCCAATGCATATATATGGGATCTTTAAAAAAAATTAAAAGGTACTGGTGAACCTAGTTGCAGGGCAGGAATAAAGAAGTAGACATAGAAAATGGACTTGAGGACATGGGGTGGGAGGGCGAAGCTGGGGCGAAGTGAGAGTAGCATCGACATATATACACTACCAAATGTCAAATAGTGGGCTGGTGGGAAGCAGCCGCATAGCACAGGGAGATCAGCTCAGTGCTTTGCGATGACCTAGAGGGGTGGGATAGGGAGGATGGGAGGGAGGCTCAAGAGGGAGGGGATATGGGGACATGTATATGCATGTGGCTGATTCGCTTTGTTGTGCAACAGAAACTAACACAGTATTGTGAAGCAATTATACTGCAATAAAGATCTATAAAAAAATAAAATAAAAGAGGACTTATTAATCAAATGAATCACTAATTGGGACAATTTATATTAGATATTTTTTTAATGATTTACCTATGGTTGTTTCTGGTTAACTCCTCCAGCCCCCTGTAACTAGTCTTTTGCAGGAAAAATGTATGAAAGTAGTACTACAGTCATACAGTATTCACTTAGTCTTATCTTTCCACCACACGTATCCCTTTGTAAGTAACTTTACCTCCTACAAAGCATGATAGGAACCGAGAAATCAGATAAAGGCTCAGGTATAAACTATAGGTTGGAAAATATTAATTCCTGAATGCTAAGGTTCTCATACATATGCCAAATCAAAGTCAGGCAGATCCTCTCCTTTATGGGTGCTGAACTTCTGCTTACTATGTTTTCATGCCTTGGGCCTTTGCTCATGCTGAACTAAGATTTTATGCCTTGGGCCTTTGCTCATGCTGAACTAAGATTTCATGCCTTGGGCCTTTGCTCATGCTGAACTAAGATTTCATGCCTTGGGCCTTTGCTCATGCTGAACTAAGATGCCTTCTTCTTCCTATCTGTCCACATCTTAACTTCAAGGCTCAAGTACTGTCTTCCCACAAAATCTTTGAAGGTAAAACTCCCCACTACAGATATCTTTAAATTCCTGCTCTATTTACTATCTACATGGCTCAAATGTCTCTCTGTTTTGTTTACTTGTACCATATTTCTTCAACTAAGCTATATGGTCCTTGGGAGCAAATTCCATGCCATGTGAAGTAGCCATAATGAATCCATAAAACAATAGATAGGTCAGAGGAAAAAGCAGATGATGAAGTAATACTAATAAGTATGATTTTGTTTTTGGAAAAAAATGTATGCATAGAAAAGACTAGAAGGATACATAAATATGTTGAGATTATTTTGGATGAGGGATCAGGAGTGATTTTTCTTCCTCTTTGTATTTTACTGTATAGTCTAAATTCCTTATAATGAACACTACTTTTATAATCAGGATAATATTTTTAAAGTTTATTATTACTATTTTTTAAAGATCATGGCACAAAGTTTTATTTCAAATATTACAGGTATCCCCCCACTTTTGGAAAGTTCACATTATGTCACTTCACTTTCAGGAAAGACCTACATCAGTATACTAACAAGCTTTTTTCATAAATTACATTAATGTCTGTTTTTGCTAACAGAAATAAATTTATGAAAAAAGCTTGTTAGTGTACTAACATAGGTCTTTCGTGAAAGTGAAGTGGCATAATGTGAACTTTCCAAAAGTGGGGAATACTCTTTGCTCTACACCACTTTGGCTTATGAAAGGTTTCATAGGAATGCTCTACTTTTGGATGGCGGGGGAAACCTGTATTTGTTACATATATATTCTACAAACATGTCACCACAAATCTTATCCCATAGACTATATTCATTATTGGCCATCACAGCAAAGCTCAGGATCTTTTAATATCTATCTTATGTAGTCACTTATCTACTTATTTGCTCACTCAGCAATCATTCAACCAATGAGGAATATGGTTGAGTGATTTATTTATTTATATGATAAATAGCTTATTATTTATCATTCACTGTCTTGGTGCTTGGGTGTGGGTGTTACAAATACAATTACAATAAAATAAGGTAATTTCTATAATGATTCAAAATGTAGTAGATACAGGAAAGAATGCAGTTTAAGTCTGCTTTAGGGAGGCTACAGGAATAGCCAAAACAAGAAAAGGTATAGGGCCACGTACTGGGAAAAGACAAAAAGGTGGGGAAAATGATGAGAAGTTTAGGGTCAAAGAAAGAGATTATGAAAGCACATGCACAAGCAGTAATTAGAAGGCACGATCTACTGGACTGGATACTTGGTTTATGTAAGTGAAAAAGATATGAAGAAACTTACTACAATTGCACCTAAATTTCTGGCTTTGGCCAAGAGTTGTGGCATGGAACAAAGAAAGAAAAATGTATTTGGGAAGGGAAGAGAGGATGGCTGAAGTCATAGGCAGGGAATCTGAATAGGCAAATAAGAAAACAGTGCCAAGAACAGAGCTCTGGAGAATATAAAACATTTAAAAGAGCAGAAAAGGAGACCAAGAAGAAAGCACCAGACAGGGAGGAGACTCAGGAGAGTGCTATAAGAAAAACAAACGAAGGGAAGGGACAGTTTCAAGGATGAACAGGCCAACAGGGTCATATGCTGGGAAGCGCAGGAAAAAAAAGATGACTACAAAGCATGCATTGGATAGGACAACTAAGGGGTCTTCTATGAGTGACACTAGAGAGGTTTCAGTGGAGTGGTGGGTTGGAAGCCTGGTTTCAGCAGGTTAAATAAAGACTGAGCTGGAGGTATGGAAATGAGACCGCAAGGGTGGACTAGTCTTTATAGCAACCTGCCCATAAGAGGAAGAACAAGAGAAGAAAGACCACATCCAACTTTTGCCAGTGAAAAAGTGAACCCATTTAGAAAGATATACAAATTCTTTTGGGATTTACAGAGTACAAGTGAAATCAGTCAGAGACAATTAAAGAAACAACAAAAAAAGTAAGGAAAAATTTTTCTGTAGTTTAAAGACATAACCAAAACCAGATAAACAACAATATAAAAATCATAATTTATGAACACTTCATTTATATGAATCCAAAAATGCACTTTAAACAAAATTTTAGCATATAAATTAAGCCCATTTTTAGTCTGATTAAATTTTAAAAAGAAAAAAGAGAAAAAAAGAAAGATCAAACATCATTATTTCTTACCAAACTTTGGTGTAGTAAAAGTGAATTCTGGACCATCCTTTCCACCTTCGTCTGTATATGCTGCCATTCGTACCATATACAAAGTGTCACTAGTCAAAGAGGACAGTGTATATTCTGTGTGGGAAGAATCCACATTCACAGCTGGAAGAAATCAGTAAGTGTGCTTTATTCAACTACTCCTGCTTGGTTTGGCCTATATTTGACATTGTGAATGTATTAAAACATATTTTACTAGAAAACAATGTTTCTTTAACAGGACCATGAAAGCAACCATAAAGCATATTCTCAGGTATCTCTTTTCTGAGGATAATATGCTATACTAAGATGTATAACAGAATAAGGTGAGACAAATTAGTATTTAAAAGCTTAAGAAAAAACACCTGATTCTTAATAGCTGATATAGTTTTATTACCAGTTTCATTTCCAATGATGGTTCTATAAAATATAGTATAATTTCTGATAAATCCGTTCTGCACATCAACAGGAAGTTGGTCCCACTCTAAGACAGCTTCATTTTTCCCCACTTTTTTTGTCCGGACAGTAGGTCCTTTGGAAGGTGCTGAAACAGAATAGGGTATTTACCAACTGAAAATCATTAGAATTTAGTAAATCATTAAGACTTCGTAAAATTTCATTATCATGAAATTATTTGAACATAATAAGACATATCCTTATTTAAAAGGGATAAAATGTCTTTGTTAGTTAAAAAACTCAACATTTTTCAAAGAAAGTAGGTCTGGACTTACGAGCTTGTTTAAGGTATGCCTTTATAGACTCGGGGGTTCCTGGTCCATCAGCATACACTGGAGTGACTGTTATCAAATAACATTTGCTCTCTGCTAGGTTTCCTGAAGTAAGAATAGTGGATTAAGCATTTTTTCCCCTATAGTGAAAAAAACCTAATTAATTCCATTACTTACTTTTACATTATAATTTCACGACCACTGAACTTTCTTTTATTTTCATTCATTTTTTAAAATTGAAATACTGTTGATGTACAACATATTTCAGGTATACTAAATAATAATTTGACGTCTGCATACATTATAAAATTATTACCACTGAACTTTCCTTTTTTTAAAGTAAGCATTGCCTTTTGTGTCCTGGATTCAAGCTTAACAGAATAAAACTGTTTGAAAATAAAAGGTTACTTTTATTGCCAATACAGTGAATAAAAAATATTTATACTGTCAATAAAAGTAATGATTGCATTTATATTCAGGATTTATAAAACACTGATCTCAAATTATCCTGGGTCTTCCTTAGAGTTTGGCAATTTTTGTACATTTTACCTACTTCTCTGAGAACTGCCTAAGTGCAAGATGTCACTAATCAGAGCTAGGGAAAGCGCTAATGGCTGTGGTTTGTCAGGTGACTGGGAAAACAAGAATTAGTGTTACTTCTCCCAGAAAGTAACATAATTTTAAAAGAAAAAATTATCTTAAATGTTTCCTTTATTTATACTCTCTCCAAATTAACAAAGCAATCTATCTATCCCTTCAGCACACAATAGCAAAAAATTTCTTTTTGTTACACTGAAGTTTGTACTTTCAACAAGAATTACATTTCCTTAACTATTATGCATGAAGTGACATATGCTTTTTTGATTTCTTAAAGAGAGTTAATTTTCTTGATGATTCAATATTATCAAGAAGATAATCTTTGTACATTCTGCTGTAATACAGTGATGTTTTATCAGGCCTACTGAGCTATGTGGGGATACCTGCACAACCTGAAGGTCTCCAGAACCTACGGTATGCTATAGTAAAAGTTCCTGTTGTCCAGTTATTATCAATCTATCTCCTCTCTAGCTCCACCTTGCTTTTATTTGGATAAGGTTGATAAACTAGACAACCAGGATTAGTAAAACTATATATTAAATAATAGGTTAATGAGGGCCAAACAGCCTATGTTATGAATAAAGCTCATTAACCTTATGGCTATATATAAAGATATATGGTATATCTTTGTTAACATGTTTTCTCTGATTAATCATATTATTTGTAGCTGAATTCTAATGGCTATCCTTCTTTACACACATACAAACTGAATGCTCTGTTTTCTCTTTAAAGTTGTTGTATCACTTGATAAGTAGTATCTTACAATGAAAGCAACCCATTTTGGGGCTCTATAATACATTACTTTCTGTCCTTCATTAGTACTTGCAGTTTAAAAGACAAGGAAATCTAAGTTCTAGTTCTGCTTCGCTTCTTCAACAGCTATAAGAAGTTAACAAGCCATCTAGATGCTCAGGGAAAATATTTTCTCATTAAAGAATGAGGGAATTGAATCAGGTACAGAGATACTATTAGCAACAGAGGTTGGATTATCTTGTATTTCTCTTACTTTACAGTTTTGTGAACATTCCTTTGATGATCAAAACAATAGTGGAATATTACAAGAAGATAGTATTAACCCCACTTAGTCCATAAACAGACCCTGCAGTTTAGAGAGGTTAAGTGTGACTTGCTGAGAGTCACAAATCTAGTACACAAGACGTAACTAGTAACTATGATAAACTGGATATCTTTTCAATGGACCACAAAGCCTACAAAGCAGAAAAGAATATGTAAAAGAAAAATCTGTCTAAAGAGCTAGAAAAAGGACAGCAACTTAAATGTTTGTAGCCAGGTATACCTCTTAAATAGGTGCGATGTACAGTACCATCTTCTTGTTGCCAGTCTGGGACACAGGGCGATTTATCTGATAACACACACCACTCAAGTACATATCTGTTTACAGATTCATTTGGAGCAGTCCATTCTACCCAAAGCACATTATCTTTGGGAAATGCTTTAAGATCCGTTATGGGGTGAGTAGCTTTAAAACAAAGTTTGAATACTGATATGACAAATGAACATTAAAAATTTGATATTCCAGTATTTTACATTCATTTCCATAACCATGTGATCTATCTTGCTATCACGTTTTTGTAGCATATAATATTAACATGTATTTACATGAATAAAAGCACTTTATTATAATTTACATGTAAAGTAAATAGTCAACTTATTTTGGAACTTAAATTCTTCCTTTCCCAAAGTTCTTCAAGTGTTTTGTGTACGTAAGTTGCAATGTTTTTCTTCTTTGAAAGCTACAGATAAAGCTATAGAAAAACAGTATATTTAAGTCATATACATATAAAGTTCCTAAAACCTTAAAAATATATTTAAAAAAAGATAAATAATCAGAAAATGCTTAAATGAATTAAGTAGCTTACTGCAAAGTTTAAGTAAGCCACAAAATGATGGACCAGGTTTGGCTGCTGACCGACTTCTAAAAATATGATCACTGTTGATACTGAGGAGACAGTCTTAGAATACTTACATTTTTTTACAGGAGCCCTGTCCATACCTAACTACCCTTTCCCATTCATAAGTCAGCCTCCATCTCAGGGACACAAACCTTGAAAGTCCCAGGCAGGGATAGTTAAAACAGATGCATCTGATTTGCCAACCAGATTTCTTGCTGTCAGAGTTGCTATGTAGCGATCATTTGTGAGGTTTACTGTCAGTTTTGTGTCGTTAACTGTGTAATTTTGTAAACGTGATTTCCATCTTGTGAGAGTCACTTCATAATCCAAGATTTTTCCATTGGCTTCAAAAGGAGGCAATGTCTATAATAAAATAATTTATTTTAAAAATGTATTTCATAAATCTTGAATAAAGTTAATCAGTTTTTCTTCATGTTCACAAATTCTGCTATTATGTCAAATCTCTGAATATTTAATTGGAAGGGACTGGCAACCTTACTTTGAACTCACTACTGAAGTAAAACTACTACACACTGAATGAAGACTGACTTCAAAAAGCATGACGTCAACTACGAGGGAAAGCACCATTCTGTTAGCCTTTCGTTCTCTACACAATTCTGCACTGTGGCTATGCTGGCCTAAATTATTTTATGTCTTGAGTATTTTTCTTTCTACCTTATTTTAGTATGATCCACTCATGAACATTTATGGAGTGCACAACAACTTTATTTCCTATTACCAGCATATACTTTGATTGCCCAAAACATTGATTAATTATTTTCTATGAGGCACTGAGGAAAGTTTGGTAAAAAACAAGGCTGCTAGGACTTCCCTGGTGGTGCAGTGGTTAAGAATCCGCTTGCCAATGCAGGGGACACGGGTTTGAGCCCTTGTCCGGGAAAGATCCCACATGTTGTGGAGCAACTAAGCCCATGCGCCACAACTACTGAGCCCACGTGCCACAATTACTGAAGCCCGTGCACCTGGAGCCTGTGTTCTGCAACAAGAGAAGCCACCGCAATGAAAAGCCCACGCACCACAACAAAGAGTAGCTCCCGCTCACCGCCACTAGAGAAAAGCCTGTGCACAGCAACGAAGACCCAATGCAGCCAAAAATAAATAAATTTATAAAAAAAAAAACACAAGGCCCCTCTTCTCATAGAACTTTCACGGAACTATGCTGAAATATCTATGAGGTATCACCTGTAGTTTAGGAACCTGACTTTTTTATAGTATATATAAAGCTTTGTGTTTCTATTTATTAAAAATAGTTATCAAATAGATATCAAAAATTAAGCTCCACTCATAACACCATATAAAATATATTTATATGAGATAAAAGGATATAAATAGGCAATTTTTTTTACCTTCCATATGAGTTGTACAGATCTACAGCCATGAGTATGAGATGGCTCTATCTTATACCAGAAGCTTGGTGCCTTGGATGGTCCTAAGGAGATGACATAAACTTTTTATTATAACAATAAAATAAAATCCTAGAAGTTATTCTCTTACTTTGTTCTTAATATTCTTGCCCTCCAATCATACGGTGTCTCTAACTCTTTCTTTATACCAGCCTTTTCCCACCCCAGCATGATATGCCTGGGTCTTCCTTTAGTCAGGGTGATAGCTTGATGATTTAGATTACATTGAAACTCTTTTGTAATCTTAAAATGTTAAAGGTACAAATATATCCTAAGCAATAACCAAAGATGTATCACTATTTCTTATTGCTAAAAATCAAACTGAAAAATCATATTTAAATACATGCTTAAAACCCCTAAATGCACACATTTAAGAATAGAAGACAAAATTAATGGAGTTAAATGTAGTATAAGTTTACTACTTTATGTTGGATGAGTCAATGTAATGGGATATTACAAAAATGAATTCACAGGATTGTTGTAATAATCACCAACCATGTGAAAAAGCACTTTACAAAACATCAAATGCTGATAATTAGGTTTTAAAAATTCAAAATTTGTATCAATATAATTGCAAAATATGGTATTCAACAGAATAAAAAAGGATCTGAATGAAATCTAAGCAGTGATGTGCTGATCATGAAGAGGTAATTACAGGTGACAAAACAGAGAAAAGAGGAAAGGCAGACCAGGAAGGCTGGGGAAAAAGCTGCTGGTACAGGAGTTCAAATAGATATATACATGAGTACAGTGCAGCACCCCGAAAGAATAAAGAACATGAAGTTATAAAGGAAATTTTACGGGCTGGAAATGGTTCCTAATACAAAGAGGACCTAGAAGCTTCTTTCACTAATTTGAAGAAAAGCATCATCCAATGGTTCATAACTTTTTGGACACCAGATATCTCTTTGATTTGACAAGGTTATGTACCATAGCTCCAGAAAATTCACACAAGTACTAACCACAATATTTTGTCAACATTTTGAAGTAGTTCAAGAACTCCCCCAAACTGACCCAAGTACTTTTAAAGGCCCTAAGAATATCAGTTTAAGAATTCCTGACCAAGACAAAGGGATCTGATCGAGGATTCCCAAACCAGCAATAGTAGGATTACTTTCTTTCCTGGCATTTATCAAAATGAGAGAAAATTCTTGGTGGAGAAAGGTACTTTACTTTTCTGACTTTGACATTCTCAATTCATGTAACTCTCATGAAACCTCTGGAAGAGCTCCATGGAAGTGAAGGGATACAGGTGGTAGGGAAGATTTTAAAGCCATGGATGCTGCCACTGACACCTAAAGAGGGTGACCATGATAGGAAAATGTTCCGAAAAAAAGATAAAAAAACAACAAAAAAAACTATATGCCATAGGATTATTTCTTGATGGCTACGGAAGAAATTAACATTAGCTGCTTTGGGCAAGGAATTTTATTTTACATTGTGTATCCTTCTATGCCTTTTGGATTCTACACTATATACACTGTATTATCAGGAGAAAGAAAGGGAAAATGAAAATAAATCAACCAACCAAAATGCCAGGATGCTTCTCCAGGGGCTTATTAAGTACTGATAAAAAAAAAAAAAGAATAAAAACTATAGTACAAGTATCTTTTTGATAGTGAGGGTCTAAAGCACATTTTGCTAGATAGTGTGATTTTTAACGATTCAGGATATGATTCTAGTTAGAGATATTTCTGGACTCCTCTCCTTTAATAAAATGTTCTGCATTTACAAACCGTTAAGTTAATGGTTTTCTCATGGTATCTAAGACACTATTCCATAATTTTCTTTAATTAGGTATCAAAAAGATTTGTACTATCAATAATTTATATTAGATTTTATACTTGATATCCTTTAAAAAGTGTAAAATATCAGTTTGAATAAAATGATCACAAAATAAGAAGCAATGAGATCTATATTATTAAAACCAGACATAATTTATAGTCAGAATTCCAATGCTTTTTTCTTCATATACTTATTTACTTACTATCTTCATATGTGATCCCACTCGCTTCTTCACTCCAGTCACTCCAAAATCCTTTACCATCTTCCTTCATACAACGAATCCTAAACACATATTCTGTAAAAGGTTTAAGGTCCTGGACAGTGAATGAAGATCGGGTAGATGCTGTATCTTCAGGAGGAATCTGAAAACAAAGCAAATCGACCAAAAAAAAAACCCAAAGGTATTTATTATAGGTCTTCTAAACTGCCTAAGATTTTAAAAGCTAATTAATGAAATAAGACTAGTAACTAATGAAAGAAGACTAATTTGACTCAAGCTCTGGAGAGAAATAAATGCAAGTGAATAAGCAGTCAAAATCAGTAAAGTTAATAGGTTTGGGAAATACAGAAACATCTATTACTAAACCTTTCGTCCTCTCTTTTCTTTATTTCTTTCTTCTATGCTCTTATAACACTCGGGGTCTCAGCAGGAAAAAGATGGAAATTCCAGTTAGAATTTAATTCAAGGAGGGTTTACTATAGGAAGTATGGGCAGAGTGTCGGGAAACCTTAGATAGTATAGGCAGTACTCTGGGGATTCTAGGTGCTACCACCTTTAGACCCAAAGGGATGAGGGGCGGTACCAGAACCTGGAAGAACAGGGACACAAAGGGTTAACTTGAGAGGAGCAGTGACCTCAGGTTGAGACAGGAAAGCTCCAGGGAGGAAGCAGGGAAAATAAATATGCTCATCTCACTTTTCTCTCTCCTCTCTCTTGTCAGGACCCCTCCTCCCATTAGCTAGGAACTCACTAGGAAACTAGAGAGAACCAACAGATAAAATCCATACAGGTCAGCATCTCAAGACAAAGAGTAGGGTGGAGAAGGGTAGAGTGTAGATCTAGATAGGCAAAAGGAAGATATCCAGCCCAATTAAGAAAAACAAAAGCTATCTTTGTAGATAAACTTGGTTTTCAGGAAATAAAGACACAGATAAATAACAGGTTTTTTCTACCACTCTGAGATTTCAACATTGAATACCAAATAGGTGTCGAGTCTTTTTTGTACCAATGAATTAAGATTCTATGATATTAAAAAATATTTTGAAGGACTTCTGGTATGTATCCTCTCCGTACAATCCTCACGTACAACATGAAGCATTAATCCATTTTGGTTTGTTGCTTTTTCTGATTGTATTCTGAGCCCTTTAGATAAGTGGAATGCAGGACAGCAGTAGGAAGGTCATGGGCTCAATTCCCTTCTAAGCTCATTATTGCAACCAGAGAAACAAAGCAAAAGCATTCTGTTAGTGATAAATGGAGTTACAACAAAGAATAGTATGGGGAGCTCAATGCTATGATGATAGCCTTTTGAAAAGCTCCAAGTACTTCTTTTGCTGATAGCATCATCTTTGGGTACACTGTCCTTTTCCTTTTCGGTCTTACAATCCCTTCCTCATGGGTTAGCAAACTTTCTATAAAGGGCTAGATTGTAAACATTTTAGGCTGTGGGCCAGATGGTCTCTGTTGCAACTACTCAACTCTTTCTATGTAGCACAAAAACTGTCAGAGACCATATGTAAACAAATGTGTGTGGCTGTGTTCCAAGAAAACTTTATTTACAAAAACAGATGACAGGCTGAATTTGGCCAGCAGATGTCGTTTGCTAACTCCTGCTCTACCTTATCTGCATAATCTCTTCATTTTTACTCCTCTACTTAATCTACTTCCTGTTATTTGTGGTCCTTTCACCTCTTGTCAAAAATGCTATTCCCTATCATCCTGCATCACTTCCACATTTCACTTAAAAGCTACTGTACTGAGCAAAACTGTATTTTCTATCTGGATGTCTTCCTGTTGGTCCTTGCTTGAGATACAGGTCTAGAAGAGGTGTCAAGCAAAATACTTCACATAACCAGAAACTTAAGACATTCAGAAAATGATTGGGATTTTTAGGTTAGTGGGTTGCAAGAAAGACTATTTGAATAAACAGTAACTTTCAATTTACCTGGTTCCAAGTTGAGGCATCTCTGGTCCTATATTGAATGTTATATTTCAGTCTTATAAAACTCTTAATACTTGAGTTGATCCATGTCAATTTTAAAATACTAGACAGTTCCTCTGAGTTGCTGACTGATAAATTATGTGGTGGATTGGGCTTCACTGAAGAATAAAATAGATCCAATAGATTATAACTTCTTATACAAAGTCAAATATACTCCTTATATTTTATTTCACAGTATTCTTTTATTCTCACCAAATGAAATAATTTCTCTAAAAGCAATGCTATGCCATACTATTATAATGGAAAGGAAAGGCTCCTAAAGAAACTCTAGTTTTTTTCCTTGTCAGCTTATTACGTTTGTTAATCTTTTCAGGTTCCGATATTAAAAGATAGTTAAGTATTTATGATATATGAAATTAAAAAAAAAAATAAAAATGGAACATGTATATTATGATTACAATGCTATAAAATGTTTGATATTTGGACAAATACCAGAAGATAATAGTCAAAGTGAAAACAGCTGTGAGTGTGTTGGATTATGGATATTTTTCTTTTTCCAAATTATTTTTAATGTTGCTGATAAAGTGAATTTGTAAAAGTCACTAAGATAATAAAATAAATGCTTATTTCTACGTTAATTAAACTTAAAACTAATTTATAAACCACTGTGTATTCTAATAAATTCTCAAATTTAGGTTTACAACTACCTTTATCTACAGGATCAAAATTGATATGATCTGAGGTAACCTTCCCAAGAGCATTCTCTGCTTCTACCCAGACTTCAATGTTGACAAAATACACAGGAGAATAATCAACAGTGCATGAGGTGCGGGTGTCACGTTTTGCTTTACAATCATCAAACTTCTCTGTTGCCCTAAATACAAAAATGGTAGAATCAGTCATTAAAAATAGATTTGAAAAAATTAGAGTGAAAAAGGTTACTTGAAAAGAGTTTGATGAGACCCAGATTATTATAGCTTAGAATAAAAAAGTTAATTCCAATAAGTTTAGAATAAACTGTTGAACACTAAAAACAAAATTTGTTAAAAGTTCACCTGTTTTTCTTTAAAACTGAGTTTGATCTATATCTTAAAACACAAAATTATTTTCAAAATTTTACTCCGAAAATATCACATTTAGAACGTTATGCTCTATCCCCATTGAAATTATTCATTTCCTGTGATATTAGTACTGTTTCTTTCCTCTCCTGAAACAGAATCTTTACTGTACCAGCAATGTCTTTCTTTAAGCACAGTATGCTTTTTCAAAGCACAGTATGCTTTTTCAAAGCACAGTATGCTAGGAGGTGATAGGGTAGGGATAAGAATTTCTATCACCCCAGAAAATTCCTTCAATCCCTTTCCAGTCAAACCCTGGCAACCACTTTCTGATTTCTATCACCACAGAAAATTTCAAGTGATGTGACTATATTTACTCACATATGTTTAAATTATTATCAATTAAGAATATTTATATATATACTTGATATTTTTTAAAATAGAAGGATAAATCAAAACCAAACCAAAACAGGTAACTTCTAGAGCAGCGGTCCCCAACCTTTCTGGCACCAGGGACCAGTTTCGTGGAAGACAATTTTTCCACAAACCGGGGGTGGGGGGGGGGGTGGTTTCAGGATGACTCAAGCACATTACGTTTATTGTGCACTTTATTTCTATTATTATTACATTTATAATGAAATAATTATACAACTGGAGCCCTGAGCTTATTTTCACTTGCCACTCACTGACAGGGTTTTGATATGAGTCTGCAAGCAACTGATTTATTATGGTCTCTGTGCAGGCAAACCTCTCTGCTAATGATAATCTGTATTTGCAGCCACTCCCCAGTGCTAGCATCACCGCCTCAGCTCCACCTCAGATCATCAGGCATTAGATTCTCATAAGGAGCTCACAACCTAGATCCCTCACATGTGCAGTTCACAGTAGGATTTGCGCTCCTATGAGAATCTAATTCTGCCGCTCATCTGACAGGAGGCGGAGCTCAGGCAGTAATGCGAGTGAAGGGGAGCAGCTGTAAATACAGATGAAGCTTCGCTCGCTTGCCTGCTGCTCACCTCCTGCTGTGCGGCCCGGATCCTAACAGGCCACAGACCCCGTCCGTGGCCTGGGGGTTGGGGACCCCTGCTCTAGAGGGAGGGAGGGAGGACATAAGGTAAAGGACACAGGGAACAGAGACCTCTGTGAACACATCTTGTCTTAGAAATTTGTGTGGGTTAATTTATTATTTTACACAATGAAGAAAATTCTTAAAAACCGAAAGCAAAATGAAACATGAATTCTTGTATTGAGTTGGTGGTGTAACATACAGAAAGGAACTATTTCAAGTAACTCTAAAAGAGTAACTTAATTATGTCCTTAGTGAGAGAAAAAACAATCTTAAAATTCTTTTTAGTAATCACATTGTTGGTGCTAATATTGGAATTGTTACTCTGTAGCTGTTTTGTTTACTGTGGAATAAAGCAAATGAATAATTATGTTGGTGTTGCTGGGAACTAAGGTTTTCAGCATAGAAGAAAGGTGATGTAGATGTTAGATAGATGAATTAAGTAAAAACCTATAGTCTGGATTTTTAAATTGGAAACACCAGTATGAGTTCATGATGTATTTTATCTGAAAAACATTCTTAGCTCTTTCCACTGAAAAAGCCTAGAAACAACAACCCAGTAGCAATGAGATTCCCAACACCCAGACTGTAGTCTCTAAATAGTACTTCACACTAACTGGAACCACGACTACTTAGGAAATGGTTGATATTAAGATGAACCTGGAACATCATGTCACTTCAGAAATCAGGAAGCTATCAAAGACTAATGAAGCTGTGTCAAAAGGATGAGCCAATTTGAAAAGTTCCCACTAACCAAAGATGGGACGATTTAAGTTTAAGAAGAATAATAACTGTAATGGATTAAAACACATCAAATATGTTTAAATATGAATCCATAATGAGGAGAAAAACCCCTTTGGAGGATGGTACGGAACCAACTTATAAAACTGGTTAATAAAGGGAAAATATTAACACCATTTTGCTTCTCTTATATGAACTGTACCTCAGGGTAACTAATAGTTGATGGAGAAAAGCTTTCTTTAAGTATTTCGGGTGAAAAAAAAAAAAGAAGAAAATGATAGAATACCATTATTTTGTACCTCATATATAAATAATGATCACTGATGAATGCTCAAACCTTTAAGTGAAAAACTAACGGGAAACAACATGGTTAAATTTCAAAACCATTCTGCTGAGTCATTAATTCTTTCACAAAAAGAGCACATACTTTATGATTCCATTTATATGACATTCTGGAACAGGCAAAAAGTCTATAGGGAAGAAATGAGACAAGTAGTCGCCTTGTGGAATGTGGTGAAATAGGGTGGTGGTTGGGATTGACTGGGAAGGGGCATGAGGGTGTAATAGTAATGTTCTATATCTTGATAGGGGTTTAAGTTACACAGATGTATATGCGCTAGTCAAAACTCACTGAATAATAAACTTAAGATATGTAAGTATATCTTGAGAGAAAAACAAATTTTCTTTTTTCTTTTTTGGCCACACCATGCAGCTTGCAGGATCTTAGTTCCCTGACCAGGGATCGAACCTGCGCCCCCTGCAGTGGAAGCACGGAGTCTAACCGCTGGACTGCCAGGGAAATCCCAAGAGATACTGATACATAAATTTTACCTAAAAACAAAAACGTTCCTGTTTTTGTAAACATCTAGTTAATTAATCTAATTAATGGTGTAAATGCTGACATGATTAAGGGTGAAGTATATAAATGTCTGTAACTCACTTTGAAATGCATTAAAAAAAGAGATTGGTAGATGGAGACAAGGATGCACAGATAAACAGGTATGTAATAAAGCAAATACGGTAAAATGTTAATTGTAGAATCTAGGTAATGAGTATGTATAAACGTTCACTGTAAAATTCTTTCAACTTTTCTTTATGTTTGAAAAAAAACTAATGGGGAATTTTATAATACCCGAAACCATTGCTTAAACTTAGCATAAGAAAAACAAATATTACGTGGTTGTTCCTAATGGAAGTACACATCACTCCTATGAATTATTTTTGAAATAAAAAAGAAAAAGAAATTAAACCCAAATCTGATTAAGAGTCTAGATCTAATGGCAAGTTTTAGGAAATAAAGGGACAGAGGAATGTATTAAATAATGTGTAACCATTATTTTAACAACTGAATTGCAAAGAGAAAGGAGAGAGAGAGGTGGAAACTATGGCTAAGAGAGACAAGCCATATGAATTGGCAATATATGGTGATTATTTACATCTTGAACAAATGTAAAAATACATACATATATCTATGAGACAACCAGGCAAATCTGAACACTGATTAAAAATGTGACAATATGAAAGTATTTTCAATTTCATTTGGGTATGTCGTCATGTTTTTAAAAAAAGTGTCCTTATCTTTTAGATAGATGTACTAAAATATTTATGAATATGACGATATGATGTCTAGATTCTCTTTAGAACGATCTGGGGCGGGGTATATATAAAATAAGACTGGTCATGAGCGGATCATTATTGAAGCTGGATGATGAGCACATGAGGATTTCTTATACAATTCTTTCTACTTTCATGTTTCAGATGTTCTAAAATAAAAAGTTA
This sequence comes from Eschrichtius robustus, assembly GCF_028021215.1. NCBI lineage: Eukaryota > Metazoa > Chordata > Mammalia > Artiodactyla > Eschrichtiidae > Eschrichtius > Eschrichtius robustus. The sequence goes on from NC_090825.1 coordinate 43,077,235, forward strand.
AATAAAATGTTTAAAACTTTGCATTTAGTATTACTACTTGACAAAATAAAAATTCTAGCACCAAAGGCTAACTTAATAAATTCAATGCATAACAAATTTAAAATAACTTGCCATTCAGATTTTAAAGTGTAGTTTGTTTCCAGGTGCGTTTCCCTTCCAGGATCCCACTGACACATCATTTTCTTTCCTTCGTTCACAATGCAACTCAAATTTTTAGGTTTTTCTGGAGGCACTAAAAGGGAGAAATTAGCAATTTTCAAAAAGCTTTATATTCACAAATAACATGCAATTTATATACTACTCTAGACATTTAAAACAACCTAAATTAGATAGAAAAAAACAAACCCAAGAAAAAAGGACATAATGAAAGACTGGTGACTAAAAAATTAATCTCTTTTCTATTTAAATTCAAATCTTTTAGATAGTAACATACATTTTCTATCATAATTATCATTAATAGGTATGTTTCAAATTAATTTTCTACACAAAATCAACTTTCATTTATAGCTGGATAGCATTATCAACTGACTTCTCCATTAAATGTATTTTAAAATAATATTTGAATGTTAGGAAGAGGCAATTAAATAGAAGCAAAAATGATTCATTTATATTTCTCTCCCTACTGCCTTCCCAAACTCTGCTGGAGGAAAAGCAAATGCCAAAATTACAGTTTTAGGTGATCCACAAATTTGGTATCCATTCTTGGATCATGCTAAGTTTACTTATTTGCCTCAACACGGAAGAAGGACTCTCTCCAGTATTTATTCACCTTCTTCAGGTAGTTGCTTTACACTGCATTTTCTCAGCAACTAAAGGAAACTGAAACTTACTATGAATACAGTCACAGATTTCAATTCAACATTTTTTGGGAGTGTCTAATGTCAAAATAATTTTCCAGAAAACTGACAGATACTTGGCTTTCAGGAAAAATATAAAACTTGTGTTACTCTTTAGGTTTTTTGTACATTTGTAATGCAAATGCAGTTCTACTTCTAAGCTCATTGAAAAAAAAAATGTCCAAAACTCACAGAGCTGACAGTTTCTGCATTTCATAAAGACCAATAGACAACAGACATTAAAGTTGTAATTCAACAGTAATGACAAAGTCTGAAATAAGAAAAAAGTAAAACACTTACGGCCTGAAATTATTCTGATTCCATAAACATTCTGATCAATCTGTCCAAATGTACGAATGTTGCAAGTGAGTTGAATATTTAATAAAGATATATCTGTAAACGTGACACTAGATGCTGTTCTGTTTATGACAGTATATTGTTCAAAAGGAACAATAACATGGTTTGTTTTCCAGAAAATGTAATTAGCATTCACATGAAAATAATCCATACATTTTTCCTTTAGCACACAAACTGCTGTGAAATTAGAACCAAGTTGTACAACTGAAGATTCAGGGTGGATATGACCACATGGATCTAGAAGTTCTCCTGAAAAGGAACAATAACAGAAAATATAAAAATGGACTGAATTTTTCTGGTACAAAATGATATTCTGTATCAATGCAGTTCCTCAATCTTCATTAAAATATCTCTAAAGACACAAAAAAAGAAGAAACTGTGAAAACTATGAAACAATATGATCAGAATTTAATGTCTAAATTTGTAAAGAAATATATAAATTTTATATGGCAGATGGAGCTGGATTTTAAAAAAAAACACCTATGCAAGCTTCAGCCCTTTTTATAATATTTTAACTTTGTTTAGGAAACAGTTTGCCTGCAGCATGATTCATATTTGCTCTGCCCCCAATCCTGTTCCTTGATTCAGACCCAGCGTCTAAATTAGACTCTCCAGAAGACAGGCAGTGGTCTCTGCTCTTCGCCAGTCCTGAATTCCTTTGGAGGCGCGAATGGGGGCATGGAAAGATAGTCTACATTGTTCATATATCAAAATCAGACAAAAAGGAAAGAGCAAGGAAAGACTAGAATAAGATGGCCAAATACATTGGTTTTCACAATAAGTATATGGCATAAAATCTCATATTAAAAAACAAAAAATCAAATTGTATAAAAAAATAAAATACAACCATATGCTTCACCTATCACCTACTCCATGTTGATGACATCTAAACCCCTGTCTCTCTGGCTCTAACTTCCTCAGTTTTCAATGGCTTATAAGACATCCACCTGAGATATTCTGTAAGTACTTTAAAATGAACATGTCTAAAGCTATATGCTTCATAGTCCCTTCCAAATTTATTCTTTCTTATTCTTATTCTCTACCTCTGCTAACAACACCACTCCCATCCAGCCATCTAGGCAGGATAACCTTGTAGTCCCCTCTCTCTAATTAGCCTCCTCCCCTGAGTCTTCTGTATTCTTAGTATGTATATCAACCTCTTCTCATCAACCCTATTTTGGCTGCTGGTGCTTAGGCCATCATATTATACCACAGTCTGACCTCCTTCTAGTTTATCTTACATACAGTTGCCAGAGTTACTGTTCAAAAATGAATATGCCATTTCCCTATTTTAAATTATTTAATGGCTATCTATTACGATCAAAATAAAATTCTCAAATATTTGGCATGATTCTATTCTCTTTCTCTATTCTCACTGTCTAGAAACTTAAGGCAGCTTTCTCTGGTGAATCCCATTTACCAATGGGATTTGAAGTTCTGAGCTTCAATTTCTTCACTTGGAAAATGAAGTTAATAATGGCTATCTTTTTTTTTTTAATTTATTTTTATTTATTTATTTATTTTTAACATCTTTATTGGAGTATAATTGCTTTACAATGGTGTGTTAGTTTCT